>NC_134355.1:509498874-510098874 GCF_048569485.1 Anomaloglossus baeobatrachus
CCGGGGGCGGAGATTTCAGGACGTCTCATCCACTTTGCTTGGACAATCAATCCATATTCCCATGTAGTGTAAATGCTGCATTTTTTCTGCTGTTTTTTTGCACATTTATTCTGCTGTGTTTAATTGTCCAAGTAAAGTGGATGTGATTCCATGAAAAGACGCCGCTGAATTCTGCGGTTTTCGGGGGGGGGGGTTCTCTGGAGGTTTCTATGTGGAGATTAAAAAAATGCAGGAAAAAGCTTCTCTGTACAATAAAAACACTTAAAGACGCAGATTCACATCTGAACCAAAAACGCATTAAATAATGAAGAAAAGGCAGAAAAAATGCTGCAAAAATGGAAAAAACAGAGAAGATTGTTATTGTGTAGTTTGGTGCAGACAGAAACAAAAAGAAACAGAATTTATGCAACGTGTGAACACGGATTGATAGGCACAAATAAGCAACATGTCATATAGTGACACAGAAATATAAAAAAATTCTGACTGCTATAAATATGAATGAACAGTCCGGGGCATCTGCTGAATGACCCTTACTGCCAAATGGGTGTGGCTAGGGGTGTGGCTAGGGGCGTGGTCAAATTTTGCCGCGGCGCGCTGCGCACGCCGCATACTTTATCCCTCTGTCCTTTCTTGAAAAGTTGGGAGGTATGCCTGAGGGGTGAGCCGATGACGGAATTCTCAGGGAATTCCGGGTATTGTTCTAGATCGGGCAGTCGGGACATAAAGAAAAAATATTACCCCCAGTATTACCCCCACACTATGTTGATGGCCCTCAGTATTCCCACCACACTGTATTATGGCCCCTAGTATTTCCCCTAGACTGTAATATAGCCTCCAGTATTTCATCCACACTATATCATGGTCCACATTATTTCCCCCACACTATATCATGGCCCCCAGTATTTCCCTCACACTGTAATATAGCCCACAGTATTATTCACCCTACACTGTACCACAGCCCCAGTATTTCCCCCAAACTAATATAGCACCCGGTATTCCTCGCACACTGTATTATAGCCCCCAATGTTCCCCCAAACTGTAATATGCTTCCCAGTTTTCCTCTCCCAATGTATCATGACCCCCATTATTTCCCCACACTGTAAAATGCCCCACAATATTCCCCCCACACTGTAACATGGCCCCCAGTATTCTCCCCAACTGTGTCATGGCCTCCATTATTTTCCCCACACTGTAATATAGCCCCCAGTATTCCACCCCATACTGTTTCACAGCCTACAGTATATCCCCCACATTGTAATATGACCTGAGTATTCCCCAGACACTGTATCATGGCCCCCAGTATTAATTCAAGAGCAGGAAAAACCCAAAACACACATTGCAAGTCCTACTCGGACTGTGATATACAGATTTGTGAATTAACACTAAAGATATGTGCACATGTGGAAGAGATAGAAATGAAGTCTCATGTAAAAACTGCAGATAATATGTGTAGTGTAAAATAACCAGCAATGTGGATGTGAAATTGCCATTTCTGTAACGTGTCACAACAGGGGCTCTTAGAATGGCCCTCAGGCTAGGCGACCCTAGCTCTCCCTATTCCCAGAGTTATCTCTGATGGTGAGGATATCTGGGCCGCCTTCCTTGCCCTGCTCCTGGCCAATGCTGATCTCCTACCCCCTTCCCCCAACCACTAGGGAGGACTGGGGCAGGAGTGAGAAAGCCAACAGAAATAGACAAATAGGGGAAACCAAATCTCTATTTCAAGGCACACACACGTATAAGACAAAAAGAGTTTAAGAGGAAAATAAGATCAGGGAGTAAACAACAAGACAACAGGAGAACTCCACAACAACTCCACGCAAAGTAATACATTCACCAGCAGGACTGGGGTACAACAGCACATAGACCGGTTTAGGAAAAGCTATAGTCGGCATGGGAAGATAGTCTCTACCATCTTAAAAAGGCGAGGCGTGACTGTTCTAGGTCTCCCACAACATGTGATCCTAGAGATAACCAGCAGGCCAGCAGAAATTAACTACTGTAAGCCCGAACACTAATGAGAACACAGCTGGTCGACGCCCGAGCCTGTCTGTGTAACTCAGAAGCATCAAAGGAGGCAGAGTGTGCAGAGTGAACAGCGTCAGATGTCGCCATGACACTCTGCAAGTTTAGAGCCAAACACCGTGTGACACCATGCTTTGCTACTTAGTGCCATGTTAAGGCACCATTTATGCTTGGTTTTAACTGTACAGAATGATGTTAGACATTACTTTTATGTGATTGAGAGTTGTCTTTTGACCTGATTATATTTGTTGTCTGTCGGTTTGTGAAATAACTGACTGCTCCAAACCAATGATAAAATGTCTGTCAGCTTTCATAAGAGGCAGATCTAGGAACCTTTCCTTAGAGGGGTTTGTAAACCCCTTTCTGTTTACCTCTTATAAATGAATAGGCTTCTTAAAGGGGTGATTCACTACTTAGCTTTACTAGCCACATCGATATAACGTTCAGCATCAATGCTTCTATCAAATACCTTGTGTTGTCAATAGTGCGTCTGAGCGGCACTATTGCAGTCTGCTTATGCCCATCGCGTGACCCCTGGGCTTCATGACCTCTGAAATCCGAGGATGTCACGTCAACTTCCAGTTGACCCGAAATCACCGAGGTCGACCCCAGTCTCCATGAGTGACTGGGTTGTGGGCAGCATTTCACCGCTCATCACAACCAAGCATCTTGCGCCCTCCCTCCTTTGCTGCAGAGTGCCGCTCAGAGGCACTATTGCCAACACAAGGTATTTGAGAGAGGCCTTGTTGCTGAGCGTTCTATCGATGTGGTCAGTGATGCTAACTACTGAACCACCCCTTTAAAGTACCTGCTCTCTGGCACTCCTAATCTAGTTTTTTTCCAACATCTTTGGACCGTTGCTGGAGATGTAACTTAGATGCAAATACTGTCTCCCACATTGTTGTGATTGTACTGTCATAATTCTATACAGTACTGGAAAATAGTCCAGATTCTGGTTCATAAGGTTTTAGAGCTGGACCTTGCACTGGATATACAGTATTTACATATTTGTTTCATGTTCCACCTTAAAGCCTCAAGAAGGCAGCCGCTAAGCTTCTGCTGCATTGCTTTGCTTCACACTGGAAAAACACCCTAGCCCCAAACTAGAGTGATAACGTCAAGGATTAAAGAAGTCAAATTCATTTAATGGCTTACAGCTTCAACTAATAACCATTTGGATCAGTTTACTATGGTATGGTATGGTAATTACTATGGTAATACCTTGGGAGGTATTCTTAGAAATAAATCATCTTTAATGCATGTTATGTTAGTTAGTTTAAGCAAATATTGTTCCTTGCAAGACTTTAACCACTACAACAGAGAAGTAGATGATGTTCCCTCCTATTGTTCTTCCTTTCATGTTACCCTGTCCTGTTTAGTCTACCTGTATTTTTTGGTTCTATCCAGATAAGGCTACACCCATCCACCCTATCTTATCTTTCCTTATATATAAGATAGACTATAAAGTAAGGGGTGCTTCACACACAGCGAGCTCGCTGCCGAGATCGCTGCTGAGTCACGCTTTTTGTGACGCAGCAGTGACCTCATTAGCGATCTCGCTGTGTGTGACACTGAGCAGCGATCTGGCCCCTGCTGCGAGATCGCTGCTCGTTACACACAGCCCTGGTTTGTTTTCTTCAAAGCCGCTCTCCCGCTGTGACACACAGATCGCTGTGTGTGACAGCGAGAGAGCGACAAATGAAGCGAGCAGGGAGCAGGAGCCGGCGTCTGACAGCTGAGGTAAGCTTGTATCCAAGATAAACATCGGGTAACCAAGGTGGTTACCCGATATTTACCTTAGTTACCAGCCTCCGCAGCTCTCACGCTGCCTGTGCTGCCGGCTCCGGCTCTCTGCACATGTAGCTGCTGTACACATCGGGTTAATTAACCCGATGTGTACAGCAGCTAGGAGAGCAAGGAGCCAGCGCTAAGCAGTGTGCGCGGCTCCCTGCTCTCTGCACATGTAGCTGCATTACACATCGGGTTAATTAACCCGATGTGTACTGTAGCTAGGAGAGCAAGGAGCCAGCGCTCAGTGTGCGCGGCTCCCTGCTCTCTGCACACAGCGCTGGTAACTAATGTAAACATCGGGTAACCATACCCGATGTTTACCTTAGTTACCAGTCTCCGCAGCTTCCAGTCGGCGGCTCCGTGCAAGCGCAGCGTCGCTTGCACGTCGCTGCTGGCTGGGGGCTGTTCAGTGGTCGCTGGTGAGATCTGCCTGTTTGACAGCTCACCAGCGACCATGTAGCGATGCAACAGCGATCCTGACCAGGTCAGATCGCTGGTCGGATCGCTGCTGCATCGCTAAGTGTGAAGGTACCCTAAGGGGTGCTTCACACACAGCGAGCTCACTGCCGAGATCGCTGCTGAGTCACGCTTTTTGTGACGCAGCAGTGACCTCATTAGCGATCTCGCTGTGTGTGACAATGAGCAGCGATCTGGCCCCTGCTGCGAGATCGCTGCTCGTTACACACAGCCCTGGTTCGTTTTCTTCAAAGGCGCTCTCCCACTGTGACACACAGATCGCTGTGTGTGACAGCGAGAGAGCGACAAATGAAGCGAGCAGGGAGCAGGAGCCGGCGTCTGACAGCTGAGGTAAGCTTGTAACCAAGATAAACATCGGGTAACCAAGGTGGTTACCCGATATTTACCTTAGTTACCAGCCTCTGCAGCTATCACGCTGCCTGTGCTGCCGGCTCCGGCTCTCTGCACATGTAGCTGCTGTACACATCGGGTTAATTAACCCGATGTGTACAGCAGCTAGGAGAGCAAGGAGCCAGCGCTAAGCAGTGTGCGCGGCTCCCTGCTCTCTGCACATGTAGCTGCATTACACATCGGGTTAATTAACCCGATGTGTACTGTAGCTAGGAGAGCAAGGAGCCAGCGCTCAGTGTGCGCGGCTCCCTGCTCCCTGCACACACAGCTAAGCGGTGTGCGCTGGTAACTAAGGTAAACATCGGGTAACCATACCCGATGTTTACCTTAGTTACCAGTGTCCGCAGCTTCCAGACGGCGGCTCCGTGCAAGCGCAGCGTCGCTTGCACGTCGCTGCTGGCTGGGGGCTGTTCACTGGTCGCTGGTGACATCTGCCTGTTTGACATCTCACCAGCGACCATGTAGCGATGCAGCAGCGATCCTGACCAGGTCAGATCGCTGGTCGGATCGCTGCTGCATCGCTAAGTGTGAAGGTACCCTAAGGGGTACTTCACACACAGCGAGATCGCTACTGAGATCGCTGCTGAGTCACATTTTTTGTGACCTCATTAGCGATCTCGCTGTGTGTGACACTGAGCAGCGATCTGGCCCCTGCTGTGAGATCGCTGCTCGTTACACACAACCCTGGTTCGTTTTTTTATTGTTGCTCTCCCGCTGATAAGCACACATCGCTGTGTGTGACAGCGAGAGAGCAACAATCCTGAATGTGAAGGGAGCAGGAGCCGGCGTCTGACAGCCTGCGGTAAGCTGTAACCAAGGTAAACATCGGGTATCCAAGGTGGTTACCCGATATTTACCTTCGTTACCAGCCTCCGCAGCTCTCACGCTGCCAGTGCCGGCTCCTGCTCCCTGCACACGCTAAGTTAAGCGGTGTGAGCTGGTAACTAAGGTAAACATCGGGTAACCATACCCGATGTTTACCTTAGTTACCAGTGTCCGCAGCTTCCAGACGCCGGCTCCGTGCAAGCGCAGCGTCGCTTGCACGTCGCTGCTGGCTAGGGGCTGGTCACTGGTCGCTCGTGAGATCTGCCTGTTTGACAGCTCACCAGCGACCATGTAGCGATGCAGCAGCGATCCTGACCAGGTCAGATCGCTGGTCGGATCGCTGCTGCATCGCTAAAGTGTGAAGGTACCCTTAGTACTGTTGTCCTGATACTTACACAATCGTAACCTTTATTGACTTTATAGTTCTTGGCTCACATAAAATGATTTTATATGTAAGGTTTTGTTATTGTCTATCGTTATGTTAATACTGTATGTTATTTGTATTTTGTAAAATTTCGAAATAAACAGTTTGATAAAAAAATGTCTCTTCTGTTTTCACACTGAGGACAGTGTCACACGTTCATCAATCGCTGATCATTCTCACAATGAAAGACATAGATGGGTCATCCCATGTGAGACTGGTGCAGAAACTGTGAATCCAGCCTAAGGGTAAGTTCACACAGTGCGTTTTTCGCGGTGTTTTTGCGCGTGTTTGGGGTGCGTTTTTGCCCAGAAAACTGCATGACTTTGCTTCCCCCAGCAAAGTCTATGAGTTTTCATTTTTGCTGTCTGCACACAGCGTTTTTTTTCAGCTGCATTTTTGTGGTGACCACAAAAACGCAGCATGTCAATTATTCCCGTGTTTTTCACCGCGTTTTTCATCCATTGAGTGCAATGGGATGTTGAAAGACGCAATGAGAAACGCAAATTGTTACTATAGCTGCGTTTTGGTGCATTTTGTTGCGTTTCTAAGACCAAAAATGCCGCTATAAACGCAGGAGGTGGGTAGTAAAGTGACATGTACAGGAAGAGGATTCCTTCTGTCAGTAAATACAGAAGCGTGAATCCTCCCGGTACAGTCACCGCTGCTTCAATCTCCCGTCCTGTGCATGTCAGCTCCCATGCGGCGCCATGTCTGGGCGGGAGGTGGAGGCAGCGGCGAAATCAAAAGTGAACAGTAGAAAAAAAAAATGTCATACTCACCTATCTGCAGACTCCCGGTGCCATGCCCGCTCCCAGCTCCTCCTCCCGGTACCGCCGCTCCGGCTGTGTGCAGTCTCCCCGGGTACGTATGCCTGCAGGACCTGGCGATGGATCACCTGATACAGTCACCTGACGCGTCAGCTGATCGTAATTCTCGCGGTGTCGCCAGATTTTTAGCGCCCAGCCGGCTTAACCTGTCAGCGGATGCCGTCAGGAGACTTCATCCCTGATTACCGGCAGCTCCTGCAGCGATCGGACGGGATCAGACTCGCTCCAGGAGCTGCCGGTA
Organism: Anomaloglossus baeobatrachus; assembly: GCF_048569485.1. Taxonomy (NCBI): domain Eukaryota; kingdom Metazoa; phylum Chordata; class Amphibia; order Anura; family Aromobatidae; genus Anomaloglossus; species Anomaloglossus baeobatrachus. The sequence goes on from NC_134355.1 coordinate 509,505,875, forward strand.
ATCAGCACATAAGTGAGTATTTTTTTTTTTTTTTGCACTGATGCATCAGCTGATTGTATAAACGGCTTTTATACAATCAGCTGCTGTGTGATGTGATTCAGGCCTTGAACCTGATACATCATCTGATCGCTTTGCCTTCCAGCAAACCGATCAGATGATATTGGATCCGGATTGGACGGCGCGGGACCCTTGACCCAGGATTACTGCAGAGGGGGGTTCTTTATTTCAATAAAGATGGAGTCACTAATTGTGTTGTGTTTTATTTCTAATAAAAATATTTTTCTGTGTGTTGTGTTTTTTTTTATCTTTACTAGAAATTCATGGTGGCCATGTCTAATATTGGCGTGACACCATGAATTTCGAGCTTAGGGCCAGCTGATAATATACAGCTAGCCCTAACCCCATTATTACCCAGCGAGCCACCGTCACCAGGGCAGCTGCAAGAGTTGGGCACACCGCCAGAAGATGGCGCTTCTATGAAAGCGCCATTTTCTGGGGTGGCTGCGAACTGCAATTCGCAGTGGAGGTGCCCAGAAAGCATGGGCACCCTGCACTGTGGATTCCAATGCCCAGCTGCCTAGTTGTACCCGGCTGGACATAAAAATTAGGCGAAGCTCACGTCTTTTTTTTTTTTTAATTATTTCATGAAATTCATGAATAATTAAAAAAAAAAAGGCTTCCCTATATTTTTGGTTCCCAGCCGGGTACAAATAGGCAGTTGGCGGCAGCCCGTACCTGCCTGCTGTACCCGGCTAGCATACAAAAATATGGCGAAGCCCACGTCATTTTTTTTTGTTTGGGGGGGGCAAAGAAATCCTGCATACAGTCCTGGAAGGAGGATGCTGAGCCTTGTAGTTCGACAGCTGCTGTCTGCTCTCCTGCATACACTATTGGATGCAGCTTGCTGAGCCTTGTAGTTCTGCAGCTGCTGTTTGCTCTCCTGCATCCACTAGTGGATGGAGTATGCTGAGCCTTGTACGTCTGCTCCCCCTGACTCTCCCTCCAGCATACAGTCCTGGATGGAGCATCCTGAGCCTTGTAGTTCTGCAGCTGTCTGCTCTCCTGCATACACTAGTGGAGAATGAAGAACATATGGAAGAAGGAAATGACATCAGACCTTTTTTTTTTTTTTTCAACAATCTTTAATGGCAATGTTTACTGATAAAAAAAAACGCAGAAAAACGCAGTGAGAAAAAACGCAGCAAAACGTAGCCAAAAACACACCAAAATGCGGTAAAAACGCATGCGTTTTTCCATGCGTTTTTAAAGACGCTGCATTTCTGTGCGTTTTTAGCGCTAAAAAATGCACAAAAACGCAGCGTCAAAAAAACGCAGTGTGTGCACTTAGCCTTACTGCGCAGTAGAAGTTACTTAAGATTAGTAAAAAAAAACAAAAAAAAAAATCCTTTTTCCACATTAGCTGTATCTAGTGTAGTACAGTAACTCAGCTCCTTTCAACTGAATGAAGCAGGGGCTGAATAACCAGACACAGCCCGTGGACGACAGTGATTCCTTTAACTCATATAATCCCTTTAGCCGACAAATGGTAATATGCAGTTTTTGTTTTGCGGTGTGTGTTTAACTCTGAAGTTTTGCTGCAGCTTTTGATCCTACTCTATAAAGCTAGTTGTCATAGCACTGTATTGCTCCAAATAATAGCCCTTTATAAATTCAAGCTATTGAGCACAAAAGAAAATCTGTCACTCAACTTCAAGCATTAGAGCCCGGATCTCATGTCCAACTGGAAATACAAATAAGTATTAAAGCTGGGCAATACTTCTGACACAATTTATCTGGATACTGTATGGCCGATTTTCATATCTGTCTGTCTGTTGTTTTTTTTCTCCCAGGGAGGTTACCTGATGCCAGAATGATCCCATAGTTTTCAGTGGAATCATTCCCAGCATCCGCCTCATCGTTTTTTGACTGGTTGGATAGACAGATTGAAAAAAGGTTGTGTGCAACTTTTCTATCTAGAAATGTCTGGCTAGTGCTCATTATTGTCATCATTTGTGTAGAACTTAGGCATGAAAACATCTAAACTGACATAAAGGGTTATTCCCATGACCAAGATCTTATCCCAATATGTAGTAGGTGTAATAATAATATTAGCAAATACCTCCAAGTAGAAATATAGTTTAGCAAGGACCACGGAGCTTGCCTCGGGGAAAGGCGCTTAGCGGTCTCGAGATATAGAAGATGCTTGTGATCGGTGATCACAGTAACCAGGTGAATGGCCCCCTCCAGGAAGTGTCGCCACTCCTCAAATGCCATGGCGAGTAGTTCCCTGTTACCTATGTCAATTTCATTTGGCAGGCGACAACATCCTGGAAAAGAAGGCACAAGAGTAAAGTATACCCAATGATGGACTTTGCGACAACACAGTTCCTTCCCCCACCTCAGATGCATCCAACTCTACTGTAAACGGAAGCGTAACATCAGGCTGTATAAGTATAGCTGCTGATGCAAGACACTTTTTAATACTCTGAAAGGCACATAACGCACTCTCAGACCAGTCGGAGAAGTCTGTCCTTTTCTTAGTTATGTCGGTTAGAGGTCTGGCAATGGCAGAGAAATTTTTAATACATTTTCTGTAGGAGTTAGCGAACCCTAAGAACCGCTGTACTGCCTTAAGGTTCTCCGGATGGTCCCAATTCAATACAGCCTACACCTTTGAGGGATTCATCCTGAACCCAGACATGGAAATACTGTACCCCAAAAAAGGTAACTCCTGAATCGAAAAGACACACTTTTCAAGTTTAGCATAAAGCTTGTTTGCCCTAAGTGAGTAAATGAGTAAGGGTACCTTCACACTTTAGCGATGCAGCAGCGATCCGACCAGCGATCTGACCTGGTCAGGATCGCTGCTGCATCGCTACATGGTCGCTGGTGAGCTGTCAAACAGGCAGATCTCACCAGCGACCAGTGACCAGCCCCCAGCCAGCAGCGACGTTCAAGTGACGCTGCGCTTGCACGGAGCCGGCGTCTGGAAGCTGCGGACACTGGTAACTAAGGTAAACATCGGGTATGGTTACCCGATGTTTACATTAGTTACCAGTGCACACCGCTTAGCTTTGCTCTCCTAGCTACAGTACACATCGGGTTAATTAACCCGATGTGTAATGCAGCTACATGTGCAGAGAGCCGGAGCTGGCAGCACAGGCAGCGTGAGAGCTGCGGAGGCTGGTAACTAAGGTAAATATCGGGTAACCACCTTGGTTACCCGATGTTTATCTTGGTTACAGCTTACCGCAGCTGCCAGATGCCGGCTCCTGCTCCCTGCTCGCTTCATTTCGTCGCTCTCTCGCTGTCACACACAGCGATCTGTGTGTCACAGTGGGAGAGCGCCTTTGAAGAAAACGAACCAGGGCTGTGTGTAACGAGCAGCGATCTCACAGCAGGGGCCAGATCGCTGCTCAGTGTCACACACAGCGAGATCGCTAATGAGGTCACTGCTGCGTCACAAAAAACGTGACTCAGCAGCGATCTCGGCAGCGATCACGCTATGTGTGAAGCACCCCTAAGTCATCCAGGTAAATAACAACAAATCTATCCAACAGGTGAGCAAACACATCATTAATAAAAGTTGGAATACAGCCAAAGACAAAAGGTATTACCAGATTCTCATAGTGACCCTCCGGTGTATTAAACGCAGTCTTCCATTTATCCCCCTTCTGAACCCTGATGAGGTTATAGGCCCCCCTGAGATTGAGCTCAGAAAACCACGTAGCACTGGTTAAACAGGTCTGTAATAAGAGGCATGGGAAATGGATCACGAACTGTAACCTGGTTCAGCTCCTGGAAATCCAGACACAGCCATAATCCACCATCTTTTTTCTTCACAGAAAAGAACCATGCCGTGACCGGAGAGGATGAAGGCCTAATGTGCCCACTGACCAGACTCTCAGTAAAGTCTCTCTGGACCAGACAGATTGTATAATCTGCATTTTGCAACCTGGCTCCTGGTTTTAACATTCTCATGCAGTCGTATAGTATGTGCGGCGGCAACTCCTGACAACTCTTTTCAGAGAACACATCCTTGAACCTAGACAAAAATATCAGGAATACTGGGGGTAACACCAGAAACACAGGACCCTATACAGTAAGCTTAACAGTATGGACTCCACTGTAAGATATCCCGAGTCTTCCAGTCAGCTAAAGGGTTGGGTAGGGTGAGCCAGGGGAACCGCAGTACCACTGGTGCAGGTAGGTCCTTGAGCACCTGATAGGTGAGCCGCTGAGTGTGGAGGACTCCAATGAGCTGTTCCAAATCGTGAACACACTCTTTGAAGAACCCCTGAGACAGGGGAAATGAGTCAATGGCCACAATCCATATTGGATTGGGTAACTCGTCCACCCTTAACCGAGGAGAGCGGGCAAAGTGCTCCTTAATGATGTTTGCCCCTACCCCACTATCCAAAAATACCTTGATGATGAGTTCATAGCCCTCAATCTTTACCCTGGCAGGTAACAAACATTGAGTAGCCATCATGGAGAAGATGCGTAGGCCCAGCCAGAAATCCTCCAATCCGCCTTAGCCTAGCAGTTTTCCAACAGCCAACCTTTCTTAGGTACAAGGTGACATATTAATAAAGTGCCCCTTTTTTCTACAGAACAAACATGCCCCACTAGATTTACGAGCAAGGGATTCCCCCTTCACCTGAATCGTCCCCCCAAGCTGCATGGGCTTGTCCGAGGTCTCTGGGGGTGTCACGGGAGATGCTGAAAGACGTAGTCTCGTGAGACCTCTTATGGAATCTGTAATCTATTCGGATTACTAACTCCATCGCAGACTCCAGGGAAGGAGTGGTCTCATATATGACCAAGGCCTCCTTCACACTTTCAGAAACGACCTGGGAAAACTGGCTCTTGGGAGCTGGGTTGTTCCACTAAGTGTCAAGCAACCAGCGCCAGAAATCGGTGCAGTAATCCTCCGCTGGTCGATTCCCCTGTTGTCATGGATGAGACCAAGAGCAGAAAAAAGCTTCCACTGAACCAAACACAGGGGAATCGAGAAGCAGCAAAAAAGCCCATGACTGTGGAACACCGCTTAGCAGGGAAACGACGATCTCCACCCACTGGCCCTTGTTTCCAGAAGAATGAGGATGCAGTCGGAAATGCAACTAAGGCTATGTGCCCACGGGGAAAGTGTCCTGCGGATATATACGCACGACATTCCGCAGGTGCTCCCAGGAAACAGCACCACAACTTTTGTCTGTTTCCATGCTGCGGAATGTCGTGCGGATATGCTGCGGGCATTCTGCATTGAGGATACAGTGCCATGGCTTCGGCACTGCATCCTCAATGCAGAACAAGTGCTGCCGTGATCGGGGAAGTTTATACTTATCTCCATCATGCAGCACCTCGCTTTCCGGCGGCCGGGTCACTGTCAGGCAGCATCTGGTTTCACTGTGCTGGAGGTGGGCGGGCCTGAACTTGCTCCGGCTGTCACATGACTGGAGCTCGTGCAGGCTCCGCCCACCTCTTCCTTCCTGTACCTGGCTGGATCCACCGGGCTACTGCCGCTACACCGGACGGAGAAAGTGACTCGGGTCTCTATCAAGGCAGGTAAGTATATGGGACCCTGCGGAGAAATCCGCTACAATAATTGACATGCTGCAGATTTTTCCGCACGGAAATCCGCACGATTTCCGCTGCGGAAAAATCCGCAGCGTGGGCACAGCATTTCCCAAATGCCATAGAAATGGCTGGGGAGTAGCTGTGCTGCAGATTTTCGGAAAATCCGCGGCTTTTCCGTGAGAAATCCGCGGCAAAATCCGCGCATTTTCCGCAGCGTGGGCACATAGCATTACAGGCCTCCCGAAAGGAGACAAACCGACTGCGATCCCCACCAAACTGTTCCTGAAGGGGTAGTTTGGGCTCTGGAGCACTAGCCTCCAATCCCGAATGCACCATAGGGGGAGACTGAGTTTGCAGCTGAGCTGCCTCCCTCAGCTCCGCTACCTGGAGTAGTAATGCCTGTATTTGTTTTGCTAGGCTGGTGACAGAGTCCATGGGTGTAATTGGCTATGCCAATTATAATATTACGTAATATGTAATGACTAACAGGGGCCCCTAGGCTGGCCCTCAGACTCGAGACCCTGTGCTGTCCCTTATCAGTATCACTTGGAGCTAAAGCTGAAGATATAATCGGTGCTGAGTAGTGAGATCCATGACCTTATAAAGGAAGTAGAAGACTTTTATTGGCAAATTGGCAACCTGAGCTCCTAGCAGAATTTCCCAGGTCAGCAGGAATTAACTACTGCAGGACTGAGGATCAGAGCACATTAAACAGCCGACGCCCAGCTCTGGCTGAACAACTAGGAGAAAACAGATTGCCTGTCAGGCTCTGCAGTATGAACAGGGCTTGATGCCGCTGAGACACCTGAAGAGTCTGGACCAGAACACCGCATGACAGCTGTATACTTTACTCCTTGCTGCTACTTTTCTCTTTGTGCAAAGGAATGAAGAGCAGGAATACAACCCTATGTGTTCTGATGTATATGGGAGATATCATAGCAGCCAGTCTCCTCCCACCAGCTCAGAGTCAGTTGCCAATTAAGAGATAGATGCTACAGAGTGGGAAAACTGGTGGAAATGCTGGATACAAGTCATCTAATAGCAGGAATAGTGTTAGGGCTCATACGCACGTAACTGCTGAATATTCTGCAGCAATTTGACAGCACATGTGCGCGTCAAATCGCTGCAGAAACACTGCATAATGGATGCAATATTTTTGTTAAAAAAAAAAGCCGATTTCATGCGCTATGGCTGCTGCCCCCACCATAGACAGAGAGGGACCTGCATCCAGAACGCACAAATAATTGACATGCTGCTTTTATGAACACACGGATTTGGGTCAAAATTATAGCATCCAAATCGCTGCGTTCAAAAAAGCAACGTGCGCACCTGTCATGCACAATCTACATAGATTGTGCAGGGGACGCAGGACGCATGCATTTATGCTGATGCTGCAGTGCAATACGCAGCGTAAATGCATGTAAGTACGCAACGTGCGCATGAGCCCTTATTCCTTATGTACACAGACAGAAGTAAAGATTGATGGTTCTCTCCCTGTATTTCCAGTATTTCCAAGGGTTTTCTCCATGCACTTTCTTTCCACATTCCAATGATAGGGAATTTAGATGTGAGCCCCAATGGGGGCAATGATGCTATTGTCTGTTAATGAATATGATGGCGCTATATAAGTAAGCAGTGATAATAAGGAGCAGAAAACCCCATTAAGGCTATGTGTACAGAGGGCGTTTTTGCTCATTTTTTTACTGCAGTAGATCTGTAGCAAAACCTCATCTCTTGGCAGGAAATAACCTACGGTTTTGGTGTGTTTTTTCAGACGTTTTTTGTACTTCCTCATTACTTTGTCTGGGTGAAAAATGCTGCAGAAACGTGGCGAAAACACTGAAAGAATTCACGTCTTGCTTCTTTCAAAAACTCAGGAAAAACCAGGCAAGTTGGTATTTCAATCAGCAAAAAAAAGTTGTATGTGTGTGTTCATGAGATTTCTGGAATCTCATAGGCTTTGCTGGTACTGTAAAAGCAGCATTTTATTAGCATGGATTTGCATAAAACCAATGAAACGAACATGCAAAAAAACTGCAATAAAAATGCCCTATCTGAACATAGCCTAAAGCGTTATTTCTATACACTAGTTTGGTCTGGTTACTTTTCACTGCCTAAGCTGGACATACCTGATGCAAACTACACTGTGTGCAGACTTATTAGGCAAGTTGTATTTTAGAGGATTTTTTTTATTGTTGATCAACAGCTATGTTCTCAATCAACCCAAAAGACTCAAATATCACAGCTTAATATTTTTGGAAGTTGGAGTGGATTTTTTTTTTAGATTTGGCTATCTTAGGAGGATATCTGTTTGTGCAGGTAACTATTACTGTGCAGAATTATTAGGCAACTTCATAAAAACCAAATATATTCCCATCTCACTTGTTTAATTTCACCAGGTAAACCAATATAATTGCACAAAATTTAGAAATAAACATTTCTGACATGCAAAAACAAAACCCCCAAAAATTAGTGACTGATTTAGCCACCTTTCTTTATGATGACACTCAACAGCCTACCATCCATAGATTCTGTCAGTTGCTTGATCTGTTTACGATCAACATTGCGTGCAGCAGCCACCACAGCCTCCCAGACACTGTTCCGAGAGGTGTACTGTTTTCCCTCCCTGTAGATCTCACATTTTATGAGGGACCACAAGTTCTCTCTGGGGTTCAGATCAGGTGAACAAGGGAGCCATGTCATTATTTTTTTCATCTTTTAGGCTATGTGCGCACGTGTGCGTATTGCATGCAGTTACGCTGCGTTCTGCACCGCAGCGTAACTGCATGCGTCCTGCGTGCCCAGCACAATCTATGAAGATTGTGCATGAAACGTGCGCACGTGGCGTACTAGAACGCAGCGATTCGGCTGATATGTTACTTCTTTCGTGCGCTTTGCATGCTGTCTATAGGGAGAGGCAGCATGCAGAGCGCACAAATTCTGCAAGTACCAGGCGCTTCAGAACGGAGCTTTTCAGCTTCGCTCTGAAGCAGACCTTTTGTGTACGGTGCAGAGCGCACACGTGCGCACATAGCCTAAGATCTTTACTGGCCAGCTACGCTGTGGAGTAGTTGGATGCATGTGATGGAGCATTGCCCTGCATGAAAATCATATTTTTCTTGAACGATATCAACTTCTTCCTGTACCACTGCTTGAAGAAGTTGTCTTCCAGAAACTGGCAGTAAGTCTGGGAGTTGAGCTTCACTCCCTCAACCCGAAAAGGTCCCACAAGTTCATCTTTGATGATACCAGCCCATACCAGTACCCCACCTCCACCTTGCTGGCGTCTGAGTCGGAGTGGAGCTCTCTGCCCTTTACTGATCCAGCCTCTGGCCCATCCATCTGGCCCTTAAAGAGTCACTGTCATTTCATCAGTCCATAAAACCTTTGAAAAATCATTCTTAAGATATTTCTTGGCCCAGTCTTGACGTTTTGTCTTATGTTTCTTGTTCAAAGGTGGTCGTTTTTCAGCCTTACTTACCTTGGCCATGTCCCTGAGTATGGCACACCTTGTGCTTTTTGATACTCCAGTAACGTTGCAGCTCTGAAATATGACAAAACTCGTGGCAAATGGTATCTTGGCAGCTTCACGCTTGATATTTCTCAATTCATGGGCAGTTATTTTGCGCCTTTTTTGCTCAACACGCTTCTTGCGACCCTGTTGGCTATTTGCCATGAAACGCTTAATTGTTCGGTGATCACGTTTCAAAAGTTTGGCAATTTCAAGACTGCTGTATCCCTCTGCAAGATATCTCACAATTTTGACTTTTCAGAGCCCATCAAATCTCTCTTCTGACCCATTTTGCCAAAGGAAAGGAAGTTGCCTAATAATTAAGCACACCTTAAATATGGTGTTGATGTCATTACACCACACCCCTCCTCATTACAGAGATGCACATCACCTGATTTACTTAATTGGAAGTTGGCTCTCTAGCCTATACAGCCTGGAGTAGGGCAACATGTATAAAAAGTATCATGTGATCAAAATACTCATTTGCCTAATAATTCTGCACACAGATCTCACTGTGCACCAGTACAGCATCTATAGCCATTTTAGAAAACACTTCTAGCTTCACAGGATGAATAGGAACAATCCTAAAGAAATCTATTTGGTTGAGTTCTGGCAGACTTCCTGTGGCATTTCTGTACCATGCTGGAGGGGAAAACAAGCTGAAATCAATAGATAAATGGAAACAAGCCCTAAGAGAAACAGCAGTAAAGAGTGCCTAATCTCAGTAATACACACCCAAGATAAAGATCAGAAGCTGGCATGTCATTAGGGTGCACAGACAGCTCATTGATCACAGTGGGCACTATGTTATGCTTCATTTCACCTGTTGTAAAATACAGGACTGCCAGGTCCTCCTTTCATAAAGTGCCTACTGCTGGGGGTCAAGCTACAGGACAGCTAATTAACTAAGTTACCTACTGAAGGACAGAAATTGATGCATTTGGACAATACTATACAGTAATGTTCAAAATAATAACCACATTTTTCACTGTTTTTGGTACAAGTTACTGTATATCACCACATGTCAAACAGTTTACCAGTTGGTGCAGTAGATTCTTAGAAAACCACCAGACACCTCATTCATGATCTGCAGGTTTTTGAGTCTGTGTATTTGAATCAGGGCTGCCATCAGGGCATTACAACCATGACTCCTGTAAGGGGCCCCGTGAGCAGTATCCATGATGGGGGCCCGGTCAGTGAACGCCCAGGCCCCTCCTTTTTCATCCCTTTGCTCACCAGGCCCCAGGGGTGGGGTTGCCATCAAAGGTTTGGACACACCTTCTCATTCAAAGAGTTTTTTTCTTTATTGTCATGACTCTGAAAATTGTAGATTCACATTGAAGGCATCAAAACTATAAATTAACACATGTGGAATGAAATACTTAACAAAAAAGTGTGAAAACTGAAAATATGTCTTATATTCTAGGTTCTTCAAAGTAGCCACCTTTTGGTTTGATTACTGCTTTGCACACTCTTGGCATTCTCTTGATGAGCTTCACGAGGTAGTCACCGGAAATGGTTTTCACTTCACAGGTGTGCCCTGTCAGGTTTAATAAGTGGGATTTCTTGCCTTATAAATGGGGTTGGGACCATCAGTTGTGTTATGCAGAAGTCTGGTGGATACACAGCTGATAGTCCTACTGAGCAGACTGTTAGCTAATTTTTTTCTTGCCATAATACAAATTCTAAGTAAAGAAAAACTTGTGGCCATCATTACTTTAAGAAACGAAGGTCAGTCAGTCCAAAAATTTGGGAAAGTGTCACCAAGCGCAGTGGCAAAAACCATCAAATGCTACAAAGAAACTGGCTCACATGAGGACCGCCCCATGAAAGGAAGACCAAGAGTCACCTCTGCTGCGGAGGGTAAGTTTATCCAAGTCACCAGCCTCAGAAATCGCAGGTTAACAGCAGCTCACATTAGAGACCAGGTCAATGCCACACAGAGTTCTAGCAGCAGACACATCTCTAGAACAACTGTTAAGAGGAGACTTTGTGCAGCAGGCCTTCATGGTAAAATAGCTGCTAGGAAACCACTGCTAAGGACAGGCAACAAGCAGAAGAGACTTGTTTGGGCTAAAGAACACAAGGAATGGACAGGAGACCAGTGGAAATCTGTGCCAGACCTGAACCCAATCGAGATGGTTTGGGGTGAGCTGGACCGCAGAGTGAAGGCAAAAGGGCTAACAAGTTCTAAGCATCTCTGGGAACTCCTTCAAAACTGTTGGAAAACCATTTCCGGTGACTACCTCTTGAAGCTCATCAAGAGAATGGCAAGAGTGTGCAGAGCAGTAATCAAAGAAAAAGGTGGCTACTTTGAAGAACCTAGAATATAAGACACATTTTCAGTTGTTTCACACTTTTTTGTTAAGTATTTCATTCCACATGTGTTAATTCATAGTTTTGATGCCTTTAATGTGAATATAAAATTTTCAGTCATGAAAATATAGAAAACTCTTTGAATGAGAAGGTGTGTCCAAACTTTTGGTCTGTACTGTATATATATATATATATATGTATATATATATGGCAACAGAGAATCCTGACAGTGTGCAGTGCGTGCACTGTGAGAATTCAGAAGTTTGCAGTCACATTCTCATGCTAGATATGGGGGAGTACCAAGCGAAAAGAAATCCTGTGTCTAGGGTGAGGGACCCCAGGGCCTACCGCTGGCCCCTGGGGTCCCTTCCCACCCTAGATTGGTTCTGCACCTATTGACTTCTATGGGGTTTGAGGTCCACGTCAAGTTCAGGTTCCGAGCAGAACTTTTTTAACTACAGTTTGACAGAACCCAGTGAACCTGAACAACCAGGGGTCCGCTCATCCCTACTCCTGAATACTCCCTCCAGTCACTTATTATGTGCTCCTAGAAGTATGTAACATAATTCTATACAGTAAAGCCACAACCAGACATAGAGATGGTCAAGATGATTTATTTTTTTGAATATTTTGTCTAAATTCCCTATCAGAATGTCTTTGGAGTGTGGGAGAAAACCGGAGATCCTGGAGGAAACCCAAGCAAACACGGGGAGAACATAGAAACTCCTTGTAGATGGTGTCCTTGGTGGGATTTGAACCCAGGACCCCTGCGCTGCATGACTGCAGTGCTAACCCACTGAGCCACCATGCCGCCCATATGTGGAATATGTGAGAACATCGTCTGGAGCTGCAGCTGATCTCAGGATCACTGCACATTATAGAATCTGTCTCCATGGAGCCGATGAGAATCTGTGGATCTTAATGGAAATGACCTGAACTTGGTAGATTTCTGGAAAGAGAAGACGACAAGATATTACATCACATCGACAGATTCCTAAAGTAAATACAAAGGAGATGAAGACTGGAAGAAAAGAAGCAAATTCTAATATCTACTTACATGAAGCGCAGGTCGCTCTGATCCAATTCCTCAATGGTTTATAGACTTAAGGCTACCTTACACGCTGCGATATCGGTCCCGATATCGCTAGCGTGGGTACCCGCCCCCATCTGTTGTGCAACACGGGCAAATCGCTGCACAACATCGCGCAGACCCGTCACACATACTTACCTGCCCGGCGACGTCGCTGTGACCGGCGAACCGCCTCCTTTCTAAGGGGGCGGTCCGTGCGGCGTCACAGCGACGTCACTGAGCGGCCGCCCAATAGAAGCGGAGGGTGAGATGAGTGGCCGGAACATCCCGCCCACCTCCTTCCTTCCTCATAGCGGCCGGGAGGCAGGTAAGGAGAGGTTCCTCGTTCCTGCGGCGTCACACATAGCGATGTGTGCTGCCGCAGGAGCGACGAACTACATCGTTACTGCTGCAGTAACGATAATTGAGAATGGACCCCAATGTCACCGATCAGCGATTTTGCACGTTTTTGCAACGATGCAAAATCGCTCATCGGTGTCACACGCAGCAACATCGCTAATGCGGCCGGATGTGCGTCACAAATTCCGTGACCCCAACGACTCCGCATTAGCGATGTCGCAGCGTGTAAAGCCCCCTTTAGACCTTCTGTCTGTAAAAAGGAAAAAAAACAACAATTAGTATTAGATTACATGTAATATACAGATTATGGGGCGGAGAGAGAAGAGGAAATGAGGGGAACTTACCACCCTCTGTTTTGGGATGTCCACGTTCATGGTCCTTCATGCTTGGTGAGAAGTGACCAAAGAGACCAGAACAACAGGAAGATAAAGAGGATTTTTTTCCAGCCTTCAAAATAATGCAGATTTCTGTGAAGAGAAAAGGACAAATCATTATATCAAGTGGTGTAACTAGAGTTTTATGGACCCCGCTGTAAGATTTGGACCTGGCCTCCCCATGATATTAGAACATGAGAAACCTGGCTGCTGAGAGAAAGATGTATAACAGAGGATGAGAAAGTTGGGTGATGAGGAAAAGCACTTCTTTCGCTCAGTAACCAGCTTTCCTACCCTGTTTCCCCGAAAATAAGACACTGTCTTGTATTTTTTTTGCCTGAAAAAAGCGCTAGGTCTTATTTTCAGGGGGTGTCTTTTTCTTGAGGAGACATGGTTGGGGGTAAGTTTACCCCCCACAAAAAGCAGACCCCCCCCATCCCAGGATCGTCATACTTACCAGCCCAGGGTGTCTGCATGGCTCCCAGATCCTCCTGTGATCTCCCAGCAGGTACGCTGCATGCCTCCCCTGCGTCTGGCCAACATCAGATCTCACATTCACACACACATATATACACAAACACACACACACCCCACTTCTCCCTGTGATCTCCCTGCGTCTGGCTGACATCAGATCACACACACACACACACACACACACACACACACTTTTCCCTGTGCCCTTCGGCGGGCGGTCCCAGCAGCTGTGCTGCACGCCGTGCTCCTCTGCCTCCTGCCGACACTCTCAGATCCGATCGCTTATGTGACACCCTGGACTAGCCAGGTAGTCACAGACATAACATCACACACACACCCTCCCCTGGATAGTCTACATCAGTCAAACAAAATCCTTGTTGCCTCCCTCCAGGGTCTGATGTCCACACCAGGCGGGGCGGAGCCAGGTGGTTGGCCCCACCCACCGAGGAGTTCACAGGCCTGGAGGTGGGAAAAAGCAGATAGTTAGAGTTTGGAGTTCAGTGGAAGTGGAGTGAGGAGTTGAGTTTGGAGTGGAGAAACTGCTAGTGTCTGGGTAGGAGCCCAGGCACTGTCAGCAAGGTCGGCAGACGGTGGTGGCCGTCTGCAGGAGGTGGTGCAAGTCAGCAAAACCGTAGGACCGGGTACCGAGCCGGGGAGCAGATTTGCATCAAGCACAAAGGCAGGGCCATTGGACCCCGACTAGGCTGGGAGCCTCCGACAACGGTCAAATCCGAGAGTGACCGGAACCCCAGGGGTTTCCTAACACCCAAGACCCGACAGAAGGCAACAGTCCACACAGTCAGGGCCGGATTATAGGCGGGGCAGACGGGGCTCCAGCCCAGGGGCCCCCACCAAAAGAGCTTTTAAGGGGGCCCCCACCATACTTGGCACCTGTCAGCATTTTTTTTTCTTCACACCCTCTCCCCCTCCGTAAAGACAGTCTAATAAATCAGCTGTGTTTTCGGGGGGGGGGGGGGGGTGCCCGGGGTGTTGAAGCACCGCTATTTATTTGTATCTGCGTCTTTAAGACGCAAAAACAAACTGCGGTCACAGGACTCTGATTAACACCGGAAGTACCAGCGGCCGCTTGTACTTCCGGGGTCAGGTGTGCTAATGCTCCCTGCTATGTGCTGCGGCCGTACCCAGCGAGGGGCGGGCAGAGCTACCCCCCCTCCACTCCCCTCCCTCCCCCTCCCTAGAAGCAGGGGCACGGTGTAGTGCGCCGCTGTATCTGCTGTCCCCGCTGCGCTCCTCTACACTGTGTGCATGCCAGGCACACTAGCAGGAGGCAGCGCGCTGTGCTCTGTCGGCCCTGCTGTGTGCTGTGCTCGGCATGCACCCAGTGTAGAGGAGCGCAGCAGAGCCGATGACCACAGCTTCCTCTTTCCGTTCCTATTCAAATGTATTTGCATCTTTCAGACGTAAATACATTTGAACAGCGCGCCGGGACCCGGCCCCGCCCCCGACGTGCAGCAACGTGATGAGATCAGCACCTTGCTGACGTCATCACAGTGCTGCAGGCGCCACACAGGGGACAAGAGGAAGCGAGCGCTCCATGAAGGAGCTGAAGAGACAGGTGTAATTAATGATGATGAGTGGGGAGGGGCTGAGGACACAACGGGGAACATTTGTGAAGGAACACAGCTCTGTGACAGGCAGAGGAGGAGTACTGTATTCCGAGGGAGGGAGGGAGGAGTGGGTAGTGATGGGGCAGTGTAATTTGTGTGTGTAGGGGGTGATGAGGGTTGTATTGTGTGTGGGGGGAGGGGTAATGGAGGGTGCATTGTATCGTGTGTGTGGGGAAGGGTAATGGAGGGTGCATTGTATTCTGTGTGGGGAAGGGTAATGAGGGGTGCATTGTATTGTGTGTGGGGGAGGGTTAATGGGGGGGTGCATTGTATTGTCTGTGGGGGAGGGTTAATGGGGGGTGCATTGTATTGTATGTGGGGGGAGGGGTAATGGGGGGGTGCATTGTATTCTCTGTGTGTGTGTGTGTGTGTGTGTGTGAGAGGTGATGTGGGGTGCATTGTGTGTGTGTTTGTGAGGTGATGTGGGGTGCATTGTGTGTGTGAGGTGATGTGGGGTGCATTGTGTGTGTGTGTGTGTGTGAGATGATGTGGGGTGCATTGTGTGTGTGTGTGTGTGTAGGAGGTGATGTGGGGTGCAGTGTGTGTGTGTGGGGGGCTGCATTGTAGTGTGTGGTGATGTGGGGTGCATTGTGTGTGTGTGTGTAGGGGGTGCATTGTAGTGTGTGTGTGTGTGTGTGTGTGTGTGTGTGTGTAGAGGGTGCATTGTAGTGTGTGTGTGTGTGTCAGAGCTGTGTGTGTAAGAAGCAGTACTGTGTGTGTGTGTATATATGAATTAGAGCAGTCTGTGCGGCCCCCCCAGAACTATATGGGTCCCCCAGAGCGCTATGTCACCCATCGCAGTAATGAGTACACCACCAGAGCTGTTTGCCACTCCAGTAACGTCTATGCCCCCTGCCCCTCCTGTGATGTATATACAGCAGTGCTGTCAGTGTGCAGTCATGTCTGTTAGTGACAGCCATCGTGAAACACAGCCACATGTCCTGAAGGAGCTGGACGGAAACAAGCGGGAGAGGTGAGTGAGGCTGCTGGCGACTTCCCCATATTAATACCTGTAAAGGCTCATGCGCACGTAACTGCTGAATATTCTGCAGCGATTTGACAGCACATGTGCGCGTCAAATCGCTGCAGAAACACTGCATAATGGATGCAGTTTTTCTGTACAGAAAATCCGATTTCATGCGCTATGGCTGCTTCTCCCACCATAGACAGAGCGGGAGCTGCATCCATAGCGCACGGAATAATTGACATGCTCATTTTATGAACGCACAGATTTGGGTCAACATTTTATCACCCAAATCACTGCGTTCATAAAAGCTACGTGCGCACGTATCATGCACAATCTACATAGCTTGTATAGGGGACGCAGGACGCATGCATTTACACTGCAGTGCTATACGCAGTGTAAATGCATGGAATTACACAACGTGCGCACGACCCCTAATGCGTCTGTGTCTGCATGTATGTCAGTGTATATGACTGTGCATATATTTGTCTGTTTATATGTATTTTTCTGAATTTGTCTTCAAATATGTATATGTATGCCTTTATGTGTATGTGCGTGTCTGTGTGTGGATGGGGTCCACTGAGACTCTTTCACCCGGAGGCCACAAAAACCTGGAGTCGGCCCTGGCTGCCTTAACATTGGGATCAGTAAAAAATGTGAGTAAAGCTTTACACGCTACAATATATCTAACGATGTGTCACGTCGTAAGTGACGCACATCCGGCATCGTTAGTGATATTGTAGTGTGTGACAGCTACGTGCGACCCTGATTGTGCGTTAAAACGTTGATCGCTGACACGTCGTTCATTTTCTAAAAATTGAACGTCTGGTTGTTCATCGTTCTTGAGGCAGCACACGTCGCTCCGTGTGATACACCGGGAACAATGAACTGCAGCTTACCTGTGTCCCGCTGGCAATGCGGAAGGAAGGAGGTGGGCGGGATGTTTACGCCCCGCTCATCTCCGCCCCTCCGCTTCTATTGGCCGGCCGCTGTGTGACGTTGCTGTGACGCCGAATGTCCCTCCCACTCCAGGAAGTGGATGTTCGCTGCCCACAGCGAGGTTGTTTGGAAGGTACGTGTGATGGGGGTAATCGTTTGTGCGACACGGGCAACAAATTGCCTGTTCCGCACATATGATGGGGGCGTGTGTGATCGCATACGAGATCGAAATGTGTAAAGCAGCCTTAACTCTACTTTCCGTGTATAAGTGACGGCTGTGAGTGATCCTGGACTGTGTCTGTATTGTAGTACTGTAAATCTGAATGTGGCAGAACAGGATAAATGTTCATTGGATTTCTATCTAAATGCTACAGTTCACGCTCTACTGTTATGGCTAAAAATGTTAACGTTATGGGGCCCCCACCAGATTTTCTGCCCAGGGGCCCCCACCAACCTTAATCCAGCCCTGCACACAGTGAGGATAAAAATCCACCGCCATAGGCTAGAGATCCAAGGGCCAGCGCCTGCGGGCAAAACGGGCTCCTTCGGTACATACACGCCGGGGAGCGGACTACCGTTGGGAAACTATCGGAGTCAATATATTCTACACAGGTGCAGGGAAAGACAGCCACCATCAACCTGTCCGGGGAGAGCAAAGACACTGCAGCCGGCTGCGGGACCCGTCCATCCAGCCGTTTGGTTTACCAGAGACTCTGTGAATTTGTGCCTGAGTACCACAGTGCCATCTGGCACCGCGCCGCCCCTGCAACCCTGCACCCCAGCTACCCTGCCTCCCCGTACTGCCACCGGGCCCCGGGATCACCAACCCCTACCCACGGAGGGGACAAGATCCTAGCTGTTCCCTACCATCGCTCCCGGGATCCCCGTCACCAGCAGCGGTGGTGCCCTTTATCACCACGATCCGTGGGTGGCGTCACGAACTATCTCCCAAAACAAACCACCCCCTTTTCACTCGTGGGCGAGGAGCGCTGCTCGAGTCCCCGGGTCCGGCCCACCGCTTGAGCCACCGAGCAGCAGCAGCAGCCGCGGACCCGAGCGTAGCGAGCGCGGGCCCTCCGCCCGCGACACTTACGTTCACACACAGTCACACATCGTCACACATCAGAAAGTATACACGCACACATCTGATCGCATACACACACACACACACACACACACTTCTCCCTGTGCCCTCCGGTGGGCGGTCACAGCAGCTGTGCTCCTCTGCCTTCTGCCGACACTTACAGATCCAATCGCTTACGTTCACACACACACACAAGAAGACGTCCACTGGTAGAAGACCTACCAGTGAACGTCAGAGAGACAGCAATGCTGTCACTGAGAGGAGAGGGAGACATGCCAGAGATCCTCCACATCATAGGGGACAAGAAGAGGGCAGGGAAAGAAGCCGCTCTCCTCTAAGCCCAGCCTCTGCTGGGCCCTCCAGCTCAACAGTGGAGGGCAGCAGGGGCAGGAGTAGAGAAAGAAGCCGCTCTCCTCCTAGACCAGCTCCTGCCGGGCCCTCCAGCTCAACAGCGGAGGGCAGCTGGGGCAGGAGCAGAGAAAGAAGCCGCTCTCCTCTAAGCCCAGCCCCTGCCGGGCCCTCCAGCTCAACAGCGGAGGGCAGCTGAGGCAGGAGTAGAGAAAGAAGCTTCTCTCCTCTAATACCATCCCCTGCGGGGCCATCACCATCCATCCACGCACCTATTCAACCGCAGGCAGAACCTGTGATCCCACCACCAGTGCCACAGGTGGAGCCACCTGTACAAAATGTACCTGTGCCGAGGAGAAGGCGTGGTAGGGTAAGCAGGAGAGCTCGGGAAATTGCGAGACTCCCAACAAGGAATGTAACCTCACAGGAGGAGGGCGAGAGATGTCCCATATGTATAGAGGACTATCAGATTGGAGAGCAGCTCACAGTTGTCCCGTGCAACCACTTTTTCCATCCGAGTTGCATTTCTGACTGACTACACTGCAGTCCTTACTGCCCCCTGTGCCGTAACCACTGCTTCAGAAACGTACCACAATGACATCTTAAGATGTTCATGGTGCGGGCAGTGGAAGAGACCATCTTGAATTCCAGCACAGGTAAGGGACCCCCTGCATTCATTACAACTAATTTGAAGGCTGTAAAAAAATAAATAAATCATCTTTAACTTCTTGCTGTTCTGTTCTCAAGTTTACCATCAGCCTTGGTCAATATCTAACATGAAGGGCTAAATACAGGATGTCCCCCAAACACCGGACGGTAAGTCATCACTAATTCCCTTTGTCCAATGATATGTATATTACATGTAACATAGAAATAATCGCTGCTTTCTCCTCTTTGTAGAAGGAAAGTCAAAAAAGTTTGGAAAACAATGAAGAAGTAGATCAGAACAACCTGTACTTCGTGTAAGTAAATATTAGGATTCAATTTCTTTTAGTCTCCAGCTCATTTTACTAGGAATTTATTAATATGATAAAATCAGGGGTGGAACAATCATGGTCGGGCCCTCTGCGGGGCCCGGGGGCATAGGGTGCTATATAATACCAGAATAGGGACCTTTGTCATACCATACAAACATGAGATACCGTGTTTCCCCGAAAATAAGACCTCCCCCGAAAATAAGACCTCCCAGGAGTTTTCAGGGAGGCTTTAATATAAGACATCCCCTGAAAGTAAGACCTAGCCGCGGTCAATAATGAAGTGTCATGCAGCGGTGAAAAAGTTAAATACACTGCAGGACACTTCATTATAGGCAGCGGACACCCCCTAAAGAAAGAAGACAGAAGAGAGAAGAGCCCCGATCATACTCACCAGACGCCGACCGAGAGCAGGTGAGCGCATCAAGGTCCTGCGGCGGAACACACACACGCACACACATCAGATCACACACACACACACACACACACATACATACATACACACACACATATACACACAAACACACATACATACACACACACACACATACACATACATACATACATACACATACAAAAACACACATACAGCATATATATCATACAACACATAGGTTTATATATTAGATATACGCATATGGCTAACGATTCTGTCTGGGGCTCGTCATTTTGATGACCCAAAAAACGTTGCATGCAGCTTTTTTTGGGCTGTCAAAATGACTAGCGGTTAATGTGTGATTGGTGAGGACTGTTTGCAGAATTTGAGATTTTCCAAAAGTGATGGTGGACTGTGGAAGGTTGGAGGTAAGTATGCAAAGGAGGATCTCCACTCACCCGGTAAATGCGTCACCTGGGTCCTTTCTCTGGTGGACCGTGCAAGGAGGTCAGCTCCATGTTCAAAGAGGCAAAGTCCGGCAATAGAAAAAAGTTGTGACCAACATCACGTCCAAGATATAAGATTAAAAAACTATTTTATTCCATAACTTGTGCAAATCTAACAGGATATGTCTAAGACTAAGAACCTCTTTTAGGTGTGAAACGCGTAAGCCATTGCTTTATACTCAGTGGACGTCCATCCAACCTACTGTTGGTTTTAACCTTATGGAATAAAATTGTTTTTTAACCTTATTTCTTGGACGTGATGCTGTAGACCATCTTTTTCTATTGCCGAAGGTTCGTGGGGTAGAGGCGGAGCTGTCGAGGAGTCTGAAGGGGGCCCGAAAATGTTGGCAGTATGGGGCCCTGAAATTCCTGGTGGCAGCCCTGATTTGAATGAATAATTAATTGAAGGTGAGGTGTTTAAAATAATCGCAGTGAGGAGGTAAATAAGTGAGTTCAATCATTCTTTGAAGAAACAGGTGTCAGTCAGGTGGCCCTTATTTAAAGGTGAAGCCGGCACATGTTGTTCATGCATTTCTCCCTGAAGGCCTGAGAAATATGGGTTGTTGAAGATATGGTTCAGAAGAACAGTGTACTCTGGTTAAAAAGTTTATTGAGAGGGTAAAACTTATAAAGAAGTGCAGACAACGATCGGCTGTTCAGCTAAAATGATCTCCAATGCTTCAAAATGGAAAGCAAAAACAGAGAGACGTGGATGAAAATGGAAGAAAACCATTTGAATTTCATCGAAGAATAGCCAAAAGGAGAAAGGCTCAGCCAATGATCAGCTCCAGAATAATCAAAGACAGTCTCAAGTTACCTGTGAGTACTGTTACAGTTAGAAGACACCTGTGTGAAGCTAATCAATTAGCAAAAAGTCCGCGCAAAGTCCCACTGTTAAAAAAAAGGCGTACTGAAGCAAATACAATTTGAAGAACAGATCAACTGGCCTAAAGAGATATAGAGAAACATTTTGTGGACTGATGAAAGTTAAATTGTTCTTTTTGGGTCCACAACAGTTCTTCATATGACCCCCAAACTCTGGATTCAAGCCACAGTACACTCTGAAGACCATGAAGCATGGTGGTGCAAGCATCATGATCTGGGAATGTTTCTCTTACTATGGTGCCGGGTCTATTTACCGCATACCAGGGATCATGGACCAGTTTGCATATATCCAAATACTTGAGGAGGTCATGTTGCCTTACGCTGAAGAAAAATGCACTTGAGATGGGTGTTTTAACAAGACAAGGACACTAAACACAACAGTAAACGAGCAAAATCTTGGTTCCAGTCCAACAAAATTTAGGTTATGGAGTGGCCAGCCCAATCCCCGGACCTTAATCCAATAGAACACTTGTGGGGTGACATATAAAATGCGATTTCTGAGGCAAAGCTAACAAATACAAATACATTTTGGGATGTAGTGAAAGCATCTGCGGCTGGAATAAGAGATAAGAGGTGCCAGAGGTTGGTGACTCTATGCAACAGAGATCTGAGGCAGTTCTAAAAGACTGTGGTTATAAAACTAAATATTAGGTTATATTAGGTTAGAGATTCACAGGAATGCTAAATCCTAAATAAAAAGAAGACAGATTTTGAGTATGTAAAGACAAATGCAGACACTGCTATTTTTTGGAACAGCCCAATGTTCATTTTTTTATATTTTCTGTAAGGTAGTTAGAAATTCTATAAATTTCTCTGCCGGTTTTAATTTAGAAAACAGTGAGAAATGTTCCCAATGCCTCAAAATAAAAATAATTATAAAGATTTTGGGCTTAACTCATGTTTTTGAACACACTGCTATTATTTTGAACCCAACTATATAACAGCAGTCACACGAGAGTAGCCATAGTATTCACTCTTAACACTAGAAGTCCCAGAAATTTCGAGCTCTCTGGGTTCCAAAGGTAGAAATGTTAAATGACCCCTCTTTGGGACTTCTAGTGTTAAAGGCCGTTCCCAAGAATGTTTCCAAATATCTCTATAGCATCAGATAATTTGTAATACAAATGATGTGATTAGTTAAATTCCCTGTATATAATAGCATCAATAAGTGTCAGAAGAGAATGAATGTGTATAATTATGATATACGTTTGTATCAGGCGCCACACCTTTCGCTTCTTACTGAATATGTCATTCTCTTCTTTGTCATGTGTCAGCTTTTTATTGTTGCTGCACTCTTCATGCCCTCAACCATCATATTTTACAGATGTGATAACGGGCCACGTGTCTTCATAGTTTCAAGCTGTTGTCTTGTGCAATTAATGAGGTTACGGCAAAGGCCATTGCTAGGATTATGGGCTATTGTTTTGACGTCAAATCGTATTGCTGTTAAGACTTTGTGACATCTCTGCTTATTTTTAATGAGATTGCAAAACGTGTAATCTTCTAAGGTTTGAAGTGTATTCCTCACTGAACTTTCTTTAATTAGAGCAGACTGTCTCTCCGTAGTTGCTTGGACAGAGATGTACCTTTCAAGTTAGCCAATTGAACTGATAAGGAGAAACCTCTGCTGCTCTGTAATGCAGACTGGAATGCTGGTCAGATATCTGGAAAAATAATCCGCAGCCCAATAATTCTATTATAGTCATGGGCATAAAAAAAGCAGTGGAAACTAGCCCAATATAAATTGTAGTACTTATATATAATACACTAGCAAAACAATAAATGCAAAAGTTATGCTTTTTCACCCATTTTTCATGAGCTGAACTCAAAGATCTAAGACTTTTTCTATGTACACAAAATGCCTTATTCTCTCAAATATTATTCACAAATTTGTCTCCCTAAAAAGGTGACAGCAGCCAAACTTAAAAACCTTGTCACCACCCTCCAAGTTTGATGTCCACACCAGGGGGGTGGAGCCAGACAGTTGGCTCCACCCACCGAGGAGTTCACAGGCCTGGAGGCGGGTAACAGACAAGTTCTGGAGAGTCTAGTCTTGCCAGTGAAGGAGAGAGGTCAAGTTCAAGGGCAGACATGTGACCAGGCCTGCCAATAGTCTACTCAGGTGGCTGGGTTGGAGCCCAGTCACCTCTGGCAAGGAGGCAGACGGTGGTGGCCGCCTGCAGGAGCTGGGATTACAGCCGGTGGAACCGTAGGGACCGGGGTCGGGCGGTGGCCCGCCGGTACCGAACCGGGGAACCTTTTGGAAACCGGAGCACCAGGAGGGCTACTCAGACCCAGTACGAAGCCCCGAACCAAGAGGGCAGAGTCAAATCAACTGATTGAGGACTGGACTTAAGGACCTTTCCCACACAAGACCCGTTAGAAGACAACAGTCCAACCATATCGGGTAAAGCCACCGCCAAGGCATAGAGACCCAAGGGGCCAGCGTCTGCGGGCAAACAGGGCTCTTCCGACACCCAGCAAGCCGGGGAGCGGACTACCGTTGCTTAGGCATAGGAGTCAAACATTCACACAAAGAGGTGCAGGAGAAAGGCGGAAACCACCAACCTGTTAAGGGAGAAGCTGCAGCCGGCTGCGGGTCTTGTTCATCATCCCGTTTGGTTTACCAGAGACTCCAGTGTATTGTGTCATAGTGAGTACACCAGTGCCTTCGGGCCTCGCACCGCGCCGCACCCCACCAGCACGCGCCTGTCCCCACGCCTCAGCACCCCCCTCGGGCCCCCGGGACCATCACTCCCCTACCCACGGAGGGGTCAACACCAAGCTGCGCAACACCGTACCCGGGAGGCCTAGTTAACGGCAGCGGTGGTGTCCATCCATTCACCTCAACCCGTGGGTGACGTCACAAACTTATATCCCTTCCAAACCACTGCGGCCCCCGGCCATGGAACTCCCCACCGAAGTCCCTGCGTGTAGCGCCAACCCCCTTGCAGAGCGATGTGACCCCCGGGTCCGTGAGGAGCTCGAGCCACCCACAGTACGAGTGGCTCGGCGGTCGCAGCCGAGCCCGCGGGGCGGTACACATCTACTCCTCTGGCATCACGAACAGCATAGAACCGTCCACTTACCTGTGGGAGTGCGCCTTGAAATTGTCGTTAGCGGCGTCCCGCTGAAAAATTGCAGAATCTGCCATCTTGGGTGCGAAAAGTTCCCGCCCGAGCCGTCTTCTCCGAGCAGAAAGGGCTCGAAAAGCAAAGCCCTACCCCCCGAGAGCAGAGCGGTGCAGAAAGAAAGTTGAGTGCCCCGAAAAGACCAAGGGGGGACGAAAAGAAGATGGAACGTGGCGGCCCTCGCTCCGGTCGCAGGAGCGAGGGAGGCCGCGGGTCCAGCGGTTGCCCAGGTAATGCCGATCTCCCTGCCATACGTGCCCGGTGCTACCTGGCTACCCCAGTACGATGGGAAGCCTGACGCCTTACAGGGTAAACCCGATTCTTGACTTGTATGCCATGACTGGCAGACAGCGTGCGACGGTAGTGCTCGGGCAAATGACCAGCACGGCCGAGCAGGAGATAGAGAACTGGATGGACGCGGACCGGGCCTCGGTGACCAGTATCTTCGAAAAACTCCTGACCGCCTTTGAAACCCGCACCGTTGCTGAGTTGCGGATGCAGTTCTACCAATGTCGGCAACGGTCCGCGGACAGTATAAGAGACTATGCCTTGCGCCTGCAGACGGCCCTCCGGATGCTGAGGCGGGTGGACACCATCAGTGAGGCCGACAGCAACAAGATGTTAGTGGAGCAGTTTCTGCAGGGACTGGGGTCTGCTGAAGATCGTAAACAGCTGCGGTTATGGACTCTGGAGCACGCCGACCTAGACTTTACAGTACTAAAGGAGCAGGCCATCAAGGCCCTGCAAGCACCAACCGTTGGCGCTCCTGATGTGACCCCTTGGCCGGTCGAGACCGCTCCCGTGTCGGTAGCACCCTCTCCCTTGGCTCAACCGGCCCCTGCCGCACCCGTTGGGATGATAGAAGCACTGGCCTCGCAGGTCCGACGCATGAATGAAGATCTCACCCGGATCCTCGCCGCACTCCAGCTCCCGACGAGAGTCAAGCCCCAAGAGAAGATCCAGCTCTCCGACAGCCCGGAGGACGTCCCTTGGATGCAGTGCAGGAAGAACACCGACCCGTGGTATGGGCCGCCTGTGTGCTACAGGTGCAACAAGCCTGGCCATTACTCTAGGCGATGCCCGTTAAACGAGCAACCCCTGAGGCCAAGGGCCAATCCTCAGGAGTAGACCCTCATGGCCCGGCTGACTGGAGAGACCGGTATGTTGGAGGCCGAACCATCATCTGCCTGGCAGTGGATCATTGTACCAGCGATACTGGGATGATAGCGAACTTGTCCCTCCCGATGATAGCATGACCATTATTGCAGCCAATGGGCTCCCTATGATTCAGGTGGGATTCAAGGAGGTGACCCTGACCGTGGGACGGACCCAGCTGAAACGCCAAGGGATGATTGTGGTGCTGAATGAGTCCAGTGACCGTAACCCGAAAGTGGTCCTAGGGACCAACGTGATTGAGCACTGTATGGGACAAGTGTTGAGTCTGCTGCAGCAGCTGTCTGCCGCTGCAGGAGGAGGTCGGCAGAGGGCCCTACAGCGTGAGATCCGGGCCCTCCTGCACCGGCAGCAAGTAAACCTGACGGGTGGAGAGATTGGTGCAGTGCAGGTGATGGACCCAGCCCTTTTGGTGGTCCTGCCAAGAAGCGAGATGATGATTTGGTGTAGGGCAGCAGTAGGCCCCCAGGGACGGGATTACCCGGCATTAGTGGAACCTTCGCCTTCGGAGCACTGGCCCACAGTAATGGTAGCCTGAGGGGTGATTGACGTCAAGAAGGGGAGAGCGCCTGTGAGAGTGCTGAATTGCGGGGAGGAAGAGGTTAGGCTTCCCCGCTACGCCACCATAACTAAGCTGTACACCATAGACACCCACGCCATCCATGAGACCACCCTCACTACCCCTAAACCCAACATGAGCAGTGACACCCCGTCTACGCAACTAGAGGAGTGGTGCCGGGAGTTACATGTCGGCACTGAATCTACCCCGGTACACCACAAAGACGGGGTATACAGAGTAGTACGGGAGTATGGGCAGGTTTTCAGCCAACACCCGCTAGACTTCGGGAGGATTAATGCGGTTCAACATCATATCCCCACAGGTACACATCCACCCATTAATCCACCCATTAAGGAAAGGTATAGGCCGATACCGCCAGTACACTATCAATGCGCCAAAGACATGTTGAGGAACATGAAGGAGGCAGGGGTCATCCGGGATAGTTGTAGTCCCTGGGCAGCTCCATTGGTGCTGGTAAAGAAGAAAGATGGTACCATGAGAATGTGTGTGGATTACCGGAAGATCAACCAGATAACGCATAAAGATGCCTACCCTCTCCCCCGCATCAAAGAGTCGCTGGCTGCATTAAAAACTGCTAATTATTTCTCTACCCTTGACCTCACCATTGGATACTGGCAGGTGGCGGTTGCACAGGAAGATCGTGAGAAGACCGCATTTGCTACCCCCATGGGTCTCTGCGAGTTCAACAGCATGCCGTTCGGGCTGTGCAATGCCCCCGGGACCTTCCAATGGCTCATGGAGTGCTGCTTGGGGCATCTCAACTTAGAGACTGTGCTGTTGTATTTGGATGACGTGATCGTGTATTCCAAGACGTACGAGGCCCACCTGGAACACCTGGCAGAAGTGTTCGCAGCCCTCTCCAAGTACGGGATGAAGCTGAAGCCCTCCAAGTGCCATCTGCTGAAGCCCAAGGTGCAGTACCTCGGACACGTGGTGAGCGCAGAAGGTGTAGCCCCGGATCCTGAGAAGGTTGCTGCTATCCAGAGCTGGCCGCGACCGACCACGGTGAGGGAGGTGAGGTGAGGCAGTTCCTGGGCCAGGTGGGCTACTACCGCCATTTCATCAAGGGGTACACGAAGATGGCCGCGCCCATCAAGACCTCCTCATGGGACAGACCAAGAATGGGAGGACCCCTGGTCCCCCGTTTGTCTGGGGCGAGAAGCACGAGGAGTCAGCCCTGATGGGGGAAGAAATCCTGGCTTACCCCGACTATGGCCTCCCGTTCGTCCTCTACACCGATGCCAGCAATGTGGGCCTGGGTGCAGTCCTGTCCCAGGTACAGGATGGGAAGGAAAAGGTGATCGCTTACGCTAGCAGAAAACTCCGACCGACAGAAAGGAGCCCCGAAAATTACAGCTCCTTCAAGCTTGAGTTCTTAGCCCTCGTGTGGGCAATAACCGAAAGGTTTAAGCATTACCTTGCGGCGGCGAAGTTCACTGCCTACACGGACAACAATCCGTTGACACATCTGGATACAGCCAAGCTGAGCACCCTGGAGCAGCGGTGGATGGCTCGACTGTCCAATTATGATTTCACTATCAAGTACAGGGCTGGCTGTGAAGGGGTGGAGGACGACGACCTTGAAGACATTGAGCTACCCGTGTTCCATCGGCCATGAGATGAGAAGCCCTGCGCTAACCAACAGCAGGTGAACCTTGATCTGCTGCCCAACCAGGGATGGCAAGAAGCTCAGGACCAGGAACCTGCAGTCCAGCTGGTCAAAACCATGATCGCGCAGGGTTCTTCCAGGGTGGATCCCGCAGCCCCCCCAGAAGCTCAACGGCTGTGGAAGGAAAGAAACCGGCTGTACTTACATCAGGGGAAGCTGTATTTGGAGATGAACAATCCAAAGACTCATGAGAAGGTCCACCAGCTGGTGGTCCCCCAAGCCAGTGTGCCCAGGGTCCTGCAGGCCTACCATGATGGTGCAGGGCACTTCGGTTGGAAAAGCTGGAGATGTTGCTAAGAGAGCGGTTTTACTGGAGTGGGATGCGAGAGTCTGTGGAGGCCTGGTGTCGAAAATGTGGCCCCTGCACACTGAGAAGGCGGGACGAGGCCAGCCAAAAGGCCCCCCTGCAGCCGATCGTCGCTCACCAGCCACTGGAGTTGGTCGCCCTACACCACGTCAAGCTCACACCCAGCCGAAGCGGGTAAACCTATGCCCTGACCATTGTAGACCACTACTCAAGGTTCATGGTGGTTGTCCCCATTAAAGATTTGACGGGCCGTACTGCAGCTAGAGCCTTCCAGGCCTACTTCTGCTGGCCGCACGGCTACCCGGAGAGGGTACTTACGGACCAGGGTCCGGCCTTTGAAGCAGAGGTGTTCCAGGAGTTCTGCCACTTGTACGGGTGTAAGAAAATCCGGACCACGTCATACCATGCCCAAACTAATGGGATGTGTGAAAAGATGAATCACCTGGTCCTGAACCTTCTCAAGACACTACCATTGGAGGAAATGAACCTGTGGCCGGAGAAGTTGCCTGACCTGGTGGACATGTACAATAACATCCCCTGCAGTTCCACCAAGTGCACGCCTGCGTACCCGATGAGAGCCCGACCAGGATGGCTGCTCGTGGACCTAGAAATGGACATAGAGGCACCCGAAGCCCTTCCCTCCACTAACAACTGGGATGCCAAGCGACAGACGCAGTACCGACTGATCCAGGAGTATGTGGAGAGGAATCTGCGCCAGAGCCGAGAAAAGCAAGAGCAGCGCTTCAACAAGCGGGCTCCGGCTACCCCCTTTGAACCCGGGGATGTGGTACTGAAGCGCAAGAGGAGGACGCATAAGCTCGACGATCAATGGGAAAGGACCCCATATGTCATACAGCCCACTGGATGGGAGAACGAGAAGACCTATCTGATCAGTTGCCACCAGGGGAAGACCACGGCTACCGTTTCCAGGGACCACCTGAAGAGATGCCCAGATCCCTTGAGACTGGTGGATGAGGCTCCGGTCCCCGTGCCGAGCGCAGAAAAGAAGAAAGAGGTGATTCATACCGTAATGGGCGACTTCCCAGCGGACTGGCCTATGCAGAATGGCGCGGTAATCGTTCCCATAATAATAATCCCACAACCCGTGGAAAAGATAGAGACGGAGAAGCCTGCCAGCGAGCCACCCGAACAAGCGCCCAGGGATGCACCTATACTGCGCCCCCGTAGGTCTCTACCTGCCATATCTGACACACAGGAAGAGAGACCGGTTGTCCCCTCTGTCCCACTGCCTCCCCCTGATAACACTGGGCCCAGGAGGTCCACACGCTCCAACCTAGGTAGGCCCCTGCTTACGTACAGGGAGACTGCCATTTAGGGGTGCAATATGTTGATTGTGTAAATAGCTGAATGAATGAGCATTAATCACCCGAGGCTTTCACCTGATTGACAAAGTAAAGGCAGCGGAACACGGCTGTCAAGTTGAACAGTCCCCGTTGGGACCATACTGTCTGTTGGGACTTTGGTTTTGCCCCGTGTCATAAAGACAAGGCCAAGAACTGGCAGGCCACCCAAAAACTTTTGGGCATGTAAATAACCCCCCCCCGCCCGTTAACCGGCCTTCCGGTTTCACAGCCTCCGGAGAGGCAGACTGGAGGATGGGCTTGCGGGAAATAGATGGCTGAGGCTCGCCACCACTACAACCGGTGGCCATCCTCCGAGTCAGGGGTCCCCTGAACGTGGGGCCTCTGAAAAGACAGGCAGATCTGAAACCCTGCACCCGTCCCGTTGGATAACGCCTGGGTCCGTTCCTGGACTGGGGAAAAGGGGTGCTGCCCACTTCTTAGGGGCAGCATCAAGGCTCAGGTCGTTTGGGTGGGTGATTGAAGGGCCCGGACCAGTTTCCCGATTAATACAAGTTTACCGTTTGCAACGTTCAAGTATGTGCCTCCCGTAAGAGAAGATTTAAAAAGCTAATATTCAAAGTTTATACAACTGTTAGTATACTTGTACTGTGTTCCCGTTTTTTATCTTTCAGAAACAAAATAAACTGGTGATGGATGGTCTGCATTAAACCAAGGGGGAATGTGATGCCCTGGACTAGTCAGGTCGTCCCAGGTAGTCCCATGCACACACACCCCCTCCCTAAAAAGGTGACAGCAGACAAACTTAAAAACCTTGTCACCACCCTCCAGGTTTGATGTCCACACCAGGGGGGTGGAGCCAGGTGGTTGGCTCCACCCACCGAGGAGTTCACAGGCCTGGAGGCGGGAAAAAGACACAAGTTCTGGAGAGTCTAGTCTTGACAGTGAAGGAGAGAGGTTGAGTTCAAAGGCAGACCTGTGACCAGGCCTGCCAATAGTCTACTCAGGTGGCTGGGTTGGAGCCCAGTTACCTCTGGCAAGGAGGCAGACGGTGGTGGCCGCTTGCAGGAGCTGGGATTACAGCCGGTGGAACCGTATGGACCGGGGCCAGGCGGTGGCCCGCCGATACCGAACCGGGGAACCGATTGGAAACCGGAGCACCAGGAGGGGTACCTAGACCCAGTACAAAGCCCCGAACTGACAGGGCCCAGTCAAATCAACTGATTGAGGACTGGACTTAAGGACCTTTCACACACAAGACCCGTTAGAAGACAACAGCCCAACCATACCGGGTAAAGCCACCACCAAGGCAGAGAGACCCAAGGGGCCACCGTCTGCGGGCAAACAGGGCTCTTCTGACACCCAGCAAGCCGGGGAGCGGACTACCGTTGCTTAGGCATAGGAGTCAAACATTTACACAAAGAGGTGCAGGAGAAAGGCGGAAACCACCAACCTGTTAAGGGAGACGCTGCATCCGGCTGCGGTCCCCGTTCACCATCCCGTTTGGTTTACCAGAGACTCCAGTGTATTGTGTCATAGTGAGTACACCAGTGCCTTCGGGCCGCTCACCGTAACGCACCGCACCAGCATCCAGCACACGCCTGTCCCCACGCCTCAGCACCCCCCTCGGGCCCCCGGGACCATCACTCCCCTACCCACGGAGGGGTCAACACCAAGCTGCGTAACACCGTCCCCGGGAGGCCTAGTTAACGGCAGCGGTGGTGTCCATCCATTCACCACAACCCGTGGGTGGCGTCACAAACTTATATCCCTTTCAAACCACTCCGGCCCCCGGCCGTGGAACTCCCCACCGAAGTCACTGCGTGTAGCGCCAACCCCCTTGCAGAGCGACGTGACCCCCGAGTCCGAGAGGAGCTCGAGCCACCCACCGTACGAGCACGGATCCGAGCGGCTCAGCGGTCGCAGCCAAGCCCGCGGGGCGGTACATATGTACGTATGTATATATACAGTTAGGTCCAGAAATATTTGGACAGTGACACAAGTTTTGTTATTTTAGCTGTTTACAAAAACATGTTCAGAAATACAATTATATATATAATATGGGCTGAAAGTGCACACTCCCAGCTGCAATATGAGAGTTTTCACATCCAAATCGGAGAAAGGGTTTAGGAATCATAGCTCTGTAATGCATAGCCTCCTCTTTTTCAAGGGACCAAAAGTAATTGGACAAGGGACTCTAAGAGCTGCAATTAACTCTGAAGGCGTCTCCCTCGTTAACCTGTAATCAATGAAGTAGTTAAAAGGTCTGGGGTTGATTACAGGTGTGTGGTTTTGCATTTGGAAGCTGTTGCTGTGACCAGACAACATGCGGTCTAAGGAACTCTCAATTGAGGTGAAGCAGAACATCCTGAAGCTGAAAAATAAGAAAAAATCCATCAGAGAGATAGCAGACATGCTTGGAGTAGCAAAATCAACAGTCGGGTACATTCTGAGAAAAAAGGAATTGACTGGTGAGCTTGGGAACTCAAAAAGGCCTGGGCGTCCACGGATGACAACAGTGGTGGATGATCGCCGCATACTTTCTTTGGTGAAGAAGAACCCGTTCACAACATCAACTGAAGTCCAGAACACTCTCAGTGAAGTAGGTGTATCTGTCTCTAAGCCAACAGTAAAGAGAAGACTCCATGAAAGTAAATACAAAGGGTTCACATCTAGATGCAAACCATTCATCAATTCCAAAAATAGACAGGCCAGAGTTAAATTTGCTGAAAAACACCTCATGAAGCCAGCTCAGTTCTGGAAAAGTATTCTATGGACAGATGAGACCAAGATCAACCTGTACCAGAATAATGGGAAGAAAAAAGTTTGGAGAAGAAAGGGAACGGCACATGATCCAAGGGACACCACATCCTCTGTAAAACATGGTGGAGGCAACGTGATGGCATGGGCATGCATGGCTTTCAATGGCACTGGGTCACTTGTGTTTATTGATGACATAACAGCAGACAAGAGTAACCGGATGAATTCTGAAGTGTACCGGGATATATTTTCAGCCCAGATTCAGCCAAATGGCGCAAAGTTGATCGGACGGCGCTTCATAGTACAGATGGACAATGACCCCAAGCATATAGCCAAAGCTACCCAGGAGTTCATGAGTGCAAAAAAGTGGAACATTCTGCAATGGCCAAGTCAATCACCAGATCTTAACCCAATTGAGCATGCATTTCACTTGCTCAAATCCAGACTTAAGACGGAAAGACCCACAAACAAGCAAGACCTGAAGGCTGCGGCTGTAAAGGCCTGGCAAAGCATTAAGAAGGAGGAAACCCAGCGTTTTGTGATGTCCATGGGTTCCAGACTTAAGGCAGTGATTGCCTCCAAAGGATTCGCAACAAAATATTGAAAATAAAAATATTTTGTTTGGGTTTGGTTTATTTGTCCAATTACTTTTGACCTCCTAAAATGTGGAGTGTTTGTAAAGAAATGTGTACAATTCCTACAATTTCTATCAGATATTTTTGTTCAAACCTTCAAATTAAACGTTACAATCTGCACTTGAATTCTGTTGTAGAGGTTTCATTTCAAATCCAATGTGGTGGCATGCAGAGCCCAACTCGCGAAAATTGTGTCACTGTCCAAATATTTCTGGACCTAACTGTATATATATATATATATATATATATATATATATATTACACACAGTCACCCTTGAAGGTGTTCCAGAAAATGAAGTATTTCCCTCAGAAAATTAACAATACACCCCCTATACCGCCCCTCTTCATAATATCTCTCCCACACTACTCCATGTATAATATTCCCCGACACACACTACTCCGCTGTATATCTCTGAAACACACACTGCTCCTCCGTATATCCCCCACACACACTGTTCCTCTGTATTATATACTCCCACACACACTGCTTCTCTGTTTAATATCCCCCCCCAGAAAATGAATTATTTCCCTCAGAAAATTAATAATACACCCCACCACCGCCCCTCTCCATAATATCTCTCCCACACTGCTCCATGTATAATATTCCCCGACACACACTACTTCTCTGTATATCTCTACCACACACACTGCTCCTCAGTATACCCCCCACACATACTGTTCCTCTGTATAATATACTCACACACACACACACTGCTTCTCTGTATAATATCCCCCTCAGAATTATTTCCCTCAGAAAATTAATAATACACCCTCTACACTGCACTTCTCCATCACCCCAATACTGAGCCACTGCTGCTGTATGTGCCTCCAATACTGCACCTGCTGTGTGGCACAAAAGCGAATCCTCCTACTGCCCCACATAGTAATGCCACCACTGTGCCTTTTACATGGTAAAATGCCTCCTTTGTGCCTCTATTTGGTAAAATTGCCCCCTAGAAAATATTAATACCTTGTGTAAGTGCCCTAGAAAAGTGCCCACATATTGCTGCTAGAAAGTTATAATGCCTCCAATGTGCCTGTGACGGCCACAAGAAACAACAATGGTTCTTAAGTGTCCACTTAACATTTCATAATGGCCCCTCCATGTACAGCTCCTCTATACACAGTATGATGCCCCTGTACCTCCCCTATACTCAGTATGATGTTCCCACAGCTTCCCTATACACTGTATCATGTTCCCATAGCTCCCCTATACACAGTATGATACTTCTACACCTCCACTATACACAGTATTATGTGCCCACAGCTCCCCCAAAACAGTAGTCCACACACTATATAATGGCCACTACAGTAGCCGACACACTGATTAATTGTCCCCACAGTAGTCCCCACATTGTATAATGGCTTTAATAGTAGCCCCCCACACTGTATGAGAG
Organism: Anomaloglossus baeobatrachus; assembly: GCF_048569485.1. Lineage (NCBI taxonomy): Eukaryota > Metazoa > Chordata > Amphibia > Anura > Aromobatidae > Anomaloglossus > Anomaloglossus baeobatrachus. The sequence goes on from NC_134355.1 coordinate 509,540,237, forward strand.
CCCCCAAAGTAGTCCCCACAGTATGACAGCCTCCTACATTAGCTCCCACACTGTATAAATACCCCTACATTAGCTCCCACACTGTATAAAGGCCCTTCATTAGCTCCCACACTGTATAATGACCCCTTCATTAGCCCCCACACTGTATAAGGGCTCCTAACACTGTTTAAGTGCCCCCCACACCACTGGCATAACTAGTGTCCAATGCACCCCGATGCAAGGTTTGGATCTGCCCCCCATTCCCACTCTCCTACATGTTTATGTCACATGTAGGGGCCCTTGTAGCATTGTAAATCCTATAAAGACATGTGTTGCTCCCCCTTCATTATGTAGTAATATCCCTCATCTTGTTATATATAGTATGTCCCCATCCTGGTATATATGGGCCCTCCCCAGCCTTGTGTATATGGGCTCCATGCTGGTATGTATGGGTCCCCAGCCTTGGTATATAAGTCCCCTATTCTGCATTTAAAAACATCATATACTCACCTAATTCAGCAGGTCTTCATGGGTGCAGTGCGGGCAGGACATTGTGCGAACCGGAATTTTGTTTTAACCCCTTCACAAGCTAGGTCGTGTTGGCACGTCCTAAATCATGTTGGTGTAATCTCTACCGGCTGCTGCAGTGAGCCGGAGGTGATCCCTGCACATGTCTGCTGATTTGAAGAGCAGACATGTGCGGCTAACAGACACAGGTGGATCCGCGATCTACCCACACTTGTTAGCCCCTTAGATCGCGCTGTCAAAATGTGACAGCGCAACTTAAATGGCAGCAGCGAGGAACACGCCTTTCTCTGCTGCTATCAGAGGCCCCGTGACGCGATTATGGGGAGCTGATGGTTGCCATGGTAGCGACAGGTCATGTTATGACTCCTGTAACTATCATGATGTATTTCCCGGCTCTAACAGGAACTTTTTTTTTTTTTGCTGATCGGAGCTGTGCAGCTAAGATCAACAGAAATGAACAGACTGCTGATCCTTATAGTCCCCTAGGGGGAGTAGTAAAATTAAAAAAAGTTTATTTTTTTTTTAAAAAAATTAAAAAAACCTAGAAGTTCAAAGTACCCCCCCATTCACCTATTGAAAATTAAACTATAAATAACATTTAAAATATACAAATATTTGGCATTACCATATTCAGAAATGCCCGATCTATTAAAATATGAAATTAGTTAATCTGATCAGTAAACGGCGTAGTGGCAAAAAAATTTAAAACGCCAAAATTACGTTTTTTGGTTGTTGCAAATTTTGTGCAAAATACGATAACAGGCAATCAAAACTGTGCATCTGCGCAAAAATGGTTCAATTAAGGCTATGTGCACACGTTGCGTTTTTTCCCGCGGAAACGCTGCGTTTAGAACCGCAGCGTTTCAGTGCAAAATTGCATGCGTTCAGCTTCCCCAGCAAAGTGTATGAGAAAGCCGAAAAATCAATGCACACGCTGCGCTTCTAAACGCAGCGTTTTGGATGCCCAAAATCGGTGCGGAAAAAGAAGCAGCATGTCACTTCTTTTGTGCGTTGTAGCTGCGTTCTCCACCCATTTAAATCAATGATCTGGGTCAGAACGCAGCTACACCGCAGTTCGCTGCATTTTTGTTGCGGTCCGCATGCTTTATCGGCATACAGAACGCAGGCATTTTTACCTGGAAGTGAGGTCAAGAGGTTTCCTCCCTGTTGACCTCACTTCCTGGCAAAGTTCAGGAAAGCCGGAGTCGCCAAAGTGCCCGCCCCGACCCCCAACCCCCTCCCGAAAATACAAGACGGCCGCGCGCACAGCAGCGCACCGGCCGCCCTACTCCTCTGTTTCTGTCGCATGTGCATAACACATGCGACAGAAAACTGCTCCCCAGGCCCTGCCAGGTCACCCCCTATTCCCGCCCGGTGTCTCCCGGTAACCCCCGTACCTGTCACAGCGCTGATCCCCCGCGGCCCCCTCCTCCTTCACAGCAGACGCCGGTCACACGTGCAGAGCAGCTGACAGCTCAGCTTCCTGCTTTGCTAGACGCTGGCTGCTGCTCGGCACTCTGCAGCTGTGACCCAGGGAGAGTGGGTGCAGATACTTTGCACCCACTCTCCTCAAATGGAGGGTCTGGACTCCTAGAAAATGGGGGATACGTTCCCTGAACGTGCCCCCCCATATTCTAGAAGGTCCAGAGTCAACGTGGGACGTCCAAAATGGATTACAGGGACCCGTTTTTTTGTTTTTCTTTTCAATAAATTGGTGAAAGAGGGAATGTTTTGGGTAGTGTATTTCAAATAATTTTTTTTTTTGTTGTCAATTTTTTTTGCTATTACTGTTAATTAGTTATGTCAGGTATCAAATAGACACCGTGACATCACTAATTGCTGGGCTTGATGCCAGGTGACATTACACATCTGGCATCAACCTCATATATTACCCCGTTTGCCACCACACCAGGGCAACGGGATGAGTTGGGGCGAAGCACCACGATTGGCGCATCTAATGGATGCGCCACTTCTGGGGCGGCTCTGGCCTATTTTTAGGCTGGGAAGAGTCCAATAACCATAGCTCTTCCCATCCTGAGAATATCAGACCCCAGCTGTCAGCTTCACCTTGGCTAGTGATCTAATTTGGGGGGACCCTACATTTGTTTGTTTTTTTTAATTATCTATTTATAAATAATTAAAAAAAAAACAAAACAGCTTGGGGAGCCCTCCAAATTGATCACCAGACAAGATGAAGCTGTTAGCTGTGGTTTGCAGGCTACAGCTGTCTGCTTTACCCTAACTGGCTATCAAAAATAGGGGGGACCGCACGTCATTTGTTTTAATTTTTTTTTTTTTTGGGCTAAATACAAGGCTAGGCACTATGCCACATGAAAGGCACTAAAGGGCGCCAGCTTAGAATATGCAGGGGGGTGGGACATTATATATATGTTTGACATCCATTGACACATTTTTGGCTGTGTGCCCACAATCAGGGTTTGCAGCGTTTTGGGCGCAGAGTGTTTTCCCTGTGTCCATAACGCTGCGTTGTGCAGTAGAAGCACAGTGGAAGGATTTTTATTAATCCCGTGCCCACTGTGCTTCTTTTCTCCGCAGCATAAACTGACCTGCGGCGTGGCTTCCCGAGCCTCAGCATGTCAATTTATGCTGCGGAGATGAGTGTTTTCTGCACGTAGAATAGAGCTAAAGTCCACAGCAGCCTGAACCCAAATCGTGGGCATGGGCAGCTGCGTTCTCCTGTGGGAAACACTCACATCTCTGCAGGAAGGCTGGCACTGTGTACTAGACGTCGTGTCACTGGATCATGTGGTCAAAAACGCACCTGAAGAAAACGCACGGAAAACGCACAAAAAATGCGTTTTTGATGCGTTTTTTTAAAAAACGCATTGTTTACAATTGTCCCCTCTGCCAGAGGATGCTTTTTTTTCTGCGCTGAAAAAAACGCAACGTGTGCACATAGCCTAAAAACGTCAACTCGAGACACAAAAAAATCAGCTGTCATTGAGCCCCATGTCCTGAAAAATGAGAAAGCTACGGGTTGCCACTTTTTTTGGACAAACGTCTGAATTTTTTTTTTCACCCCTTAGATAAAAGTAAACCTATACATGTTTGGTATCTATGAACTTGTACTGACCTGAGGTATCATACTAAGACATCAGTTTTAACATATAGTGAACACGGTGAATAAAATACCCCCAAAACAATCATGCAATCACACTTTTTTTGCAATTTTCCCGCACTTGGAATTTTTTTGACATGTTCCAGTACACTATATGGTAAAACTCATGGTTTCATTCAAAAGTACAACTCGTCCCACAACAAATAAGCCCTCATATGGCAAGATTGACGGAAAAATAAAAAAGTTACGGCTCTCAGAAGAAGGGGAGCAAAACACGAAAAACGGAAAATCGCCTAATTATGAAGGGGTTAAGTCTGGCTGGACATGCTGAACCCAAACATCTGCGAGTTCGCCCATCTCAACTTATAAAGCCTCGTTCTGAGACTCCATAGCCTTTGATCAGCATCCTCTCCTGGCGCACCCTGAACACTGCATGACCCATGGATTGTGATGAGCGGTGACGTCAGAATGAGGCTTCATAGACTTTGATCATCACAATCAAATAACATTGTGGAAACCGCTGGACTACGTCAGAGTTGGGATCTTTGTTTTCTAATAAATTGGTGAATGAGGGACTGTCTCTTGTCTTTATTTATTTCTCTCTTTTTATGTCTTCCAAGTTGGCATTTGTGGACTATGCCAGAATCATTACAATACTTCATACCAGCATGGCTTTTTTTAAATAATAATAATAAATTGGTGATCTACGGAAAAAGTTAGGGAGTGTTTTTTCAAATAAAATATTTGTGGGTGTGTTTCTTTCTCTTTAGACTTACTGGGTTAGTAAAGGGGGTGTCTGATAGACACCTCTCCATAACTAACCCCCTGGCTTGATGCCAGCTGACACTACACAACTGACACCATGCCCCAAAAATATTACCCAAATTGCCAATACACCAGGGCAGTCGGAAGAGCCAAGATGAAGCACCAGAACTGGTGCATCTGATGTGATGCGCCACCTCTGGGGCGGCTGTAGGTTTGTATTTTTACCCTGGGAAAGGCCAAATAACCATGGACCTTCCCAGCTTGATAATATCAGCCTGCAGAGCGGTCTGCTTTACCTGGTGATGGTTATCAAAAATGTAGGGGGACTCTACTCGGGTTTTTTCCATTTAATTATTTGTTTTGCTAGTAGCTGAAAAAATCTATCAATCGTCTTTGCATATTTTTAGCACATATCATTATTTTCTTGAACGCATTAAATTCTGGTCCATGTCACAAGGGCGACATACAGATGTCATCCATGTGCCGTACGTGTTTTTATGGACTCAGACTTCTGTTGGCCTTATCATCCGTGTTGACAGTAAAAACCAGTTATGTCTTCGTGTGGCTCACACAGACACATGGTTGGTGTAAAAAAATGGAGGTGTGACGATCAAATAGAATTTAATTAGAATGCATATGAACATATCTCCAGTATATGTGAAAATGGATACCACACATACTAGAAACACGGATGTGTGAAGGGGACCTAAGTCTGTGTTAGTGAGCACTTTTCCTTTGCCAATATAATCCATCCACCTACCATGTTTGGCATATCAAGATGTTGATTAGACGACATGATTTTGCATATTATTATTATTGCACAAGTGTGCCTTAGGCTGGCGACAATAAAAGGCCACTCTAAATTTTACAGGTTTACAGTATTGGGGTGGTCCGGGGGTTAAAAAACCAAAACCAGTCATCTGCTGTGACCACCATTTTCTTCACGCAGTACAACACATCTTCTCATAGAGTTGATCAGGTTGTTGATTGTGGCCTGTTGGATGTTAGTTCACTCTTCTTCAATGGCTGTGCAAAGTTGCTGGATATTGACAGGAACTGGAACACGCTGTCGTATATGCCGAACCAGAGGATCCCAAACATGCTCAATGGGTGATAAGTCTGGTGCGTACGCTACCATACAAGAACTAGATGTTTTCAGCTTCCAGGAATTGTGTACAGATTATTATTATTATTATTTATTATTATAGCGCCATTTATTCCATGGCGCTTTAGAAGTGAGACAGATCCTTCCAACATGGGGCAGTACATTATGATGCTGAAAAATGAGGTGATGGTCGTGGATGAATGGCACAACAATGGTCCTCAGAATCTCATCATGGTATCTCTGTGCATTCAAAGTGGCATTATTAGAATGCACCTGTGTTAATTGTCCATAACCAACGCCTTCCCATCCAGTTTGTGCAAAAATTCTTTGGTTAGGCAAACCGATTGTTTCAGCAGTTGTCCGTGTGGCTGCTCTCAGATGATCTTAGAGATGAAGATGCAGGATGTTGAGGTCCTGGGCTTGTGTGGTACACGTGGTCTGTGGTTGTGAGGCCGGTTAGTTGTACTGCCAAATTTTCTGAAACACCTTTGAAGATGGCATATGGTAGAGAAATGAACATTCACAGGCAACAGCTCTAGTGGACACTCCTACAGTCAGCATGCCAGTTGCAAGCTCGCTCAAAATTGTAACATCTGTGGCATTCTGCTGCACATTCTCGAGTGGCCTTTTATTTTTAACTTCGTTTTATTAACAAAAACAGTCAAATCAGACATGTTGCATTACGGATTATACATAGCATTATGCAGAATACAAAGTACAAGCCAGGCATAAAAGTGACTGACAGAGCATCCTAAAGAGGATAAAATAAAAAAACTGTAACCTCGATATCGCCGGGTGTAGAGTTGTTGTCTACATATTTTGATCTTGGTACATTCAGTATATCTCTAAGATAGACACACAGATAACGCATTTAAAATGGTCTGAAATAGCCTAAACCTGAAAAAAAAAGAAAAACCTATGAGGGTAATACAACAAAACAAAAGGAAAAGTACAACAATATTATCACTATTTGCTGCTGGAATACACAAACTACCAAAAGAATCATTAGTTACATTAACCTCTCTCTCAAGTTTCTGTGAGTGTGCTAGGAGACGAGTTCCACAGGTCCCAGATTTTACTGAATTTTTCTGGATGCCCCCTATTGTAGTACACCACCTTTTCATAGGGTATTATGGAGTTGACTAATTTCACCCAGAGTCTCACAGTTGGGTCTGAACCCTCCATCCACCTTAATGCTATCAATTTCCTGGCGATAAACAATGTCTCCCTGAGGAATATTCTCATGTAGGGGTCCCATGACTCCTCCTCTAATATCCCAAATAGACATAACAAAGGGTCACACGGCACAGGCACCGACGCTATCGACGAGAGTAGGGAAGTAACCCCCCCGCCAGAACGAAGATATAATTGGACAACCCTATATCATGTGTGTTAAATCTTCCCCTGATAGATGATATCTTGGACACTCTGATGTACGGGAGCGACCCATTTTGACTAACCGGGTGGGTGGAAGATATACTTGATGGATAATATAGCACTGGATTATCCTGTTATTAGCAGATCTGGAGACAGTAATTGGGGATCCCAATACTTTCTCCTATTCCACATCTTGCATGGATGGAACCAAAAGCTTCCACTTTTCCTGAACTGGTAGGGGGGCTGACTCCACTCCCACCGACAGCAGGTGCGTATATAGTGTCGATATCAAACCTCGGGGTCCTTGTGACTTCAGGATACCTATCATTGGGAGTGACAATATTAATTTGCTAGACCCCGTTTTCTGCAAATTGGATTAAATCGCTGTCTGAATTTGAAGGTATCTAAAGAATTGGGACTGGGTGACATTGTAGTCAACTTGAACTTGCTCAAAAGATTTAAAGGTGTTGGTATCTGGGGTGAAAAAAATCTCCCAATACAAGAACATCGTGAGCAATCCAGAATTTTGCTGATGGATGATTTACCAGGGTGGGAAAGTAGCTATTCCCCCACAACGGGAGTTCCGCCACCATCTCTTCAAAGTGTCTTACCTTCTTAGCCTGCTGCTACACCGACGATGCCAACCTGAGGACAGGCAATAGCTTCGGCACCCTCGATCCATCCGACTCCAAGAAGCCCAACAGACAGTTCGTACCGATTGCACATGCCAAATGATCCTCTGAGTTAGGCAGTGTACGATCCGGCATCCAGGAGCCAAGTATCCTAAGCTGCCCCGCTAGATAGTACAGGAAACATTCTGGTAGAGCCATCGCTCCCAGCTCTTTGGACCTCTGCAGAAAAGAGAGCTGGAGTTTGGGTCTTGACTTCCCCCAAATAAAAGAGGACGTGAGTGAGTTGAGCGTGGAAAAAAAGGACCTGGGCACTGGCACTGCACTGTGTTGTAGAATATAACTAAGTTTAGGAAGCAATATCATTTTAATTAGATGTATCCTACCAATTACAGAGAGTGGCAGTTTTCCCCATATGTTATATTTAAGTTTAACATACTCCAAGAGTGGGAGTACATTTATTTGAAGATCTAACGTATGATCTTTCTGGCTGTGTATACCTAGGTACTTAAAGCTGGATACTTTAGGCAAGGGCAACAGACTGTCCAGTGGGATCCCGGGACTACGCATCAATGACATTAGGTCCGACTTATCCCAATTAATGTTCAGACCAGAGATCTCCCCAAATCTATTTATGGTATCAATGACAACTGGCAGAGTTTCCAACACCTTGTCCATAAAAACAACCATGTCATCTGCATGTAACCCCACGGTGTCAGTACGATTAGCTATAGTGATTCCAACAATCGATGAATGAAATCGGATCGGATTGCCAGGGCCTCTATAGCAAGTGCAAACAAGGCCTGGGATAGGGGACACCCCTGCTGCGTGCCCGCTCCAAGGTGAAGGGTGCAGATAAAACACTATTAATTATTATCCTGGCGGTGGGGGATTTATATAGCATGTGGATCCAATTGCTAAATTTTGGAACAAAAGCGAATCGTTGAAGGCAGGCAGACAGAAAGGACTACTCCAGAGTAGAATGCCTTGGCCTTAACCTGAAGTTACCTGGCACATCACAGTGTAGCACTCTGCTCCTGGCTCTAAAAATGCATTAGGCCTTGTTCCCATTTAGCCAGCCTTTTATCTATCCGGTGTCATTGTGAAACAGCAGAGGGACACTGATGTGAGAATGGACCTTGTAGGATCATTCACATTCATCCGATGTGTTATTTATTGCGCCCGACCTTTTAAAGTGCCGAATCAGAACACACTACATGTTGCATTGTCTCCATCCAACACACCAATTCTGTGGTAAAAAACTGTTGAAAGATCCTGATGACAATTAATGCCATTTTGTAATCTGTTGTTATAAGTTCAGGCACAAAAAAACATATATGGATGGCCCAGGATATACAGAAGCTCTGGCTTAGAGTAAAAAAAAAGCTTGCAGTGTAAATAGTATGAAAATCAAAGTTCTGTCCTAGGGTGTGTTTGGGGACACTATAAAGCAGGGTTGGTCAAAGTGTGGCCCAAGGGCCACATCCGGCCTTCTGGCTGTTCCAGTCCACCATACCCTCCCCCACCTCCTGTCTGACGCACAATGTCACCATTTGCATCCACAGGATGTCGACAGTGGTGAACACAAAGGTGGAGGATACTGTCACTGGCTCCGTCTTCAATCAATCAGAGTGAGGCACAGCAGATGCGAAGATGTTTCATCATCGCGTGTGCTGTGCATCCCGTCACTGCACCTGAATGCAGACCAGAGGAAATGAATTGCCCACCCCTGCTATAGAGTCATCACCTAGGCTAGGCGCTGTGTATATGATTTTCCCTAGGCAACAAGCATCATTTTGAAAATAAAGTTGTGCTTGTCTGGGAAGGAGCCAACTGTTGCTAGCAGAAGCAAGCATCCTTTGTTTTGTGTCTTAGCAATATAGTATTCATTCTTGTTAGGATTTCCACAGAGTGCTGTTCTTTTAGGCTTTCGTCACACTGAGCTAGTCCAATGCCTCAGGGGAATATGTTGGTAAGATTAAGCTCAAATGGAGGACTGCAACCTCTTCTACTACGGTATTTAGGCATACAGTATGATAGGTCACCAACAGTCTTTCCTGGCTTGTAAAAGATCAAGGTATACATTTTTTACAGACTTTCTCCATGTAATAGTATAGTCACACTATAATATACAGAAAAACACAAGGACAATGATACATTCTGACCTAGAATATGGAAAAAATATACACTTGGAATGCAAAAAACAGAAATCCATACAGCATAAAAAGAAGGTTAAATATAGGGACCCCCATACAGCAGTATGAAAAGTCATACTGGGCAGATTCTAGCCCAGTTTGGTCAATAAGACCATTGCACAGACTCAAACTACCAATATGAAAATAGGAGAACTGGAGTCAAAAAGTGCCAATAAAGTGAATGTAATTTTATTAGTTACAATAATGAAATGTGCAAACAGCAAGGAAGAGGATAAAATCACAAAGGGGTGTGAAAATGCATAGTCAGGATCAGCAAAGTTAGTAATAATCAGGAATGGCTGGTTGGAATAACATAAATAAAACAGAGGGGCGATGTCGGGGCAAGCATAATGGAAGAAATGTACATATAAAGTGCATGTGCATAAATGCATATAATAGCCTGCTCAGACACCCCCAAATGCATTAATAAAACATAATTCAGTCCAATGAATGTTGCAATGCATACAGAAAAAAGTGGCCAGTGCGTGTTAAAGTGGCTAGTGCATGATCCCGAGAACGCAAAAGAGAGGCTCCCCCATACCCCACCAACGTACGTTTCGCCTGTATGAGCACTGTGCTCAGATTCGGCTTCCTCAGGGAGGGAGAAGGCAGCGCTATGCTCGTTGCAATCCGGGGGTTTTTGTTATGGAGCGCGCACATACTTCCGCGTACGTCACATCCTCAAGTGACGCGTGCGCACGTCGGCAGCGTCCCGATGGGGGCGGGCCAGCCGTCGGGCGGCAACACGCACGCGCGGGAGCAGGGACGCGTCATCCCACTCCCGCGAGAGCGCGACAACCAGGGCGACGGCAAGCACGCCCACAGCAGGAAGAAACAGACGTGCCGCGCGTGCGGAGGTGAGTGACCATGTAAACACAAGACCAAAGAGGAATACGCAACCCACACAATAACAATAACAATATGGAGAGTAAAAAAACAATATAAATAACAAATCCAGTGTCCTCATATGCTTGATTATCGTTAGGTACAACGTATCCGAGGTGGTAAGGAGGTCCAAGAAGGGGAAGATAATAATCCAAAGGCGGAATACTGAAAAAATATGCATAAAAAGCATAAAGGTTAATGTACACATAGAATGTGCGCGCCATATGGTGCAACAAGGCTAAGCATAGCATATAGAAGAGAGAAAGGGAAAGCACAAAGGAATAAAAAATGGTTAAAAAATGGAATATAAAAAACACACAACCCTAAAAGATAAAATTGAGATCAATCCTGGTGATGATGAGATGGAAAGTCATGCATGTCAGAGGAACGGGGCGAAACTCATTGTTTCGTTGAGTCCCTTTGGGACCAGCGTGTCCAGGCGGTGGATCCAACGGGCCTCACATTGGGCAAGTGTCTTTTTAAGGTTACCACCCTTGGACCCGCTGCTCACCATATCGATGCCCCGCACCTCCAACAATGCAGAATTACAGTTGTGATGGATCTTGAAATGCCGAGGTAACGTTTTAAGCAGTGTGATGTCCATAACAGATTTTGCTGTTATAAAAGCCTATATTCATCTCTCCTGTTATTGTACTCCCAGCGTTGTTGACGCTGGCATTCATGATCACATGAGGTTGTGACATCACGTGAGCCCCACTCCCAATTACCACTGGTTTCTCTTTCCACGCCTTCAAAGGTATAAGTATTCAACAGGAAGTGAGAGCTGCAGCTGGCAACTCACTTCCTGTTGATTACTTATACGTCCAAAGGCGAGGAGAGAGAAGCTGGTGGTGATTGGGCACGGGGCTCGTGTAACGTCACAACGTTACTTACTTGAGCCACTTTGACAAGGCTTTCACCGGACGCGAGTATAATATTTTTTATGGTAATGGAGCCAAACATGGAGAATGATAATGGGTTGTCTTAGTAGTGGACAGCCCCTTTAATGGAAGCACCACAGATTGCCATGCCCTGGTCCTTGGGATCGGTGGAGGCCACAGCCATGGATACTTCAGTGACCGTAAAATTAACCCCTATCCATTGAATAGGGATAACTTTTAAACTTGAGAACACCTCTTTTAATAGAGGTAATGTGTATACATATATTTTTTTTGTCAAGCCTTCTTTTTATGCTATATGAAAATAGGAGAACTGGAGTCAAAAAGTGCCAATAAAGTGAATGTAATTTTATTAGTTACAATAATGAAATGTGCAAACAGCAAGGAAGAGGATAAAATCACAAAGGGGTGTGAAAATGCATAGTCAGGATCAGCAAAGTTAGTAATAATCAGGAATGGCTGGTTGGAATAACATAAATGAAACAGAAGGGAGATGTCGGGGCAAGCATAATGGAAGAAATGTACATATAAAGTGCATGTGCATAAATGCATATAATAGCCTGCTCAGACACCCCCAAATGCATTAATAAAACATAATTCAGTCCAATGAATGTTGCAATGCATACAGAAAAAAGTGGCCAGTGCGTGTTAAAGTGGCTAGTGCATGATCCCGAGAACGCAAAAGAGAGGCTCCCCCATACCCCACCAACGTACGTTTCGCCTGTATGAGCACCGTGCTCAGATTCGGCTTCCTCAGGGAGGGAGAAGGCAGCGCTATGCTCGTTGCAATCCGGGGGTTTTTGTTATGGAGCGCGCACATACTTCCGCGTACGTCACATCCTCAACTGACGCGCGCGCACGTCGGCAGCGTCCCGATGGGGGCGGGCCAGCCGTCGGGCGGCAACACGCACGCGCGGGAGCAGGGACGCGTCATCCCACTCCCGCGAGAGCGCGGCAACCAGGGCGACGGCAAGCACGCCCACAGCAGGAAGAAACAGACGTGCCGCGCGTGCGGAGGTGAGTGACCATGTAAACACAAGACCAAAGAGGAATACGCAACCCAGACAATAACAATAACAATATGGAGAGTAAAAAAACAATATAAATAACAAATCCGGTGTCCTCATATGCTTGATTATCGTTAGGTACAACGTATCCGAGGTGGTAAGGAGGTCCAAGAAGGGGAAGATAATAATCCAAAGGCGGAATACTGAAAAAATATGCATAAAAAGCATAAAGGTTAATGTACACATAGAATGTGCGCGCCATATGGTGCAACAAGGCTAAGCATAGCATAGCAGTTATTTACTGTAACTTACAGATTAATCATGGAAGGTTTCTCGGGGAGATGCCTGACATGATTAATCTAGGATTTAGTGGCAGCTATGGGCTGCCATTAACTCCTTATTACCCCGATTTGCCAACGCACCAGGGTAAATCGGGAAGAGCCGGGTACAGTCCCAGAACTGTCGCATCTAATGTATGTGGCAATTCTGGGCGGCTGCTGACTGATATTGTTAGGCTGGGGGGCTCCCCATAACGTGGAGCTCCCCATCCTGAGAATACCAGCCTTCAGCCGTATGGCTTTATCTGGCTGGTATTAAAATTGGGGGGGACCGCACGCCGTTTTTTTTAATTATTTAATTATTTATTTCACTGCACAGTATAGACCCGCCCACCGGCTGCTGTGATTGGGTGCAGTGAGACACCTGTCACTCAGCGTGGGGGCGTGTCTCACTGCAACCAATCATAGGCGCCTGTGGGCGGGGAAAGCAGGGAATACTAGATTGTTTAATGAGCGGCCGGCTTTTACAAAATAGTAAAAGCCGCCGCATCAGTGTGAACGCCGTGCAGCGCCGCTCCGGGGATCGGTGAGTATGAGAGAGGGCTGCTAACTTCAGTCACTCGGGGGATTAGCGGTCACCGGTGAGTCCTTCACAGGTGACTGCTAATCAGGACGCGGCACAGACAGAGCCGCGGCATGACAATGAAGACGGGTGAAGTTCACCCGAGTTCATTCTGATTGTGCGGCTCTTTCTGTGTCTGCTGTCATCTGCCTTCAGCTCTGCTACATGGCTGTCTGTGTCTGCTGTCATCTGCCATTCAGCTCTGCTACATGGCTGTTCTGTGTCTGCTGTCAGCGGCCATGTAGCAGAGCTGAATGGCAGATGACATAGTAAAAAATACGCATTACACACGCATTACACACACATTACACACGCTAGTAAAATCATTAATTTATTCAGAAAAAGCATCGCACTTGCGTTGCACTCGGACCTAACGTGAACTAAAATCATCCGAGTTTTTTTCAGCCTAGTCGGACCGATTTTACTCGCATAGATGTGTTTTCAGCCTTTGTGCAGTTCTCCCAGCGATTTTCACCCATGGGCAATTAAAAACACAAAGAAAAACACATGGTCAAAAAGCATGTGTTTTTTGACCACAAGATGCGTTTTTTTTTGGCCACAGGGTGCATTTTTGTGGTTACCGCAAAACTGCAGAGTGCGGACATAGCCTTAAGGGGGCTTTACACGCAACGACATCGCTAACGAGATGTCGTTGGGGTCACGGAATTCGTGACGCACATCCGGCCTCGGTAGCGACGTCGTTGCGTGTGAAACGCACGAACGACTGTTAACGATCAAAATTACTCACCATATGGTTGACCGTTGACACGTTGGTCTAATCCATAATATCGTTGCTGTCGCAGGACGTTCATCGTTCATGTGGCAGCACACATCGCTATGTGTGACACCGCAGGAACGAGGAACAACATCGTACCTGCGGCCGCCAGCAATGCGGAAGGAAGGAGGTGGACGGGATGTTCCGGTCGCTCATCTTCGCCCCTCCGTTTCTATTAGGCGGACGCTTAGTGATGCCGCTGTGACGCCGCACGAACCGCCCCCTTAGAAAGGAGGCGGTTCGCTGGCCACCGCGACATCGCTAGATAGGTAAGTATGTGTGACGGGGACTAACGATGTTGTGCGCCACGGGCAGCGATTTGCCCGTGATGCACAACCGACGGGGGCAGGTGCTTTCACCAGCGACATCGCTAGTGATGTCGCTGTGTGTAAAGTGGCCTTTAGACTACATTCCCACGATCAGTATCTGTTGAGTTTTGATGCTGCAGAATTTCTGCACCTTAAGGCTATGTGCGCACTAGAAATGTGAAGTTTCTCAAGAAAATTTCTTGAGAAACTTCTGGGAGTGAAAGATTTCCGGACCTCCGGAAAAAATCCGCACCAAATCCGCATGCGGATTTGCCGCGGATTAGCCGCGAATTTGCCGCGATTTTCCCGTGGGTGGTTCCTTGCGGATTTTGCAGGCTGTACTGCCGAAATCCGCAGGGTACCTGCGGAAAAGAATTGACATGCTCATTTTCTCAAGAAATTTTCTCGAGAAATTCTTCTCAAGGAAATTTCTTGAGAAAAATCCGCACAGTGCGCACAGCTATTTTTTTTTCTCATATAATTTGCTGGGAAATGTCTGCACAAAGATTGCAGACATTTCTCAAGAAATTTCCGCGGCAAATCCGCGGGTAAATCCGCGGGTAAAACGCACTAGTGCGCACAGAGCCTTAGGCCGCTTTACACGCTACAATATATCTTACGATGTGTCGGCGGGGTCAAGTTGTAAGTGACGCACATCCGGCATCATAAGGTACATTGTAGCATGTAACAGCTACGTGCGATTGCGATTGAACGGTAAAACGTTCATCGCACGCACGTCGTTCAATTCCTAAATATTGAACGTTAGGTTATTCATCGTACCCGGGGTAGCACACATCGCAGTGTGTGACACCCCGGGAACGATGATCAGATCTTACCTGTGTCCAGCAGCTCCCGGCCCACAATGCGGAAGGAAGGAGGTGGGCGGGATGTTTACCTTCCGCTCATCTCCGCCCCTCCGCTTCTATTGGCCGGCTGCCGTCTGACATCGATGTGACGCCGAACGTCCCTCCCACTCCAGGAAGTGGACGTTCGCCGCCCACATCGAGGTCGTATGGACGGGTAAGTACGTGTGACGGGGGGTTACTCGTTTGTGCGACAGGTTCAACAAATTGAACGTGCCGCACATACGATGGGGGCGGGTACGATCGCATACGATATCGTATGCTGGATCGTATGGTGTAAAGCAGGCTTTAGTTTACTTGTTTGGTTTTTTTTCATTTCGTTCTTGTGTGTTTTTGACTCTCATTTATGGGACTCTGTTTGGTGTGTCATGCTTTAATAAAGCTGTTTTGTTTTTGAAACTTCCTTTTATTGACATTGTTAGATGCAGATCACATGTTTTTTAGGCGTTTACATTATTTTACCAGCGGAATTTCTGCATCTAAAGGCCGCTTTACACGCTGCATATCGCTGCCCGTGGCACACAACATCGCGCGGACCCGTCACACTACTTACCTGCCTAGCGACGTCGCTGTGACCGGCGAACCGCCACCTTTCTAAGGGGGCGGTTTGTTCGGCGTCACAGCGACGTCACTAAGCAGCCGCCCAATCAAAGCAGAGGGGCGGAGATGAGCGGGACGAACATCCTGCCCACCTCCTTCCTTCCTCATTGTGGGCGGGACGCAGGTAAAGAGATGTTCGTCGTTCCTGCGGTGTCACACGTAGCTATGTATGCTGCTGTAGGAATGACGAACATCGTTACTGCAGCAGCAACGATAGGTGAGCTTAGGGGTGGATGTCACCGATTAGCGATTTTGAACGTTTTTGCGTTCAAAATCGCTAATAGGTGTCACACGCAACGCCATCGCTAACGCAGCCGGATGTGGGTCACAAAATCCGTGACCCCTACGAGATCGCTTTAGCGATGTCGTAGCGTGTAAAGCCACCTTAATGCAAGGCTATGGGGAAAACCTGTCCAGAAAACTCAGTGTAATCACAAGAGAAATTGACATGCTGCGGATTGGAAAAACACTCTGTAGGTCAGATTACATAGAGTAAAAAAGAAGCAGAGGGCAGGAGATTTCTATGAATCTCATCCACTTTGCTGGAACTATAAGGCTGGAAACACATCTATGCGTGTAAAATCGGTCCGACTGGGCTGAAAAAAACTCGGCTGATTTTAGTTCACGTTAGGTCCGAGTGCAACGCAAGTGCGATGCGTTTTTCTGAATAAATTATTGATTTTGCTCGCATGTGTGACGCGTGTGTGTCGCGTTTGCGATGCTAGTTTCCTGCAACATCTTAACTAGATAAAAGTGATTACACATGTGTCAGTTAATTTACCTTTGGAAATGTGCTGTCACATTCATCTGTTGAGTATTTAATGAGCATAGTTCCTGCCAGACTCGCAAATGTGAACGCTGGTGCGCGTGTGATCCTTCTTTTAATCCGCTTCCATAGGGAATTATTGAGAAAAATGGTTCGAGAAACTCGCAAAAAAGCAGCATGCTGCGATTTTTTTTCTCAGTCCGATTTGGACTGAGAAAAAAAATCGCAGATGAGAGCTGAATTATTCACTAACATGTGTCCGATTCCAATGCGAGATTTTCTCGCATTGCTCTACTGCGAGAAACTCGAAAGTGAGAAGCATCCCTAAAGGGGGCTTTACACGCTACGACATCGCTAATGCAAACTCGTTGGGGTCACGGAATTGGTGACGCACATCCGGCCGCATTAGAGATGCCGTTGCGTGTGACACCGATGAGCGATTTTGCATCGTTGCAAAAACGTGTAAAATCGCTCATCGGTGACATGGGGGTCCATTCTCAAATATCGTTACTGCAGCAGTAACGAGGTTGTTCTTCGTTCCTGCGGCAGCACACATCGCTCCGTGTGACACCGCAGGAACGAGGAAGCTCTCCTTGCCTGCCTCCCGGCCACAATGCGGAAGGAAGGAGGTGGGCGGGATGTTACGTCCCGCTCATCTCCGCCCCTCCGCTTCTATTGGGCGGCCGCTCAGTGACGTCGCTGTGACGCCGCACGGACCGCCCCCTTAGGAGGCGGTTCGGCGGTCACAGCGACGTCGTCGGGCAGTTATGTGTGACAGGTCTGGGCGATGTTGTGCGGCATGGGCAGCGATTTGCCCGGGTCGAGCAACAGATGGGGGTGGGTATTCACACTAGCGATATCGGGACCGATATCGCAGTGTGTAAAGCCCGCTTAAGGCTGCGTGCCCATGATCAGTGTTCAGTGTTTTGGATGCAGCATGCTTCAACTGTGTTCAAAACGCTGCATTGTACAGTACAAGCACTGTGGATGGGATTTCTAGAAATCCTGTGCCCACTGTGCTTGTTTTTTCCGCAGCAAACACTGACCTGCGGTGCAACTTGTCAATTATTTGCAGTGGAGCTGTGAGTGTTCTCCTGCGGAGACTTGCAGCCTTGCAGGCCAAGACCTGCCGCGTCCAGGACACATTAGATTCTGATCGTGGGCACATACCTTAAGACGCTGCATTTTGGACACAGCGAAAGTACACAGTGTCCAGAATCATTCCTATGATTCAGTATTAGCAGCACTTTGGATGTATTGCATTTCTGCTGTGTCCAAAGCGCTGCCTTAAGGCTATGTGCGCACGTTGCGGACAGTCACTGCAGAATTTTCTGCAGCGATCTGAAGAGCACATGTGCGCTTTAAATCGCTGCAGAAATGTCCGTAGTGAAAAAAAAAAAAGCCGATTCCATGCGCTCTGCCTGCAGCTCCTCCCATAGACAGAGCAGGAGCTGCCGGCAAAGCGCACGGAAGAAGTGACATGTCACTTCTTAGAACGCAGCGCTTCGGCAGAAGCCGAAGCGCTGCGCTCTAAAACGCCACGTGCGCACGGCCCCTGCACAATCTCCATAGACTGTGCAGGGGACGCAGGACGCATGCAGTTACGCTGCGCTACAAAGCGCAGCGTAACTGCATGTATTTACGCAACGTGCGCACATAGCCTAAGGCTACTTTACACACTGCGATATCGGTCCCGATATCGCTAGTGTGGGTACCCGCCCCCATCTGTTGCGCGACACGGGCAAATCGCACGGGCACAACATCGCCCAGACCCGTCACACATACTTACCTGCCCGGCGACGTCGCTGTGACCGGCAAACCGCCTCCTTTCTAAGGAGGCGGTCCGTGCGGCGTCACAGCGACGTCACTGAGCGGCCGCCCAATAGCAGCGGAGGGGCGGAGATGAGCGGGACGTAACATCCCGCCCACCTCCTTCCTTCCGCATAGCGGCCGGGAGGCAGGTAAGGAGAGCTTCCTCGTTCCTGCGGTGTCACACGGAGCGATGTGTGCTGCCTCAGGAACGAGGAACAACCTCGTGACTGCTGCAGTAACGATTTTTGAGAATGGACCCCCATGTCACCGATGAGCGATTTTGCACATTTTGCAACGATGCAAAATCGCTCATCGGTGTCACACGCAGCAACATCGCTAATGCGGCCGGATGTGCGTCACCAATTCCGTGACCCCAACGCGTTCGCATTAGCGATGTCGTAGCGTGTAAAGCCTCCTTTATACAAGCACAGAGGATAGGATTTATAGAAATCGCATTCCCACTGTTCTTCTATTGGAAGCAGCGCACACTTGCGGCGCAACAATTTGAGTGCTGCATGTCAATTTATGCTGGCGGAGACGTGAGTGTCCTTACAAGGGACAACACAGCAAAAGTCCACAGCGCCCTGAACCCTGATCGAGGCCACGGACACTGCATTCTCCAGTAGAGAACACTCGCGTCTCCGCAGCAGGAATTGCACAGTGTTTAGGCGGTAGTGTCTCCTGGTCATTTGGACAAACCATTATCGTCCCTGCTAGTTATCGTGCTGACCACAAACATTACACAACACAAACATCCGGCTAATTGCATGCTCTTGGGCTCCAAGCCAAACCCTCGTGCACGTGGTGCCAGTGATGAGTGAGCTTCCTCTATATAACTTGTATCACCGCTGCTCCCAGCATGTCCCGGGGCTCTGCTCTCTGCAGCTGGAGGATCACGGCTTGCTCGCCTGCCTCAGTGCATATCGTGCGCCCTGTCCCGACCATACACCACAGCCGCGGCTCCACACACGCATAGCGTGACTAGTGGCCCTGAGCTGCCCAGAAACGCCCGGGCGCCACCCACTGTCACCTGCCGCCGGGCTCTGCCCTCCCCCACACAGGAAAAAGGGCTCAAAGGGCAGCGGTGAAGCCGCACGAGATGAGCACGCAGCGTGCGGCCGGGAGCAGCTCTAGCACGCAAGTGCGTGTGAAGTGCCCAGTGCGTGAGAGAGCACAGAGCCTTGTAAGGGAGGAGCACAGACCCGAGTGTATGAGAGAGGGAGAGAGCACAGACCCGAGTGTATGGGAGAGGGAGAGAGCACAGACCCGAGTGTATGAGAGAGGGAGAGACCCGAGTGTATGGGAGAGAGCGCACAGACCCGAGTGTATGAGAGAGCACAGACCCGAGTGTGCGAGAGAGGACAGACCCGAGTGTATGAGAGAGGGAGAGAGCACAGACCCGAGTGTATGAGAGAGGGAGAGAGCACAGACCCGAGTGTATGGGAGAGAGCGCACAGACCCGAGTGTATGAGAGAGGGAGAGAGCACAGACCCGAGTGTATGAGAGAGGGAGAGAGCACAGACCCGAGTGTATGGGAGAGAGCGCACAGACCCGAGTGTATGAGAGAGGGAGAGAGCACAGACCCGAGTGTATGAGAGAGGGAGAGAGCACAGACCCGAGTGTATGAGAGAGGGAGAGAGCACAGACCCGAGTGTATGAGAGAGGGAGAGAGCACAGACCCGAGTGTATGAGAGAGGGAGAGAGCACAGACCCGAGTGTATGAGAGAGGGAGAGAGGACAGACCCGAGTGTATGGGAGAGCACAGACCCGAGTGTGCGAGAGAGGACAGACCCGAGTGTGCGAGAGAGGACAGACCCGATTGTGCGAGAGAGGACAGACCCGAGTGTGCGAGAGAGGACAGACCCGAGTGTATGAGAGAGTGAGCGAGCACAGACCCGAGTGTGCGAGAGAGCACAGACCCGAGTGTGCGAGAGAGCACAGACCCGAGTGTGCGAGAGAGCACAGACCCGAGTGTATGAGAGAGCACAGACCCGAGTGTGCGAGAGAGGACAGACCCGAGTGTATGAGAGAGTGAGAGAGCACAGACCCGAGTGTATGGGAGAGAGCGCACAGACCCGAGTGTATGAGAGAGTGAGCGAGCACAGACCCGAGTGTGCGAGAGAGCACAGACCCGAGTGTGCGAGAGAGCACAGACCCGAGTGTGCGAGAGAGCACAGACCCGAGTGTATGAGAGAGCACATACCCGAGTGTATGGGAGAGAGCGCACAGACCCGAGTGTGCGAGAGAGCACAGACCCAAGTGTGCGAGAGAGCACAGACCCGAGTGTGCAAGAGAGCGCACAGACCCGAGTGTGCGAGAGAGCGCACAGACCCGAGTGTGCGAGAGAGCGCACAGACCCGAGTGTGCGAGAGAGCGCACAGACCCGAGTGTGCGAGAGAGCACAGACCCGAGTGTGCGAGAGAGCACAGACCCGAGTGTGCGAGAGAGCACAGACCCGAGTGTGCGAGAGAGCACAGACCCGAGTGTGCGAGAGAGCACAGACCCGAGTGTATGAGAGAGCACAGACCCGAGTGTGCGAGAGAGCACAGACCCGAGTGTATGGGAGAGAGCGCACAGACCCGAGTGTATGAGAGAGTGAGCGAGCACAGACCCGAGTGTGCGAGAGAGCACAGACCCGAGTGTGCGAGAGAGCACAGACCCGAGTGTGCGAGAGAGAACAGACCCGAGTGTATGAGAGTGAGAGAGCACAGACCCGAGTGTATGGGAGAGAGCGCACAGACCCGAGTGTATGAGAGAGTGAGCGAGCACAGACCCGAGTGTGCGAGAGAGCACAGACCCGAGTGTGCGAGAGAGCACAGACCCGAGTGTGCGAGAGAGCACAGACCCGAGTGTGCGAGAGAGTGAGCGAGCACAGACCCGAGTGTGCGAGAGAGCACAGACCCGAGTGTGCGAGAGAGCACAGACCCGAGTGTGCGAGAGAGCACAGACCCGAGTGTATGAGAGAGCACAGACCCGAGTGTATGAGAGAGCACAGACCCGAGTGTATGGGAGAGAGCGCACAGACCCGAGTGTATGAGAGAGTGAGCGAGCACAGACCCGAGTGTGCGAGAGAGCGCACAGACCCGAGTGTGCGAGAGAGCGCACAGACCCGAGTGTGCGAGAGAGCGCACAGACCCGAGTGTGCGAGAGAGCGCACAGACCCGAGTGTGCGAGAGAGCGCACAGACCCGAGTGTGCGAGAGAGCACAGACCCGAGTGTGCGAGAGAGCACAGACCCGAGTGTGCGAGAGAGCGCACAGACCCGAGTGTGCGAGAGAGCGCACAGACCCGAGTGTGCGAGAGAGCACAGACCCGAGTGTGCGAGAGAGCACAGACCCGAGTGTGCGAGAGAGCGCACAGACCCGAGTGTGCGAGAGAGCACAGACCCGAGTGTGCGAGAGAGCACAGACCCGAGTCTGCGAGAGAGCGCACAGACCCGAGTGTGCGAGAGAGTGCACAGACCCGAGTGTGCGAGAGAGCACAGACCCGAGTAAAATCGGTCCGACTGGCTTGAAAAAAACTCGGCTGATTTTAGTTCACGTTAGGTGCGAGTGCAACGCAAGTGCGATGCTTTTTCTGAATAAATTATTGATTTTGCTCGCATGTGTGACGCGTGTGTGTCGCGTTTGCGATGCTAGTTTCCTGCAACATCTTAACTAGATAAAACTGATTACACATGTGTCAGTTAATTTACCTTTGGGAATGTGCTGTCACATTCATCTGTTGAATATTTAATGAGCATAGTTCCTGCCACACTCGCAAATGTGAACGCTGGTGCGCGTGTGTGATCCTTCTTTTAATCCGCTTCCATAGGGAATCATTGAGAAAAATGGTTCGAGAAACTCGCAAAAAAGCAGCATGCTGCGATTTTTTTCTCAGTCCGATTTGGACTTAGAAAAAAATCGCAGATGAAAGCTGAATCATTCACTAACATGTGTCCGATTCCAATGCGAGATTTTCTCGCATTGCTCTACTGCGAGAAACTCGCAAGTGAGAAGCAGCCCTATGTGAGAGAGCGCACAGACCAGAGTGTGTGAGAGCACAGACTTGAGTGTGCGAGAGAGCACAGACCCGAGTGTGCGAGAGAGCACAGACCCGAGTGTGCGAGAGAGCACAGACCCTAGTGTGCGAGAGAGCACAGACCCTAGTGTGCGAGAGAGCACTGACCCGAGTGTGCGAGAGAGGACAGACCCGAGTGTATGCGAGAGAACGCACAGACCAGAGTGTATGAGAGAGTGAGAGAGCACAGACCCGAGTGTGCGAGAGAGCACAGACCCGAGTGTGCGAGAGAGCACAGACCCGAGTGTGCGAGAGAGCACAGACCCGAGTGTATGAGAGAGTGAGAGAGCACAGACCCGAGTGTATGCGAGAGAGCGCACAGACCAGAGTGTATGAGAGAGCACAGACCCGAGTGTGCAAGAGAGCACAGACCCGATTGTATGCGAGAGAGCGCACAGACCCGAGTGTGCGAGAGAGCGCACAGACCCGAGTGTGCGAGAGAGCGCACAGACCCGAGTGTGCGAGAGAGCGCACAGACCCGAGTGTGCGAGAGAGCGCACAGACCCGAGTGTGCGAGAGAGCACAGACCCGAGTGTGCGAGAGAGCACAGACCCGAGTGTGCGAGAGAGCGCACAGACCCGAGTGTGCGAGAGAGCGCACAGACCCGAGTGTGCGAGAGAGCACAGACCCGAGTGTGCGAGAGAGCACAGACCCGAGTGTGCGAGAGAGCGCACAGACCCGAGTGTGCGAGAGAGCACAGACCCGAGTGTGCGAGAGAGCACAGACCCGAGTCTGCGAGAGAGCGCACAGACCCGAGTGTGCGAGAGAGTGCACAGACCCGAGTGTGCGAGAGAGCACAGACCCGAGTAAAATCGGTCCGACTGGCTTGAAAAAAACTCGGCTGATTTTAGTTCACGTTAGGTGCGAGTGCAACGCAAGTGCGATGCTTTTTCTGAATAAATTATTGATTTTGCTCGCATGTGTGACGCGTGTGTGTCGCGTTTGCGATGCTAGTTTCCTGCAACATCTTAACTAGATAAAACTGATTACACATGTGTCAGTTAATTTACCTTTGGGAATGTGCTGTCACATTCATCTGTTGAATATTTAATGAGCATAGTTCCTGCCACACTCGCAAATGTGAACGCTGGTGCGCGTGTGTGATCCTTCTTTTAATCCGCTTCCATAGGGAATCATTGAGAAAAATGGTTCGAGAAACTCGCAAAAAAGCAGCATGCTGCGATTTTTTTCTCAGTCCGATTTGGACTTAGAAAAAAATCGCAGATGAAAGCTGAATCATTCACTAACATGTGTCCGATTCCAATGCGAGATTTTCTCGCATTGCTCTACTGCGAGAAACTCGCAAGTGAGAAGCAGCCCTATGTGAGAGAGCGCACAGACCAGAGTGTGTGAGAGCACAGACTTGAGTGTGCGAGAGAGCACAGACCCGAGTGTGCGAGAGAGCACAGACCCGAGTGTGCGAGAGAGCACAGACCCTAGTGTGCGAGAGAGCACAGACCCTAGTGTGCGAGAGAGCACTGACCCGAGTGTGCGAGAGAGGACAGACCCGAGTGTATGCGAGAGAACGCACAGACCAGAGTGTATGAGAGAGTGAGAGAGCACAGACCCGAGTGTGCGAGAGAGCACAGACCCGAGTGTGCGAGAGAGCACAGACCCGAGTGTGCGAGAGAGCACAGACCCGAGTGTATGAGAGAGTGAGAGAGCACAGACCCGAGTGTATGCGAGAGAGCGCACAGACCAGAGTGTATGAGAGAGCACAGACCCGAGTGTGCAAGAGAGCACAGACCCGATTGTATGCGAGAGAGCGCACAGACCAGAGTGTATGAGTGTGCGAGAGAGCACAGACCCGAGTGTGCGAGAGAGCACAGACCCGAGTGCGAGAGCACAGACCCGAGTGTGTGAGAGAGCACAGACCCGAGTGTGTGAGAGAGCACAGACCCGAGTGTATGAGAGAGGACAGACCCGAGTGTGCGAGAGAGGACAGACCCGAGTGTGCGAGAGAGGACAGACCCGAGTGTATGAGAGAGTGAGAGAGCACAGACCCGAGTGTATGAGAGAGCGAGAGAGCACAGACCCGAGTGTGCGAGAGAGCACAGACCCGAGTGTGCGAGAGAGCACAGACCCGAGACCCGAGTGTGCGAGAGAGCACAGACCCGAGTGTATGAGAGAGTGAGAGAGGACAGACCCGAGTGTATGCGAGAGAGCGCACAGACCAGAGTGTATGAGAGAGTGAGAGAGCACAGACCCGAGTGTGCAAGAGAGCACAGACCCGAGTGTGCGAGAGAGCACAAACCCGAGTGTGCGAGAGAGCACAGACCCGAGTGTGCGAGAGAGCACAGACCCGAGTGTGCGAGAGAGCACAGACCCGAGTGTGCGAGAGAGCACAGACCCGAGTGTGCGAGAG
The DNA here is from genome assembly GCF_048569485.1 of Anomaloglossus baeobatrachus. Classification (NCBI taxonomy): domain Eukaryota; kingdom Metazoa; phylum Chordata; class Amphibia; order Anura; family Aromobatidae; genus Anomaloglossus; species Anomaloglossus baeobatrachus. Next base: position 509,565,132 of record NC_134355.1, read on the forward strand.
AGGACAGACCCGAGTGTGCGAGAGAGGACAGACCCGAGTGTGCGAGAGAGGACAGACCCGAGTGTGCGAGAGAGGACAGACCCGAGTGTATGAGAGAGGACAGAACCGAGTGTGTAAGAGACCAGACCCGAGTGTATGAGAGAGGACAGACCCGAGTGTATGAGAGAGGACAGAACCGAGTGTGTAAGAGAGACCAGACCTGAGTGTATGAGAGAGGACAGACTCGAGTGTATGAGAGAGCGCAGACCCGAGTGTATGAGAGAGCGCAGACCCGAGTGTATGAGAGAGGACAGACCCGAGTGTATGAGAGAGCGCAGACCCGAGTGTATGAGAGAGGACAGACCCGAGTGTATGAGAGAGTGAGAGAGCACAGACAAGAATGTATGAGAGAGGACAGAGCCTTGTGAGGGAGAGAGGACAGACCCGAGTGTGCGAGAGAGCACAGACCTGAGTGTGTAAGAGAACACAGACCTGAGTGTATGAGAGTGAGAGCGCAGACCCCAGTGTGTGTGTGAGAAAGCACAGACCCGAGTGTATGAGAGTGAGAGAGCGCAGACCCGAGTGTGTGTGTGAGAGAGTGCAGACACGAGTGTGTGTGTGAGAAAGAACAGACCCGAGTGTATGAGAGTGAGAGAGCGCAGACTCGTGTGTGTGTGTGAGAGAGTGCAGACACGAGTGTGTGTGTGAGAAAGCACAGACCCGAGTGTGCGAGAGACCCCAGACCCGAGTGTGCGAGAGAGCCCAGACCCGAGTGCGCGAGAGAGCCCAGTCCCGAGTGTGTGTGTGAGAGAGCACTGACCCAAGTGAGCACAGACCCTAGTGAGTGAGAGAGTACAGACCCGAGTGAGCACAGACCCTAGTGAGCAAGAGAGCACAGACCCGAATGAGTGAGAGAGCAGACCCGAGTGTACGCGAGAGCACAGACCAGAATGTACGCGAGAGCACAGACCAGAATGTACGCGAGAGCACAGACCAGAATATACGCGAGAGCACAGACCAGAGTATACGCGAGAGCACAGACCAGAATGTACGCGAGAGCACGTACCAGAATGTACGCGAGAGCACGTACCAGAATATACGCGAGAGCACAGACCAGAATATACGCGAGAGCACAGACCAGAATGTACGTGAGAGCACAGACCAGAATGTACGCGAGAGCACAGACCAGAATATACGCGAGAGCACAGACCAGAATGTACGCGAGAGCACAGACCCGAGTGTGTGTGTGTGAGAGTGCACAGACCTGGGTGAGCAAGAGTGCACAGACCTGGGTGCGTGAGGGAGCACAGTCCAGTCCCGGCCTGTCACTGCCACGTGTGTGCTGCTCGAATATCCGAGCTCACCTGCATCCCCTTATTACTCAGCACTCCATTATCTCCTCCTGGGCTCACGGCCTCTTACGCCAAAATGATCACTGCTTTCTTCATTATCTCTATTGATTGCTATACTGCCTTTCCCGTACGATAATTCCCTCCCCGCGTCCCTGCCCGCTGCTTTGCTCCCCCGCCGCCTCCCTGCCCGATACTAGCACCACCAGGGAGAGGGGAGCGTATGACCTGGGCAGGGAGCGTGCATCAGCTGATTGCTTAAAAAAAGCCAGCAGCTTTTTATCGCCCAGCTTTTAAACAATCATGCATCGATTTCAGCCTTTTATTCTGCCCCTAGACCGCTTTGTAGGGTCCAGCAGACAATTACTCGCATTTCCCATTGACTTGCATTTGACTCGTAACAAGTACTCGAGTATACTCGTTACGAGTATAGCGAGTCCGATTATTTCACTACTCGCTCATCCCTTTGTCTGAGTTTTCTGGATGAAAATGGGACAAATTTTTATACACTCGTTTGACAACGGTCTCCTGGACTCGGCATGTCCTGACTTGCGGGGCCACGAGTCTCCTCCGCAGAAGACCGGAGCTGCTGGTACCCACGATCCAGGCTCGGGCAGTTATGGTCTCTCACTGTGCTCTTGTGTCACCGCAACAAAGAATTGCCATGTTGGGGATAGGAAACACACACCACAGGTCAGTTTTTGCTGCGGGAAAAACAAACACACTGGGTACGGGATTTCTAGAAGTCCCATCCACTGTGCTTGTACTATACAACCCAGCGTTTTGGACGCAGCGAACACATGCTGCATCTAAAACACTACGAACCCTGATCGTGGGCATGAAGCCTTAGGGCTCGTTCAGACTGTATTTTTGGTCCGAGTCAATGATGTGTCGTTCGCGAACGAGCCGATTCTTTGAGCCGGCTCTTTGAAGTGAACGATATGAGCCGAATCATCAAAGTGAACGAGCCATAAAGAGCCGCTTTTTTTTTTTTCTCTCTGCTTCAGGGGGAAGCAGGAGATGAGAAGAGTAAAGTAAACACAAGCTCTGGGCAGGAGCTGACACTTAAAGCTATACACACATAGTGGTTCTTCCTTAGTTCAGTGGGCACAATTTAGTACCAGGGAATGATGTGCTAGGGTTAAGTTTTCTGACCTCGACTGGCACATATGGTAATATGTAGGAGGAGAGGGGCTCAGCTTGTTTGCTGATAACAATGATCATCTTCTCTAGTAATAGAAGTCAGCACTTTGTCCAGTGTGTGCACAGAACAGATGACCCCTGACATGTTCATTTAACCCTGTAAGGTTTTCTTTCTGACATAAAAAAGAGAAAATCATTGATAATAAGCCATGTCTCCATTCCTTCAATGTTTAGTGGAAGCTGCTGAGTGTGTGAGTGTGTGAGTGTGTGAGTGTGTGAGTGTGTGTGTGTGTGTGTGTGTGCGTGTGTGTGTTATTTTTTTTTTGTGACCACAATTGATATTTTTTTACTAGTTTGGTGACTACATACAACATATTCATTAGCCTCTATATGCATGTGTCTGTGGCGTTGTGGTGTCACAATTCTCGCAGTTAAGACTTCTTTTCTATTTCTGTTAACAAATCCTGGTATTTTTAGATGTAAATAGATCTGACATCTGCACACATCTATAAAACACTTTTTTTTGCATCGCTTCCTAATTATCAGTGGCGTAACTAGAGTCTGGTGAGCCACAATGTGAAATGTAGACCTGGGCACTCCCCCACCTGTCACACTCCGCGCGCACACATGTTGGTCAGATCATATGTATGGGCCCCGTGTATATATGTCCCTTATCCTGGTATATATGGTGTTCCCCTCCCACCACCATAGTCATCCAATTATTATAACGCATCCCCATATTCCTCCATATATCACAATGTACCCTCATAGTCATTTATATGTTATAATGCATCCCATAGTCCCCCATAGTCATCCAATTATAATAATGCACCCCCATTATCCTCCATATAGTATAATACTGCCTCAAAGCCCTCCATATAGTATAATGCAGCCTCACAGCCTTCCCTATAGCATAATGCAGCCTCACAACTCGCCATAGACTATAATGCACCCCCCTCCTCCCCCATAATCCTCTGGCGAGCGTGTACTCATTAAAAAATAAATCTGTACTTACCTCTCCTGGTTTCCCCGCAGCTCCGTTCTTGACAAAACTGAAACACAGGAGAAGGTAGTGACTGCTTGTGTTCCACTTTGGAACGCATAAAGCATGAAGTGCCACCTACTCCTATTGTGGAGAAGGCGGCACCAGCCTGCTGAATGCGATTCACCATGGAACGCAGGCAGTTACCACCGTGGTAAGAGGAGCGCGGGCCCTGTCCAGAAGAGATGACAATCTGAGGAAACGGAAACAATAATTCTAAAGACTGTTTTTACTGCTTCACTAGATACATACAAGGGTGTAGAATGAGGTTCCCAATGTACAGGGGAGGTTCTGTATCATCACAAGGTGTAGCAGAGGGTTTTTTTTTTTTAAAAAAAAGAGCCGTTTTTGAGCCGAAAGACCCGATTCTTTTTGGTGAGCCGAGCCGAATGAGCCGGCTCATCAAAAAGAGCCGGACTGCCCATCACTAGTCCGAGTGTTATCTGTGAAAAAAAAACGGCACTCCAACCAATGTTATTCAGTGTGACAGTTCAGGTGACTGATATTTTTCACCAACAGAATCTGTGTGAAGAAAATCAAAGAATGCTTAATTTTCTATTCAGCCATTCAAGTCTATGGGTGAGAGAAAAAAAACAGATTCCACAGTGTAGCATCCAACTTATGGATACATTGCCATTCTGTAACATAGGAAACTATAAGCGGTCCTGTAAATGATTAATAGTTGCTGAGAAAAAAAATGGATAGCACACACATGACAAGTGATAAAAAATAAATCGCCCCACTTCTGGATGAAAATCAGTCCTATTTTTTAAGACTTGTTTGGGTAATTTTGAAAAATGACTTGTCTCCATGATTTTTTGTGGAACACTCACTCTGCAAAAAAACACAGATCTGTAAACTACCCCATAGATTATAATTGGTATGTGTTCTAGCGGAGAAAATCATAGCTAGAACATGTGCGTAACTCACAGATGTCTAAAATGAGACTTTATATCATTTTTACGGCTCCTACACAGCATGAAGCTCTCATAATGCGCCTCCACATATTATGATTCCAATGCATTGACGTTTCATGCCTCCTATGCACAGGTGACTGGTTGATCCGGTAGCTCGTGGCTCCATGCTCAACTATCTTTCCATCCTAAAAACACAAATACAGTTGAAAGCGGGATAAGCTGCCCCACTTTCAACTGTAATAACTGAGAGGCATGGTAAAGTAAAAGGCTCTGATTCATTAGAGTGTTTTCACGCAGAAATCTGGCGTAAAATACTTTGATTTGTCACAAACCTTTTGTGCAACTTGAGGTTGCACAACAATGTTGATGTTTTTGGCATTTTAATGGCAGCTGCTCCGACATGGGTGGAACCAGGATATTACACCAGTAGTCTTATGTCAGTCCCTGACTCAAGGAAGATTTGTGGAGATGATGGCATTGCAAAATGTGGAAACTGCTTGCTTTTTCTCTCAGATGTGGTTTTCGACCAAACCTCCGCTATCTGTGAATATATTCTAAAAGAGTGTACCGTACATGCATAGATAAATATATATATATATATATATATAATTACTTCTCAAAAAAATAATGGGAACACTTAAACAACAGAGTGGTATTTTAGTGTTCACGTTATATTTTTAAGCAATATATATATATATATATATATATATATATATATATATATATATACACACAGTATTTATTACGTATATATATATATATATATATATACACACAGTATTTATTACGAAATGTGCACCTTTTAATAATTTGGTTTGGTTCACCTCAACACCCTTTTTTAAACTAGTGTTTTAATTGTAATAAATAAACGTTCTGAGATGTACGGGCAGGCTTTGGCATCGACCAGCTGTTTGCTCATTAGTGATTGGACTATTGGAGTTATTTTTTGCTAGCCTGCTGGTTACCTTTTGGATCACATGTTGCGGGAGACCTACCACAGGTACTGCTCACCTTTTTAAGATGGAGGAATTTGTTTTCTCATGCCGACTATAGCTTTCTGTTACATCGGTCCTTGTACTGTTGTTTTCCAGTCGGGTGATTTACTGCATGTTTCTTGGTGTGCTTTGGATTACCTCCTGTCATTTGGTTATTTCCTCCCAGCTATAGTTATGTTGTCTGATTACGCTGTGCTGTGGGATAGAGTTTTGGTTTTCCTGGTTTGTCTATTATTGTTGGTGTTTACACACTCCTGTTTTAGGCCCCCTCTCCCCCAGTTGGGATGGAGGGGGTACTAGAATAGAGTTGGTATGGAGCAGTGTTAGGAAGGAGGCGAAGACATCATCACCATCAGACGTATTTCTGGGATAGGGAACAACTAGGGCCACTAGCCTGAGGGCCAATTTTAGAGCCCCAGTCCCCTGTTATCCCTTGCCACCCCGTGACGCCATGCTTCTCTTACGTAGTGCGTCAGTCTGATGACAGAGTCATCATAATCTGATGACAGATCCATTTTAAGTTGGCCATATCTATTAGTTGAAACTGAGCTAATTAAGTTCACTTATATATAAGAGCATCTCTCGACTCAAGTCCATGGCAGGTGTCAGGCCAATGTAGAACTGGGCATGTTGAATTTTAACATGTCAGAGCCTTTGTTCTCACAGGAAATAAGTAGAAACTTTTTTTTCTCTCCTATTGTAAAAACATTCCTATTGTGTAGGTTTATGGTGGTTTATGGCCAAATAGCAGTGTGCTAAGGGGTGCTTCACACATAGCGAGCTCACTGCCGAGATCGCTGCTGAGTCACGCTTTTTGTGACGCAGCAGTGACCTCATTAGCGATCTCGCTGTGTGTGACACTGAGCAGCGATCTGGCCCCTGCTGCGAGATCGCTGCTCGTTACACACAGCCCTGGTTCGTTTTCTTCAAAGCCGCTCTCCTGCTGTGACACACAGATCGCTGTGTGTGACAGCAAGAGAGCGACAAATGAAGCGAGCAGGGAGCAGGAGCCGGCGTCTGACAGCTGAGGTAAGCTGTATCCAAGATAAACATCGGGTAACCAAGGTGGTTACCCGATATTTACCTTAGTTACCAGCCTCTGCAGCTCTCACGCTGCCTGTGCTGCCGGCTCCGGCTCTCTGCACATGTAGCTGCTGTACACATCGGGTTAATTAACCCGATGTGTACAGCAGCTAGGAGAGCAAGGAGCCAGCGCTAAGCAGTGTGCGCGGCTCCCTGCTCTCTGCACATGTAGCTGCATTACACATCGGGTTAATTAACCCGATGTGTACTGTAGCTAGGAGAGCAAGGAGCCAGCGCTCAGTGTGCGCGGCTCCCTGCTCACACTGGTAACTAATGTAAACATCGGGTAACCATACCCGATGTTTACCTTAGTTACCAGTCTCCGCAGCTTCCAGACGGCGGCTCCGTGCAAGCGCAGCGTCGCTTGCACGTCGCTGCTGGCTGGGGGCTGTTCACTGGTCGCTGGTGAGATCTGCCTGTTTGACAGCTCACCAGCGACCATGTAGCGATGGAGCAGCGATCCTGACCAGGTCAGATCGCTGGTCGGATCGCTGCTGCATCGCTAAGTGTGAAGGTACCCTAAGACCTATCTGAAGGGAATAGCAGCTTTAAGCGGCATTTGTTGACTGACAACACTTTAAGATGTAATCCTCAAGGAGAGCTAGTGGGTGCCTGTGCTGTGTACCCACTAGATGTCTGCCACAGACATATATGTGCCAAGTGTAGGTAATTTTTTTTGTCATCTGTAGGGTTTTTGCACATGTTACATCTTGTACATGAGAATGTATTGACACAGAAGCCAACCATACAGATCCAAGGGGTGCTGACATTGCTTTAATAGTTGGTTGAAAATATACAAGCGCATCTCAATAAATTAGAATATCATCAACAAGTTAATTTATTTCACAAATGCCATTAAAAAAAGGGAAACACATATATTATATAAATTAGAATAATTGCCACAAAACACCTGCAGAGTTTTCCTAAGCTTTTAAAATGGTCCCTTAGTCTGGTTCAGTAGGCTACACAATCATGGGGAAGACTGCTGACTTGACAGATGTCCAGAAGGCAGTCATTGACACACTCCACAAGGAGGGTAAGCTACAAAAGGTCATTGCTAAAGAAGCTGGCTGTTCACAGAGTGCTGTATCCCAGCATATTAATGGAAAGTTGAGTGAAAGGAAAAAGTGTGGTAGAAAAAGGTGCACAAGCATCCGGGATAATCACAGGCTTGATAGGATTGTTAAGAAAAGAACATTCAAAAATCTGGAAGAGATTGACAAGGAGTGGACTGCTGCTGGAGTCAGTGCTTCAAGAGCCACCACACATAGATGTATCCAGGACATGGGCTACAACTGTTGCATTCCATGAGTCAAGCCACTCATGACCAATAGGCAACACCAGAGGCGTCTTACCTGGGCCAAGGAGAAAAAGAACTGGACTGTTGCTCAGTGGTCCAAGGTGTTGTTTTCAGATGAAAGTAAATTTTGCCTTTTATTAGGAAATCAAGATCCCAGAGTCTGGAGGAAGAGTGGAGAGGCCACAATCCAAGCTGCTTGAGGTCTAGTGTGAAGTCACCACAATCAGTGATGGTTTGGGTAGCCATGTCATCTGCTGGTGTAGGTCCACTGTGTCTTATCAAGACCAAAGTCAGCACAGCCGTCTACCAGGAAATTTTAGAGCTCTTCATGCTTCCCTCTGCCGACAAGCTTTTTGGAGATGGAAATTTCACTTTCCAGCACGACTTTGCTCCGGTCCACACTGCCAAAAGTACCAATACCTGGTTTAATAACCACAGTATCACTATGGTTGATTGACCAGCAAACTCGCCTGACCTAAACCCCATAGAGAATCTATGGGGTATTGTCGAGAGGAAGATGAGAGACACCAGACCCAACAATGCAGACGAGCTGAAGGCTACTATCAAAGTAACCTGGGCTTCCATAACACCTCAGCAGTGCCACAGGCTGATCGCCTCCATGCCACACCGCCATGATGCTGTAATTCATGCAAAAGGAGCCCCTGCCAAGTATTGAAGCATTTACTGTACAGACTTTTCAGTCGGCGCCAACATTTCTGAGTTTAAAATCATTTTTTTCAGTTGTCTTATATAATATTCTAATTTTTGTGAGATAATGGCTTTTGGGTTTTCATTGGCTGTAAGCCATAATTATCAACATTAACAGAAATAAAAACTTGAAATAGATCACTCTGTGTGTAATGACTCTATATAATATATTCGTTTCCCTTTTTGTATTGAATTACTGAAATAATCTAACTTTTTGAAGAGATTCTAATTTATTGAGATGCACTTGTAGATGCTAATGAATGAGGTAGCCACCGATAGATGAGTTATATATGTGTTGCAAACAAGATGGAGAGAATTAGAAACTCTGAAAAACTGGGGTTCTAAAGGATTTACCTGTAAAGATGGGGGCAAGGCTGAGGGGCTGTAGATTGAACCTATACAGCATGGTGGCTCAGTGGTTAGCACTGTTGCTTGACTGCAGACAACATTTGCAAGAAGTTAATAATAATAATAATAATAATAATTTTATTCATTTATATAGCGCTATTAATTCCACAGCACTTTACATACATTTGCAAGTTTATAGTGTTTCATAATGTTTGGGTTTCCTTTTCCTCCTGGTACTTCAATTTCTTCCAACACTTCAAAGACATACTGACAGGGACCTTAGATTGTGAGCCTATGGGGACAGTGACGATGTCTGTAAAATGCTGTGCAATATGATGGCGCTACATAAGCAATACATAATAAATAATCATACATTTTCATTGTGTTTCTGCACTGTGAATATCACTAATTTTTGCCTTTCAGGCCTATAAATAGTTTGTGAATATAGCAATTAGCAAGGTTCAGAGGATTCTGTGGAAATGTTTCATGCTGCAGTAACACTGGCACTTCATATGTGAACCCTGACGATCTGTCAGCGAGCAGAGACTGTTGAAGCAAGCGCTGCTCACGACCAGGATTCACGCTTACATCTTGCAGCTCTATTCTGCTTCAATATTCAGTGCCCTGTTGTGACAAGCCAGCAGGGATAAGGCTGGGTATGCCTTCCTCCGTGGGCAATTATGATTGCTTCTGAATATTGGAATTGCTCTTCGATGCACAAAAAAATCTTAGAGAAAGGGTTAGGAAGGCAGTAATGTATATGTATATATGCCTTTGTACCACATAGGCTCCAGATAATGGGGGGTGGGTCTTATTGAGCATCCTACTCTATGAAAATCTGCTCATGCACATGTATATATAAAATGACGCAATAGATATCTATAGGTACTGTCATGATTTGCCTCCCTATCCACATGGCTAGGGGGCGGAGCCTTCTCTCGGGCCTCACTTCCGGCCCCTGGATGCCTTAAAAGCTGACACTTCCAGTGAACCAGCGCCGGCTATAAGCTTAGCTCTGCTTTGCCTGTGATTGCTGGTCCTGTGGTCCTGTGAGTGATATCCTGATCTGTCTGTTCCTGTGCCCTCGTGCCCTTGTCTGTGTTCCGTCCCCTGGTCGTCCCTCCTGTCCTGTGTCCCCCCTCCTATTTCCCCACTCGGTTGCTTCCTCCGGTACTGACCTTAGCCTGACTTTGACTTCGCTTCTGCTCGCTCCTCCGGTCCTGCTTCTGCCCGTACGGTGCCTGACCCAGCCTGTCTGACTATTCCTCACATATCCTGCAGTTCTGCCTCTCAGCTGTGCTGATTAGGCAGTGCATGAGAATGCTGTGCATTTCCTTCCTGGTTCTCATTGCTCTGTGTAGTGTTGTCTGCTGCAGAGCTCTGGCTCCCCCTGGTGGCAGCATTGCACGTACATATTGTACCTCCACATAGCGCCTATTTGATATATATTGTTTGATTTACACAGACTCCATGATAAAACAAGTCGTACCATGTTGTATCCTATGCAGTCTTAAGGCCCCGTTACACGCAATGACATCGCTAACGAGATGTCGCTGGGGTCACGGAATTCGTGACGCAGATCTGGCCTCGTTAGTGACGTCGTTACTTGTGACACTTACGAGCAACCGCTAACGATCCCAAATACTCACCAAATCGTTGATTGTTGACATGTCATTCATTTTCAAAATATGGTTGCTCGTTTGGTACGCAGGGTGTTCGTCGTTCCTGAGGCAGCACACATCGCTAGGTGTGACACTCCGGGAACGACGAACAACAGCGTTCCTGCGTCCTCCGGCAACGAGGTGGGAGTGACGTTCATGCGGCTGCTCTCTGCCCCTCTGCTTTAATTAGTGGCCTGCTGTGCGACGTTGCTGTGACGCCGCATGAACTGTCCCCTTAAAAAAGAGGTTGTTTGCCGGCCACAGTGACATCGTTAGGAAGGTAAGTTCGTCTGACGCGTACCGGCGATATATAGTTCGTCACGGGCAACGATTTGTCTGTGACGCACAAACAACGGGGGCGGGTGCTATCGCTAGCGACATTGCAAGCGATGTCACTGCGTGTAAAGCAGCCTTTAGGCTGACTTCACATATCCTGTAGTCATCTGTTATTATGGATCTGTTAGAGATCCGTTTGCAAAAAAGTTGTTCAAACTTTTTTGTCCGTTGTTAAATAACAGATGTTGTCTGGATCCGTTTTTGACGTGGACAATGGTTCCGTTAATGGATTGCTATTTATCGTCCATTTGTAACGGATTTATTAAGAAAACAATGAATCCACTACAAATGCAAGTACAACGGATGGCTACATAGCAATCTGTTAACTGCTCCGTTGTCCATAGACTACCATGTTAAAATAACAGATCCAGCAGACATCAGTTTCCCAACGGATCCGTTCTAACGGATGACTACAGGACATGTGAACTTAGCCTTATAGAGGTGCAAATGTGACGCCCTGGGCAAGCCAGGGGTCACAGGTCATAACACCACCACACCCCACATTCCCTGCAGGAACACCAAGGTCAGAACACAAATCCTTGTTGCCTTCCTCCAGGGGCTGATGTCCACACCAGGCGGTGGGACAGGCGGTTGGCTCCACCCACCGAGGAGTTCACAGCCCTGGAGGCGGGAAAAACCAGCAGTTCAGTGGAGAGTCTAGTGGAGAGAAGAAGTGAAGTGGTAGAGGAGCAAGAGAGAGGAGTTAAGGTGGAAGAGAAAGTGACAGTTAAGAAGCTGAAGTCGGTCCGGGTGTGTGCCCTGGACTGAGACAGCAAGGTTGGCAGACGGCGGTGACCGTCTGCAGGAGAGGCTGATCGGAGGTTGCCGAAAGGACCGTGGACGAGTGGTGGCCCGGCGGTACCGGAGCGGTATACAAAGATTAGTCAGCACCAGTGGCAGGGGCCTTTCGGATCCCGGCAAGGCTAGGAGTCGCCGAATTTGCCAAATCCGTCAGTGAAGGGGACCTCCGGGTCTCCCAGAAGCAAAGTCCCGATTGAAGGCAACAGTCCAACCGTGAAGGGGAGACACCGCCACCGCCAAGGCACCAGTTTCCCAGGGCCAGCGCCTGCGGGCAAGAAGAGGGGCTCCTCCGGCTCATATCCAAGCTGGGGAGCGGGTTACCGGTGGGAATCCATCGCTACCAACAACCGTTTCTAGGTGCAGGGAAGAGACAGTCACCGCTAACTTGCAGGGAACATCCACACCGCAGCCGTCCGAGGGACCCGTCCAACCAGCCGTTTCTTTACCGTGAACTGTGTCATCTTCCTTGGGCTGAGTGAGTACCTCCGTGCCGTGCGGCACAGCGCTGCCCCTGTGTCCCTGCACCTCCACAGGCCCCATAACCCGCCTGTCCACCATCCTAAACCCCCGTCATCGGGCCCCGGGACCACCAAAACCCCCTACCCACGGAGGGGCAAACCAACATCTAGCTGCTCCATACCACCACTCCCGGGATCCCCAGACAGAGCAGCGGTGGTGTCCATACAATCTCCACAACCGTGGGTGGCGTCACGGACATTAATCAAATCCCCCACCAACAATCACCCCTTTCACTCACGGGCGAGGAGCGCCGCTCGAGTCCCCGGGATCCGGCCTATCGCTCGAGCCACCGAGCAGCAGTAGCCGCGGAGCAGCGGCGGCCGGACCCGAGCAGTGGGAGAGCGCAGCGTTGACACCCTCCTCCCTGCCCGCGACACATGCATTCTGCGGGAGAATATGGTGCCATATGGAGGCACGACGTGGTGGCACTTACACTACCTACAGATCTATAAGGGGATGCAAAACACCACAATGACATACATCTCAGATCTATTTCACCAAACCACAATAGGTAGGTTAGTATTTTACATTATTATTTTTAAATTAAAACAGTCGTCTGGATTAACTCCGGAAAGAGATAAAAATCTTTTCACTATAGAATTTCTCATTTTCTCTTCATATTTTTTGCTTACAAATACTGATACATAATACTAATGAACATAAGTAAATGTGAATGAGATTCTATATCTGTGACCTAGGCTCCCGATGCTTACCTGCACGTAAGCTTCAATCCTCACAAGATCTCCTTCTCTACTCCCCTCGTATCGCCTCTTCCCACAATCGCATCCAAGATTTCTCCTGTGCCTCCCCATACTCTGGAATGCTCTACCCCAACATATCAGGCTCTCTTCTACCTTGACAAGCTTCCAAAGGTCAAGACCCACCTCTTCCGAAAAGCTTACACTTTATATAGCACCGCACGACCAGCTCTATCCTTATCTTCTGTAATCTCACTCATCTCTTGTAGACTGTGAGCCCTTGTGGGCAGGGTCCTCTGTCCTCCTGTACCTGTCTATGCCTTATATTGTTTATGATTATTGTACTTGTCCCTATTATGTATACCCCTGTTCATATGTAAAGTGCGATGGAATAAATGCCACTATAATAATAATAATAATAATAATAATCTGCATTATTACTGGTGTACACAGAAGAGCCTCTGATTAATAACAGTAGTATGGATGCACATTATTTTTATATCTTTAATCAGAAATAAAGGTCTTTATAATGTACAGATACTGAAGTTCATTTTGTTACACGTAAAAATAGGGAATAAATTACTAAAGTGCAAATGAAATTATTCAAAAAATAAAATGGAACAAACTGTAATAACCGTAAAATCCCCTAGAATTTATAAAGTAGGGAAAAATACCCTGTCCCAATTAAAATGCAGATTACTTTCTTATGCGCTCACGAGTGTGATGACTAAGAATGACTTCAGATCAGGAGATCAACAGAAAAATATGATGCCAGCGTAGTCATAAGGTGTGCGTGCCAAGGCATGGCTGGAGAGGAAGAGATCATCACAACTGCTGATTTCTATGTCCAAAGGTTTCAGTACATTATACAGAAGCTTCATATAAAGTCCTTTAGAAAGTCTGTGGTGTGTTTGCCTGATATTTTACATATAACATTAGGCTGCTTTTATTGACGGTATTTTAATGTGCAAAATCACAAAATGAAAAGCATGACATGCAGTGCATTTTTGATTGTGCTGATATGGGTACAGTGTTTTTTTCTAGCTCTCTGTCCCATAGAGTCACATTTCTTCCTGGACCTAGTCCAGTGACGTCTGCTTCTGTCGTCAGGCACTGCCGTATTTACTTCGGGCAATGCTGGTGATGAAGGAGATGTCATGGACATTATCTCTGGGCTGTGCAAAAGCATTACAGCCAGATATGCTAGTGTCACTGGAAGTTGTGGTGCCATCCAGCCAGGCATAATGTCCGTGTATACTATACAACTCCCTGTTCTGGGTAATAGGGCAATACGACTCCTTACTTACCTAGCTTTCTGCTGGGAGCTCACAGATATTGCCCTTGGTTTACTTCCTGAGCTATGGTACTGTATTCCTATTGTTTCTGACTTAATTACATATGTCTTTGTGATCCCCCTTATCTTGATCTGGGCCTGTTTGATTTTGATCATGACTACCTGCCTTGCTGTTTCTCTGATTACTGTTTTAGCTACTGTATCTGCTTTTGTCTCTGCAGTTTCTGACTTGGCTGTTTGACTATCCTTGCCTCAGGCTCTGTCTTTATTTTGCAGGAGGACAACAACATCAAACATTCAGCCAATGTCAGAACTATCTCCAGTGCAAAGTAAAACAAGAAGTCCTGGGAATTATGATATGGTCCCCACAGAAGAACACTCATCATTAGTGATGAGCGAGTGTGCGCGCCACTGTTCGGTTCTCAATCAAGTATCGGGGTGCTCGGGTAAATTAATTACTTGAGCGAATGTCATGAGTACTGGAAGGCCATGTTCGAATCCCAGCCCCACGTTTTTGCAGCTGTTAGCTTGACACAGAGAGTTTTACTCAAAACTCACCGACTGTCATGGTGGTATCAGACGCTGTTCACATTGCAGAGTCTGACACTCTGCCCGATGATTTCTCTGTTGTTTCTGATCTACATAGGCACTCAAGCGTCGACCAGCTGTGTGCTCATTCATAGTAAGTGTTAATGTCACAGGCTGAGGCGCTTGCCACGGCCAGTGGGGAGCTACTCGAGACGCTCGGATCCGGGATCGTGGCTGTGGTAAGAGTGGAAGCCGGATCCGGGGCTCTTGCAGCAACCTATTGCCCACAACAATCTAACGGGGGTATTTACAGGGGAAGAGTTTGTCAATGACGCCACCCGTGGGTTGCAGTGATTTGTTGGTGGCACCGCCGCTGCCCTTGTATGGGACGCCCAGGGCTGATGGAGCGGGGCAGTAAGATGGTATCCCCTCCACGGGTAGGGGAGGTGTTGTCCCGGGGCCCAGGTGTAGGTGGTGTGCAGTGCTAGGGCGCCGTCTGCAGGGCTGGACACAAAGTCCAAGTAGTAAA
Organism: Anomaloglossus baeobatrachus; assembly: GCF_048569485.1. NCBI lineage: Eukaryota > Metazoa > Chordata > Amphibia > Anura > Aromobatidae > Anomaloglossus > Anomaloglossus baeobatrachus. Next base: position 509,580,362 of record NC_134355.1, read on the forward strand.
CCCAGTGCCAGATACCGGTAGCCTCCGGAGGGGTGTGCTCGGGTCCCGCACACCGGTTGACAGGACAGGGGCCCTTCCTCCTGCACTTCAGTGTTTTGTCTTGTGTGTTGACTAGTCCGCATAAAACAGGAAAAGTCCGCCCCCCGGTGTCTCTGCTGTGGGAGCTGTTGCCTGCGAGAACTGACCCTTGGGATTTTTGTAGGCACTTGCAGACGCCCTATCCCCTGCGTTGGGCTTCCGTCTCGCTCTATCTGGGCTCGCTGGTGGGACAAGACGTGGAATCTTGTCCCCTGCTGTCTAATTGACAAGGGGCTTGAAGCTGTCCTCATCCTAGGGTCCAGGCACCCCGACTGTGCACGGCCTCCGGACCGGATTTCCGCTGTCGGCACCGGCGGGCTACAACCCTGCCCCAGTCCACTTAAGGTCTCACGCGACCGGATCTCCGTCGCCTGTGGCCCTGCTCTGCCGTCTGCCATATAGTCAGCACTGGTAGTCTGGGAGCTACAACCCCCGACTACCACTTCACTCCTCTAGCTTCCACTGACCAGACTAATATGTCTTGTCTCCACCACTCTACTGAGGTGTTCCCTCCCCTGACACCTCACAACCCCTAGGTGGGTGTCACCCGCTGTCTGGCCCAACCCACTGGTGTGTCCCTATTGTCCTGGGGGGTGACTAGGCTTTGTAGCTGGTGTTGTACCTGTGTGTGGGGTTGTGTTGGTAGGACAAGGAGGATGGAGTCCTGCACCTGGAAGATTTGTGCAGTCTCTGTGACAACCTGGTTTTGCCAGGGCGTCACATTAACCTCTGCTAGACTGCTTCTTAGGCTTCTGGGATCACATATTGTAAGGAAGCTTATCACATCTGCTCCTGTCATAATTAGGTTGGAGGAGATTTTCCACCTACTCTAACTATAGTTTCTGCTGTGTCGGTCTGTGTGCTGTGGTGTCACAGATTTGCTAAAGAGAGAGTAACCTGTGCTTGGTGTTGTGGAGTTACCCATTTTCTTGTTGCTTTCACCCTGGTCTTGTTTTCCCCCTAATCTCTTGTTGTCTTATACCTCTGTGTGTGCATGCTGTGTAACAGCATTTTGGTTTCCCCTGTTTGTCTAGTTCTGGGGGTTAATTCACACTCCGGTCCCGACCCCCCTGTGGGAGGGGGTATAAGATCAGGGCTGGTCAGGAGCAAGATTAAGAAGGAAAACTCAGACATCCTCATCATTAGGGGTATCTCTGAGAATAAGGATAGCACTGGGCCCCCTAATCTAAGGGTCAGGTTAGGGGCCCCAGTTTCCCACTATTCCTATAGTCCCTCATGACACAGCCAATCAATATGCAGGGATTGCCTGCAATACACGGTAATGCCATAGCCTTGTTGGCTACTGGAATTACTGTGATTGGCCGGCCGCATCGCGTCATTTGGTCTTATATAAGACCCTGTGACGCAATGCTCGGCACACTCCTCTAGAAGCAGTTCAGGGAAGTTGATATAAGAGGGAGCACTCATCTTAAAGCAGGCATATAGGCAGGGTTTAATTATTATTGCAATCATTGTATACCACTGCTGCACCATTAAAACAAAAGTTCATTTCAGGGCTACATATTGTTCTTTCTTTAGTAAAAACGTTGTTTCTTGTATTCAGTGTATGCAGCTGAATGTCCGCATGAATTCCGCACATCCACTGACTTTACGTTATTCCTTGCGATTATTTTTATGTGTTTTTGCTGCGTTTTTGACACATCGGTTGTTATCTCAATAATGTTGGTTGAAAGACATGAAGCCGAAGAAACAAGAAGTTGAGCATAGTAATGTCCCTCCTCCCTACATATTATACACTTGCACCCTTTAGTGCTTTTCATGTGGCATTAGATGCGCCAATTATGGTACTTTTCCTTGGCTCTTCCAATTTGCCCTTCCAATCGGGGTAATAGTAGTTGGTAGACTATTTTGGATTTGCATGGGTTTTTGTATATAAATTGTTGAACCAGGGCTAGCCAGGTTTTTTTTTCTTTTACCTTGCTGGTTTTGTAATGAGGGTGTCTGATAGACACTTCTCCATTACTAACACCAGGGCTAGATGCCTGCTGACACTACACTGTAATTAACCCCCAAATACTATTACTCTGATTGCCACCGCACCAGGGCAATCAGGAAGAGCCAAGGTAAAGCACCAGAATTGGCACATTTAATGTGATGCGCCACTACTAAGGTTGCTGCCGGCCACTATTTTTAGGCTGTGAAGGGCACAATAACCATACACCTTCCCAGCCTGAGAAGATCAGTGCAGAGATGTTTACTTTACCTAGGCTGATTATCAAAAACAAGAGGGATCCCACATTTTTTAGATTATTTATGAGCTTAAACCATGCTAAACACCTTTTTGTGCCATATAAAAGGCACAAAAGGGTGCAAGTGTGTAGGGGGCAGGTCATTATTTTGCTTTGCTCAACTTCTTGTTTGTTCTGCTTCATGTCTGTCAACCAACTTTATTGAGATAACAACACATGCATCAAAAACGCAGCAAAAACACATGTAAAAACAAAAGTAAAAACGCAAGTGAGTGGAGGTGCATGATTCATGCCCAAATTAAGCTGCATGAAAGTCTGAACAAATACTGATTGTGTGCACACACCCTAAAGGGTGGAGAGGGCGTTTTTCATTTTCTCTTTTTAATTGTGCCTTATATACAAGTCATTATACAAAAAAGAAAGTTCAAAACATTTTTTCCTGTAAAATCCATTTTATCTTTGATTTTGTATGTTTTATTGTCTGTCCGTAAAAGTAGAGTAATACTCTGACAGCATTGTTTTCAGCAGCGACCTGGGAGTCAGAGAAGCATACAGGCGTCTTCCCCATGTTGTTCTCATTCCATTTGACCACTGTTTCCATCCATCTCAATGGTGTTCCTGCCCCCCCAGCTTTCCTGTTAGAGTCTTCCTGAAAAGGTTTCCCTTTGACTTTCTTTATACTCGTTAGTCGAATCGAGTCCGTCCGACCTGCTCAATTCTTGTACTGAGCACTTGAGCATTTCAGCGCTTGCTCATCACTACCCATCACCATCAAGTCTGGATGGGATTACCCAAGAGACAGAAGGATTTGTACAACTTTATATTGACAGAAGATGTGGTTAGTTGTACAAGATGCTTGGAATAACCTTCCTGTCGGGTTTCTTCAAAACTATATGTAAGTGCATCTCGAAGAATTAGTGGTTCTTTGAAGCCAAAGCGTGGTCATACCAAATAGTTACTTGATTTAGATTTCTCTTTTCTTCATTCACTTCATATTTTGTTATTTCATAATATTAAACTATCAACACTTTTTTAACGCAGTTTTACTTTTTTGCTTGCATTTTCTACATACGCCTTAAACGTTTGCATGATATTGTAGAACAAATATAACAAACAAGTCAAAAACATTGTCACATACACTCCCTAACAGAAGTTCTGTCGCTTATCCATGTTGTGTAAATAAAAGCTTATAATCTGACTTTAAATTCATCCATTGGTTTTATAAATTACTCTTTTGAAAGCTGAAACCCTCCCAAATTTGGTTTAGGTTATGCAAATAAAGTTACGCAAAGCTGAAATATTGATCATTTAATGAACACAGAAAGGTCAGATTTTGGCAAGACAAAAGTTTCGTCACCTTGACATGTAATGCACCCAATCCTAGTTTACATCCTCACCTGTGCTCACTAAATGATCGCTTAATTAGTGGGTGTGTATAAAAAGAAACTCAGCACCCCAGACCTTCACTTGAACTGCAACTTGACCTCTGACAACATGCCAAATATCCACCCTGCTACCAAAGCCTTGATTATCAAGAGGCTGAAGACCAAATCCACTGCAGAGGTGGCTGCCACCTTTAATGTGTCTCAGTGTCAAGTACAAAAAATTAAAAAAAGATTTGAAGAGACTGGAGATGTTTTTGACAAGCGCAGGTCTGGCAGACCCTGCAAGACAACTGATCAAGAGGAACGTTTGTTGGTTAGAAAATCCAAAGCCAGACCCTCTTCCACTGCAGCAGAGCTCCAACAGGCCTGGTCACCTCAAGTCCCTGTGTCAACTAGAACAGTTTGTAGGATTATGTCTCGAAATGGCCTCCATTGTCAAATCAGTGCCCAGAAGCCAGCACTAAACAAAAGGCAATTAAAAAAACGTGTGGTATTTGCCAAGTCCCACAGCCTGCTAAACAGATGGACTTCATTTCTGCAGGATTAAGGTCATATGAAGGAAAAAACTTCACTTTTTTTCATTCATATGACCTTAATCCTGCAGAAATGTTAGGAGAGGACTTCAAGTTGAAGCTGTAGGGAGGAACAGGCTACAATTCCTCCAAGCCGATGTGGTTGACAAATCAATCACCGTAAAGGTTTAGATTGCTGTACAAGGGGGTCAAACCAAATGCTGAAGCAAAGGTTTACATATTTTGCCACTCACAAATGTGATATTGGATCATTTTCCTCATCTAAAAAATGAGTCTAATAAAGTCTAATATTTTGACTCTTTGGTTGATTTGCTTATCTTCTTTTCACACTTGTGTGAAAATCTAAAGTCATTTTAGTTCATATTTATACAGATATATGGAAAATTCAGAAGATTTCACAAAATTTTAAGTAGCATTGTATAAGATATTTATCATCACCAGACACACGCAGGCTGGGTTCACATGTCGTGCAATCATCTGTTTGAATGGATCCTGCAGAGATCTGTTGGGAAAAAAGTTCTGCAAACACAACTTTTTTGTCCGTTGTTAAATATCTGCTGTCTGCCGGATCCGTTTTTCTTTAACATGGGAGTCTATTGAGAACGGACCCGTTGATGGATTGTTTTATTTTTCTTCTAATTGAAACCGATACTGTAAGAAAAAAATGGATACTTTACAAATGGAAGAACAACTGTAATCTGGTAGATGGAGTCACTTTGAACTTCTGTCTAGCCTATGGACTGATGCTGTCCATCTTTTTATATGTCTTTTTAGGCAAGCACAAAAGGGACGTCAACAACAGTTTTGGGTACCTTTGAGGGTTGTAATTTCCAATATGTGGTTAATTGAGGTGGTTTCTACTGTTCTGACACTTAGGGGCTCTGTATATGGAGTATGAAAACTAGTCTAGAAAAATCTGTGCACCAAAAGTCTAATGCTCCTTCCCTCCCGAACACTGCTAAACAGTACTGTACAGTCAAATGCGAGGTATTGCCACATTCAGGAAAAATTGTGTAACCCTTTATGGAATCTTTTTTTCATATTCCCCTTGTGAAAATTGGAAATCTGACACTTTAGTGGTAAAAATAATTATTTTTTCTTCACCAACCAATAATATAAAATTTTGGGCTACTCAATTAACAATGTTGATGTGAAACCCTGGCCGGGCCAAGTAGTCACAGATAGGGCCCCGCACTACACCGTTCCCTAATAGGTGACAGCAGCCAAACACATAAAACCCTAGTCACCTCCCTCAGTGCTTGATGGACACACCAGGGGGGCGGAACCAGGCGGTTGGAAGACGCCCACCAAGGAGTCTCAGCCAGCCTGAGGCGGGAAAGTTTAGTTCTTTTCTAGAGTTCAAGCCTAGAGGTCAAGTGGAGAGCTGTGTGGGCTGGAGGTGTGTGCAGCTCCAGCAGAGGAAGGACCCAAACTGAACCAGTGCCAGGGTAGGAGCCCTGGTACTGCTGGCTAGGAGGCAGATGGCGGTCTCCGTCTGCAGGAGCCGGGAAGATGGCTCGGTGGAACCGTGGTGGACCGGGACAGGGTAGTGGCCCACCGGTAGCGACCCGGGGAACCGACTCGGAAACTGGAGCACAAAGGGGGGTACTCAGACCCTGAAGCTAGGCCCAGAAGCTACTGGGGGCTAGCTAATGAACTGATTGCGGCCAGGACTAGAGGTCCTGTCCACCCAAAGTCCCGACTGAAGGCAACAGCCCAATGAAAGGGATAGAAAGCCACCGCCATGGCACAGAGATCCCATGGGCTAGCGTCTGTGGGCAAAAGGGCTCCTCAGGCAACCACAAGCCAGGAACGGACTCCGGAAGTTGCAAGCACAGGTAGTCAACCATCACAAACAGGTGCAGGAGAAAGACAGAGACTACCAACCGGGTGGGGGACCAGACTGCAGCCGGCTGCGGCCACCGACCACCATCACCTTGGTTTACCAGAGACTCGTGTGTTTACTAATAATGAGTACATCAGTGCCCTCCGGCCGCCCATCTCCCTGCACCACCAAACACCCCCAACAGGTCCCGGGGCCACCATCCCTGCCCACGGAGGGGTTAACAACTTGTTGCGCAACATCTCCCCCGGGTGCCCCGTAAGTGCAGTGGTGGTGTCCACCTTCACCACATCCCGTGGGTGGCGTCACGAACTTAACATGGCTCCGGCCGTACACCTACGTCCCCAAACCGCAAACCCCTTTTTGATTGACGTGACCACAGGACCCCCGGGTCCGGAGACCCTCGAGCCACCCATTGAAGGTCTGGATCCGAGCGGCTTGGCTGCTGAGTACGGGGCGGTACATTGACATCAGCAAACCACTCAACCACACAATGCCATATATGAAGGCTGCCATCTTCCCTGTACAGTGAAACCCAGAATTCATCCGTGAAGAGAACATCTCTCCAATGTGCCAGACGCCATCAAATGTAAGCATTTGCCCACTCAAGTCAGTTACAATGACGAACTGCAGTAAGGTGGAGACCCCGATGAGAATGACGTGCATGCAGATGAGCTTTCCTGACGTGGTTTCTGACAGTTTGTGTAGAAATTCTTTGGTTTTGCAAACCGATTGTTGCAGTAGTTGTCCAGTTGGCTGATTTCAGATGATCTTGGAGTTTAAGAAAGATTCTGGATGTTGAGGTCCTGAGCTGGTAGTTACATGTGGTCTGTGGTTGTGAGGCCAGTTGGATGTACTGACCAATTGTCTGAAATGCATTTGGAGATGGCTTATGGTAGAGAAATATTCAAATCACAGGCAAGAGCTCTGGTAACATTCCTGCAGTCAGTATGCCAATTGCATGCTCCCTCAAAACTTGTGACATCTGTGGCATTGTGCTGTATGATAAAACCACACATTTAAGAGTGGCCTTTTATTGTGGCCAACCAAAAGCACAGCAGTGCAATAATCATGGTGTCTAATCCACATCCTGATATTCCACACCTGTGAGGTAGATGGATTATCTTGGCAAAGGAGAAGCGCTCACTAACACAGATTTAGACAAGTTTGAGATCAATATTTGAGAGAAAAAGGCCTTTTGTCTACATAGAAAGTCTTAGATCTTTGAGCTCAGCTCATGAAAAATGGGAGCAAAAACAAAAGTGCTGCTTTTATATTTTGCTTCATTGTATATTGCTACAATCATCTTTAAAGGGGCAGATGTCATCCAAGTTTTTCTTTTTGCCATCAATGTATTTACAGTGTAACATTTTTGGGGATTTCTTTTAATTTGAAAAACCCTGTGTATGTAGAAATCAAAGGAGTTTTCTGGCAAAAACAATTGATCACCTACTGTATCTACAGATTAGGTGACTACTTATTGATCCGTCAAAGTGAATCACAGAGACTACCACACTAATCTGCAGAATGGGGAATTTCTAGCCCAATAATTCTTTACGCCACTGCAGGAAAAAGTTGAGCACAGCACTCAGTACCACCATATAGAATGAATGAACCAGTGCACGAAGTGCGTGGCGCCGCTCCATTCTAACGGTGAAAAAAGGTCTCCGTGTTGCCAATTGGTGTGTGTCCCAGTGGTCACTCAGAACACCACCGATCAGCAAGTTATCTATTCTGGATATATAGGTGATAATAACTTGTTTACACCAGACAACTCCATTTAATTTCCCCTATAGAGGTGTTGCATGGGATTGGAACACTTATTGCCAGGTTGACCCACAGATTACTGCTAATAACTGGGAGTCCTACATTTAGCATCAGGTCATGTAAGAGCTATTTTAGGTGTACATGTAGTATTTTGCGGTGCGTATATCAGTAACTTGAAAACTAAACAAAACAATTCTGACAATGATCACATATTTTTTTAGGTAATTGTTGACCTAAACTAGATGTATATATTGCTAGTATAATTTAGTATGGTCCGATATATAACAAATGTGTGGAATTAGATGTGTAATACTGTTATTACCTAAAATATATTTTATCTAAGAAAATATGTTTGTTTGTTTGTGGTCTAACATTTATGTATTATATATTTTGAGTGATTCCAGGACCATCTGCAGCTCCTTCAAGATCGGTAATCACTTGGGTAATCCCACCCCTTGTATGGACCCAAGATTGTCGCAGTTACTGACTAAGCCGTACATAAGAAATACCCACAAGATCATTACGACAGATATACTCCTGAAATGTCAACTATTTTTCCCTTTTATCTCTGTCCAATGATGATCCATCCCTTTGTGTTTGTCTGGTACAGAGAGAAACTTTATTTTTTATCATCTTTCTACATATCTCCACATAGGGACCTTCACGTATCTGATCAAAGTCGCACCTAATCCAAATAATGGTAGCCAAAGTGGCCCTGGTAGTCACATCAAGGAAAAGACCGAATGGAGAGGAAACGTGTTTGCGTATGGATATCTCTATTGAAATCTACAGGCTTTACAAAACATTGCTGAGAAAAGTTACATTTTGCTATGATGCTTATTGTTCACATATAGAAAGAAAAATCGTTGTTTTCATTTAGACTGGCCCTTAAGAGGTTAAACAATGAGTGTGTACGTGCAAAAAATGATAAACCGCTTGTGAATAGATGACTGATCTCTTCAGAATTCCATAGTTACCATTTTTCCCAGTGTGTGACATAAGCACAATCATTGAATATGATGGAAGGGTTAAGTGCCGAGCCATCTGGAATGCACTAAATATAGTGCAGAGAAGGGCAGATCCTTCTGCACCTCTCCTTGGCTGCTGCTGCCGATGAGATGCATGGCACAGGGCAGGCATGTAACACGCTCTTCCTTGTACCATGTCAGCACAAGGTGTCGTGACAATTGTCTCTGAGATGTGCCTAAATAAGCTCTTCGGGAAGTGTGAAGCAGAGCAGTCACGCTACAGGGAAATGATGTGACTGGGAGGGATTCTGTGCCAATTACGCATCCCCACGCTGCACACTCTCCACCGGGAACACGCGTGATGCAGGAGAAGGGGGCACCAGGAGCATGCGTGGGAGACGTGTATTGTGAAAGCCTAGTGACCTATGCCGAGCCCACCTACTCATGTACTGCTGCTGAGGATGCTGAACCGGGTTTCCTGTTAACATTTGAAGTCGTTTTCTTTTTCTCTTTGTTTCTTATTTACAGTAATATTAATTTCTATCGTAATGTGATAAGCAAACAGATATGTGATAAAAAAAAATACAATACGTGTTCTATATCACTACTATTGCTCAGGAGAACCCCTCGCATTTTAGTAGAACTTTCATCTGTTTTCTGTATGTTATCGATTACTTCATATCTTTTCGCACTTGCTGATTTAGTTGAATGTTACTCCGAGGCTACGTTCACACAACCTTATTTTCGTTCCGAGTGCTGTCCGTGGAAAGAATTGAAATGATATGGACAGTACTCGGATTCATGTTATTCAGTAAGGCTGTACAATACCAGTTGTTTTTACCAAACGTCTGCATAAAGAAATTGCAGCATGCACTAGTTTCTTCAGTATTTTGGATGAGACTCGTCTATTCAAGTCTATGGGTGTGCACAAAAATAAATCAGATTCCATATGGAACAACTGTATAGCATCCGATTTTTATAGATACACTGCAATTGTTAACTGAGGAAACTTATTGGTTTTTTAAATTGTATTCATTTCTGACGTATGCACTAAATATAGATGATGCGCTCGTGTAACTTTAGGCTTAGACCGGAGATCATATGTCATGTCATATTTCAAGGAGCTCCCACAAACTATCATTAAACGTAAAGAGGTTGTTCACTACTGGACATCTACAGCTTAAAGGGAACCTGGCAGGTCAGGTGCAATATGCACACAGAACCACGAGCAGTTCTGGGTGCATATTGCTAATCCCTGCCTAACCGTCCCTGTATACACTAGTGTGTCGCTCAGGGTTACGGGGTACTCGGTCCCGGGTGGTGTATAACTAGAGAATGTCACTTTAGTGGCCGTTCCCGGTCGTCCCGTGCCCTGGGTGCTTTTTAAAAGGGGAATATTTACAGGGGATTTTGAATAAAGTTCACACATGATGCCACTTGCGGTTTTGCGGCTATGTGGATGGAGCCGCCGCTGCAGAGTTTTCACTACTGAGGCTGGTTTTAGTGGCAGCCTGGATGTTAGGCCCTCCGCAAGCAGGGCTGGGCCACAGAGGATAGTTGATGTAGATGGGTGTTGAAAGAAGGTAGGCTACACAAGGAATTACAGTGTAACTGGTTCCTTTATTCAGAGTAAGGTGAAAACTGGTCACCCGAGGTCGGCTTGTCTCAACTGCAGGTCCTCTTAGTCCCAGTGCCGGTTTAGTGACCTGGTGGCTTCTTTCCCCTGCACCTGTCTTTGGTTGGTGGGTCCCCGTGGCTTGGAGCGGCTGGGGGTCCCCTCCTGGTTGTCTCTTACAGTAGTCCATATGACTGTAGCGTGAACCCTGTGGGGTTGCAGTCTCTGGTCCTGTCCCCAGTTCTCCCATTGCTACTGTGTCCCGAACTTCAAGGTCAGTGAGGTCCTTGATGATCCCCTCACTGTGCAGATTTTATTAGGTCTGCCTGGAGCATTTGCCTGACCTAGGATTCTGTACCCCGTTGGTGCGTAGTTTCAGGAGTACTCCACCGTACTCCACCGGCATCTAACCGCCTTGGCCCTCAGGTCACTATTACACTCTTGACAGTCCTTCCTCTCTCTCTATCATCGACCCACTGACTAACTCACTGTTCACTGTCTGCCCCTCCCACCTGGTCGTCTAGTTGACTGGATTGGCTCCACCTCTAGGCTGCCATCCATTGGTCCAACCCTAGCCTGGTACCAGTCTATGGGTAATTTGGGGAGAAACAGGGATTAACTGAAGTGTTTGGTTGTTACCGGCACTGGTCTTCTGAGTTTCTAGGGGGTAGGCCCTGCATCCTGGTGGGGATGCAGTACCTTGTAGCTCCCTGATGGCTTCAGGGGCGCTACACTAGCATAGATAAACTGATCTTTAGAAAAAGTATTTCTAAAGATCTTTTATCATATGCTAATGAGCAAGGGGACTAATCCCAAGGGCGTTATATACCCCGACTATTCGCCCTCTTAGCATGTTAGCATGCCCACAGGGGTGTATTAACATGCGATTCAATACAGCATCACCAGTGGTGCTGCACGTACCTGTGTTCGCTGTGACCATGCTTCTGAATGGTCAACTTCCAGTCATGCGCAGTAGACCTCTCATGCACCCGGCTTCATACTGTGCATGACCAGAAGTGCCGTCATTCAGTAGCGCAATCACAGCGAAAACAGGTATGCACGGCATCGGTGGTGATGCTGAATTGAATAGCATGTTAGTACACCCCTGTGAGCGTGCTAACATACCAAGTGGGCGGCTAGTCGGGAGATATAACGCCCTTGGGACTAGTCCCCTCGCTCATTAGCATAAGAGAAAAGATCTTTAGAAATACTTTTTCTAAAGATCTCTTTATCTATGTTATTGTGTACAGGGACGGTTAGGCAGAGATTAGAAATATGCACCAAGAACTGCTCGTGGTTCTGGGTAAATATTGCACCTGACTGGTTCCCTTTAAGGCTATGTTCACACGCTGCATCTTTTACTGCATTTTTGGTGCATTTTGAGGTCGCAAAAATGCACCCAAATGCATGCATTTCCTTCCCTCAGCAAAGTATATGAGATTTCTATTTCGCTGTCTACATAGTGAATCTTTTTTTGGCTGCGTTTTTGAAGATGCAGCATGTCAATTGTTGGTTAAAACGTGTAAAAAACGCATGCTTTTTTATGTGTTATTGCTGCAAGTGCGTTTTTTGGAGCTAAAAACGCTGCATCTTTGTGGTCAAGAAAAGAAGCAGTGTGTGCACATAGCCAAAAGGGAACCTGTCAGGTGCAATATGCACCCAGAACCACGAGAAGTTGCATATTGCTAATCCCTGCCTAACAGTCTCTGTATCTAGTAGCATAGATAAGGAGATCTTTAGAAAAAGTATACTGGCCACTCTGCCAGGAAGAAGCCATTGCTCCAAAAGAAACACAAAAAAGACAGATTAATGATTGCAAATGCACACAGGAACAAAGACCTTCATTTTTGGGGACATGTCCTGTGGTCTAACGAAAGTAAAATTTAACTCTTTGGCCATAATAACTATCATTACGTTTGGAAGAAAAAAAGGAGAAGCTTTGAAGACTAAGAACACCATCCCAACTGTGAAACATGGGGATGGCGGCATCATGTTGTCGGGTTGTTTTGCTGCAGAAGGGACTGGTGCACTTCACAAAATAGATGGCATCATGTGGAAAGAAGATTATGTGGCAAATCAATACTTAAGCAACATCTCAAGACATTAGCCAGGAACTTAAAGCTTGGGCGGAAATGGGTCTTCCAAGTGGACAATGACCTGAAGCATAAGCCAAAGTGGTTAAAAAGTTTAAGACTTAAGGCCCCGTCACACTAAGCAACATCGCTAGCAACATCGCTGCTAACGAACAACTTTTGTGACGTTGCTAGCGATGTTGCTGTGTGTGACATCCAGCAACAACCTGGCCCCTGCTGTGAGGTCGTTGGTTGTTGCTGAATGTCCTGGGCCATTTTTTAGTTGTTGCTCTCCCGCTGTGAAGCACAGATCGCTGTGTGTGACAGCGAGACAGCAACAACTAAATGTGCAGGCAGCAGGAGCCGGCTTCTGCGGAGGCTGGTAACCAATGTAAACATCGGGTAACCAAGAAGCCCTGTCCTTGGTTACCCGATATTTACCTTTGTTACCAGCCTCAGCCGCTCTCACTGTCAGTGCCGGCTCCTGCTCTGTGCACATGTAGCTGCAGGACACATCGGGTTAATTAACCCGATGTGTGCTGTAGCTAGGAGAGCAAGGAGCCAGCGCTAAGCATTGTGCGCTGCTCCCTGCTCTGTGCACATGTAGCTGCAGCACACATCGGGTAATTAACCCGATGTGTGCTGTAACTAGGAGAGCAAGGAGCCAGCGCTAAGCAGTGTGCGCTGCTCCCTGCTCTCTGCACGTGTAGCTGGTCACTGGTTGCTGGTGAGCTCACTAGCAACTCGTGTAGCCACGCTCCAGCGATCCCTGCCAGGTCAGGTTGCTGGTGGGATCGCTGGAGCGTCGCAGTGTGACATCTCACCAGCAACCTCCTAGCAACTTACCAGCGATCCCTATCGTTGTTGGGATCGCTGGTAAGTTGCTTAGTGTGACTGCACCTTAACAAAGACAATGTTTTGGAGTGGCCATCATAGAGCCCTGATCTCAATCCTATTGAAAATTTATGGGCAAAGCTGAAATTAGAATTGGATATCTTGCAAATTTCATACTGGCCACTGGGGCTTTTTTATACTCAAACTTCATGTCCTTTCTGAATGAATTTTCAGCAGACCCCTTATCATCAGAGGCAGCATTACAATTGCAAGTAACACCTCTATACATAGGTGATCACACAGGATAACACACAGGATCCACCCAACACAATAGGTAATTTCACAGCTCCCACTCCCTTCACAACGATTTGATGAATGTAAAACAGCACCAGTGACAAGTTTGGAAATTCAAGAGTTCTAATTTTTAGGTTTAATACAGATCCTGATATGGGTAAAGAAAAATTTCTAAAAATGAAAAAAAAAAAAAAGTTTCAACCAAAAACCTGATTTGAGAAATAGGTAATAGGAGCTATGGGACGGTTTCTTCTGGGTCAGACAAAAAGTTTGCACCTGACTTGCTGTAATGGTCACTTGCCCCCCCCCCTTCCCCCCTTCCCACCAAAAGAAGATAGGAAACCAGCAAGGGACAGATGTATGGAGGGGTGGCTCACAACCAGTATGTTAGGACCACCAGGGGTGCATTTTTTACAGTAATAGATCCTTTAAGGTATTTTACCGTTTATATCCTGGCAAGTGGCTCTTCTTTCTAGAACTTTGTTGAAGGAAGACTGTAATCCTTTTGTTGTTGGCCTACCTACTGTTTTAAGAAAAATGTTATCAAAAAGAGCAATAGCAGATTTCTGTAAAACAAAAAATACAATAATGATGGTAAGATACATGAGACCATCACTTAAACCAAATTGCTGTATATGTTTTCGTTGAGTGGAATATTCTGTGCAGATCTACAGTAGCATAGCAATATAAGAGCACTCTCAGTATTATCTGAACACGTTGCTATTTAGAGTTTTGGCAACAGAATGTACTTGATTCATAAATTTGCTTTCCTATTTCTTGTTTCCAATTATTCTTTACCTGGCATGAAGCAGCACGGGTTTATTTCAGAGCTTTCTAAGTAATTTAACAAAAGCCTGAAAATAGCTGCTAATAGTACAATAGAACCGAGCATAGAGCGTAGCAGCAGTTGTCAAAAATAGCATCAGACGTGAGCATAGAAAAAGCTTTGTGCTTCAGGACAATACCTTTATTAAATGGACTTAAGCTGTATTTGTAGCTAATAATTTGGGGGAGTATGGAGGTAAATGGAACTTGTACCGCTGTATTTAAATAACTTGTAGTGAAAATGAGGTAATAACTGGATTTTAGGGCTAGCTTTTATAGAGATGGAAATAAATGTATGTTCTAAATATATAAAAATATATAAATAGTGCAGCATGTGGGGGCTTCATAGTGGGTGTGTGGTGGACTGTACTATGGGGGCATCATATGGGGAAATGTACGGAGAGGAGGCAAAACGAAAACAAACAAAACGTTTTTTATAATAGAATGTCCTGTGAGGTGGACATCAAGCTCTGTGGGTGAATATACGGGGGGGTATCCTACTGTGTGACGATGAATATACTGGAGGGCATCATACTGTGTGTGAGTGAATATGCTGGGGACATCATAATGTGTGTGGGTGAATGGACTGTGGGGCATCATACTGTGTGGCTGAATGTACTGTGGAGTCATCATACTGTGTGTGGGTGAATATACTGTGGACATCATAATGTATGTGGGTGAATGTAATGTGGAGTCATCATACTGTGTGTGGGTGAATATACTGTGGGGCATCATACTGTGTGACGGTGAATATACTGGAAGGCATCATACTGTGTGTGGGTGAATATACTGGAGGGCATCATACTGTGTGTCGGTGAATGAACTGTGGTGGCATCATACTGTGTGTGGGTGAATATACTGGGGACATCATAATGTGTGTGGGTGAATGTACTGTGGGGCATCATCCTGTGTGGGTGAATGTACTGTGGGACATCATACTGTGTAGGTTGATGTCCTGTGGGGTAGACATCAAACTCTGTGGGTGAATATACTGGGGGGCATCATACTGTATGCCGATGAATATACTGGAGGGCATCATAATGTGTGTGGGTGAATGATCTGTGATGGCATCATACTGTGTGTGGGTGAATGTACTGTGGGAGCATCATACATCGTATTCGTGAATGTACTGTGGGGCATCATACTGAGTGGATGAATGTACTGTGGGGTCATCATACTGTGTGTGGGTGAATGTATTGTGGGGCCATCTTACTGTGTGTGGGTGAATGTATTGTGGGGCCATCTTACTGTGTGTGGGTGAATGTACTGTGGGAGCATCTTATTGTGTGTGGGTTAATATACTGTGGGAGCATCATTCTTTATGTGGCTGAATGTACTGTGGGGCATCATACTGTGTAAGAAAATGTACTGTGGGGGGCATTAAAAATGTAGGAGAATTTATTATGGGGTTGGCATCATACAGCTGTGTGTATGGAAAGTTGTGTGGAGGGTATCTTACGACATCATACTGTGAGTGGGGAAATGTAGTGTGTGGGCATCAAGTTGTGGGATATCAAACTGTATGTGTGGCACATATAAAGGACTGGATATGATTAGTCTTCTGGCTTAGAGTAAAATAAAAATTGCCACAGTATGTGTCCCTCTTTGTTGTTCTTCAAAATTGTTAGGTATATTTGTACATCAGGGCATACAAGCAACAACCAAAGTGTACTTCCAGTATTCTTATGTTTTACTTTTAATAGCATTATTAATGTATGTTTATAGCCTATATGCATGTAATTTCTTTTGGCGGTTAGTGCAGACTTTTAAAGTTATGCATAAGATAGGTGATACCTTGCCTATTAACCCCCGAGAGCCCAACCAATCCAGAGAATGAGGCTCTGCATAGCTCTGTGTGGATAGAGCAGTGTTCATCAAGTAAATGCACCACTTCTCATTTTTTGTCTATGTGATCTCTAAAATCACTATTTTTTCATTGTTTTCAGTGTTATTCTACCCAGTAGAAAAAATATATACAGTGAGGCAAATAAGTATTTGATACACTGCCGATTTTGCAAGTTTTCCCACCTACAAAGAAACAAGATGTTTGTAATTTTTATCACAGGTACACTTCAACAGAATCCCCCACAAAAATCCAGAAAATCACATTGTATGATTTTTAAATAATTAATTTGTATTTTATTGCATGAAATAAGTACTGTATTTCATACAATAGAAAAAACAAATTTAATATTTGGTACAGAAACGTTTGTTTGCAATTACAGAGGTCTGGCGTTTCCTGTAGTTCTTGACCAAGTTTGCACACTGCAGCAGGGATTTTGGCCCACTCCTCCATACAGATCTTCTCCAGATCGTTCAAGTTTTGAGGGCTGCTGCTGGGCAACATTGAGTTTCAACTCTCTCTACACACCGCTTGAATCTCATTCCAAAGTATGTCCAGGTTACGTGGTTTACGTTTCTACACCTCATCTCTCGCTGTGTCCCATAAGAGAAATCCAGAGTTGTAAGGTCTGTAGAGTGTGATGGAAACTTGATTGGTCCTTTGCGTCCTATCCACTGGACTGGCAAATTTTGATCCAGATATGCTCATACGTCCCTATGATAGTGCGGCGGGGCATCATCTTGTTGGAAATACAAATTGTCATTACCGTATAATGTGACATACTTTGGAATGAGATTCAAGCGGTGTATAGAGAACTCTCACTGGACACTTTGATACAATGTACAGAATCAGTGGTGGCTCGTACTCAGATATGTGTTGATGTTGAAGGCCACCTTTTTGAACATTATTAATATTTTCATCAGAAAGTACATTTATGTTATTTACATTTTATTTATTTTTCAAATTGGACTTTCCATATTTCCAGAAATGTAACCTTGTAGAATGGAAAATACATTTTCTATGATAATTCAAAGTGTGTATACATTTTTTTGAAGCACCCTGTATATATAAATTTATTGAACATTCATTCTGCAACTTTACTGGAAATTAATTCTTGCGCCTTTTCCTTTTCTCTTCAAAGCTTCTTTTGATACCTTTTTTCTTATAGAAAGCCTGCGGATCTTCTCTGTGAAGCATTCAGCAGTTGTCCTCCATCATCCCATCATGTTCACGTTCCATCTATCATCATTCTATTTCCTTGATATCCTGATGAAATCTTTCTTCTTGCTCTTCGCTAACATCACCAAGGTTTTCAGGGCAGTAGTCCAAATGGGAAAGTAAAAAATGTAACTTCAAATTCGTCAGACAACCCAAGTCTTTGAAACTTTTCATGATGTTTCTCCACAATGGACTTTTGTTGTTACCTAGAAATTTCTTCACAACTTCTTTAAAGAATCCCAAGCTTTTTTTCTCAACAGCTTTCATTTTTGTTTTGAACACGTCATCCTTCATGAGTTTCTGAATATCCGGATTCATGAAGATGCCAGAGATCCATGTATCTAATTTCCTTCATATTTTTAAGGTTGTATCACTCCACATTGCATGTACAAAAGTATCAGTCATGGCAATGATTTTGCGGTTCCCTCCAGATCATAGGCATGCCAAAATGAAAGCTCTCTTAGACCACTGTCATAGTTCTTCTACACAAACAGAATGTGTGGAGCCCACGACTTGGCCAGATCACATAGTTTTACACCTAATACACTTTTCTAACGAAGTCCGTAATGTTCCTTCATCGTTAATTCACTACAAAACAACCGAAAATGTAGCAAAGGTTGTCGGGTGAATGATGACACTCATTTGTAGACATTTCAATAACGTTGAGAAACAGAAGCTTAGTCTACCACAAACACTAAATACTGAAAGTAATCGAGGTAAGCACAGCACCACACTTTGATGAACTCTGTCTAAAAGAAAATCTGCCTTTTCCGCCTCATAGTAACCAATCACAGTGCAGCTTTCAGTTGTTATACTGCTGAGGTAAAATGAAAGCTGTACTATGATTGGATGCTGTGGACACCACTACACTCTTTGGAAGCTGAGTAAAGAAAATCTCTACCCACAGCAATCATTCGCAGTACAGCGTCCATTAATTTCTAACCAATCTAATGACACCAAAATAATCCAGGAAAGGTCATGCAAAGTGGTTATGGTGCAAGAAAAAGCCTATGGAGTTTGTGAAAAAAAACTGCATATGATGGAATTTTCGAGATATTTTTACTGAGTTCAACGATTTGTAAGTATATAAAAATCAGCTGTATCTTTTCAAAATTTTTTACCCTTCAAGAACTGTGTTAATTATATGCTGCAGAGAGTAGATCATGGGTTGTATGGTATAGCTGGTAATGAATACAGAATGTGCAGAATGTGATGCTGCACAATGTGTAGAATCCCCCCACCTTCTTTTATGCAATGTTCATCTCATCTGTTCTCTTTCATCTGCCTCTTCTCTCTGAGTCGTGATAAAATACTGATTGATTCCTCATGATTTCTAAGGTTTAACCTGACGTGCCACACAGTGGCCAATGTGATAGGTGTAATATAATGGGACAGATGAGACAATGTGCTAATGCTCTGACTGAATAGCCTGCAGCATTACAGCACAGCACGAGCAACAGAAATAGCAACTGCTAAATGCTGGAATAAATCATCTGGGGTATTGACCATCTACACGTACAGCACCAGTATGAAATCTGTGTGAATGTGGCACTTAGGCTCATGGCTCTTTGCCTAGAAACACATATACAGATTTGGAAACAGGTTTGGAAACAATCTATGTGTATATATATATATATATATATATATATATATACTAGAAGGTGGCCCGATTCTACGCATCGGGTATTCTAGAATTTACGTATTGTGTAGTTCATGTATGATTTTTGTTATATATATATATATAGATGTTGTTGTGTGTAGTTACCAAGTGTTTGTGTAGGGCGCTGTACATGTTCTGGGTGTTGTCTGGGTGTGACGGGGGGTGAGAGCGGTGTTGTATGTGTGTTGCGTTGTTTGTGGAGCGCTGTGTGACTGTAGCGTTGTGTGTGTGTGTTGCGCGGTTTGTGTGTGTGTGGTGTGTTTTGGGGGAGGTATGTTTTGTGCAATGTGTGTGTTGTGCGGTATGTGCGTATATTTGTGTGTGCCGCGGTGTTTGTGTGTTGGGTGTTGTGTGTGTGCAGCGTTGTCTGTGTGTGTGGGTGTCTGTGTGTGTGGGTGTCTGTGTAGGGCAGTTGTTTGTGGTTCCCAGTGTGTGTGTGTGGTGTGTTGTGCAGTGCGCGCGCGTGTGTGTGTGTGTTCGGGGGAGGTGTGCACTTCCCATCGTGCTCCATCCCCCATGCAGCGCACTCCCCATCGTGCTCCATCCCCCATGCAGCGCACTCCCCATCGTGCTCCATCCCCTATGCTGCGCACCCCCCATCGTGCTCCATCTCCCATGCTGTGCACTCCCAAACGTGCTCCATCCGCCATTCTGCGCACTCCCAAATGTGCTCCATCCACCATGCTGTGCACTCCCAAACGTGCTCCATCCGCCATGCTGCGCACTCCCAAACGTGCTCCATCCGCCATACTCCGCACTCCCCATCGTGCTCCATCCCCCATGCAGCGCACTCCCCATCGTGCTCCATCCCCTATGCTGCGCACCCCCCATCGTGCTCCATCTCCCATGCTGCACACTCCCAAACATGCTCCATCCGCCTTGCTGCGCACTCCCAAACGTGCTCCATCCGCCATGCTGCGCACTCCCAAACGTGGTCCATCCGCCATGCTGCGCACTCCCAAACGTGATCCATCCGCCATATTCCGCACTCCCCATCGTGCTGCATCCCCCATGCTGCGCACTCCCAAACGTGCTCCATCCGCCATGCTGCGCACTCCCAAACGTGCTCCATCCGCCATGCTGCGCACTCCCAAACGTGCTCCATCCGCCATGCTGCGCACTCCCAAACGTGGTCCATCCGCCATGCTGCGCACTCCCAAACGTGCTCCATCCGCCATGCTGCGCACTCCCAAACGTGCTCCATCCGCCATGCTGCGCACTCCCAAACGTGCTCCATCAGCCATGCTGCGCACTCCCAAACGTGGTCCATCCGCCATGCTGCGCACTCCCAAACGTGCTCCATCCGCCATGCGCACTCCCAAACGTGCTCCATCCGCCATGCTGCGCACTCCCAAACGTGCTCCATCCGCCATGCTGCGCACTCCCAAACGTGCTCCATCCGCCATGCTGCGCACTCCCAAACGTGTTCCATCCGCCATGCTGCGCACTCCCAAACGTGGTCCATCCGCCATGCTGCGCACTCCCAAACGTGCTCCATCCGCCATACTGCGCACTCCCAAACGTGCTCCATCCGCCATGCTGCGCACTCCCAAACGTGCTCCATCCGCCATGCTGCGCACTCCCAAACGTGGTCCATCCGCCATGCTGCGCACTCCCAAACGTGCTCCATCCGCCATGCTGCGCACTCCCAAACGTGCTCCATCCGCCATGCTGCGCACTCCCAAACGTGCTCCATCCGCCATGCTGCGCACTCCCAAACGTGCTCCATCCGCCATGCTGCGCACTCCCAAACGTGCTCCATCCCCCATGCAGCGCACCCCCCATTGTGCTCCATCCCCCATGCTGCACCAACATCAGCCTCTCTACCCGCAGCATCAGCCTCTCAGCCCGCAGCATCAGCCTCTCTCCTCCCAGCATCAGCCTCTCTACCCGCAGCATCAGCCTCTCTACCCGCAGCATCAGCCTCTCTCCTCCCAGCATCAGCCTTTTCGGTCCCCAGCATCAGCCTATCTCCTCCCAGCCTACCCCAGCCTCAGCCTCCCCCAGCATCAGCCTCTCTTCTCTCAGCCTCCCCATCCCAGCCTTCCCCAGGATCAGCCTCTCTCCTCCCAGCCTCCTCCAGCACGCCGTGCTCCTCTGCCGACACTCACAGATCCGATCGCATACACTCACACACACCCGATCGCATACACTCACACACACACGATCGCATACACTCACACACACCCAATCGCATACACTCACACACACCCGATCGCATACACTCACACACACCCGATCGCATACACTCACACACACACACATTGACGATATTGCACATACGCGCTTATACTCACAACATCCGGAGATACCACATGCTTCTGGCCATGTGATCCTCCGGCAGGTCCTGGAAGCTCACAGCACAGTATCGCCGCCGAGAAGCAAGCGATATCCCAGGATGTTGTGAGTATGTGGATGCGATGTGATGTGTGTGTGAGGTGTGTGTGAGAGTGAGTGTGATCTGATGTGTGTGTGTGTATGTGTGTGTGTGTGTGCTGTTATGTGTGTGCGTGTGTGTATGTTCCGCCGCTGCAGGACCTTGATGCGCTGGTAACTATGCTACCATGGTTACCAGTGTATCTCGTCCCCCGCTCGCACGGGAGCCCACACCAGCATACGCCGGCCAGCCCCAGCAATGCGAGGGTATGTGTCGGCTGGTTTGGCGGCGTACGCTGATGTGGGCTCCCAGGGGTACAGTACTCACCTGGTAGTCGTGGCTCCCTGACCGTGTTGGTTCGGGGAATGCGTGGGGGGGCGGGGCCAGAGCTAGCGTGCATTGCGTGAGGGGGGCGGGGCGTGGCCGAGTTGCCAATGCCTGCAGGGTGCCGGGGCGAGAGGCCAATCTGTGGGGGGGCGGAGCCTGGGCGAGCGGCCGGCCAATCCGTGTGGGGGCGCAGCCTGGGCGAGCGGCCAATCCGTGCGGGGGGGCGGGGCCATGGCGAGCCCAGCGGCCAATCAGCTTTGTGTCACCGTAAGGACACAATTTTGCAGCAAGACAGACAGACAGACAGACAGACAGAATAAGGCAATTATATATATATATATATATATATATATATATATATATGTACACACTGTGTATATATGCACTACAGTTCAAAAGTTTGGGGTCACCCAGACAATTTTGTCTTTTTAATGAAAAATCATACTTTGATTTATCAAATAAGTTGCATAATGTATAGAAAGTATAGAACAGACATTGACTAGGTTGGAAATAATGATTTATCCTTGAAATAATAATTTTCTCCTTCAAACTTTGCTTTCATCAAAGAATTCTCTCTTTGCAGCAATTCCAGCTTTGCAGACCTTTGGCATTCTAGCTGTTAATTTGCTGAGGTAATCTGGAGATATTTCCCCCCATGCTTCCAGACGCCCCTCCCACAAGTTGGATTGGCTTAATGGGCACTTTTTGCATACCATACGGTCAAGCTGCTTCCACAACAGCTCAATAGGGTTGAGATCTGGTGACTGGGCTGACCACTCCATTACAGATAAAATACAGCTGCCTGCTTGTTCCCTAAATAGTTCATGCATAATCTGGAGATATGTTTTTCGTCATTGTCCTGTTGTAGGATGAAATTGGCTCCAATGAATCACTGTCCACAGGGTTTGGCATCGCATTGCAAAATAGAGTGATAGCCCTCCTTATTCAAAATCCCTTTTACTTTATACAAATCTCCCACTTTACCAGAATGAAAGCAACCCCAGACCATCACATTACCTCCACCATGCTTGACAGATGGCGTCAGGCACTCTTCCAGCATCTTTTCAGTTGTTCTGTGTTCCCCAAATGTTCTTCTGTGTGACTGTAGATGTTGACACTGGCATTTTATCTGCTTTTTTAAAACAAAAGTAAACAACTGAATAACATTCTCAGAGCCAGGTGAGTCCATAATTTTTGCCAAGGGTTGTATACTACTAAAAACCAAATATATAATTGTGTCTTTCTAATTCCAGTTCATAAGTGTACTCTTTTTTTAAACTCGTTTTATTGAAAGTTAAGTAAATCATTACATTAGAGAATAAATCAGCAAATTGTACAGTAAGACAAAGTACATGTAAACTGGTTGGTCATCAGGATAATAAAGCAACAACAATCAAGTCAGCGTCCATTACTTTCAGCATATTCATAGAGCATCAAACATAGCAAAGGTGTCAGCTCGCGAGACATATCCATCTTGAGGCAAAAAGCCCATATTGTCAAGGAGAGTGCAACCCAAGTTTCGGGGAACTCGTAGTATCCCTGATATAGTGTATCATGAATCACATGTGTCTCCTCTCTGCCTACCGGGGCACTACTGGCTATTATTGCGATAATACCGAATGTAGGTTATCAGCCAGAGAACCAGGTGATCCGCCAGTCAAGGGCGATCTCATCCATCTACCCCAAATTTTGTCAAATTTAGTTAAAGAGCCTCTTGTCTTATAAACAAATTGTTCAGACGGGATTATAGCATTTACCAATGCAATCCAAGAGGCTCTAGTTGGGGGATGATTGCTCATCCAATTTAGTATAATGCCCTTCCAGGCCAGAAAAAGGACCTTTTTTATTAAGAGATTCTCATCTTGGGACCAGGAGTGTACATCTACCACCCCAAATAGACACAGGACTGGGAACATAGCAACCGCTTTTTGAAGTATTGCGCAAAGAGTCATTACAATCTCACTCCAATAGGAGAGAATGACTCGGCAGTCCCATATCATGTGCCAAAAATCAGCACCGTCTCTCCCGCATCTCGGACAGCCCATCCCCACCGAATTATTCGCCTTTTTCATTTTGTTCAGTCTCTGGGGAGTGATATAACTTTGGTGTATTATATATAAATGAATCAGTCTATTGTTAACTGCAGGAGAGACCAACGTGTGGGATTCGACAATGTCGTCCCACACTACATCATCAATTTCAGGGATCCTGGCACTCCACCTCTCACGGACAGAAAGATGATTATTCATGGCCTTGGCCCGAATGAGGGAGGAGTATAGTTTAGAAATAAGACCACCAGGGCCCTGTGATCTAATAATTCCAATGACTGGGAAGGAAGAGAATCTAACCCCACGGCCAGAGAACTGAGCTCGAAAGGCGTGCCTAATCTGGAGATACTGAAACCCATGAGATTCCGGCAAGTCGAATTCTGTCCGCAGTTGTGCAAAGGGGCGGATTTCACCATCCCGGACCAGTGATCCCAGGGAGATTATTCCGCGATTCCTCCATTCACCAAACCCCGGCAACCCACAAAAATGTGGAAGGTCCAAGTTATCCCATATGGGCGTCTCAGTTGGTACATCATGAAATCCGAATACGGCACATAAGTGTACTCTTAACCTTTATGGAAGGTGTGTAGATGCCACTGGAACACTGGTTTATCATTTAATAATAATTACAGTAAAATCATTCAACCAGATTTCTATGGTCAGTACTATAAAAATAGAAGAATTTTTTATATCACTTTAGTACACCAATGCAGGATTATTATAGATAGGTTAGCAGTCATATAAATGTCCGATTAGTTCTTAATTATGTTGAAAAACAGGCAGATATTATTTAACTTCACCATATCCTAAACTCATAATGGGCTGACTGTGTTAACACGGGGCTCAGTGGGTGCTCTCATCCACTGGCCCGGCCGCCTTTAGAAAGACAGCATGGCACAGGGCTCATCCCAACTGAATGCCCGACCTCCTTAACCGTGGGTGGAACACTACTCAGACAACACAGGGTGAGGGAATCACAATATTAAGACTTTATTGGATCCCCAAATAATTAACGGCACATTGCACATAACCAGCAAAACCACAAAATGTAACCGGCAACAGTTTCTCACTTTTACGCTGGTTCACCAGGAATTAGAATGTCTGTGCCTCAGAGCTTTCAGGGCTACTTACTCTAAACTAGCAGCACCCCGCTTTCGGTGGGCACCCACCGAGAATGGAATAACGCCAGATTTAGGAAGCTGTCTGAGGACCGCAAAGCCTGTAGTCAGGTGACTGGATTGTCCCAAGCTGGATTCCTTCCTTAGGTAGTCCTTGATAGCTCAGCCAAATCCTTGCATTCGATGCTGAAGTCCATATCGTATTATAATCCAGGTTCGGTTATGGCTTGCCAATCGGATCCGCAGGTCCTAGATTGGTAGCATGTAGCCAGAGTCTACCCGGGCAATAGACAGTCCTCCTTCTTATACCCCTGAGGTCTCCATTCAGACCATTGGGGTCTTCACGATTGATGGATAAGACTGGGCTCTTATTGGCTAGACATCAAGCCGTATACAAAATATCCAGAGATGAGGGAGAGACAGCTAAGTTACATCACATCTAGCAATACACATCGTAATACAATGGGAGGTTCGCATAATTGATTTGTCTGGGTGTCTGGCCTTCACTAGCCAAGGCAATTACATGAGTCAATAAGAACTGTAACACTACACTCCTAAAGGCCCCTTTACACACTGAGACTTTCTAGCGATCCCACCAGCGATCCCGACCTGGCCGGGATCGCTGGAAAATCTCTAAACAGTCGCTGGTGAGCTGTCAAACTGGCAGATCTGGCCAACGATGCAGCAGCGATATGGACCTGCAGAGCGACCTCGTTGGTAGTTGGGGATGTGTCACACAGCAGCTATTTGACGACTCACACCTATGTTAGGGGCGTAGTGTTTGGCGCTGAAGCCACCTAGGTGTCCTTTTTACACGCCCCTCTCAACTCCGATTGATGATCCCAATCAGAACGCAACCAGTGACCACCAATCGGAGGTAAGGAGGCGGGAAAGGGAACGCTATAGCACGCCTACGGGCTGGGTTCTAAGTCGCTAACGATGTCATTGTAACAGTGTCAAACACACCGATGCATACTGCGCAGCGGGAAACAAAGGACCAAAAAATGTTCCTGAAAGATTTGTAGTGATCAGCGACATCACAGCGGGGGCCAGGTTGCTGATGCGTGTCACACACTGCAGGTTAGCTGGAGAGGTCGCTATTACGTCACAAAACCGGTGACATTACAGCGATATCGCTAGCGATGTTGCAGTGTGTAAAGGGGCCTTAAGAGTCTTGTAGAAACAATGAGGGGCTTATCCCCTGTCTATTTTCATGTCTGGCTGAATTTTAAGAACTTAAGCCATGCTAGGCACTGACAGAGTCCATGTCGTCACACTGTCCAGATGCTGGTGATAAAGCAGGGACACTGTCTGGTGAACAACTAATAGCAGTCTGGATTGGGAAACCAATGGTAAATAACTGATATTACCAGAGCACGTTCTAGTGGGTATACATTTCTATTACAGTGGCTGCAATAAAAATATAGTATTATTTACAGTGATGAGCAAAAGGGTAACGATATTTTAATATTTAATATTTTAAATGTTTGACTTTTCAGCCTCCATAAGTCACCATCCACTACATCTTCGAGCATGAGACTACCTTCATTTTATAGACAGTGTGACGTTGCACCTTGCAACATAGGGGGTTACTCGCTCAGCATGAGGGCTTCAGGTAGACACAGGAGGCACAGTTTCTTAAGATCACAGCCTGCTTTATTCCACTCCATAAAGCACCGCGCTGGTACGGACATCACATGGCATGTACAGGCAGGAAAACAGGTACATTCCCAAACCTCAGCCCTTCAGGTTATGTTCAGTCCACAAGTCGCTGCAGAGCCTTCTCAGATGCTGTTTCCTTACCTCCACCCATCAATACACCCAGCTACTTCCTCCAGCACAGGAACTTCAGTGCAGGGCCCTGAGTGTGTCCAGAGGCCTGACTTTCATTCCTGGGACCACACCCCGAGGTGGAGATATGGTGAACAGCCGTCCCACCTATCTCATTAGCTGTCCACAACAGAGCCGGCCCAGGTAACACACCTTAACCCTCTCAGCATAGTACCAGTGATTATATCACATATCCTCCCCCTCTGCCCAAAGCCGGAGGGTTTTGGCACCTTGACATAGCGGACAAGAGCACCCGCTCCGTCCGCCCCGGACTACAGCCATTGACGTACCGTCCGTCACAGTCACCGGACCCTCCCCAGTGAACTCTCTCATACGCCCCCTGGTCAGTCCCAGCTCTCCAAGGCTGCCACCCACGGTCAGTGTAGGAGAGAGTCTCTCTCCCAGTCGATACTACCGTTCTGTCTAACCCTGAGCTATCCCGACCACTAGAGGGGTCACTATCGAGGGGCCTCAGCGGTGAACTGCCAGAAGAGGCGCCATATCCAGGCCCTCCGCAGGGTCTGTGTATAAATCTATCGTGGGCTCTTCTACCCGGGCATCGTCATCTGTTTCTCGGATTGTGCACTCTCTTGTCAACGACATTGGCTAACGACCCATCGCTACTTTCATTCAGTCCTTTGGATTGTGTCTCACAGGACTGAGACCGTTCAGAGTCTGTGCTATAGCCCGATGAATACCTGGGTCCTCTATGACCCTGGCTCCTTTTACCATTGGACTTGCTTTTGCACTCTGAAGCAACACGTTCATCGAGCGGGCCACCTTTCTCTTCGGGGCCATAGCCCCTATATGGTCGCCAAACTACACCAACTTGGCGAAGTTGGTTTGCAATCTTCCGTCTTTCTCGATTCAATTGTTTTAACTCTTCCAGGTATCCCAAACGGTATTCTAGGAGGGCTCGTAGATCTTCAACACATCCAGTTGTGCCCACAATGGTACATGGAACCATACCGACTTCACAGGGCCTCCTGGCTTCGTTATGAATATCAATTCTTAATGTCGTCACACCGGTCTTATCAACCATCTCCTGCATGGCTCTTCCATGTCGTCCAATAAGCCTCATAACCATCTCTTTGGGCACTTGAATGATCTCTTCCACAAACTCCAATAACCGGCGAGCTGTCTTCACCGCTTCTGCAGTTGTCCCATAGATACGAAATGTTCCACTGTCTTTATCTAAATGCACAGCTGTGACACCTGGAACCTTCCTGGCTTGCTTAATATTATTTCTTAGTGCTCTCAATGCCAGTCCAATTAATGCTTTCTTCACAACCACCACTTCTTGAAAGCCTGCGGTCAGCTGCGCCAAGCGTCTGGTGTCTTCATCCTTCTTTGCAGTGATGAGCCACTTCGTACGAAGACACCGTAGGTGCATGTCACTCAGGATTGCCACTCGCTTCTTTGTGGCATCACTGAAAGAGCACACCACCAACTGATTAGTCTCTGCGGCAAAGTACACTTTACAGGCCCCTACTGCCTTCTGGAATCTCTCATGCACCTTCTCACTGGCACAGGCTTCTCTTAAGTCTTCCGGCACGTCTATCCGGTACTTGAAGACTGGTCTGCTTCCTTCACTGTCAAGGACACTAGACTGTTCCTGAGGTCTCTTGCCTTCCTCCATATTCTCCACCAAAGGCTTCACCCGTTGAGTTACACACGCCTCGGGTTCCGCCCCGGCCTCAGAGCCTTCGGGTTTCAGGCTCTTAGCTGAGCCAATCTTCTTGTCTGCGATCTTAGTCTTACCCACTGAGTCAGTCAGGCTCTCAGCTTCTGATGAGACCTCACGTCCAGACTTCACCTCTTCCTCAGAGGCTCTTTCCACTTTTACAGCACCAGCTGTGTCTTGGGACTTCACTGCATTCCCTCCACCTTCCTCTTGGGTCTCTGCAGTGTCACCCTCTGCCTTCTCTTGGGAGTTTACAGCATCGCCTTCTACCAGGGTATTACGCCCTTCAGCACGGCACTCTGTTCTTCTTAGAACCTTGGCACTATTTTCAACATATATCACTTAAACACTGGGTGGCTTACCGGTCTGCTCACCAGGACCTTTGTGGATTTGTACTCCACCAATACTGTCCAGGATTCCGTCTCCTGTATTACTCTGTTGGATTTCATCTCCTACAGTGCTTTCATCCGACAGACCACCAGCTTCATGCTTGGAAATTATAGGAGACACCGCCATTACTTCTTTGGTCGGTTCCTTCCCTGCAATTTCACCCTGCTGATTTTTGTCGTGACAATGTGTCAGTTCAGTCTTTGATTCCTCTTTCTTTTGTAGGATATCACTGTCTGACTCTACCGTAGCAGTTGCTACTGGCAACGTGTTTTCATTACCCAGGTATTTCACTTTCTCTGCACCCTCAGGCGACATACACTGTGCCACCTCTCGGCGCTTATTACGTCTTCGGCGTCGGGAGGAAGTTTTCCCCTTCTCACACTTCTGTACCTCACTGTACTTGCTTGTCACCTTTCTGGAGTCAGTGTCTTTACTGGAGTCATCGTCACTCCCCCTGGTGTCCTGGACTAACACGTCCCCACTTAACCAGATGTCGGCCCCCTTTTCTGGAGCTACTATAACTGTAGTGGTCACACTGTCACTTCCTTTTGGAGACGTCATGGTCACCCCTAACTCTTGACAGTCCTTATGTGGAGGTACCATCTCCTCATTGCACCCCAATATCCCACAGGGAATCTGTATAACCTCATACGGAAAAGAGGCTTTCTTAGGCGAGGGCCGACTCATTCCTGTGCAATCGGTCCCGGCCTCTGTCTTCCATAAATCCTGAAAGAGCTCAAAGTCCCGTCCTATGATAACTGGATATAACAGATCTGGCGCTACACCCACATCAGGGCGTCCCAAACGTTTGGCCGTTTGAATCATCACCCTGGCCAGAGGATATACTTTAGGTCCTACCCACCATCACATGGAGATCAGGCATGGGTCTAACTAAGGTCAACCGGCTCCCCGGGTCTAACAGACCAGACACACGTAGCCCATTCAAGTCCACGGAGCACTTCTGTGGCCTCATACTGGATGGATAGCCTATACCGCAGGTAGGACATATGTAAGGCGAACCCCATTGCCCCTTGCTATAGTCTACCTGTTTGGCTTGTAAATGCTCCACCCCCTTGTGGGTCACCATCGCTTTCTGAGGCTCCGCCCCCTGTTGGGTAACTACCCCGTTCCGGGACTCCGCCCCCTTTTGGGAAACCACCCCTTTTTGGGACTCCGCCCCCTTTTGGGCAACCACCCCTTTTGGGGACTCCGCCCCCTTTTGGGCAACCACCTCGTTCTGGGACTCCGCCCCCTTTTGGGCAACCACCCCTTTTTGGGACTCCGCCCCCTTTTGGGCAACCACCCCTTTTTGGGACTCCGCCCCCTTTTGGGCAACCACCCCTTTTTGGGACTCCGCCCCCTTTTGGGGTTTCCATGCAACGTCCTTAGCCCCCAGTTCACACCGTTCGCCCTTATCTCCCTGGGCACCCAGTGTCCATACCGGCCCCCGAAGGGAACGCTCAAACTGGTCCATGGCTGCCACATCGCTGCACACTGACAGCTCCTGCTGTCCCTGCACCAGGAACTGGTACAGCTCCTCCACAACGTCTGCAGGGACCATTCCCTCTTTTTGGCTTTTAGCCCCCACTGCTGTCACTGGACCTCCAGGCACATGCTGTTGGTGCTGCTGGCTCTGCAGCAGCTGGTTCAGGAGCTCCTCCATGCTGCAACGAAAAGAGGAACAGGAGGGGCGCTCCAATGGGTAATACCCGGTGGTCAAAGACAGGGGGGGGGGGTTAGAGAACCACTAACCTTTCCGGGTTGTACTGCCCGTACAACCAGGATCTCCAGCCTGTGGTGTATCACTGCTCACCAAGCAGGGCCTTGCAATTCTGGCTGGCCTGGAACCTCCAGTCGCTGGACTCTCGCCACTGCAGCACGGGTCCCCAACGACCTGCTGATTCACCACCAGGTGCTTGAGAGCGCTGTCCCTGTTCGTGGACCCGCCGATCCACCGCAAACCGTGTCAAAAAAATTTCGTGGACCCGCCGATCCACCGCAAGCAGTCCGTATCCACAGAAATATGTCCTAGGCCGTTGCCCCTAGCAACCAGGCTGCGTTGCCCCTAGCAACCAGACCGCATGCCCGCATTCGAGACACCATATGTGACGTTGCACCTTGCAACATAGGGGGTTACTCGCTCAGCATGAGGGCTTCAGGTAGACACAGGAGGCACAGTTTCTTAAGATCACAGCCTGCTTTATTCCACTCCATAAAGCACCGCGCTGGTACGGACATCACATGGCATGTACAGGCAGGAAAACAGGTACATTCCCAAACCTCAGCCCTTCAGGTTATGTTCAGTCCACAAGTCGCTGCAGAGCCTTCTCAGATGCTGTTTCCTTACCTCCACCCATCAATACACCCAGCTACTTCCTCCAGCACAGGAACTTCAGTGCAGGGCCCTGAGTGTGTCCAGAGGCCTGACTTTCATTCCTGGGACCACACCCCGAGGTGGAGATATGGTGAACAGCCGTCCACCTCTCATTAGCTGTCCACAACAGACCGTACACCTATCTCATTAGCTGTCACACAGAGCCGGCCCAGGTAACACACCTTAACCCTCTCAGCATAGTACCAGTGATTATATCACAACAGTTATTGTGGCAATCTCATACATAACTATGCAGCATATGATTAGTTATGCAGATTCTTGTCATGTTACTGTATTGTTACTGTTTTGCTCCTGTTATT
Source organism: Anomaloglossus baeobatrachus (assembly GCF_048569485.1). Lineage (NCBI taxonomy): Eukaryota > Metazoa > Chordata > Amphibia > Anura > Aromobatidae > Anomaloglossus > Anomaloglossus baeobatrachus. Next base: position 509,611,975 of record NC_134355.1, read on the forward strand.
GTAAAAAAAATCTTCCTATAAACTACAAATTACAACTTGATTTCACATTCAGTTTTTTATTACGTTGATTCCCAATTGAAAGTTCACTGGTTCGAATCAAAGAGCAGCCATGAAGATTTCCCAATAAAAGAGAAAACAGCATCCCTCATATCATCGATAGCAGTTTCTCAGCCAAGAAAATTGCCACACTGCAACATGTGAGTGCCATAACAGTTGAAAGAATATGAAATTAAGTCTGTCCTTTCATTCAAAAGCCAAGAGGTGGACGTCCAGGCAAAATATCGGTGTCAACAAGTTGGCTCCTCAGAAGGTCTATCAGGTCTGGTGCAACAAACATGACAGTGGAGCTGACTCATATGCCTTATAATAGTGAGATCACAGACGTCCATGCAAGCACCGTGTGAAGGAGAAGAAGCCTCAACTTCAGTTTCATCATAGAAAGCGTTGGATTCAATTTGTAAAGAAGTACAAAAAGTTGGAAAAGGGTGATTTGGAGTGGTGAGACAAAAGTCAATATACTACGCTCTGATGGATACAAATAGGTACAAATGGGTCTGGAAGGGAAAAAAGGGGTTAACAGAACAAGAAATTAATGGAACTGTCAAGTTCAGTGAAGGAACATTGATGATATGAGGTTGTTTCACAGCCAAAGAGTTTTGATTTCTTGCCAGGATCAATGGTGGTCTCAGTGCTGAGCTATATGTGAGTATCCTACAAGACAATTTACTTCATACACATGAGTTCTATGGGTATAAAAAGGACGAGATAGTGTCCCAGCAGGACAACGACCCTAAGCAGGTGTCAAGATTGGTGAAGAAATGGTTCAATGACAGTGAATTAGAGGTTCTGGATTAGCCCCCTAAGTCCCCAAACCTCAACCCAATCAAACACTTGTAGGTAGAATTGAAGGAAAGGCTGTATACATGCCCAAGTGAGTCTCCCAGTATGCACCAACATTGGGAATGCGTAGAAGAGACAAGGGATTAGAATTCGATTGAGACATGCTGGAATCTAATCAAGAACATGCCCAGAAGGATCCAGGCAGTGTTGCATCAAAACGTGGATTTACAAAATAATATAAATTGTAATTTAGATTTTTAGGAGCAAAACAGTAATCATACAGTGACATGACAAGAATCTGGATAACTAATCATATGCTAAATAGTTGCAAGTCAAATTTATGTATGAGATATGAAGATGATTGTTTATAAAATTAATGTAATCTCATGCTCAAAGCTGGAGTGGATGGTGAGATAGTGAGATATGGAGCCTAAAAGTTCCAAACATTGTTACCCTTTTGCTTGGCACTGTATAAGCTCCTTGCAGATGTTGTCCTTGGTAGGATTTGATTATCCTTTAGTTATTCAAATGAAGGGTTGGGTATGTAATAAATAGGTAGATTGATTCTGCCAGACTAAGATTCACTCTTTGCTTTCCGATCTAGGTAATAAAGAGTGGTCCCAAGCAGAGAAGCATTTTATTACATCCATATACCCTAATAAGTATAATTTCATTGAAACTTTGTTAGACCATGAAGCTCTAAAACAGCATCTACATAAACAAAACAAAAAAGAAGATTCAGTTCTTATGCATATTAACCTGTGCATATAATACAGATATAGGCAGTTGAGTGCAACATAAATATCTGTGCTGACTTAATTGGGAGTACACTTTACAAATGTAATAAATTTTAAAAAATCCCAAAGCCAACGATAGGCATTCCACCAGATATAGCCTAACCCCAGACCTCAGTACCCCAATCCTCTTTGGAAAACATAACATGTAAGTAACATGTGGCTAAATTTTTAAACCAAAAATGTAAACCCTCTTTATCACACATACAGTTGTTATACTTTTCTTGGTCATTAACACTAAGCATGTTTTAAAGTAAAGGTTAGGTTAGATAGCTGATTTCTGTTCCAATATTTACAGATGAAAACTCCATAACAAACTATAAGAGAGGAAGTAAAATTATCCTCTGGAAATTATGCTCTATGAATCAGAGGCATGCCTCTTATTCTGCACGCTTCAATTTCTTGTATAATCTTGGTTTAGTTTAAATATATTTATCAGTTGTAAATACAATGTGTGTATTAAAGGGGTTGTCCATTACTTGGACAACTCCTACTCATTTCCCTTGTTCACTCCTGTAAAAATAAATAAGTCTATACTCACCTCCGGTGTGGCCACGGTTCTAGCGCCCAGCGTCTTTCTCCCCACCTTCGGACATTTGAGCAGGATGTGAGTGTTGTGCTCACTTCCTGCTCAAACGTCCAAAGGTGGGTAAATAGAAGCCTGCCCTGATTGGTTGCGGGGCTTGTGTGTTATAACAATGTCACATGAACCCTGGGAACGCGGCTTCAGACATCACTGGTACAGCAGTCACATCAGAGGTGAGTATAGGGGAATGAGACAAGTAGTGGACAACCCCTGTAATGTATTCATTTAGTACTGCCTTTGCAGCATTTATTGGATTTGGGGTTCTCAGAGAAGAAACAAATATTACCTTTATGAAAATAACATTACAATAAAGCACAGTTCATAGACTCCACAATCTGAAGGGTTTTTGAAATAAGGTAAGTATAGTGACAAATATCAGATCTTTTAATACATATTCTATTTTATTTAATTAAACGTAATGCATAATAATAAAACATTTACCGTATAATATACATCCTAAAATCTGCTCTCTGCTGTAGGCTAGCAAGTAATGAAATGTTTTTAATGACGTTACTTAACTTTTGTTTTAATTTAGTAATTTGTCGAGTTTGATGAATACAAGTCAGGGTCAGTAACTTATCTCAACTTTTTTTATGTAGATTTTAGATATATGGTGTGGAGAACACATAGTATAAAACAATTCTGTCACCAGTTTTGATACTGTAAAACTGCCGGCTGAGCTACATAGGAGACCTGGAAAAGTATTCAAAGAAGTTGTTCGGCCTTAGGCTACAAGTCTGCAGGCAATCTGACTGTAGATTTGTGAATCCTCACATTGCGCTCACTAGGTGCTGTGAGGATTTTACTGTGCCATAATGATGTGATTTGCGTACCAACTAGATGGGCATGACTTCGCATTGCTCAATACAAGTGTATTAACCAAGGCCGGGACACAGTCAAGTCGGAATGTAGCCAGAAGAATGCAAATCACACACTTGACCAGCCTCACAGCCTGTAGTTGCTCATATATTTTGCCACTGTTGCGTTTTCAGTCTCTCCTGGCTCTGACACAATGGACAGTGCTGAGGTAGGAAAGAGGTGCCTGGTGGGTCAGGACAACACAGCTCATCTAACTCATTCAGTTTGTGATATTCAATACACCAGACATCACACTCCAGTACATGACTGCAGTTAGATTCTGGTGTAGCACACAAGGCGCACGCTATCTTCAGACACTATTATTATTATTATTTCTTATTATAGCGCCATTTATTCCATGGCGCTTTACAAGTGAAAGAGGGTATACGTACAACAATCAGTACAGTACAAAACAGACTGGTATAGGAGGAGACAGGATCCTGCCCACGAGGGCTCACAGTCTACAGGAGATGGGTGATGGTACAATAGGTGAGGACAGAGCTGGTTGTGCAGTGGTGTACTGGACTGAGGGTTATTGTAGGTTGTAGGCTTGTTGGAAGAGGTGGGTCTTGAGGTTCCTCTTGAAGCTTTCCACGGTAGGGGAGAGTCTGATGTGCCGAGGTAGAGCGTTCCAGAGTATGGGGGATGCATATTAATTTGTGAACAGGCATGCACCTCTTCAAGGATCAGCAGCATCTGAAGAGAGCATTCCCTCTCATCAAGACCGGAATGAGCAATATCAATTTGGATGAATCAGCGCCCCTATAGTGTCCAAACTGCCTACAGACGCTCTATAATTTCACCAAGGAAAAAAACTGGGAAAATAATATATTTTGGAATATCTTATAAATCTGTTGGTTTATGTATTTAACGCATGGACTCCTAGGCCTAATTAATCACAGTGGTTATGCTAGAAAACTGGTGTAAAACAATGGGAAAATTTGCAAAGAAGTTTTGCAACTTTTCACACCAATCCCAACCAGCCTGGAACAAGTGGACAGAGCTTTGTTGGGACACGACATCAGAACATCTGCTCATCTAATTCATGAATAGATGTGGGCTATGTTACACCAGACATTTTACTGCAGTCAATAACTGGAGTAAGATTTCTGTTGAGGCACACACCACTTACAAAATCCATTTTGATTCATTAAGTTGGGTTTGCCTCTTAATGAATCAGGCGTCTCTAACTCTACCACGTTCCTACATTAAGAATAGCTTGTACAATGCCAGTCTCAAACAATTGGGGCCCTATTCTCCTTTATGCCAGTGAGAGAGGTGTTTGGAGGGACAAGTAGAACACATCTTGTCCTACTGTGGCTAACTGCTTAGATGATCTTTGCATTAAAATAAGTAGGAGACATTGCACTTGAAAATGACTTATTTTGATACATCTGTTTGTGTGTTCTATCATTTTGTGTGTTTCTATCATTTTCTTATAGGCATTCTTGTATGGGTATTTATACCATAGATTGAGCAACTAGGTTTTAAGCCCACTTAACACGCTGCAATGTATCTTACAATGTGTCGGCGGGGTCACGTCGTAAGTGACGCACATCCGACATTGTAAGTTACATTGCAGTGTGTGACAGGTACGTGCGATTGCGATTGAACGGTAAAATGTTCATCGCACGCACGTCGTTCATTCCTCATGGATTGAACGTCAGGTTGTTCATCGTACCCGGGGTAGCGCACATCGCAGTGTGTGACACCCCGGGAACGATGAACAGCTCTTACCAGCGTCCTGCGGCTCCCGGCCCACAATGCGGAAGGAAGGAGGTGGGCGGGATGTTTACGTCCCACTCAGCTCCGCCCCTCCGCTTCTATTGGCCGGCTGCCGCTTGACGTCGATGTGACGCCGAACGTCCCTCCCACTCCAGGAAGTGGACGTTCACCACCTACATCGAGGTCGTATGGACGAGTAAGTACGTGTGACGGGGGTTAATCGTATGTGCGGCACGTTCAACAAATTGAATGTGCCGCACATACGATGGGGGCGTTGCAAATCGCATACGATATCGTATGCGAAATTGCAATGTGTAAAGCAGGCTTTACTGTACATTTCTGTGAAGACAGAAGAAAGATGCGAAAGTGTCTACAATACCTAGCTGTGTTTATTTCTTCTTAATGTCATAGTGGTAGCTGCAAAAGAAGTAAAACAAAACTCACCAGAAACAGCCATTAGTCAACAAGGGTCAAACAACTAATGCACTAGCAGAATGCAGCCGGCCCCCTATGATAAAGGCGGAGGGCAACACAAGTGCAGAATACCGATGTGACAACCACTCTCAACTTACCATATCATGGAGGGGTGGTTGCTGCTATTAAATATGCTCACAGATGGGGTTTGCATAATGCGCCAGTCATACATGTACGTGTGATGCAGTGTCTGGCTTACATCCTATTGATGATGCCCATACTATAAGACCAGGCGGGCTGCCCAGAACTATATAAGTGCATCCCACAGTACAGATGCCCCAAAGGGCCAATCTGCATCCTGCAGAAAAATGTGCGATAAAAAATAATATAAAATGATATTTAGTAAAGTGAGGTATTGGTCCATATTTTGGCCAAAATACGTAAGCCAGTAACCTGGCATCAAGGGTCCCCGCGCTTTCGAGTCCCTACACTATATTCAAAATAATTCACAATGCAAACCTCATTCGTGTGCATGTTTTATACCATCAACCACCCCCTCCATAATATGTTGGCTGAGAGTGGTGGTCTCATAGGTATTGTGTACCTGTGTTACCCCCACCTTTATCATAGAGGGCCTGCTGTGTCCCGCTGGTGCAGTTGCTGTTTGACCATTGTTGGCTAATGGCTGTTTCTGGTGACTGGTATAGCTGCCAATCAGCAGAATCTACGATCAAATCTGAAAACTATTGTGTAGCAAGATTAGGACGATAGGACATAACCAGTATTAGCAGAATTTATTACAATATCATCAAGAACAACCTTCACCGACCCATCTAAAATCTATGGTGCATGAACAGCTTAACGGGAGAGTACATCCAGCATGCTTATAAACTGGCAAAAAACAAGTACGGATTTCTTAATTTGTTTCTGACCTTGAAGAATGAGAGAAGTATTCTGAGTTATGTTAAACCCACCAATAAGGCTGCTACATTAGATTTTCTATATAAAGTGTGGCCTAGTGGTATTGTCAGTCTGTATATTGCATCTGTTATAGAAAGTATCCCACTTTCCTAATTTTACATCATGTAAATATATCTGCCCTAGAAAATTACCTATGTAACATAAAACTCACTCTGAATCCCTGATACGATATTAAGAGTGAAGGAAGGATTTTGACTTACATCTGTTCAACACTGTGTACTATAACAAACACCTACACAGCGCTCAGTAATTGTTTAAAAAGCTGTGCCTACAGAGAACATAATTAAAGAGTATTGGAAATGTTTTCCATTCCTTTCATTTAGCTGAGCATGAGAGGATATGATATGGGAAGACAGGTGGCTTGTCAAAATTCAATCACGATGCATCCCAGAGCGGGGAAATGTGATTGGAGATTATACAATTGTAAGACAAGTGTGCTTTTAATATTGTAGATGCACAATGTGCAATGATGAAGCAATTGAACTGAGCAAAAAGTTTCATACAATGCTCAAGTGAAGAGATCTCAGCTGTCAGACAGATGAATATATGGAAAAGATAAAGTGAATGTTCACTAATTCATTTTACCCATTAGCATCTATGAAGTCTCTGCAGACAAAAGTGGTTACTTACTAAAAAGAGCAAATGTTCAGTAACCTAGAGCAGTTCTCCTGCAAGTATCTAAAAATCTGCATCCTGCTCCTACTTGAGTGGCTTAAAAGAATATTCCTATGATTTAAATAATCCTTAGAATAGAGATCCACAATCATACATCCAGACAGGACGAGTGAGCACTAGTGTGCATTCATTTTCTGCTACAGCTTATCGTTAGCTGTTAGTATATGTACCTTAGACTTTAAAGGGGTTGTCCACTACTACGACAACCCCTTCTGATTCCACATGTTTCCTCCAAGTAAAATAATAAAGACTATACTCATCCCACGTACCGGCACCCTTCCAGCCGTGCCCAGATCATGATGCCCGGGGCTCACGTGGGGTTGTGCCTTGTATTGTTTATGGTTATTGTACTTGTCCCTATTATGTATACCCCTTTCACATGTTAAGCGCTATGGAATTGATGGCGCTATAATAATAAATAATAATAATAATAATAGTTGTGACGTTATGTGAGCCCCACTTCCAATCAGCACCAACTTCCTTTTCCCCACCTTTGGAGCAAACAAAGTAATCAAGAGCACAGTAACTGCACTCACTTCCTGTTGGTTGTTCGTTTGGTCCGAAGGCTAGGAGAAGGAAACCGGCACTGATTGGACGCGGGGCTCACATGATGTCACAACGCCTGTTGAACCTCAGCATTGTGATCCCTCACGTGGAATTGTGAGAGAGTTGTGACCTGGGGGAAACATGTGGAATCATGTGGAATCAAAATGGGTTGTCCTAGGAGTCAACAATCCCTTTTAATAAAGAGTAAAGGGGCTTTTACACCACCATATCATTGTGAATGAATGTTGTTAATGTGGCGCCCTGGACAAGCCAGGGGCCACAGAGCACAACACCCACACACCCCACACTCCCAGCAGGCACACCGAGGTCAGACACAAAACCCTTGTTGCCTTCCTCCAGGGGCTGATGATCACACCAGGGGGTGGGCCAGGCGGTTGGTCCCGCCCACTGAGGAGTTCACAGTCCTGGAGGCGGGAAAACCAGGCAGATAGAGTTGAGTAGGGAAAGTGAGCAGAAGGAAGTAGTAAGAGAGCAGCCTGAAGTTGGTCCGGGTGTGTGGCCCGGACAGATCAGCAAGGTTGGCAGACGGTGGTGACCGTCTGCAGGAGTGGCTAATTGGAGTCTACCGTAAGGACCGTGGACGGGCGGTGGCCCGACGGTACCGGACCGGTACACAAAGTGAAGCCAGCACCATCTGGCAGGGGCTTTTCGGACCCCGGCAAGGCTAGGAGTCGCCGTGAATTTGCCGAATCCGTTAGTGAAGGGGACCTCCTGGGTTTCCAAACAGTCAAGTCCCGACAGAAGGCAACAGTCCAACCAACAGAGGGAGACACCGCCACCGCCAAGGCCAGCGCCTGCAGGCAAAAGGGGCTCCTCCGGCCAATATCCCAGCCGGGGAGCGGGTTACCGGTGGGTACCCATTGGAACCGTACAGACATCTTAGGTGCAGGGAAAGGCAGTTGCCACCAACCTGCTGGGAGCAGCAATACCGCAGCCGTCTGTGGGACCCGTCCATCCAGCCGTGTGTTTTACCGAGAACTGTGTCTGCATCATTGGGCTGAGTGAGTACCACCGTGCCGTGCGGCACAGCGCTGCCCCTGCGACCCTGCACCCCGCCAGGTCCCGTAACCTGCCTGCCATCCATCCCTACCCCATCACCGGGCCCCGGGACAACCAACCCCCTACCCACGGAGGGGAGGAATAACAACAAAGCTGCTCCCTGTCACCGCTCCCGGGATCTCCGTCCAGAGCAGCGGTGGTGTCACCAAAATCACCACAACCGTGGGTGCCGTCACGGACAATATCCATAATCAAAACCCCCACAACCAATCAATCCCCTTTTCACTCACGGGCGAGGAGCGCCGCTCGAGTCCCCGGGATCCGGCCCACCGCTCGAGCCACCACCGAGCAGCAGCAGCGGCCGCAGCAGCGGCCGCAGCAGCGGCAGCCGGACCCGAGCAGTGGGAGAGCGCAGCGTCCCCTCCTCTGCCCGCGACATTAATACCACTTGATAATAATTCCTTGTAAACACACTGCTGATCACTTGAAGAATGAACAAAATGCTTATTCATCAGGTAACATGATCTTTTGTGTAGAATTAAAGATCATCGTTCTTGACCGTGCATCTTCCTATGTAACCAGAACTCACACTGTGGCCACCTTTGCGTACTGAACAATCTAATATATATAGCTCAGTGTGTATTAATTTACTGTGGTCTGCCTGTATAAACAGACATTCATACATCGCCGATTGGTAAAAGTTTACCGCTCGGCTTTCGTATCATGCTGCCAGTCAATCCATGTATGTGCCCACTTCTCTACCGACATTGAGGATACCAATGTCAAATATAAAGTCAATATGCCGAAAGTGTTTTTCCATTGAAAGGCTAGTTTACACCAGAATCTAGTTCATTATATCAACAGATAAAACACATCAAAACTGCCACCAATGTTAAAAGGCACATAATGAATGAAAAAACATTGTGTGGACAAAAATTCATTTTTCCTATCTTTTTTTACATCTTACATCTGGTACCTGTGTTTTTTCACTTCTATTCATAAACAATGGAAAATAAAAATCTACAAAATTGCTTTGTGTGAATTGTAAATCTGTGTTTTTCTCGTATTTGGCTTTTCTCACTCAGTACACAGTGGTCTGCTGTGGATTAAGGCATTTTCCATCACTAACATTACTGTGTTGAAAAATTGCTTTAATTATCCAAATGAGTTTAGCTCAGCACAATTATCAGTATTATGTAAGACGAGCATAGAAAATTGCACTGACGGATGGGATATTTTAGAAGGTACAATGTATTATGTAAATATACAGAAGTGCAGGGCTTGGATTTCGTCATCAGTATGCTTGCATTGTCTTCTGTCTTTCTTCAGAGCATGTGGCCTCCAGTTGTCACGCAGTCCTTATTCCATGTGTCACTGCACACCCACATCATGAAAGGCTGATCCATCTAAATAACAATGAGGGATCAGCAGTATCAGCAGAAATATTCATAACTGAGACCATTTGTCGTGCCCCGCTGCTGAGGATTGCATATAGATCAGCTAACTATCTTAGCATTGAATGATACCATTATTAAGTCCTATGTTAATAGCATTGCAGACATTCATTCACGCTCCGTCTCCCTCTGTCAGATGATTATAACTAAGCCAAGTGACGTCATACGTAGATTCATATTAAAGATGACTAAGTGACTGAATGTGCACCGCTGTGTCTCATATATGAAGCTAAAAGGTTTCAGAGGCATCTGGTGACCTTACCAATAAGGCATAATCTCCTCATTCACTCAGAGCTGGATTAATTATCTCAATACCATCCTTGCCAGATCATGAATGGATGTAATTTCTTTATAGGAAGTGATGTACAGAATGCTTAGTACTATTGGGTATGCTGTGATTTATATTGAAAAGCTTGCACCGTCATACTGTGTGGTCCATTTGTCGGCCATCACAGAGTCTGGTACCCAGAACCTTTAATATTATATTTATCAAGAAAAGCATCCAGGCCCCCCTTGGACTTGATTAGTGAATCAACCATTACAACATCATGTGGCAGGGAGTTCACTAATCCCTCTCCTCTTAAAGCAAAGAATCGTCATCTGTAATGATCTGTGATGATGACTAAACATGTTCCCTCTAGACCAGGGGTCCCTAAATTGTGCCTCGGGAGCTACATGTGGCTTGCGCACCCATGATGTGTGGCTTACAGCTGTCTGTTTTTTTGAAAGTCATTTTCTCAACCCGAACTCTGAACATCGAACCTCAGGTTCACTCCTCTCTAGGGATCAGCACTGCTCAGTACTCGATCAAGCATAGGATAAGCATAAGCATAAGCATAGCATAATAGCAACGATTTGCCCGTGTCGCACAACCGACGGGGGCGGGTACGATCGCTTGCAATCTTGCTAGCGAGAAGTACCCTTAAGTCAGTCTCTGCCTGAAGCCCACAGCATGTTCTGTGCTTGAGCGCCGTGACTTCAGTATGCATATAGAAGAGCCTGAATCGTCATGGGACTTCTTGTATTTACATCAGAACTGGGTGTTTGGGGTTAATAAAAGGATGAAAGGAGGTGGGTTCTTTTGTATTCGATTTCAAATAAAAGATTTTTTCGGTGTTTGTGTTTATTTCTTTTCACTTACAGATTAGTAATGGGGGGAGTCTCATAGAGTCCTCCCATTACTAATCTTGGGTTTAGTGACAGCTGTGAGCTGTCATTGACCCCTTATATTACCCCGATTGCCACTACACCAGGGCAATCAGGATGAGCCGGGTAAAGTGCTAGGATTGTCACATCCAATGTATGCGACATTACTGGGCTGCTTCAGGCCGCTATTTTTAGGCTGGGGGGGGCCTACTAACCATATAAGTATAACACTCCAGCTCTAATCCACCTAACCCTTTCTATCTCCTTTTAAAGAGCATAATTCGGTTCCCATAGACTGATATGGGGATCGGTGTCCGGGCAGATATCCGGATTTAATTACGGTCCCGAACCATTTTTTGTTTAAAATCCGGTTGGACACGCAGATTCCGGATATCTATCACTATTTAAGAGGCTTCTGTCAGTGTAGCACTGACAGCTATAATGGATTGCAATACATTACATCAGCAGAGTAATGATGTATAAAAATTGTATACATATTTTTTTAAGTCACAAAATAAAGGAAAGAAACATATAATACCAATAAATACATAATTTATTTAAAAATAAAAATAAGCAAAAAAGTACGCACGAATAACCTGACCTATGAAACAGTCACACAATTTAATCCCTTCAGTAAACATAAAAAAACCCCAACTTGACAAAAAAACATGCTTTTTCATAAAATCGCTGAACAAAAAGTGGAATAAAACCCCATCAAGAACATGAATGTAAATAAAAGTGGTTACACTGAAATATAGCCGCTTAACAGCTTTATCAGCAGAAAAATAAAAAAGTTATAGCTCTCAGAATATACAATGCAAAAACAATTATTTTTTCTATAAAATTGTTTTATTGTGCAAAATATAAAAAACTTTATAAATATGGTTTAACTGTTATTATACAATGAATAAAGAATAATAGTGTTTTACCACTTTTACCACAAGTGGAAAGGCATAAAAAAACCCAACAATTCCTGAATTGCTGTTTTTTGTTCATGCTGCCTAGTAAAAATCAATATAGTAAGCGATCAAAAAATGTTAGGTGCCCAAAAATGGTACCAATAAAAACGTCAACTCATCCCGCAAAAAAAATCCTTCACATGACTCTTTCTCCAGAGATACAGATATTCAGATAAATTATAGGTCTCAAAATAGGGCAATGCAAAAACGTTTTTGTAAAAAAACATAACGTCTATTTGTGTGTGATAATGGCTAAACATAAAAAATATATAAATCTGGTATTGTTGTAATCATATAGACCCGAAAAATAAAGTCATCTAATCACTTATACTGCATGAGAAATGGCGTAAAAAAAGAAATAAACTCAATTCCTGACCTACTGTTGATTTGTTTTTTCTTCCTTCCAAAGATCGCAGTAAGGCTCGGCTCACATTTATCCTGCGCTCTACGCTTAGCACTTACATCGGGATTCCGTGTAAATCTCTGAAATATCTCTGAAACATGTAATTTAAACAGAACTCCCAATGGAAGATTCATTATGAAGAGACAGATGGAGACACTGTACGCTGCCTGGCCTATAATACAGCGGTGTCCCTCTTTTTAGGAGTTCACAAATATGTGGTCGACCACAGATTTCTGCACCTCTGAAAAGCTGGACACCACTAAAAAGAGGCCAAAGAGAGTACCCCCACCTGCCTTATTAGTGAACGGATCTGTCGGAGACTTCATCTGACTCACGTGTTTCAGATATTTAGATAGAATCCCCACATGTACAGTAAGTGTGAGCACCTTATACATGTGAACTGATCCAAAATATTCGCTACCCCAAAATGCCACCAAATAAAGCTTCAACTCAACCCACAAAAAAAGTCACCATTTAGGTCTGTCACCTGTTAACAGAAATATGTGTCCAAGTTACTGTTAGCACAAAGGCTCTGATAAAGTGATATGGCTCCGTCCAAAAGAAATCTAGCCAAATCTGTGCTCCTAAATCCAAACGCACTCCTCACTCCTGATCCCCATAATGTGCCTAATGGACAGTTTCGATTTCATATGTATTACATTAACATAGTGAGGAAAGCCCACTTATTTTACAGGTGCAGGGTTCCAGAAGCATAAGCTATGCACAATGTATTGGGCGGTATAATTTATTGGGCACTACAATGGCATATTTGCAGTACTCACTCTGTATCTTTCACTGTGTGTTTGTTTCTGGAAAATGTCCGTAGAGTAAAAATAGTAACTACACCCATATATGAATTCCTAGAGGGGTGTTATAATGAGGGTCACTTGAGGGGGGGTTCCACTGTTTAGGCACATTAGGGGCTCTGCATATACAGTCCACAAACTATTCTAGAAAAATCTGCGCTGCAAAAGACAGATAGCGCTCCTTCCCTCCCAACTGCTACCATGTGGCCAAACAGAAGCGCACACCCTGATATGGGGTTTTGCCACTTTCAGCAGAAATTGTGTAACAAACTATGGGGCCTTTTTTAGCAATTTCCCCTTGTGAAAATAAAAAATCTTGCACTAAAAACAGTATTTTAGTGATAAAAATGGAATTATTAGTTCTTTATCTCAGGAATAGTATAAAATTCTGTGACACATTTGTGGTGTCACTCTCCTCACTTCCAGACAATAAAAATTCCTTTTATTCAGGTTTTTCTTTTTTTCAATTTTTTTTCGTATTTATATATTTCTCCTTTTCCTTTCTTTTTTCCCTTTTTTATTCTTTCAATCTTTTTTGTGTACAACTTAATAAAGTATAATCAAATAGAAAAATATATTTTTATACATGCATCAGACAGCGTGCAGACTATATACCCTTTTTCACCTTTTGAACCCTGACTCGTGTTTTGTTTTGGCACCCTTTTTTTAACCAGCAGTTTATTTATGGACTGTTACTAGCGTTGTCTGTCTTTCTGTTGGATTTCCTGATGAAGAAGTGGGGTACATTTTGAAACGCTTTGAATTAAGCCACTTTGCATTATACTTCTCGTAGACTGGTGTCGTATTTCCAGCAGCGCAGTGGTAGATCCACATTTTACAGTGTTCGTAAGCGGCTTTTGGGAATCTCCTCATTGCATCACTAGATACATTCACTGAGGGATGCAGTTTGTAAATGATGTCACTGTTTTGGCACCTCAGTGGCTCTTCCAATGTGGCATTACCATTCCAGCAAAATCTGCATTACAATATGACACTTCTTCCCTTCTGAGTTTTACACTGTGCCTGAAAAGTAATTTCCAGCCACATATAGGATATTGGCAAACTCAGTAGAAATTACGGTACACACATAACAAATTATGTGGTCCATTTCCTCCTAATAGCTGTTTTGAAATTAAAAACTAGGGCTAAAATAACATTTTAGTGGAAAATATTAAATTTTTAATTCCCGCAGCCCAAAATTACATAATTCTGTGAGTCATCTATAGGTCTGAAATGCTTACTACACCCCTAGTCGAATTCCTCAAAAAGTGTACTTTCCAAAATGGGGTCACGTGGGTGGCTTCTGCTGTTTTGGCACCATAGCAACTTTTCAAATGCGACATGGTGTCTGCAATAGTTGATTCCTGCCAAATATGTCCCCAATAGCGCTTCTTTCCTTCCAAGCCCTGCTGTGCACCCAAACAGAAGTTTTCCACCACATATGGTGTATCAAAGTAGACTCAGGAGAAATTACACAACCAATAGAACGGCTTTTTTTCTCCTAATACCCCTGTGACAATAAAACATTGTTGACTAAAGTTCTATTTTTGTTGAGCAAATGTGATTCTTTTATTTTCAAAGCTCAATGGTATAAAATTCTGTTAAACACCTTGGAGTTTAATGTGCTAACCATATATCTAGTTATATTCCTTCAGGAGCCTAGTCTCCAAAATAGGGTCATTTGTGGGGGATTTATACTGTTTAGGCACATCAGGGACTCTGCAAACGTGACATGGTGTCCACTATCGATTTTTGTGTTGCAAAAGTTAAATGCTGCTTTTTCTTTTCCAAGCCTTGATGTGCACCCAAGCAGTAGTTTTCCACCACATATTGGGTATCAGCATACTCAGAAATTACACAACACATTTTAGAGTCCATATTTTTATGCTACCCTTGTGAAAATACAAAATTTGGGGCTAAAGAAACATTTTTTTCTTCCACATTGCTTTAGTTCCTGTGAGCACCTGAAGGGTAAGTAAACTTCTTGGATGTGGTTTTGAGCACTTTGAGGAGTGCAGTTTTTAGATTGGTGTCACTTTTGCGTATTTTCTGTCACATGGGCCTCTCAAAGTCACTTCAAGTGTGATGTGGTCCTCAAAAAAATGCGTTTGTAAATTTTATTGGGAAAATGGTGAAAACATTTTAACCATTGTAACGTTCTATCAAAAAAGAATTATGTTCCAAACATAGTGCTGATGTAAAGTAGACATGTGGTAAATGTTATTTATTAACTATTTTGGATGCCATAACTCTCTGGTTTAAGGGCATTAAAATTCAAAGTTTGAAAATTGCAAAATTTTCAAAATCTTCAAATTTTCAATATTTTCAGAAATAAAAGCAAAAGACATTGTCTTAAATTTACCACTAACATGAAGTACAATATGTCACAAAAAACAAGCTCAGAAAAACTTCTCAGAATCACTTGGATCCCTTGAAGCATTGCAGAGTTTGTATGTTGTTTTTATTTCAGCTTGATCTTGAACCATGGTAGCTTGATGGATGAACAATCAGTAGGAAGATTGATTTTGTGCAAGCCTAGATAGGTCCACCAGGGTCTTCTCTGCTGTTTTCTTGATTGCATCAAGTCATCAGGTTGCTGGTATTCTTCTTGTTCTTTCTATGAGTGGTTATTGATCCGAGTAGGTTAACGTCCAGTTTGTCGCAGTCCATCTCAAATGTGTTCTGGTCATAACTGGCAGTAGTCAATATCTTTGTCTTTTCTCTTGAGATAAGGGTGCTTTGCACGCTGCGACATCGCTAGCGATTGTTAGCGATATTGCGAGCGATAGCACCCGCCCCCGTCGTTTGTGCAACATGTGGGGATCACTGCCGTAGCGAACAATATCGCTACGTCAGCGTCACATGCACATACCTGTTCAGCGATGTCACTGTTGCTGCCAAACAACCCCTCTTTCAAGGGGGAGGTGCGTTCGGCGTCACAGTGACGTCACAGCGGCATCACAAAACGGCTGCCCAATAGAAGAGGAGGTGAGGAGATGAGCGTCCGGAACATGCCGCCCACCTCCTTCCTTCCTCCTTTCCGATGGACACATATAGGATGATGTTCGTCGTTCCTGCGGTGTCACACACAGCGATGTGTGGTGCCGCAGGAACGACGAACAACCTGCGGAATGAAACACCAATGACATTATGATTTGGAGCGACATGTCAACGATCAACGATTTTTGCCATTTTTGCGATTGTTGATTGTCGCTCCTAGCTGTCACACGCTGCGATGTCGCTAACGACGCCGGACGTGTGTCACAAACACCATGACCCCGACGATATATCGTTAGCGATGTTGCAGCGTGTAAAGCACCCTTAAGAGTCTCACGTTTAAGATTTACATCCTAACACTCATCCAGAAATTTTGATTCCTTCATCTTTATCGGCAAGTCCACCCTTCCTGAAAATAGCATCTACATATAAATTGAAGAGAAATGTTGACAGGATGTAGCCTTGTCTGACGCCTTTTTCTACTTTGAACCATGCCGTATCATCGAGTTCCGTTTGGAGTGTTGCTTCTTGGTTGATGTAAAGGTTCCTGATGATGCTGATGAGATGGTTTTGCAAAACCATATCCTTCATGGTATTCCAAAGATTTTTGTGATCAGCACAAAGGCTTAATTGTGGTCAATGAAGCAAAAATAGAGCTCCTTGTTATATTCTTTAGTATTTTCCATTATCCATCTAATGTTAGCAATTACATGCCTTGTTCCTCTGCCTTTTCTGAATCCAGCTTGTATCTCTGGCAGGTCTTTTTCAAAGTAAGGATGTAGCTGTTATATGGTTTAAGCTGGTATAAGTACAATAGTCTGATAGTTCCCACTATCGGTAGCATCTCCCTTCTTCGGAATACGAATAAACACCGATCTTGTCCTGTCCTTGTACCATTTACCAGTTGTCCATATCTGTTAACACAGGCATGTGATGACATTAGCTGCTGCTTCAGAAGACTTTATTAGTTCTATTGGAATATGGTCATATCCAGATGCTTTGATTTTTGACAGAAGCTTTGTCACAGTAACAACTTCTTCTTTTAAGAAGTTACGTTTTCTATCATTTCCAGTCTCCGTTTCTTCCCGTATCATTGAGTCGTTCATGCAGAGGTGCTCTATGTATTCTTTCCGTCCTTCCATTCATCTTTCTTTGATGATCTTTAGGGTCTTTTCTGTTAATCATGGCTGCAGTGGTCTCTTCTGCCTCTTGCTTGTGGTCTTTCTAGCTTCTCTAGTATTAATAGTTTTTATATGTATCCATAACTCCTCAGGCTTTGTTTCAGGGATATAAATCCAGAGATATGTATCCAGAGATACAGTGCTGGCCAAAGGTATTGTCACCCCTGCAATTCTGTCAGATAATACTCAGTTTCTTCTTGAAAATGATTGCAATCACAAATTCTTTGGTATTATTATCTTCATTTAATTTGTCTTCAATGAAAAAATAATTTTTTTTATCATAAAGCCAAATTGGATATAATTCCACACCAAACATAAAAAAGGGGGTTGACAAAAGTATTGGCACTGTTTGAAATCATGTGATGCTTCTCTAATTTGTGTAATTAACAGCACCTGTAACTTACCTGTGGCACCTAACAGATGTTGGCAATAACTAAATCACACTTGCAGCCAGTTGACAGGGATTAAAGTTGACTCAACCTCTGTCCTGTGTCCTTGTGTGTACCACATTGAGCATGGAGAAAAGAAAGAAGACCAAAGAACTGTCTGAGGACTTGAGAATCCAAATTGTGAGGAAGCATGAGCATTCTCAAGGCTACAAGTCCATCTCCAAACACCTGAAAGTTCCAGTATCTATGGTGCGCAGTGTCATCAAGAAGTTTAAAGCCCATGGCACTGTGGCTAACCTCCCTAGATGTGGAAGGAAAAGAAATATTGACGAGAAATTTCAGCGCAAGATTGTGCGGATGGTGGATAAAGAACCTCGACTAACATTCCAATAAGTTCAAGCTGCCCTGCAGTCCGAGGGTGCAACAGTGTCAACCCGTACTATCCGTCGGTGTCCAAATGAAAAGGGACTGTATGGTAAGATACCCAGGAAGACCCTACTTCTTACCCCGAGACATAAAAAAGCCAGGCTGGAGTTTGCCAAAACTTATTTGAGAAAGCCTAAAACGTTTTGGAAGAATGTTCTCTGGTCAGATGAGACAAAAGTAGAGCTTTTTGGGAAAAGCCATCAACATAGAGTTTACAGGAAAAAAAAGAGGCATTCAAAGAAAAGAACACGGTCCCTACAGTCAAACATGGCGGAGGTTTTGGTGTTGCTTTGCTGCCTCTGGCACTGGACTGCTTGACCGTGTGCATGGCATTATGAAGTCTGAAGACTACCAACACATTTTGCAGCATAATGTAGGGCCCAGTGTGAGAAAGCTGGGTCTACCTCAGAGGTCATGGGTCTTCCAGCAGGACAATGACCCAAAACACACTTCAAAAAGCACTAGAAAATAGTTTGATATAAAGCACTGGAGACTACTAAAGTGGCCAGCAATGAGTCCAGACCTAAATCCCATAGAACACCTGTGGAGAGATCTCAAAATGGCAGTTTGGAGAAGGCAACCTTCAGATCTCAGGGACCTGGAGCAGTTTGCCAAAGAAGAATGGTCTAAAATTCCAGCAGAGCATTGTAAGAAACTCATTGATGGTTACTGGAATCAGTTGTTCGCAGTTATTTTGGCTAAAGGTTGTGCAACCAAGTATTAGGCTAAGGCAGACCTGGGCAAGGGGCGGCCCGCGGGCCACATCCGGCCCGCCTACTCTCTGTGACCGGCCCGCCTGGCTCCGGGCGTCCTTGCTGGCCGGTCACTGATGAGGGCAATCTGACCTGTTGTCCGGAGCTCCAGGCTCCGAGCGGCCCGTGGTCAGATTGCCCTCATCACACGCTGCGTGCCGGCAGGGAACAGAGGACAGATACTGCAGCACCGGAACGCAGGAATCTGTCCTCTGTTTCCTGCCGGCACTTTCTCTGTGACACACACACGCGCGCCCTGATGTCGTCAGTACGGCGCGCGTGTGTGTCATTTGAAAAGTTCCCGCCCCGGCTGGAGAAGAAGATGCAGCAGCCGGAGCCCGTACGGAGAGAGGAAGCAGCTCAGCGGGGAGCCGTACAAGAGAAGAAGGATGTCAGCGGGAGCCCGTACGGAGGTGCCTGAGGAGGGAAAGGTGAGTGGTGACTAGTAACCTGAGGGGACAATGGGGGGAGTGGAGGGGAGGGGGGGTAACTGGTGAGTAATATTTGGGTGTAGTGATGTAGTTTTACAGGTGTAGTATATAGGGGTCTAGTGATGTATATGTGGATGTAGTGATGTATATTACAAGTGTATATAGAGGTGTAGTGATGTATATTTCAGGTGTATATAGGGGTGTAGTGATGTATATTACAAGTGTATATAGGGGTGTAGTGATGTATATTACAGGTGTATATAGGGGTGCAGTGATGTATATTACAGGTGTATATGGGGGTGCAGTGATGTATATTACAGGTGTATATGGGGGTGTAGTGATGTATATTACAGGTGTATATGGGGGTGCAGTGATGTATATTACAGGTGTATATGGGGGTGCAGTGATGTATATTACAGGTGTATATGGGGGTGCAGTGATGTGTATATGGGGGTGCAGTGATGTATATTACAGGTGTATATGGGGGTGCAGTGATGTATATTACAGGTGTATATGGGGGTGCAGTGATGTATATTACAGGTGTATATGGGGGTGTAGTGATGTATATTACAGGTGTATATGGGGGTGTAGTGATGTAGTATATGGGGATTGTTTGTGTATATATGTATATAGCGTGTGCGTGTGTGTATGTATGTGTGCGTGCGTGCAGAGAGAAAAGCCCGTAACTGCGAGTGGTACTGGAGTTACATCGGGTACCACGTGCTCTCTCCCCGCCCCCTGCAGCGCCATACCGCTATTACAGGGCCTGATTGCGTTTCTCCGGTACCTGTTTGCATACATGTGACAGGTACCGGAGAAAACACGAGTCTGTGAAATAAAAAGATATTCCATATTTACCTGCTTTCTTTAGCTCTGCTGCCTCCCGCTCCTGACCACTGCTCATTCATTGATTATTCACCGCACTCAGGACCTGGAAGCCGGAGCATCGCGATGACAGCACCGGGCACAGCACCGTTGAGGACATCACCACAGGGACAGGTGAGTATTTTGCAAGCACAGTGACATCCAGGAGGTCATCAGAGTTTCCAATGAACTTTGATGACCATCCTGCGACACCCACGCTACAGCTTCATGGGTTCATCAGAGTTCATTGGGAACTGTGACGAGTCCCCGAGATGCTCCGGCTTCCAGGTTCTCAACATACACACACACCTGTATACTCACCCAGCGATGCGGTCCCCAGCGCTGTCCCTGCTTCCAGCTGCTCACTGCAGTGAATATTCAGTGAGTATAATTACCAGCGATAAGGAGCGGGAGGCAGCAGAGCCAGAGACAGCAGCGCTGGAGAGAGGTAAATATAGAAAATCTTTTTATTAAAAAGACCCGTGTTTTCTCTGGTATTTGTCACACTGATGTCACACAGATCACATCAGTGTGCGATCCGTGTGACACCCGTGCTGCCAGAGAAAAAAAGGACATGTGTGCGTGCAGGACCATGAGGGGTCACAGTCCGTAACTTACTGTTTGTATATGAAGGGATAGTATATATGCTATATACAGTATTGGGTAAAACTGAGTTAATTATATTAGTCCGGCCCTCTAAAACCATCCCAATTTCTCATGCGGCCCCATGGGAAAATTAATTGCCCACCCCTGGGCTAATGGGTACTTTGCACGTTGCGACATTGCTACTGCGATGTCATCAGGCTCAAATCGAAAGTGACGCACATCCGGCGCCAGTAACGACGTCGTAACGTGTAAAGCCTAGATGCACTGATAAAGATCGCAAAAGCGTCGTAAATCGGTGATTTGTGTAGTGTCGGTCATTTTCATAATTTCGCTGCAGCGACAGGTACGATCTTGTTCCTCGTTCCTGCGGCAGCACACATCGCTGTGTATGAAGCCGCAGGAGCGAGGAACATCTCCTTACCTGCGTCCCGCCTGCAATGAGGAAGGAAGGAGGTGGGCGGGATGTTTACGTCCCGCTCATCTCCACCCCTCCACTTCTATTGGCCGCCTGCCGTGTGACGTTGCTGTGATGCCGCACGACCCGCCCCCTTAGGAAGGAGGCGGGTCGCCGGCCAGAACGAAGTCGCAGGGCAGATAAGTGCGTGTGAAGCTGCCGTAGCGATAATGTTCGGCAGCTATCACAAGATATAGCATCTGCGATGGGACTATCACGCTCGGCATCGCTACAATCGGCTAGCGATGTCGCAGTGTGCAAAGTACCCCTAAGGGTGCCAATAGTTTTGTCTGGTCCATTTTTGGAGTTGTGTGAAATGATCAATGATTTTATTTTTGTTTCATTCTCTTTTGTGTTTTTTCATTGCAAGCAAAATAAATGAAGATAATACCAAAGAATTTGTGATTGCAATCATTTTCAAGAAGAAACTGAGTATTATCTGACAGAATTGCAGGGGTGCCAATACTTTTGGCCAGCACTGTATGTGTCCAGAGATATAAATCAGTTGTGCAGACCATTCAAAACTACTTCAGGTATGTTGGTCAAATCAAAGTTGTAAACCACCTGTTGTTTAGTCCTTTTGCGCAGTTTGACTATAATCTTTGCCGTCAAAAGTTCATGATCAGTTCCACAGTCACCTCCTGGCTTTGTTTTCTCAGTAATGATCGATGACCTCCATCTTTTTCAAATACATAGGTAGTCAATCTGATTGTTATAGGCCCCATTTGGTGATGTCTATGTGTAAAGTCTCCATTTGTGATTTTGGAAAAGGTGTTCATGATGGACAGTTGATTTGTCATACAGAAGTCAATGAATCTTCCTCCAGCCACTTTTCATTTGGGCCATGTGTTTAAGGGGTACTTTGCACGCTGCGACATCGCTAGCCGACTGTAGCGATGCCGAGCGCGATAGTTCCCGCCCCCGTCGCAGATGCGATCTCTTGTGATAGCTGCCGTAGTGAACATTATCATTACGGCAGTTTCACACGCACTTACCTGCCCTGGACGTCGCTCTGGCCGGCGACCCACCTCCTTCCTAAGGGGGCGGGTCGTGCGGCGTCACAGCGACGTTACACGGCAGGCGGCCAATAGAAGCGGAGGGGCGGAGATGAGCGGGACGTAAACATCCCACCCCCTCCTTCCTTCCTCATTGCAGCCGGGACGCAGGTATGGAGAAGTTCCTCGCTCCTGTGGCTTCATACACAGCGATGTATGCTGCCGCAGGAACGAGGAATAACATCGTACCTGTCACTGCAGCGAAATTATGGAAATGACCGACACTACACAGATCACCGATTTTCGACGCTTTTGTGATCGTTTATCGGTGCTTCTAGGCTTTACACGTTGCGACGTCGTTACTGGCGCCGGATGTGCGTCCCTTTCGATTTGACCCCGACAATATCGCAGCAGCGATGTTGCAACGTGCAAAGTACCTCTAAGGCTATGTGCGCACAGTGCGTTTTTCGCGGCGTTTTTGTGCGTTTTCGGGTTCGTTTTTGGCCTCAAAACTGCAGGATTTTGCTTCCCCAGCAAAGTCTATGAGTTTTCATTTTTGCTGTCCGCACACATCTGTTTTTTTTACCTGCGTTTTTGAGTTAAAAAAAAAAATGGACATGTCAGTTCTTTCCTGCGTTTTTCTGCGTTTTCCGCCCATGCAATGCATTTGAAAAACGCAGCAAAACGCAGAGATCAAAAACGCAGCAAAACGCAGCCAAAAACGCACCAAATCGCGGCAAAAACGCATGCGTTTTTTGATGCGTTTTTTTTTGACGCAGGTGCGTTTTTGTGCGTTTTTAGCGGCCAAAAACGCACAAAAACGCAGCGTCAAAAAGACGCAGTGTGCGAACCTAGCCTAAGACCTCTGGTCTTGTCTGTTTACTCTAAAATTAAATGGACAGCGGTAATCAAAGATTCAGACACCATATACCACCTTCACATATACCACATCTCATTTTGGGTGAAATTTATTTAATTCATTTTACATCTGTTTTCACTTAACGAGTGTTACTTTTCATAAACATTCAGTAAACATGAAAAAATTATTGACTTATTTTTATACATACAGTGAATAATAATAATATTTATCTATAAAATGCCAATGTGAATGTGATCAAATGAATTTACCACATATTAATACGTATTGGCTAGAATTTTTATTTACTGGGTTTTTGATTTATCATGTGTTAAAATATAAAGGGAATGAGGTCTTTTATATGCAACACAAAGGTTTATTGTTTTTTTTGTCTGACTTATTTGGTTTCAGGTTTTCTACTCTAATCAACCTTCAAAGTAGTTGAAAGTGACTGGACGGTTTCCAAGTAATTTATCCCTCATTCACAAGGCTCTGTGGTGGTATTCTGTGCCATCAAACAGGTCTCTTTTGCCTTAACACTAATATGTCACTGAAATAAAAAGAGATTGAGACTTTCAGGCTGCCCGGTCTTTCATCTTGTCATGCGATTCTGCCCAGGAAGGAATACTAGGCACACAACTAATGTCATGTTTGCCGTTACAGATCAAAGATGCTGGAAACAAATACAGTTTACCTTGAGGTGTTAAATTATCCTTTCGTCATTGATGTTTGATATCAAACAACACACGGTCTGGATGATATCTCCCACATATTAAACACAGGGCCTTGCCTAGAAATTGGATTGATCATCAGCTTTTGATGGAGAGGTGCCTGCTGAATGTGGGTTCATCTACTGTATCTAAACATAGGATTATAGGTGGCTACTGATATATAGATCATTGACAAATATCACCAGAAGTAGTTAAGGCCCAGTCACACTAAACAACTTACCAGCGATCCCAACAACGATACAACCTGATAGGGATCGCTGGTAAGTTGCTAGGAGGTCGCTGGTGAGATGTCACACTAAAGGTGGCTTTACACACTGCAACATCGCAAACGACATCGCTGTAACGTCACTGGTTTTGTGACGTAATAGCGACCTCCCCAGCAACATTGCAGTGTGTGAAACACATCAGCGACCTGGCCCCAGCTGTGAAGTTGCTGATCGTTACAAATCATTCAGGACCATTCTTTGGTCCTTTGTTTCCCGCTGTGCAGCATGATCGCTAGAAAGTCTCAGTGTGTAAAGGAGACTTAAATGTGCAGGCAGCAGGAGCTGGCTTCTGCGGACACTGGTAACCACAGTAAACATCGGGTAACCAAGAAGCCCTATCCTTGGTTACCCGATATTTACCTTCGTTACCAGCCTCCGCCGCTCTCACTGTCAGTGCCGGCTCCTGCTCCTTGCACGTGTAGCAGAGTACACATCGGGTAATTAACCCCATGTGTGCTGTAGCTAGGAGAGCAGGGAGCCAGCGCTAAGCAGTGTGCGCTGCTCCCTGCTCTCTGCACGTGTAGCTACAGCACACATCGGGTAATTAACCCGATGTGTGCTGTAACTAGGAGAGCAAGGAGCCAGCGCTAAGCAGTGTGCGCGGCTCCTGCTCTGTTCACATGTAGCTGCAGCACACATCGGGTAATTAACCCGATGTGTACTGTAGCTAGGAGAGCAGGGAGCTAGCGCTAAGCAGTGTGCGCTGCTCCCTGCTCGCTGCACGTGTAGCTACAGCACACATCGGGTAATTAACCCCATGTGTACTGTAGCTAGGAGAGCAGGGAGCAGCGCTAAGCAGTGTGCGCAGCTCCTGCTCTGTGCACATGTAGCTGCAGCACACATCAGGTAATTAACCCGATGTGTACTGTAGCTAGGAGAGCAGGGAGCCAGCGCTAAGCAGTGTGCGCTGCTCCCTGCTCTCTGCACGTGTAGCTGCGTGCGCTGGTAACCAAGGTAAATATCGGGTTGGTTACCCGATATTTACCTTAGTTACCAAGCACAGCATCGCTTCAGTGCGTCGCAGCTGGCTGGGGGCTGGTCACTGGTTGCTGGTGACAGCTCACCAGCAACCCGTGTAGCGATGCTCCAGCGATCCCTGCCAGGTCAGGTTGCTGGTGGGATCGCTGGTGCGTCTGACTGTGTGACCTCTCACCAGCAACCTCCTAGCAACTTACCAGCGATCCCTATCAGGTTGGGATCGCTGATGGGATCGCTGAAAGTCTCAGTGTGTAAAGGGGCCTTAAGCGACACTCCAGTGATCCCACCAGCAACTTCACCTGGCAGGGATCGCTGGAGCGTCGCTACACGGGTTGCTGGTGAGCTGTCACACAGGCAGATCTCACCAGCAACCAGTGACCAGCCCCCAGCCAGCAGCGACGCGTGGAAGCGATGCTGCGCTTGGTAACTAAGGTAAATATCGGGTAACCAACCCGATATTTACCTTGGTTACCAGCGCACACCGCTTAGCGCTGGCTCCCTGCACACCTAGCCACAGTACACATCGGGTTAATCACCCGATGTATATGCTGCTACGTGTGCAGGCAGCAGGAGCCGGCTTCTGCGGACGCTGGTAACCACGGTAAACATTGGGTAAACAAGAAGCCCTTACCTTGGTTACCCGATATTTACCTTCGTTACCAGCGTCCGCCGCTCTCACACTGCCAGTGCCGGCTCCTTGTTCCCTGCACTCCTAGCCACAGTACACATCGGGTTAATTACCCGATATGTACTGTGGCTACGTGTGCAGAGAGCAGGGAGCCGGCACTGACAGCTGAGAGCGGCGGACGCTGGTAACGAAGGTAAATATCGGGTAACCAAGGGAAGGGCTTCTTGGTTACCCGATGTTTACTGTGGTTACCAGCGTCCGCAGAAGCCGGCTCCTGCTGCCTGCACATTTAGTTTTTGCTCTGTCGCTGTCACACACAGCGATGTGCGCTTCACAGCGGGAGAGCAACAACTAAAAAATGGCCCAGGACATTCAGCAACAACCAATGACCTCACAGCAGGGGCCAGGTTGTTGCTGGATGTCACACACAGCAACATCGCTAGCAACATCGCTGTTACGTCACAAAAGTTGTTCCTTAGCAGCAATGTTGCTAGCGATGTTGCTTAGTGTGACATGGCCTTTTACTACAGTCTTTCTGCTGCCAGTAGGATACAGTATATTCTTTTTATGGTTCAATAGGTTTGTATTTATTATTTAATAACAAATACCGATCACCAAAATTTAACAATAGTGTGGAAAGCTTAGAAAAAAATTACATAAGAACTTGCAGTACACCAATAGTAATTTTCCAAGTCTGCTAGTAGAACTGCTTAATATGCAATGCTATATGATAAACTATAGACTGAACAGTGTCAAACACAAGGGATTAGGGTCAGGTAAGGAAAACATACAGTATATCACAAAATAAGTACACCTCTCACAGTTTTGTTAATATTTTATTGTATCTTTTCATGGGACAACACTGAAGATATGACACTGTGATACAATGTAAAGTAGTCAGTGTACAGCTTGTATAACAGTGTATATTTCAAGTGCCCTCTAAATGAGTCCAGTTTCAGACGTCCGTGTTTATTCAGGTACCAGTCACACGCATGGTTATGGTCACACGTGTGACATCCGTGTTTGCATACGTGTGACAGGTACTGGAGAAAACACGTGTCTGTGAAATCAAAAGATTTTCCATATATACCTGTTTTCTCCGGTTCTGCTGCCTCCTGCTCCTGACCGCCGCTCATTATATTCATCGATTATTCACCGCACTCAGGACCTTGAAACCGGAGCATCACGGGGACAGCGTTGGGCACAGCACGGCCAAGGACAGCACTATGGGGACAGGTGAGAATTCTGCAAGCACAGTGACATCCAGGAGGTCATCGGAGTTCCCAATAAACTCTGATGACATCCTGATGACCCCCCGCGACACCCGCGCTACAGCTTCATGTGTTCATCAGAGTTCATTGGGACCTGTGATGAGTCCCCGATGCTGTCCCCACGATGCTCCGGCTTCCAGGTTCTCACTAGAGATGAGCCACCCCCCTAGTGTTCGAGCTCGGTTCGTCGAACGGAGGCTCCGTTCGACGAACGTTCGACGAATTCCTTCGAACCCTATTGAAAACAATGGCAGGCAAACACAAACACACAAAAACACATTATACATGTACACACACAGATAATAAACATTGCCATTACACTTACAGGTCCCCGCGACGCGTCCTGTACTCTGTCTCCCACCACTTTTCCTTCCAATAATCGCTGCGTCCTCCCGGTAACCAGCACTGATGATAGGACCTTCCGTGATGTCAAAATAGCATGTGACCAGTCACGTGTGTATTATCTCATTGGCTACAGACAGGTCACATGGCTAGACGTCATGCTAGGTCCTGTCAGTGCATCTCTCCAGTACGCGGTGCTCGTTTGTGCATCTCCGTGTACCGGCGAGATGCTCTGGCACATGGTTGGCTTCCCCGTTCCTGCATGTGGGCACTCTTTACAGAGTCAGCCCACATGCAAGGACTGGCTGCCACAGCTGGTGAATTGGGGCACCAGGAATCACGTGATTGGAGCACCGTTGCTATAGTAACCCGCCTGTCAGATTACTTTAGCAATGGTGGCAGCGGTGACGTCACCGCTTACAGCCCGCAGCCTCTGCTCACTCACTGAGTGATTAGACTGCACGGGAGCAGCAGCGTCTTCCTCCCATGCAGTGCTGTCTGATGTAGCAGAGCTGCATGGGTTGAAGGAGAAAGAAGACAAAAGACCAGGATCGTGGAGGGATGAGAGGGAGTAATAAACATGGAGTCTCTAAGTGTGTCTGTGTATTTATTTCTATTAAAGTATTTTTTCTCTGTGGGGTGTCTTTTTTTTTAACCCTTTATTGGAGATTCTTAATGGCCGGGTCAAAATTGCCTGACATTAAGAATCTCTGGCTTAATACTAGCTAGTAAAACAAAGCAAGTATTAACCCATTATTACCCAGCAAGCCACCTGGCTTCAGGGCTGCTAGAGAGTTGGATACAGCGCCAGATGATGGCGCTTCTATGAAAGCGCTATTTTCTGGGGGGGGGCTGCGGACTGCAATTCGCAGCAGAGGGGCCCAGAAAGCCCGGGCCAACCTGTCCTGCAGATTCCAATCCTCAGCTGCCTAGTTGTACCCGGCTGGACACAAAAATGGGGCGAAGCCCATGTCAATTTTTTTTTAGTTATTTCATGAAATTCATGAAATAATTAAAAAAAGGGCTTCCCTATTTTTTTTAGTTTCCAGCCGGGTACAAATAGGCAGCTGGGGGTTTTGGGGCAGCCGTACCTGCCTGCTGTACCTGGCTAGCATACAAAAATATGGCGAAGCCCACGTCATTTTTTGGGGGGGGGCAAAAAACTCATGCATACAGTCCTGGATGGAGTATGCTTACCCTTGTACTTCTGCAGCTGCTGTCTGCTCTCCTGCATACACTAGTGGATTGAGCATGCTGAGCCTTGTAGTTCTGCAGCTGCTGTCTGCTCTCCTGCATACACTAGTGAATGGAGCATGCTGAGCCTTGTAGTCCTGCAGCTGCTGTCTGCTGTCCTCCATACAGACAGATAGCAGACAGCAGCTGCAGAACTACAAGGCTCAGCATACTCCATCCAGGACTGTATGCAGGAGATTTTTGCCCCCCCCAAAAATTACGTGGACTTTGCCATGTTTTTGTATGCTAGCCAGGTACAGCAGGCAGCTACGGGCTGCCCCCAACCCCCAGCTGCTTATTTGTACCCGGCTGGGAACCAAAAATATAGGGAAGCGCTTTTTTTTTATTATTTCATGAATTTCATAAAATAATTAAAAAAAAATTTAGTGGGCTTCGCCCAATGTTTGTGTAGAGCCAGGTACAACTAGGCAGCTGGGGATTGGAATCTGTCAGCTTTCTGGGCACCCCTGCTGTGAATTGCAGTCCGTAGCCGCCATAGAAAATGGCGCTTTCATAGAAGCGTCATCTTCTGTCGCTGTATCCAACTCTTCCAGCTGCCCTGGTGACGGGTGGCTCGCTGGGTAATAATGGGGTTAGGGCTAGCTGTATTTTATCAACTGGCCCTAAGCCCGAAATTCATGGTGTCACTCCAATATTAGACATGGCCACCATGAATTTCTAGTACAGATAAAAAAAAACCACAACACACAGAAAAATATTTTTATTAGAAATAAAACACAATACATTTAGTGACTCCATCTTTATTGAAATAAAGAACCCCTCTCCGCAGTAATCCTGGGTCAAGGGTCCCACGCCGTCCAATCCGGATCCAATATCATCTGATCGGTTTGCTTGAAGGCAAAGAGATCAGATGATGTGTCAGGTTCAAGGGCCTGAATCACATGACACAGCAGCTGATTGTATAAACGGGTTTTATACATTCAGCTGATGCATCAGTGCAAAAAAACAAACAAACTACATACTTCTGTGCAAACTCCTGTCCGACAGCAGCAACTGATAGGTTAGCCAGCCGGGCGGTAAAAAGCCGTCCTCACCACTCGACTTTTAGTGTCAGCTGATCCCGTCAGGTGACCGCATCAGCTGATCATCACCAGGTCTGAGAGAGAAACGAGAGAGAAAAGACAAGAGAGAGAGGGAGAGAGAAAAGAGAGAAAAGAGAGAGAAAAGAGAAGAGAGAGGGAGAGAGAGAAGAGAGAGAGAGAGAAGAGAGAAATAAGAGGAGAGAAGAGAGAGAAGAAGAGAGAAGAGAGAGAGGAGAGAGAAGAGAGAGGGAGAGAGAGAAATAGAGAGAAGAGGAGAGAAGAGGAGAGAAGAAAGAGAGAGAAGAGAGAGAGGAGAGAGAGAAGAGAGAGAGGAGAGAGAAGAGAGAGAGAAGAGAGAGCAGAGAGAGGGAGAGAGAGAGAGAGAAGAGAGAGAGAAGAGAGAGAGAGGAAAGAGAAGAGAGAGAGAAGAGAGAGAGATAGAGGAGAGAGAAGAGAGAGAGAAGAGGAGAGAAGAGAGAGAGGAGAGAGCAATACAGAGACTTTTGTCATGATTAACCCCGTTATTACCTCGATTGCCACCGCACCAGGGCAATTTGGGATGAGCTGGGTAGAGTCCCAGGACTGCCGCATTTAATGGATGCGGTATTTCTGGGCGGCTACCTGCTGATATTTTTAGGGTGGTAGGCTCCCCATAACGTGGTGCCCTCCATCCTGACAATACCAGCCTCCAGCCATGTTGCTTTATCCTGGCTGGTATCGAAATTGGGGGGAACCGCATTTTTTTTTTAAATTATTTATTTATTTTACTGCACGATATAGACCCACCCGCCCTCCAGCGGCTGTGATTGGTTGCAGTGAGACAGCTGTCACTCATCGTGGGGGCGTGTCTGACTGCAACGAATGATGGGTGCCGGTGGGCGGGGAAGGCACGGAATACTTGATTGAATAATGAAGCGGCAGCCATTTTCAAAAGAGGAAAAGCCGCCGGAGATTTGTGACAGCCGTGCAGCGAGGCGTCCGTGATCGGTGAGTAGGAAAGAGAAAGGGATTGCGCTGGGGATGCAGGACGCATGCAGATACGCAACGTGCGCACATACTTACTGAGAAAAGCCACGCTTTTGGTGATTGAACCGTTCACGAACGGTAACTCGAACTGACGAACTTGAAGCAAATCGTTCGAGTTTGTCGAACGACTCGAACACCGCCCAAAATCAATCAAACTTGAAATTGGCGAACCGTTCGACTTGAACATTGCTCAACTCTAGTTCTCACTACACACACACACACACACACACACACACACACACACACACACACACACACACACACGTATACATTGAGCACATATACACACATATGTATACATACATAGCAGACAAACATGGATACACCGAGCACATTCACACACATAGCGCACATGCATGTATACATTGATCACGCATACACTCTGCTGTATACTCACCCAGCGACGCGGTCCCCGGCACTGAAGTCCCCAGCGCTGCTCCTGCTTCCAGCTCCACAGGGCACTAAATATTCAGTGAGTATAATGGGCGACAATTAGGAGCGGGAGGCAGCAGTGGCAGAGACAGCATCGCTGGAGAGAGGTAAATATAGAAAATCTTTTTATTAAAAAGACTCGTGTTTTCTCCGGTACGTGTCACACTGATATCACATGGATCACATCAGTGTGCGATCCGTGTGACACCCGTACTGCCAGAGAAAAAACGGACATGTCTGCATGTGTACGTGCGGGGTCATGAGAGGTCACATGGTCTGTGTGAAAACACGGACGTGTGATTAACAGCAACTAATAACATGGGTACGTGAGGTATCCGTTTTAAAAACGGATGTCACATGTACCTGAAACACGGACGTCTGAAACCTGCCTAACTCAACACTCAGCCATAAATGTCTAAAGCACTGGCAACAAGGCAACAAAAGTGAGTACACCCTTAAATAAAAAATAGCCAAATTGTGCCCAAAGTGCCAATATTTTGTGTGGCCACCGTTATTTTCAAGAAATGCCTTAAGGCTATGTGCCTATGTAGCATGCCTACGTAGCAGATTTTTTTTTCTATACAAAAAAGCATGTTTTGGAAGGAAAAAAGCTTCTGAAAAAAAGCCAATTTTTATGCTTCTTGTCATTTTTTTTCATGCTTCTTACCTGTTGAGATAGGGAAAATGCAGGAAAAAGCAGAAACAATTGACATGCTGCTTCTTTTTTCAGCAACAAAAACTGCAAGGAAAAAAAGAAGCAATGTGGGTATAGCAAGTCAGGATTCTCATAGACTTTTCTGGGATGCTTTTTACTTGCTTTTACTGATTAAAAGAAGCAGATAAAAAAGCAATGTGGGCACAAGTCCTTGATCTCTTGGGCATGGAGTTCACTAGAGCTGTACAAGAGCCATTGGAATTCTCTTCCTCTCCTCCATGACATCACAGAGCTGGTGGATGTTAGAAACTTTGCGCTACTCCACCTTCCATTTGAGTAAGCCCCACAGATACTCAGTAGGGTTTAGGTCTGCAGACATGCTTGGCCAGTCCAGCATCTTTACCCTCAGTTTCTTTAACAAGTAAGTGGTCGTCTTGTAGATGTGTTTGGGGTCATTATAAAATAGTGAAGAAAAAACAAAAAGCAGCACCAAATGTGCACTACAGCACTAAACATTCCAAACTGTACTTATTTTAAAAAATTTTGAGATTTTTGGCAAAAAATTGCAATTTCTTGAGCTGCTTCGCCACGTCACGGCAAATCTCATTTGAAGCAGTCCTACACTAAAATATTTTTATAAAATGTGCCATACGGCCTCACATATGAATAGTAGAACTGCTCTCAGCAGCACTCACCTGGTCTATTTCAATCCCGTACCCATGACTGAGTCATGGCTGTGGGCGGGACAGGTCCAAGCAAATGCTGCATGAAGTAAATAGCCTGTGGACAAAGCCTGATGACTTAATGTGAACAGTCACCAACCGCCAAAATCCAGACAGATGGAATACATCCCAAATTGGGGTGCAAAGCAAGGTGGAGGTCAACCACCGACCAATTCAATGAAGAAAAAACAAAAAGCAGCACCAAATGTGCACTACAGCACTAAACATTCCAAACTGTACTTATTTTAAAAAATTTTGAGATTTTTGGCAAAAAATTGCAATTTCTTGAGCTGCTTCGCCACGTCACGGCAAATCTCATTTGAAGCAGTCCTACACTAAAATATTTTTATAAAATGTGCCATACGGCCTCACATATGAATAGTAGAACTGCTGTAGAGCCATTGGAATTCTCTTCCTCTCCTCCATGACATCACAGAGCTGGTGGATGTTAGAAACTTTGCGCTACTCCACCTTCCATTTGAGTAAGCCCCACAGATACTCAGTAGGGTTTAGGTCTGCAGACATGCTTGGCCAGTCCAGCATCTTTACCCTCAGTTTCTTTAACAAGTAAGTGGTCGTCTTGTAGATGTGTTTGGGGTCATTATAAAATAGGAATACTGCCCTGTGGCCCAGTTTCTGAAAGGAGGGGATCATGCTCTGCTTCAGTTTGTCACAGTACATCTTGGCACTCATGGTTCCCTCAATGAACTGTAGCTCCACACAGCTGGCAGTACTCATGTAGCCCCAAACCATGACTCTCCAACCACCATGCTTGACTGTAGGCAACACACACTTGTCTTTGTACTGGGACGACAGCCATGCCGAACAATTTCATGCAGTGTGAGGCTAACCCTGATGCCGAGGGTTGAATACATGGGACCTCAGTCAGGTCATAGAGTGTAGGAGACTCCATAGTGCAGTTTGGCGCCAGTGCCATGTCTGATAGCTTCCGTGGGCTGGTCTGTGTCGTAGCTAGTGGGAAATGCTTGCTTCTGGTTTCGCCGAGCTCAGGCCAGGAGCCAAGAATGTTTTCTTCCTGCTCATGGATATTCCTCCTGGGGTGAACACATATCTAATAAGGATCCATTTAGGATCCAATAGAACCGGCTAATTTTGGTGAGTGGAGCAAAGAGACCCAGACCACTAAATGGAGCCAGATTGCTTATCACCATCACTACTTCAGAGCTTATTTTAAGTGAAAATAGGTGTGTTAATAGTGTGACATGTAATGGCTGCACTCCGGATCTCACTGTAGGGCTGTGTGTGATTATAAAGGACACAGTATAGCATTAAATACAGTTCCTCACAGGCAGCCAGTGTTGCAATATTGTTGTAATACAGCAGAGCTGTGAGAACTGCGGCTACTAATGTGTCTGAAATGCGACAAAGTCCAGTTCTACAGTTCTCTGTTAGTTTCTTTTCTCACACTTGTAACACCTCCTTTATTTAAAATAAGCTCTGGAGGCAGATTCTCATGCAGATTACTGCCCGGCCCATAGTCCTGAACAGCTTATTTACATGTAGGAAGAATATGAATTTCTCTGTAATAAGACATTGGATTGTAGATATAAAGGTTTCATTGTATTCTGCTTCCTTTGACCTGCAGGCCCACATAGGTGGCTTTGGAGAGTTGATCCTTCTAAGAGATTCTCTTTAAGAGGAAATAGAGGCAACCTTAATCATTTCAAATGTAAACTACAGTACCGTGCCAAAGTAACAGCAGCCTATACTTCTGAACTGCCCCTAATCAGGAGTCCTGACAAGGGACCTGAATAGCCTGAAGTCAAGTGAACACTTTCGTTGGCCTGTTTCAGACATCATTGATTCTGGTACATATGTGCTTTATTTTATATGTACCAGAATCACTGACATACACAGACCCATTATAATCAATGGGTCTGCTCACACATCAGTGATTTTTCACTGACCGTGTCTCCGTGCGGCGTACACTCGTGTCCGTGATTGCCGCACGGAGACAAGTCAATTTTTTTCTGGCATAACTGATGTCCCATGGGCCACACTATGGTGTGATCCGTGAAACACATACCAGAAAAAAACATACATTGAAAATAAAAAACATTTTCAACTCACCCGTCTCCAGCGACGCTGTGTTCTGCCTCTGCTCTCTGCAGCTTCCTGGAAGCCTCATTATGGTATGCATATTCATGAATGCAGCCAGAGCCGACCCGGAAGTAGCTACAGAGGTAAGAGACAGCGGTGGCCGGATGCTGCAGAGCTGCAGTCTTCAGCACCACGGACAGCAGGAGCAGGGACAGGTGAGTATACGTCCATATGCAATCACAAAGTATGGATCACGTATCACGGGTTGCACATGGACAACCAATCACGGCACACAGAGAACCATATGCGTTTTTTACACGTCAGTGAAAAACGTCTTTGTTTTTCACTGACGTGTGAAACAGGCCTTAAAGGGATTTTCTTAGATTACGAAAACTTTGCTAAGGAAACAGGATAAAAGCAGAAAAGACCAAGTAATCCCCCTGTTCCAGCTTTGCCTCTCTTCCCATCCCTAGAAAATATATTGCAAAGGAAATTGTCACCATTCACATCAGTCCCTTTCCCTTATGGGGCTCACTACCTAATTTCCCTGAGGCAGACAACACAGACAATCTCATATTCAAATTAATCTTCAAGTTTTTGAAATGGGAAAGGAAATTAGAGTACCCAAGGGGATACACGCATCACAGGTAGAATATGCAGACATTATACAATACCCCGGGGGGCCCATGCCATTATAGAGAGAACATGTAGACTTTATACAGTACCCAGGGGAACTCATACCATCACAGGGAAAACATGTAGACATATGCTATCAGAGGGAGAGCATATAGACTTTATACAGTATCCAGGGGGACCTACGCCATCACAGGGAGAACATGTAGACTTTATACAGTAAGAATGGGGACCCACACTATCACAGGTAGAACATGCAAACTGTATAGTATTCAGGGGGCCTTTTGCCATCATAAGTTGAACATGCAAGGTGGCTCAGTGCGGTCCTAGGTTCAAATCCCACCAAGGACAACATCTGCAAGAAGTTTTTATGTTCTCCCCGTGTTTGCGTGGGTTTCCTTCGAGTACTCCAGTTTACTCCCACACTCCAAAGACATACTAATAGGGAATTTAGATTGTTAGCCCCAATGGGTAGGGTATAGCCAATGCATGTAAACTGCTGTGCAATTAATGGCGCTTTATAAATGAATGACTATATATATATATATATATACACACTTTATACAGTACCCAGAGTGATCGATGCCATCACAGAGGGAACATATAGACTTTAAACATCCATAGAATCACAAGGAGAACATGTGAACTTTATAAAGTCCTCATAAGGACCCACATCATCACAGGGAACACATGCAGAATTTATACAGTGTAAGGGGGACCAACACCATCATAAGGAGCATATACTGGCTTTATACAGTATGAGTGGGACCCGCACCATCATAGGGACAACATTCAGACTTTATACAGTACCAGGTAGACCCATGCAGTCACATGGAAAACATGTAGACTGCTATAGATATGATTACAAATTTATAAGAAGTCTTATAATTAACCAAGAGCTTACAATCTAACAAGTTACCTTTACATGGCCCCTATACAGCTGCCACTACCTTTGGAAACAGGTAATTAAATAGAACTCTGACGGCTATCAGATGTGAGGCTAATCTTAGCTTGAATGCTCAAGAATGCGGAGAAGGGCAAAGTTACGACTGGTGGAGATAAAAAAAAATGTAAAATTATTTATCTACATTACAGAAATTATGAAGTAAAGTTTTATAAACTGCGTTTATATAATAGATAGTAAAGTTATATATTCAGAAACATGATGAAATTGTGAACACAAAGCATGGTTTTGCGTCACTGGGCAATGATTGGGGTTCCATATGGATATCAACCAGAAAAATGATAATATCTATGCCATGTCTCCTATCTATGAAGAGGTAAAATCTTGATAGGAAAGATGATGGTAATATCTCCTGTCTGGGATCTTGAGGAGCAGGAATCTTATAAAAGTTAGAAATCTCATAATTTTCTAAGGCTAAGACACATCCTATAGTTTTCTGAAGTCCAGCACTTTTAAGAGTCACCAGAGGGGAGGTATGTGGGTGTAACTTGTGTTACTAAAATGCAAATGTCAATTATGGTCTCTGTTCAATCAGAAAGATACACTTATGAGAAGGGTTGTCCCACATTTATACTATAAAACTTGTAACAGGTGTCCAATAGGCCTGTAAAATGATTGGTAGTGGCAGTTAGTAGTTTTCTTAGTTTATTGTGGAACTTCAAAGGGCTGTACCAAGATATATATATATATATAAAAATATATATATATGTATTCCATGCATTGGAATTGGTTGCATATATACAATATGCTCACCGTGAGTTCCTCAATAATTAACCTACTGTGGGAAACAGCCGCAGCCTCATACATTAAGTGTTGTTTTTTAGGTGTATGTGAAAGACCGCAGAATAGGGAACATTACTACAAGATGGGGACCAGGATGGTACATTACTACAACATGGGAGGCCCAGATGAAGACATTACTACAACAGGGGGCAAAGATGAGGGAAATTAATACAAGATGATCAACAAGGCGTGGGTTAAGGTAAATCGGGAGGTCTCCTCATGTTCTTACTTCCTGGCTTAACTCGATCAAGGTTAAACTTTTCCAAAGCCAACAGTGAAAAAATCTCCACATATTCATTCTTCCAGATTGTTTCCCTGCCTTCTTGTTTTAAATGTGCCCCAGTGTCCCATCAAAACAGACATAGACTTAACCCATATCTGTATCATCCATACGGACTCAATCCATAGTGTTGTTTGAAGAGGAGCCATAGCCATAGCAACCACCGAAGTAACACCACCACTCACTGCTAAACCAGTGCTCGCAGTAGCCTCCGGGGCAGCTACACCGCTTGCCACAGAATCTGCCAAAGCCCAGGTACAACTGGCTGAAACACCCTGCCACACACCACTAGGGCCCACCATTGGGGCAAACAGTCCCCTTAACCATCCTTAGCAATTACGCAGCCAAATATGCAGATTTCTCACTGCCACCCTCACTCATATTTGAACCTGCCACATCACGCACACTAACACCCCCACCAGATACAACATCCAAAACATTCATATGAGGTGCATGTAAACAGTGTCTTACCAGGCTGACTACGAGGGGTCCCAAAAACACCCATCACGTGTCCTCCTCGTTGATCACTACTGTCGTCCTTGCTGTCCAATGTGATTTGGCCCACTTCTTCAGAAGCAGACTCATTCACAAGGACATCACCATCAATAACCGGCAAAACCAACCTGCTGCCCGAGGTCGCCACTTTTGAAGAGGGGATCCTAAATTTGGTTACATGGCTGCAGCCAGCAATCATGGAAGGGTCCCGCACGTCATCACCCCCATTGTTGTCCGCCTCTGTATCGGTGGCTCCCTGGGCTTCTGGACGCCTGCCACGACTCCACCCTGCATTCCATCGCTGCCCAGACTCCGCTGACATGGGCCACAACTGTTCTGCATTCATGGAGGCCAAAGAGGTCACGCAAGCTGCACTTCTGGGTTCGCTGCATGGTCACATAACCATGCCGCCTGCATCATCACGCCGACCCCGCGCTGCAACCCAGAAGCAGAAGACAAACCACAATGTCTGTCCCCATGCAGATATGCCTATAATGACTGTCCCCTTGGCCAATCCCAGAGCCCCAAAACCCAACTGATCTAAACCCTCCCTCCAATTTTCCCTTACAAAGTGCATTTTAGAAATTTACTCGTTGCTATCCCACAGGCCTAGTATCCTTCCTTAGTCATGTCATGCTCCTTTAAGCTGCTTTGGGGCAAGCAGTCCGGACTGGTGCTTTACCAGCTGAGGATATGATACACCACTAAAGTTTTTTGTCAGGGTTTGGGCAGCGGATTTCATATAAACATTTTACAACTTTTTGATGTTGTATAAAAATCTTTGTGGATAGAAAATTGAGGGATAATGTCTTCCTTCTTATTCCATTTGGAAAAATAATAACATTTTTCCTCGGCCACATGAGGTTTGGAGGATGAGTAACGTCTCACTTTCCAAAGTTGGTGATGAGGCATCTGACTGTTTCATCTTTAATACGAAAAGAAATTCAGCAGTAATATAAAGATGAATAATTGTGACTTGTCAGCATGTCAATGAGGAATAGTCCTGCAAATGAATGACACTACACCACATGTAATTCATTAAGATTTGGCAGTTAGAAAGACTCATATTATCTATATATACAGTATATATATATATATATATATATATATATATATATAAAGCGACAACCTGTCTGTGTGGTAGCCCACTGAATGCAAAACCACAGTTTTCACCCAATTTGAGTAAAATGTTGCCCGTCTCTAAGATCAGACTAAAAATACTGTGAACATTAAAACTAGAAATATCCATCCTTCGCGAGATTTGGCCTCGAATGTTGTCTCTTTAGAAATAAAGGAGAAAAAGGGTGTCAGTGTGTTGAATGCAAAACCACACTTTTTGCCCAACGGGTCTGAAAGAATTAAAGTGATGGTGCCTAAAGAGGCGCTCTTAAAGGGGCAGCATGCATATAGTCACTAAGTTGGGGAAACCTGATAAGTCATTCTAAAGTCTGTAATTATAGCAACAGCTGTCAATAACCACTCCAGACATAATTTGGGGCTCATTTATGAGAACTGCCTTACAGTAAGATCGTCCTGGTTGCCTATAACTACTGCAGAAGTAACTGGGATGTCATTTATGAGAGTTGCCTCACAGCAAGATCGTTCTGGTTGCCTATATCCACTGTAGAAGTAACTTTGGCCTTATTTATGAAGATTGCCACACACTAAGATCGTTCTGGTTGCCTATAGCCACTGCAGAAGTAACTGGGGCCTTATTTATGAAGATTGCCACACACTAAGATCGTTCTGGTTGCCTATAGCCACTGCAGAAGTAACTGGGATTTCATTGATGAGATTTGCCTCACAGGAAGTTCGTTCTGATAGACTATAGCCACTGTAGAAGTAACTGGGACTTCATTTATAAGATTTGTCTCACAGTAAGATCATTCTAGTTACCTATAGCCACTGCCGAAGTAACTGGGGCCTCATTTATGAAGATTGCCACACACTAAGATCGTTCTGGTTGCCTATAGCCACTGCAGAAGTAACTGGGATTTCATTGATGAGATTTGCCTCACAGGAAGTTCGTTCTGATAGACTATAGCCACTGTAGAAGTAACTGGGGCCTCATTTATGAAGATTGCCACACACTAAGATCGTTCTGGTTGCCTATAGCCACTGCAGAAGTAACTGGGATTTCATTGATGAGATTTGCCTCACAGGAAGTTCGTTCTGATAGACTATAGCCACTGTAGAAGTAACTGGGACTTCATTTATAAGATTTGTCTCACAGTAAGATCATTCTAGTTACCTATAGCCACTGCCGAAGTAACTGGGGCCTCATTTATGAAGATTGCCACACACTAAGATCGTTCTGGTTGCCTATAGCCACTGCAGAAGTAACTGGGATTTCATTGATGAGATTTGCCTCACAGGAAGTTCGTTCTGATAGACTATAGCCACTGTAGAAGTAACTGGTGCATCATTTATGAAAATTTCCTTACAGTAAGTAAGATCATTATGTTGCCTATAACAAGCAGAGTGCAGCTTTCAGCATTAAAACTGCTGAGATAAAGTGAAAGCTAATATCTGTTTTGTTGCTATTTTCTGCTTTAGGCCGGTTTCAGACGTTCGTGTTTCAGGTACGTGTGACATTGTTTTTAACACGGATGCCACAAATACCCATGTTATTCTACTGTTACTCACACAGCTGTGTTTTGACACGGACCGTGTGGCCCTGCACGCACACATGGAGACATATCCGTTTTTTCTCCGGCAGCACGGGTGTCACACGGATCGCACAGTGATGTGATCCGTGTGACATCAGTGTGACACATACTGGAGAAAACATGGGTCTTTGAAGTAAAAAGATTTTCTATATTCACCTCTATCCAGCGCTGTTTTCTATGGCTCTGGTGCCTCCCGCTTCTGACCACCACTCATTATATTCATTGATTATTCACTGCACTGAGGAGCTGGAAACTGGAGCATTGCGGGGACAGTGCCGAACACAGCACCGCCGAGGACAGCATCGCAAGGACAGGTGAGTGTTCAGCAAGCAGTGTTTGCAGTGACGTCTAGGAGGTCATCAGAGTTTCCAATGAACTCTGATGAACCCGTGAAGTCACCGTCCTGACACCCGCTGTAGCGTGGGTGTCGCAGGGGAGTCATCAGGATGTCATCAGAGTTCATTGGGAATTGACCTCCTGGACGTCACTGCACACACACTGCTTGCTGAATACTCACCTGTCCCCATAATGCTGCCCTCGGCGATGCTGTCCCCAGCGCTGTCCCCGCAATGCTCCGACTTCCAGGCCCTGAGTGCGGGGAATAATCAATGAATATAATGAGTGGAGGTCAGAAGGCAGTGGCAGTGGAACAGAAGAAAACAGCG
The DNA here is from genome assembly GCF_048569485.1 of Anomaloglossus baeobatrachus. Classification (NCBI taxonomy): domain Eukaryota; kingdom Metazoa; phylum Chordata; class Amphibia; order Anura; family Aromobatidae; genus Anomaloglossus; species Anomaloglossus baeobatrachus. Next base: position 509,653,010 of record NC_134355.1, read on the forward strand.
CTGGATACAGGTGAATATAGAAACTCTTTTTCTTTCAAAGACCCGTGTTTTCTCTGGTATGTGTCACACGTATGCAAACACATGTCACATGTGTGACACACATATGACACACGTATGACACATGTATGACCATAACCATGCGTGTGGCTTGTACCTGATTAAACACGGACGTCTGAAACTGGCCTCATATATATCGATTCACCTATTAAAGCTCTGATCAGTGTGAGGTGATTACTAAGCGTAATAATACTATGAAGTGTTTTTTAAAATCCCACAAAAAAAACCAACCAACCATCTATTGGGCAAGTTAATCAAAAAGCTAAGAAACCAAAACTGTCTCAAACAGTTGAGACAAGTAAACAACGCGAGGCCCGGCTTGAAAGGAAACGGATGAGGTAAGAGTTTAATGACACTCGGTCACGCTCGCAGCAGAGTGAGCTAAGTGTCATTAGCATATCACATCCTATGCTCTCACATCTGATACATACACTAGTGTGACTCTGGCCTTCTTAGTATATGTGCATAAATGCATCAGAATTTAATCTGTTTTCAAATTACATTTAATTTCCATGTTCTTTACTCCGTCTCCAAAATAAAGACATAAACAGAACCGTGACAGAGCCATTGATTACAATGAGGCAAACAGTCTTAAAGGGAACCTGTCACCATTTTTTTTTACTTGTAAACTATGCCCATCACCTTTAAAACCATGTGAAAGGGGTTACCACATCGCCTTTATGTCCTCATTAATGCCCCTGAATATCTTTGAAAAAGTGGTTTATACATGTAATTTGAGTTGTCCGGTACAGTGGACGAATCTGGATTGCGATTGGCGTCACTCCGGTTCCTTCAAATGCCACCTCTTCTAGCTGGATGGAAGTGGATGTGTGTCGCCCAGGGAAGGGGGTACTCGGTCCCGGGCAGTAACAAATAGGAATGTCACTCTGGTGACCATTGCCCGGTCCTGTGCCCTGGGGACGCTTATTGAAATTGCAGGGGCTATTTACAAGGGATAATGAAATTAATGTTCGTGACACCACTTGCGGTAATGCGACAAGGGAATAGGTGCAACCGCTGCTGCTGCTTATGAGGCACTGGGGTTGATGGAATCAGAAGCAAGTGTGTTAACCCACTCCGCAGGAAGGGTAAACCCCAGTGTCCTCTAGGTGTTGGATGAGGGGGACAGTGCAGGAACAGGCTATGAGACCTCTTGGTGTTGGATGAGGTACACAATGCAGGAAACAAGGACACACACTGCTGATTACTGTGGTGCTGAATGAGGTGCAGGCTGAAAGGAATCCAAACAGGCAAAGTCCGAGTGAAACAGGGAGTCTTTACCGCTGATTTTTACTCAAAGGTTACACTTCCCTGGTGCTGGGGACAGATTCCTGGTTTCCTTTGTCCCGGCTCTGTCTGTGTAGCCTGGCTATGGCGCCATCCGTGCACTTCTCTTGCACAGCTCTGTCAGAGTCCCCTGCAGACCCTGCAGCCAGCTTCTTCTCCCCTGGGCATCGTGCAATGATCCTCAGGCCTCGCACCCAGACCTGACACCCAGCTGGGCTTCCTCCTCCTTCCTTCTCCTCTCTCTGTCTCTGGACTTGTCTGATTTTTTTCCTCCACTTCACTCACCAACCCCTCCCCTTCCCTCTAGGAATCTAGCTACAGGAGGGTTGGATTTACACCTCCTAGGCAACCTCCACTTCCTGGACAGGCTTTACACCATAGGGCGGCCAACTCTCTTGTGGTTAAGGGTTGTGTGAGTGTTTTAGGTGTGTGCGGGTTTAACCAGAGCTAGGACTCCAGGAACCAGGTTGCAGATTTTAGTAGCATGACCGCAGGGGCGCTACAGATGATGTCTATACATTGTCTATACAGTGCTTGAAGTCTGGTGCTTGCGCAGTGGAATCAGAGACCTGTGCAGGTGCACCTTACTAGTGATGTACATGTGAAGTGAGTGCCTGCGCATTATGTGTCGCCCTGGGCAAGCCAGGGGACACAGATAACAACACCACTACACCCCACACTCCAGGTAGGCACATCTGCTAACCAGAAATCCTTGTTGCCTCCCTCCAGGAGTCTGTGATGCACACCAGGGGGTGGGCCAGGCGGTTGGCTCCGCCCACCAAGGAGCTCACAACTCTGGAGGCAGGAAGTTACCAGGCAGTTTAGCCCGGGGAGGGCAAGAGAGCAGATTAGCTCAGGAGGAGCTTGAGTGAAGAGCAGAGTAGCCCAGGCAGGGGCTAGAGGAAACAACCAGAAGTGAAAGTGAAAGAAAGGAAAGTGGAGAAGGAGGAAAGCAAGAAGTGGTGACAGAGCAGAGAGAAGGAGAAGCCTGAGAGCCCAGCTGTGTGTAGGGCTAGAACAGCAAGGTCAGCGACGGCGGTGACTGTCCGGAGTGGGACAGTTCGGAAGTTCCTGGAAGGACCCCGTTGGCTGTGTGCCCGGTGGTCTGGAGCAGTGTTCCGAAGGACAGTCAGCACCAGGGCAGGGGCCTCTCGGACCCCGGCAAGGCTAGGAGTCGCCCAATTTGCCGAATCCGTCAGTGAAGGGGACGCAGATCCCCCAGCAACAAAGTCCCGATTGACGGCAACAGCCCGACCATTAACGGGGAGACACCGCCACCGCCAAGGCACCAGTTTCCCCAGGGCCAGCGCCTGCGGGCAAAGTGTAGAGCTCCTCCGGCCCAGATTGCAGTCGGGGAGCGGGTAACCGGAGGGAATCCACCGCTACCATCAGTCAAACAGGTGCAAGGAAGAGAGACGTCACCGTCACCTACCGGGAGTGCAGGTGCAACCGTCTGTGGGACCGTCCTACCAGCCGTTGGTTTACCGTACAAACTGTGTCCGTGTCTCAGGCTGAGTGAGTACCACAGTGCCGCAAGGCATAGCGCTGCCCCCGCGTCCCTGCGCCCTCCAGGCCCTACCCTTCACATCTCTTCACCGGGCCCCGGGAACACCAACCCCTACCCACGGAGGGGCAATACAACACCTGGCTGCTCCCATCACCATCCCCGGGACCCTCATACTGAGCAGCGGTGGTGCCATCACCACAACCGTGGGTGGCGTCACGAACTATAATCCCAACAAACACCCCCTTTTCACTCACGGGCGAGGAGTGTCGCTCGAGACACCCCGGGATCCGGCCCGCAGCTCGAGCCACCAGGAGCAACTGCCGGACCCGAGCAGAAGGGGTGAGCGCGGTGTGCTGACACCCTCCTCCCCGCCCGCGACAACTTGGCGTCACGAACAGGATCTTACCGCTCTGCCGTCTGGTAGAGGTGCGCCTTGTTACCGCCGGAGGTATCCGGCAGAAAAATTTCAGAAGTCGCCATCTTTGGCGCGAAAAGTTCCCGCTCGAGCGTCTTCTCGAGCAGTAGAGGCGCGAAGGCCAAAACCCCGCCCCGAGAGAGGAGGGGCCGGAAAGAGCTAAGGGGGACGCGATGGCGGCTGGCGGCATGTAGTCGCCGCTATAAAAGCGAGGACGCCAGGACCTTGCCAGAATACCGTTCCTGGAACCAAACAGTGGAGACACCATGTGGATGCCGTCCCGAAACACCGTGGCCCCCGCACCGGGAACCGCAGCGTGGGTGGAGATCCGGACCGCGCAGCTCCACCTAAGGCTGCAGGTCAAGATGCAGCTCCTCATGGAGGAGTGGGAGACCGACATGGCGGACGTTGTGGCAGCCGTGCGGAGACGCGAGGAGGAAGCGGAGGAAGGGAGGGTGAGTGACCCACGCCCCTATGTCCCGGAGGGACCGGTCGCTGCGGCTGAGGGACCCGGTCCAAGCCCTCTCCCCCCGTTGCCTCCTTCGCCACCCGTATCGGAGGCCGTGACCCCGCCACTAGGCCCGCTACCACCGCAACCGGTAGCGATACCCAGCCCGTCCGCCCCAGCGGACCGACCTGTAGCCGGAGCCCGAAGCAAACCGGAGGCATTGCCATGGAAGGCCCCGAAGATTGCGCCAGAGACAGTCCCCGAGCAGTTCCCCGAGCCGGAGCCGATGACCCGCTCCGAGCCGAAGGCCCAACTGCGGAAAGCCCCTGTGCCCATCCCCCACACCTCGGCTGAGGTGGCGCCGGGTTGTTGCTGCAAGGCAGCGCCCAAGGCCATGACACCGCGGGATACGCCGCCCACCTTTCTGACAGTGGGTAACGTACTGGATGTCCCGCGGGGCTCAACCCGTGCGCCGGAGCCATACTGGGACAGGGAGCCGACCAAGCTGGGCCTGGAAATCGCGGAGAGGGAGCGCAGAAAAGCCGAGCTGGTAGCCCGAGCCATCCGGGAAAAGGAGAACCTGCGGCAAGCGACCTTCCGTGTCCGGGGCCCGTTCTACGAGGGGCAGGTGCGGCGCTTCGATATCCGCCGGGGCTACGGGTTCATATACGAACCGGGCCTGGAGGCCGAGGTGTGTGTAGCCCGGCGGGATGTGCATGCCCATCTGCCCGAGGAGCATCCTGGCCGCAACCTATTACCAGGGGACATGGTGCGTTACACTCGGCACTGCGGAGAGAGGGGTTGGTTTGCCCTGGACGTAAAGCTGAAGGGCAGCCCGGAGAGCAAGGTGAGCTCTGCACCCCCTCCCTCGGAGGAAGCAGCAGCAGGACCGGAGTAGGGCAGCGGATGCCCGTTGCACCGTCCCCCGTTGGGACCACCACTGAGTTATTTGTTTGATGTTTGAAAGTTCTGCAATGATGAAAGATGATTACCCGAGTTTGTTACCTGATTTGCTGCAGTGATTTGCAACCGGCAGGAGCCGGCACCGTTGTCCCCGTGGGGACCGTTTAAAATGCATGGGAACTATCCATGGACAAGCCCGTGAACTCTGCAGGGCAACCACAAACGTTAGTGGCTTGTAAATATGTTGGGTACCATTACCGTTTCCGCAGGCCGCCTCCGGAGAGGCAGGTTGGAGGGAGGGCCCTGAGCAGAGCAGGCCAGGGCCCAGCCACCAAAGGGACCGGTGGCTACCCTCTGGAGGGGAAGGACAGATCCCGCTCGGGTGACTTGTGCTGGACTGTGGGTCAAGGGGTGCTGCCTGGGTTTTAGGGGCAGCATCAGGGCCAGGTTGCTTGGGTGGGAGAGAGCGGAAACCGTGACCGTACACCGTTGCAACGTTTAAAAGTAAAATGTGCCTCCCGTCTTGGGAAGAGTTGATTGAAAATGCTTATGTTATGTTTAACCCTGTTATCCCCTTTTTTACAGAAAAATAAAACCGGTGTAGGACGGCAGCCCGCGGACGGTCTGCATTTTGCTAAGGGGGAATGTGTCGCCCTGGGCAAGCCAGGGGACACAGATAACAACACCACTACACCCCACACTCCAGGTAGGCACATCTGCTAACCAGAAATCCTTGTTGCCTCCCTCCAGGAGTCTGTGATGCACACCAGGGGGTGGGCCAGGCGGTTGGCTCCGCCCACCAAGGAGCTCACAACTCTGGAGGCAGGAAGTTACCAGGCAGTTTAGCCCGGGGAGGGCAAGAGAGCAGATTAGCTCAGGAGGAGCTTGAGTGAAGAGCAGAGTAGCCCAGGCAGGGGCTAGAGGAAACAACCAGAAGTGAAAGTGAAAGAAAGGAAAGTGGAGAAGGAGGAAAGCAAGAAGTGGTGACAGAGCAGAGAGAAGGAGAAGCCTGAGAGCCCAGCTGTGTGTAGGGCTAGAACAGCAAGGTCAGCGACGGCGGTGACTGTCTGGAGTGGGACAGTTCGGAAGTTCCTGGAAGGACCCCGTTGGCTGTGTGCCCGGTGGTCTGGAGCAGTGTTCCGAAGGACAGTCAGCACCAGGGCAGGGGCCTCTCGGACCCCGGCAAGGCTAGGAGTCGCCCAATTTGCCGAATCCGTCAGTGAAGGGGACGCAGATCCCCCAGCAACAAAGTCCCGATTGACGGCAACAGCCCGACCATTAACGGGGAGACACCGCCACCGCCAAGGCACCAGTTTCCCCAGGGCCAGCGCCTGCGGGCAAAGTGTAGAGCTCCTCCGGCCCAGATTGCAGTCGGGGAGCGGGTAACCGGAGGGAATCCACCGCTACCATCAGTCAAACAGGTGCAAGGAAGAGAGACGTCACCGTCACCTACCGGGAGTGCAGGTGCAACCATCTGTGGGACCGTCCTACCAGCCGTTGGTTTACCGTACAAACTGTGTCCGTGTCTCAGGCTGAGTGAGTACCACAGTGCCGCAAGGCATAGCGCTGCCCCCGCGTCCCTGCGCCCTCCAGGCCCTACCCTTCACATCTCTTCACCGGGCCCCGGGAACACCAACCCCTACCCACGGAGGGGCAATACAACACCTGGCTGCTCCCATCACCATCCCCGGGACCCTCATACTGAGCAGCGGTGGTGCCATCACCACAACCGTGGGTGGCGTCACGAACTATAATCCCAACAAACACCCCCTTTTCACTCACGGGCGAGGAGTGTCGCTCGAGACACCCCGGGATCCGGCCCGCAGCTCGAGCCACCAGGAGCAACTGCCGGACCCGAGCAGAAGGGGTGAGCGCGGTGTGCTGACACCCTCCTCCCCGCCCGCGACAATTACATGACATTTAAGCTTAAAATCTCGCTCTTAAGGCCGCTTTACACGCTACGACATCACTCAAGCGATCTCGTTGGGGTCACGTAATTTGTGACGCACATCCGGCCGCTTTAGCGATGTCATTGCGTGTGCCACCTATGAGCGATTTTGAATCGTCGCAAAAACGTTCAAAATCGCTAATCGGTGACATGCCCCCCTATTCCCAATTATCGTTGCTGCTGCATGTACGATGTAGTTTGTCGTTCCTGCGGCAGCACACATCGCTATGTGTGACACCGCAAGAACGAGGAACCTCACCTTACCTGCGGCCGCCCACAATGCGGAAGGAAGGAGGTGGGCGGGATGTTACGTCCCGCTCATCTCCGCCCCTCCGCTTCTATTGGGCGCTCGCTTAGTGCCGTCGCTGTGACGCCGAATGAACCGCCCCCTTAGAAAGGAGGCAGTTCGCCGGTCACAGCGACGTCGCTAGGCAGGGAAGTAGTGTGACGGGTCTGAGCGATGTTTTGCGCCACGGGCAGCGATTTGCCCGTGTCGCACAACTGATAGGGGCGGGTACGCACACTAGCGATATCGGTAACGATATCGCAGCGTGTAAAGCGGCCTTTAGGCAGTGGAATCAAAGAAAGGCAGTACAAGGTCATGTAATTTGCAGGCGCTGGCTTCACTTGTACACCACTTGTGTGGCGCACCTGCGCAGGTGTCTTGTTCCATTGCGCAGGCACAAGACTTCCAGCACTGTGTGGATGATGTAGAGATGTCATTCACTTCCATCTAGTATAAGAGGCTGTGTTTGAAATGACCGATGCGGCACTGATTGCAATTTGGATTTGCCCATTAGACTGGACCACTTAATATACATGCAGCACAAGAGATGTATAAAATACTTTTTGAAAAGTATTCAGGGGCACCCGCAAGGATGCAGTGGGGCTGTAGGAACCAAATTCGTATGGTTTTAAATTTGATGGACATAATTTACAAGCCACAGAACTGGTGACTAGTTCTCTAAATCTGCAACTTTAGACTTCTATTGTTTTGGACTCTTTTTCCAGTGGTGTCCATCTTTTTAGTCAGACAAAATAGCATCCTAATTTGCTATTGTGTCCAGCTAAAAGAACATTCACTATGATTCCGCCATGCATTTGGATTCAAACCCTTAAGTTTGTGTTTTGTGGTTGGCTTCTTTGTCCGCTGGACCACAGTATATTCACCTTTTATTCAGGTGTTTAGTTTGTGTTATCCATGCTTTAGTTCTACCGTGTTTTTCCAAAAATAAGACCTCCCCCAAAAATAAGCCCTAGCAGGGATTTTCAGCATTTTCGGAGAAAGGCTTAAATATAAGCCCTGCCCCGAAAATAAGCCCTAGTCCCGGATCAATAATGAAGTGTCCGTGCAGCTAAAAAAGATAGATACTGCAGGACACTTCATTATAGACAGCGGCACCCAGCGATTACACTCACCCGACACCGAGCAGAGGACCTGCAGTGATCACACACCCGCACACATCAGCTCTCACACACACACACACACACAATCTGATCTCACACACACACCAGATCTCACACACAAACATCGGATCGCACACACAGTCAGATCGCACACATAATCAGATTGCACACACAAACATCGCCTCACATGCAAACAACAAATCACACACACACACACAAAAATCGGATCACACACACATCGGATCGCATACACACTCACCTCATCCAGTGACACCGATCTCTTCTCGCCGGGAGAACCCTGAGAGGCAGTGCGGTGCAGCGCGACGAACAGGACCTGCGGCCGGACACGGGACTTGCTCTCATTCTCTGCTGCCGTAAGTGCTGGATGTGATGTGATGTGATGTGATGTAATGTGTGTGTGTGTGTGTGTCTGCAATCGGCTGTGTGTGTCTGCGTTCGGATGTGTGTATCTGTGATCGGCTGTGTGTATCTGTGATCGGCTGTGTGTGTCTGCGATCGGATGTGTGTATCTGTGATGGCTGTGTGTGATCTGCTGTGTATATCTGCGATCTGCTGTGTGTGTATCTGTGATCGGCTGTGTGTATCTGTGATCGGCTGTGTGTGCCTGCGATCTGCTGTGTGTGATCTGCTGTGTATATCTGTGATCTGATGTGTGTTTGTGTGTGATCTACTGTGTGTATCTGTGATCGGCTGTGTGTGTCTGCGATCGGATGTGTGTATCTGTGATGGCTGTGCGTGCATGAGATCTGCTGTGTGTGATCTGCTGTGTATATCTGCGATCTGCTGTGTGTGTATCTGTGATCGGCTGTGTGTATCTGTGATCGGCTGTGTGTATCTGTGATCGGCTGTGTGTGCCTGCGATCTGCTGTGTGTGATCTGCTGTGTATATCTGCGATCTGCTGTGTGTGATCGGCTGTGTGTATCTGTGATCAGCTGTGTGTATCTGTGATTGGATGTGTGTATCTGTGATCGGCTGTGTGTGCCTGTGATCGGCTGTGTGTGATCTGCTGTGTATATCTGTGATCTGCTGTGTGTCTGTGTGTGATCTGCTGTGTGTGTCTGGGATCTTCTGTGTGTGTCAGCGTGTCAGCTAGCAGCAGGGTAGGACGGCGTGCAGCACAGACTGGAGATCACAGGAGGACCTGGGAACCATGCAGACGTCCTGGTCTGGTGAGTATGAGTCTCCTGGGAAGTGGGGGGTCTGCTTTTTTGGGGTGTAAACTTACCCCCAACCGTGTTTCTCCAAGAATAAGACCTCCTCCAAAAATAAGCCCTAGCGCTTTTTTGGGGGGCAAAAAAAAATATAAGACTGTGTCTTATTTTTGGAAAAACACGGTATTAGGATAACAGGTGTATTCCTTTACTTGTTTGTTTGCCCAATCACCTTGTGGGTGTGGCTTCATTACATTTCTCCTGCTGTTACTTCTTGCTGATGATATTCTAATTTGGAAGTCCAGCCATATTGCTGTTAGTTTCTTCCACTCAGTGGAATACCAGCTAGTATTTTTGTCGTTGCTTCTTTTGTTCTCCACTCTGCACTTATCAGCGCTTATCTTATTGTTTGTTGTTAGCAAGTAGGCGGCTTATTCTTTAGCAATATTCACCTTCTCTTGTATTTTGTCGTTTGTCTTACTCATGCTTGGATTACTTTCTACTTTCAGCACACCTTCCCTTCTGTAGGTAATTTGCACTCTGCTTTGCCCTCTAGTTTCTTAGGAGGAATATGAAGTGCTCGATGGCCAATCAGGCAGCATAGACCCGAGTTGCCATTGTTTAGACTGTGGTCAGGACTATTCCAACTCCAGCAGGAACCATTTAGGACTGCAGGGTTGTGATCCCTAATCTGTCTAATCTGTACAGGAACCAGCAGGGTCAGTTGCCGTTTTTAGTGTTTACTTTGACCCTTTTGTAAGTTGTTGTAGAAACATAACATATTAAGTACATATACTTATGTATCTGCATAAAACCAACACTAATGTCAAAGAAAACTTGCTTATTTACAATATAAAATTAAAATATCTGCTGACTGGAAGAGGTCTTTTTAGTTTGGAAACCACATTATAAACCTACGGTATTTATATACTGTATTTATACTGTCTAGTATAAATGTTAGGAAATGTTGTCAACAACATAGCATACAAAATTATTAGATTATAAAATAAAATAATGATGTACTTACTACTTTTTCACATTCTTTGAACTTTAGCCTTATGCACAAAATAAAGCAATGGACGGAATGGACACTGACATATTTACAGATTGTTCTACACTTCATTAATATGTGCAGTTTTCCCTTCCTTTCCAGCAAGCACTGAGTCCCAAAGAGGTACACACAGTTTAGGTACAGAGCATGGTGTCTGCCATTATGGTGGTAGAAGACAAGAAGCCGCATTGATTGGAAATAACTGCAATTATACATTCCGTTCTCTGGAACAGTCTGTTTTATAGTAACCGTGGGCTTCAGTGTGTGCCTGTGTACATTACAATCACTGGATGTCTTGTGTCAAGCATTGTGTCCCTGGCTGACCTTTATTTGTCTAGTGCGAACGCTGATCCAGCCTAATTATAGGTATAATATTCATACACCTAGTAAACAATACTCATGGGATTTATACCTACTCCATTAATTACACAGGTCTGCAAGGGTAAAATTGTTTGAAAAGTAAGAGATGATTTTTATATGATTTTGATCGCTGAACTCAGTAACAATATGTTAAAAATTCTATTGTTGAGGAGGACCTTTCCATCAAATAATTAACCTCTTGACAAGGGAAATTGTGGGAAATATGTCGATTTGCCTTGCATAATTCAGGTTTCAGATCATACACATAACACAGATTTGAAGATGGCTGACATTTCCTCTTCTCCATGCCTGCCTGGAATACAAGGAATGTCCAGATGTAGGAAAACCACCATATAAGGAAAAGACCCACTGGCCAAGCTAGAGGACCAACCCACAGATCAGATGACACCATGGATTCATCCACTGAAGTCAGACCCGCCCATCAACAGCAACAGGGATCTCCCCATTGGCTAGCCCATGAACTGTCCCACTAAATGGGCATATCCGAACTTGTGTACGCCCCTAGCCTATGTCAGAGGCCGCATGTTCTGTACTATTCTCTTGGCTGCCATTTTTACTGTGATCAAGAAGAGATTTCACATCCGACTGTGTCTGACGTGAATTCTTTACGCATGCACTTGGTCCACACTAATTAGGCCAGGCAGTAGGCAACAAGTGATCTAAGAGTTCACCTTAACACTATCATGTACAGTTTTTTCACAAACACTGACTCCATAGGCCCAATGAGCCACAGCTTTATTCATAGCTTGAATTAAATTATTTAGTCAGGGACTTGAACCTTCCTAAATAGTCTACAGACCTTTTAGGCTCTACACTAAAGGAAAAGAACATGCTAGCTCCTGGTATCTGTTTTTCATGGTACAGAAGTAGAGAAAAGGAATTCCTTCAATACCTTTCTCAAGACAATGCTCTAGTGTATTGCAGTGATGTTTTTGGGCTGATGGAAAAATGTAACATTGAGTACAATGTGAGCGAGTGGAAACTCTTTATTGATTCATCCAAAAAAAAGTCTGAAAGCCACTACTTCAAAATGGCAGTGAGTATTCTTCAGTGCCTGTAGGGCATTCAGTGAACCTGAGGGAAAGCTATAAGAATTTAGACTTTATTGTCAAGATAATAAACCACAAGGATTAAGGATGGTCAATATGTGGTGATCTGAAAGTTCTCTCTTTGCTCTTTGGGCAGTAAAGAGGATACACAAACTACCTATTCTTTTAGTGTGAATGGAACAGCCGGGATAGGACTCATCCCTGGAGGCAAAAAAGTTGTCAAACGAGAACATCTTTGCAACCTGGATTCAAGAATATAGTTGCGGAAAGTTTAGTTGATTCCCATAAAGTTCTCTCACTCCATATCAGGCCTGAAACACACATCCGTTAAACACGTGCGTGATTCCATAAGGTCCGTGTGTCCGTGATCCGTATGTGTTTCCGTTTTGCACGGAAGCATGTCCGTTTTCAGCACGGAACACGCACACATGGACCCCATGAAAGTCAATGTGCGCACAATAACGTGACACGGATGCATCTCTGTATGCTCTGTGTACATTTTGTGCTTTTTTGTAGCGATGGCGGTCATTCTTTCTTTTTCTGTCTATGTCGGTCAATCTACCTCAGTCCGTCAGTTGGTCTCTCTGTCTTTCTGTCCCTCTCTCACAGTCTGTCAGTCAGTCTCCCCCTCTCTCATACTCACCGTTCCCCAATCACCGGCGCGGCGCTGCACGGCTGTTCATTAAACTCTGGCGGCTTTTACTATTTTGAAAAAGCCGGCCGCTCATTATTCAATCTCGTATTCCCTGCTTTCGCCTATGATTGGTTGCAGTGAGATACGCCCCCACGCTGAGTGACAGCTGTCTCACTGCAACCAATCACAGCCGCCGGTGGGCGGGTCTATACTGTGCAGTAAATAAAGTAAATAAATAATTAAAAAAAAACGACGTGCGGTTCCACCCCATTTTGATACCAGCCAGGGTAAAGTCACACGGCTGAAGGCTGGTATTCTCAGGATGTGGAGCTCCACGTTATGAGGAGCCCCCCAGCCTAACAATATCAGCCAGCAGCCGCCCGGAATTGCCGCATACAATAGATGTGACAGTTCTGGGACTCTACCCGGCTCGTCCCGATTTGCCCTGGTGCGTTGGCAATCGGGGTAATAAGGAGTTATTGGCAGCCCATAGCTGACAATAAGTCCTAGATTAATCAATGCAGGCATCTATGAGACACCCCCAATGATTAATCTGTCAGTTATAGTAAATAAACACACACAGTGAAAAAATCCTTTATTTGAAATAATAAACACTACAAAAAACCCGCGTTCACCAGTTTGTTATGCCCCAAATACCTATCCATGTCCGGCGTAATCCACGGAGGTCCCGCTTCGCTACCCGCTCTGCTACATGAAGGTGACAAGAGCTGCAGAAGAACACTGCCACTCCTGTCACCTTCACGCAGCAACTGAGGTGAGCCACGCAATCAGCTGAGCTGTCACTCAAGTTACTTGCGGCCACCGCTGGATCCTCCACCTGTGACAGCAAGTCGCCCAAGTGACAGCGATGAAGTCACAGGTGAGTTGCGGTCACAGGGGGAGGATCCAGCTGGCCGCGAGTAGCCTGAGTGACGGCAGCGCAAATCACGCTTCTCACTTCAGTCACTCAGGGGATTAGCAGTCACCGGTGAGTCCTGCACGGGTGATTGCTAATCAGTACGCGACACACAGACAGAGCCGCGGGATGACAATGAAGTCGGGTGAAGTTCACCCGAGTTCATTCTCAGTGCACGTCGCTGTCTGCTGTCAGCCGACATGTAGCAACTACATTTTACATCACACAGGGACATTTCACACGGACAACACACACACGTCAGTTAAGGTTCACACGCACACACGGCCATTCCACACGCACACACGGCTAGCATACGCAGTTCACACAGATGCCATACGGACCATAAAAACAGACACAAAAACGGGACACGGACCCGAAAAACAGACGTAACACACGGGAGTGTTTTTTCACGGATGTGTGTTTCAGGCCTTAAGCTTGGACTGATGAAGCAGTTTGTGAAAGCTCTACCGAAAGAAAGAGAGATTGTTAAACACGTGTATGAAGTTTTAGGGAATGTCCGAAGCAAAACTGAAGGAACAATTTTTTGTGAGTCTAGATGTTGGGAAACTCATGAAGGTGACGTGTTTTGAAACACAACGAAAGTTGTTGTTGAGGAAAGAGCTTGGGATTCTTTTAAATAAGTTATGAAGAAATTTCTAGGTAAAAATAAAGATCCAACATTTAACTCCATCTTGGAGAAAATGCTGAAATGTTTCAAAGCCTTGGGTTGTCTGAAGAATTGAAGTTACATTTTTTACATTCCCATTGGGACTACTTTCCTGAAAATCTTTGTGCTTTTGGCAAAGAGCAAGGAGAAAGATTTCAACAGGATATCAAGGAGATGGAACATTGATAGTAAGGTAGATGGAACGTGAACATGATGGTGGACTGCTGCTGGATGCTTCACAGAAAAGATCCGCAGGCCTTCTATAAGAGAATTGGTATGAAGAGAAATGGAAAAGGTGCAAGAATCAATTTCTAATAATGTTTCAGAATGAATGTTGAATAACTCTACATATATAATACTATGTATATTTTTTCTACAATAAAGATTTTTCTTGTTCATCTCGCTTGTACATCATGTCACACGCGGTTTGTGCAAAATCCATTAGTGATGGTTAAAATGGTTTTTTTTTTGTTTTTTTTATGTTTTTTTTTTAAATCAGGGCATAAAACAACACAGGATTTGCAAAGATTTTCATTAACCAAAATTTTGGATATCGGTATTATTGTACTTTATATAACCTGGAATGTTTTCTAAATCAGGGTTGTACAATAGGCTACATCGGGCCTGCCTTGCTCGTAGTTGCAGTTGTTTTTCTTTGCTGGACAGAAACAGCTGATCGCACTTTGTGTACCCCCAGCCACTGAACTCACAGTAATCAATCAGCACTTTCCTTTACTGTAGAGGAGAGCAGCCATTAGTTATTACAAGCTCCCTTCAAACTTTGACTGTATGACTGGTGTCTGCATTAACCAATGAGCGCTCTTCCTGGTAATAACACAAGTGCTGATTGGTTACTGAGGCCTGTTATCACACAGTGACTTCTGTGCACTGTGTGACATGACCTTCTCTTGGGTCGGAAAGGTCAGCTGCTTCTGCAGAGCAGGAGTGATGTTATTATTATTATTATTATTATTTATTATTATAGCGCCATTTATTCCATGGCGCTTTACAAGTGAAAGAGGGTATACGTACAACAATCATTAACAGTACAAGACAGACTGGTATAGGAGGAGAGAGGACCCTGCCCGCGAGGGCTCACAGTCTACAGGGAATGGGTGATGGTACAATAGGTGCTACTTGCATAAAGTCCTGCTTAACATATTGGACAAAGTGTAATTCATCCCCAAACTTCGAAAGGAGGCGGAGCTTAACATGAATGGGAGGGGAGGACTGGAGATTCTAGAAGATCCAGATAAGTATGACACAGACTAAGGACCCATTTACTCGCCTGTTGAGTGACCATCAATCAGCTACATGCAATCCAATTGGCTTTTATTTATTAGGCTAAATAAAAATAATGATTGCACAAATCTGATCAATCTGTGTGCATAGAACATCAATAGAACATCATATTATTGGTAGCACACCACCTGGTTACACAAGAAGATGTGCTGCTGAGAGCAGTGATTTTTAAGTAAGCTTAAAGGAGTTGTCCGGTATCACACGAAAATTCTGTAGGCACGCAATGTGACTGCAGAATGCCAAATCGTAACAGTGTGTAATGCACACGCAATCATAGTTCTCCTGCAAGTGTGAGATTTGCATACTTATGGTCACGTACCAACCAGTCTAATCCGTCTTCTCTGTATTCTCTTCTATTGAAGGACGCCAGATGAGACCTCCCACCCACATGGGGAACGCAGTTGAAAGGCGACAATATGTGCATCACATACTGTCATGATTTAGCAGACTTTATTTCTCAGGCTGGACAACACCATTAAAAATCATTTTACCTGATGAATCAGTATTTTGGGCAACTTGTTTAGACTGGCCTGTAGGTAGCAAGCAGTATTCAAATGACTGATTCCTGATTATCAGTTAGTGTAAATGGGTCTTAAAGAAGTTGTTCATTACTCAGACATCCCCTTCTCAATTGGTATAGTCACCATGTAAATTAACTCAGTCTTTTTTCACCCACAGTGCCGACACCATTCCAGTGAGTCCCCAGGGGCTTGCGTGATGCTGCTTTTTTTCCCTCTCTTTCAAACAAAACTGACATCCAGGACAAGTGAGAACTGTGGCTACTCTTTGACTTCATTCAGATGTCAGTTACAGTTAGAGCTGGGTGGACTCGCAAAAAAAATGGACCAGTCTAGGGTTTAGTAGCAGCTGTGTGCTGTTATTAACCCCTTATTACCCCAATTGCCACCTCATCAAGGCAATCGGGAGGATCCGGTAAAGCGCCAGGCCTCCCCAGCCTGAGAATACCAGTGTTATGGTTAATATTTTATATTAAGTTTTGATTATCATCTAAGCCAGGGGTGGGGAACCTTTTTACTGCCGGGGGCCATTTGGAAAATTCTACCAACCTTCGGGGGCCGCACAAAATCATCAACTTGAAAATGACCCGGCTATAATTGGTCAAACAATTAATTAACTCACCCCTATACCCCTACTGTGGCGGCCAGAGCTGATTCTCTTTGGTGCGCTGTGATGTTTGCGTCTCACAACTGCTTTTCCAGGTTTGTCTTTGTTTGAAGCGCAGATTGGTAAATCATATATATTACACAGGAGACACTGTACATACACACACCGCTCTGACACACTGCCCGTATACTGCACACAGCCTTGACACAGTTGTCATATTGTACACTACCCATGACACACACTGGCCATATATAGTACACATGCACAGGAGATACTGTATACTGCACACAGCACTCACATGCCGTATACACAGCACACACACCGTATACACAGCACACACACAGCACACACACACGCCGTATACACAGCACACACAGCACACATGCCGCATACACAACACACACACAGCACACATGCCGTATACACAGCACACACGCCGTATACACAGCGCACACACATCACACACACAGGCTGTATACACAGCGCACACACGCCGTATACACAGCTCACACACGCCGTATACACAGCGCACACACAGCACACACGCCGTATACACAGCACATACACAGCACACACGCCGTATACACAGCACATACACAGCACACACGCTGTATACACAGCACATACACAGCACACACGCTGTATACACAGCACATACACAGCACACACGCTGTATACACAGCACATACACAGCACACACGCTGTATACACAGCACATACACAGCACACACGCTGTATACACAGCACATATACAGCACACACACCGTATACACAGCACACGCACATGTCGTGTACACAACAGACGCTGGACACTTAAGTGACAAATACATTTGATATATGGTGGTATATATTAGATATAAACACACTTAGCGCAGATATAAGTACCTGCTGCTTAGTTGCCCTGTAAGATCAGGTGCAGCACAAGTGATGGATGCAGCAGCTCAGCTCAAGGGCTGGCTTCATTCTCGTCCTTTCTCTCCAAGAAAAGACCTGCTAGCCATGAACAGCCGAGCACAGAATGGGAGTGTGAGAGGTAGAACACACGGCACTATACAGCCTTCTATATCCCGTGCAGGCCCCTCCCCCATCACTCTGATTCTAGCTGCAATCTCACAGGGAGCATGTAGGAGCAAGAGAGAGGAAGTCCCACCCCCAGTGCTGTCTGCCGGCAATAGACAAGATGAGCGGCTGCCCGAGCACCACAGCCACCGGGAATCTGCCCCAGTGCCCCGGGGGCCACAGAAAAGGTCATTGCGGGCCGCATACGGCCCGCGGGCCGGAGGTTCCCCACCCCTGATCTAAGCAATTTATATATCTTTAATAATTTGGTATTTTGTATTAGCTTTATAAGTGTTATTCATAAAAGCAATAACACTGGGTGTAGTCTCCTTAAAGAGGCCTTTGTCTAAAGTTTCTTTGTTACTGAAGGTCCAGAAAACTGGACAGATCTGGTTTTAAGGAATGCAGCAGGATCCATAATTTACGATTTTGTTATTTCTAACTTTCATTCCATTTTTGGTCATGTACTAAGCCGTCCCCTTTTCTTTTGTGGTTTTAATAAACTACTGTTTGGGCATCTGAGATTCAGACAAAGCCTGGTACACAGACATTGGCTGTGTGTTCTTGTGTTTGTCTCTGATGCATCGCTATTAATTGGACCAATACTGGCAGATCTGGAGATCACTTTGCATCTCACCCTAAATTATCTCTCCCAGGAAAGGGGTTTCCACGACACCACCCTCCAGCTAGCTTTATCATGGCTGGGTATGATAATTGGGGAGGACGGCACGACGTTTTTTAAAATTATTTATTTAAATAATAAAGAAAAAGCCGCCTGTATTTCCTCTTCTTTTGATACACAGCCAAGATAAACGTAGGGCTGGAGCTGTAACCATGGGCTTTATCTGTGCTGGGTATCAGAATACCAGGGAACCCTGCTCCAATTGTTTTATTTATTTTTATACCAAAGTCCTGACCTGCATACAGTGTCTGTCAGTGATTGCAGGCACATGCAAATACATAGGCTGTTACACAGGCTGGGGGACACGTCTGACTGCAACCAATCACAGACAACAGGACAGCCGATGAGCGGAGAAAGCAGGGAAAGCCGTGTGTATGCGATCACGGCACAGGAAGTGAATGTGCGAGCTGGAAGCAGTTTGCCGCCATGACACGGAGCCTTGGTAAGTATGAAGCACTTGCTTCATTCTTGTTTTCTTTATTTTTCCTTTATTTATTTTTTTCGAGTGCCAAATCCGGATCAAACACCCAGAATTATGGGCCTGGGTCTGGCACTCGGGCATCTTTGAAACTGCGCAGACTTTTACAGACTGGGTCCGTCCAGCCCTATTTACTGTATATCATATAAGTGAGTACATCCCTCACATTTTTGTAAATTTTTTATTATATCTTTTCATGGTAAAGCATTGAAGTTCTGACACTTTGATACAAAGCAAAGTAGTCCGTGTACAGCTTGTATAAAAGTGTAAATTTGGTGTACCCTCTAAATAATGCAACACTCAGCCATTAATATTCGAACAAAGAGCCTCATGGTCATAACTTAAGGTCTCATAAAGGTCACACTGGACCGGGTATAGAGTTAGGCTATGTGCGCACAGTGCGTTTTTCGCGGCGTTTTTGCGCGTTTTTCGGGTGCGTTTTTGGCCTCAAAACTGCAGGACTTTGCTTCCCCAGCAAAGTCTATGAGTTTTCATTTTTGCTGTCCGCACACATCTGTTTTTTTTCAGCTGCGTTTTTGTGGTGCCACAAAAACGCAGCATGTCAATTATTCCCGCGTTTTTCACTGCGCTTTTCATCCATTGAGTTCAATGGGATGTTGAAAGACGCAATGAGAAACGCAAATAGCTGCATTTTGGTGCGTTTTGGTGCGTTTCTAAGACCAAAAACGCAGCTATAAACGCAGGAGGTGGGTAGTAAAGTGACATGTACAGGAAGAGGATTCCTTCTGTCAGTAAATACAGAAGCGTTGATCCTCCCGGTACCGTCACCGCCGCTTCCACCTCCCGTCCTGTGCATGTATGCTGCCGTGCGGCGCCATGTCTGGGCGGGAGGTGGAAGCGGCTGCGAAAACAAAAGTTAACAGTAGAAAAAAAAAAAGTTATACTCACCTGTCTGCAGACTCCCGGTGCCATGCCAGCTCCCAGCTCCTCTCACGGTATCGCCACCCCCGCTCCGGCTGTGTGCAGACGGCTGGGAAACCTCCGATGGATGCAGGACCTGGCGATGGATCACCTGATGCAGTCACCTGACGCATCAGGTGATCGTAAGTATCGCGGTGACGCGGGCGCCCGGCCGGTATCAGCGGATGCGTCAGGAGACTTCATCCCTGATTACCGGCAGCTGCTGCAGCGATCGGACGGGATCAGGCTGCGCTGCAGGAGCTGCCGGTAATCAGCACATAAGTGAGTATTATTTTTTTTTTGCACCGATGCATCTGCTGATTGTATAAACAGCTTTTATACAATCAGCTGATGTGTAATGGGATTCAGGCACTTGATCCTGACACATCATCTGATCGCTTTGCCTTCCAGCAAACCAATCAGATGATATTGGATCCGGATTGGACGGCGCGGGACGCTGACCCAGGATTACTGCGGAGGGGGGGTTCTTTATTTCAATAAAGATGGAGTCACTAATTGTGTTGTGTTTTATTTCTATTAAAAATATTTTTCTGTGTGTTGTGTTTTCTTTTTATCTTTACTAGAAATTCATGGTGGCCATGTCTAATATTGGCGTGACACCATGAATTTCGGGCTTAGGGCCAGCTATACAGCTAGCCCTAACCCCATTATTACCCGGCGAGCCACCCGGCATCAGGGCAGCTGGAAGAGTTGGATACAGCGCCAGAAGATGGCGCTTCTATTAAAGCGCCATTTTCTGGGGTGGCTGCAGGACTGCAATTCACAGCGGGGGTGCCCAGAAAGCATGGGCACCCTGCACTGTGGATTCCAATCCCCAGCTGCCTAGTTGTACCCGGCTGGACTCAAAAATTGGGCAAAGCTCACGTCATTTTTTTTTTTTAAATTATTTCATGAAATTCATGAAATAATTTAAAAAAAAAGGGCTTCCCTATATTTTTGGTTCCCAGCCGGGTACAAATAGGCAGCTGGGGGTTGGGGGCAGCCCGTACCTGCCTGCTGTACCCGGCTTGCATACAAAAATATGGCGAAGCCCACGTCATTTTTTTGTTTGGGGGGGGCAAAGAAATCCTGCATACAGACCTGGAAGGAGGATGCTGAGCCTTGTAGTTCGACAGCTGCTGTCTGCTCTCCTGCATACACTATTGGATGGAGGATGCTGAGCCTTGTAGGTCTGCTCCCCCTGACTCTCCCTCAAGCATACAGTCCTGGATGGAGCATGCTGAGCCTTGTAGTTCTGCAGCTGCTGTCTGCTCTCCTGCATACACTATTGGATGGAGTATGCTGAGCCTTGTAGTTCTGCAGCTGTCTGCTCTTCTGCATACACTAGTGGAGAATGAAGAACACATTGAAGAAGGAAATGACATCAGACCTTTTTTTTTTTGTTCACTGATAAAAAACGCATAAGGACGCAGTGAGCAAAAACGCAGCAAAACGCAGCAAAAAAACGCACCAAATCGCGGCAAAACGCGTGCGTTTTTTGCCGCGTTTTTTCGACGCAGGTGCGTTTTTGTGCGTTTTTAGCGGCCAAAAACGCACAAAAACGCAGCGTCAAAAAAACGCAGTGTGCGCACATAGCCTTAACCCTCCAGTGTGGCCACGAGACAGCACACTCCAAAAGCATGTAGACAGACAAGAGCACTAGGAGTACTGGTGCAAAAGTAGAAATTTATTTATCAATCTCATCAAGTAACAACACGTAGAAAAAAGGACATTTACAAGCATAAGTTATGGGAATAGAATGCCTGGGTCCCGTGGACCACAATTAAAAACTCAATTGTAAATCAATACAATGGGGCATGAACTAAGAGTATCCACACAATTGTGTATACTAGAAAAAGGATCAGGCAAGACTGGGGAGGAGGAACCCTCTCGGAATATAATAGAACCCTTTAAATTAGAGGGGAGCACCATATAAAGTAATTAGAGATAGGCATAATGGTCAGTGCATCAATTCCAAATAATGCGCAAAAAAATGCTTGCCTGCTCATAATAGTGGTGCAGGGGAGCCAGACCAAAGGAATGTCCCAGGCAAAGGCCTGGGTCCTGTGGACAACAATTGTGCTGTTACAAGATCCCACAGTGTGGCTTAGTACATAATAGAGTAGGCCCTTGATTTAATACAATTGAGTATAATGCTGGACTAGGAAAAAGTGTATATAGCAAACATTATCAAGCCCTTACAGTGGAGTGAAGGTGGGCAATATGTATAAACCCATATGGAGAGCCATACAAGGGGATAGTCTCAGAAGAAGCGGTTATACACCGCGAAACGGCCGTCGGAGGTTCCCCTCTGGTCTGGCCTGGCTCCCCTGCACCACCACTGTGACTAGGTAAGCAGTCCATTTGCCCTGTGTTGATGGGCTGAGACTATCCCCTTGTATGGCTCTCCATATGGGTTTATACATATTGCCCACCTTCACTCCACTGTAAGGGCTTGATGATTTTTGCTATATACACTTTTTCCTAGTCCAGCATTATACTCAATTGTATTAAATCAAGGGCCTACTCTATTATGTACTAAGCCACACTGTGGGATTTTGTAACAGCACAATTGTTGTCCACAGGACCCAGGCCTTTGCCTGGGACATTCCTTTGGTCTGGCTCCCCTGCACCACTATTATGAGCAGGCAAGCATCTTTTTGCGCATTATTTGGAATTGATGCACTGACCATTATGCCTATCTCTAATTACTTTATATGGTGCTCCCCTCTAATGTAAAGGGTTCTATTATATTCCGAGAGGGTTCCTCCTCCCCAGTCTTGCCTGACCCTTTTTCTAGTATACACAATTGTGTGGATACTCTTAGTTCGTGCTCCATTGTATTGATTTACAATTGAGTTTTTAATTGTGGTCCGTGGGACCCAGGCATTCTATTCCCATAACTTATGCTTGTAAATGTCCTTTTTTCTACATGTTGTTACTTGATGAGATTGATAAATAAATTTCTACTTTTGCACCAGTACTCCTAGTGCTCTTGTCTGTCCACTCAGCCATTAATGTCTCAACTGCTAGCAACAAAAGTGAGTACACCCCTAAGTGAAAATTAAAAAATTGTGTCCAAAGTGTCAATATTTTGTGTGACCACAATTATTTTCAAGCACTGCCTTAATTATGTTGGGCATGGAGTTCACTGGAGCTTTACAGGAGCCACTGGAATATTCTTCCACTCCTCATGGTGACATCATGGAACTGGTGGATGATCGAGACTTTGCGCTCCTCCACTTTCCGTTTTAAGATGGACCACAGATCCTCAGTAGGTTTTTGGTCTTGAGACAGGCTTGGACATTCCAGCATCTTTACCCTCAGTTTCTTTATCAAGGCAGTGGTCGTCTTGGAGATGTGTTTGGGGTTGTTATCATGCTGGAATATTGCCCTTCAGTACCCAGCAAAAAATGTGACACCTTGATGCTGGCTGCGGGTATGATGCCCCAGGGCTGTGGGGTACTCGGTCCCGGGCGCTCGCTCGATGCGCAGGGGTGATCAGTCGTGGTTGCAGCCGATGCCCGGTCCCGTGACCCTGGGAGTCGGTCCGAATAAAAAGGGGTAAAAATAAAAGGGAAAAGAAGAAATAAAAATAAAAAGTTTTTCAACTACGTCACTTGCGGTGTGCGGCCAGGTTATTGGGGCCGCCGCTGCAGGGTCCTGCTGGGGCTGATGGAGTAGTGCAGCTTAGGTGTTTTCGTCCCTCCGCAAGCAGGGACAGGCCCCAGCAGTGGATGGTGAAGGGGCAATGATAGGGAACAGTCAGTATATGTGCAGAGGCGCAAAGGAAACAGTCCACACCGGCATTGCAGTTTCAACTTGCCTTTACTGGCCTGGTACCTGGACCCGCTGGTGCTGGTTTCAGGTGTTCCCACTCCCCTTTTTCTCCGTGCCAGCTGTGACCTGGGTTGGCTGTCCTCCATGCACACTTGCTGTTGATGGGCTCCCGTGGCCTAGAACTTCTTGGGAGTCCCCTCTTTTCAGTCTTGGTCCTATTGCAGGCAGCCTGGACTATTTAACCCCATTACGACCGCGTTACGTTTTAAAACGGCACCAAAAAAGGGTACTTATTCCCTTCTGCCGTTTTAAAACGGCGGGCAGAAAAAAGTGTATAGCGCCCCCCAGCGTCAGAAAATCTCCGGGGTTTCAGCTACCGGGGGTAGCTGAGACCCTGGAGATCATGATTCGGGCCGGTTTTTCCGGTCCCCAGTCACGTGATGACCGGTATACACCGTATACCGATCATCAAGTTATAGTAAATGACCGCGCCGGTAAAAAATGATTTATCTCCCATCTGGCATGATCAAACATGTCAGATGGGAGATAAATCTCTTTCTCGGTTCCCTCCGGTCCCCTCGGTATCCCCAAAGTGCCCCCCCCCGACCCCCAACCCCCTCCCGAAAATCCAAGATGGCCGCGCGCACCGCCGATCACAGCAGCGCGCCGGCCACATTCACACTGTTCCTATGGTTTCTGTCGTATGTGCCATAACACATGCGACAGAAACCTGCTCCCCAGGCCCTGCCAAGTCACCCCCTATCCCCCCCGGTGTTCCCCGGTGTCATACATACCTGTCGGAGCGCTGATCCCCCGCGGCCCCCTCCTCCGGCTCCCTCACAGCAGACGCCGGTCACATGTGCAGAGCAGCTGACAGCTTCCTGTGTTCAGGATGCTGGCTGCTGCTGCTGCTCGGCACTTTGCAGTTGTGACCCGGGGAGGGTGGGTGCAGATTCATTGCACCCACTCTCCTCAAATGGAGGGTCCTCACACCTAGAAAATGGGGGATACGTTCCCTGAACGTGTCCCCCATATTCTAGAAGGTCCAGAATCGACGTGGGACGTCCAAATGGATTACAGCGGATTTTTTTCTCTTTTCAATAAATTGGCTAATCAGGGAAAGTTTTTGGGAGTGTTTTTTCAAATAAATTTTTTTTGTTGTCAATTTTTTTTTTTTATTACTGTCAATTAGTTATGTCGGGTATCTGATAGACGCCGTGACATAACTAATTGCTGGGCTTGATGCCAGGTGAAATTACACATCTGGTATCAACCCCATTTATTACCCCGTTTGCCAACGCACCAGGGCGCGGGATGAGCTGGGGCGAAGCGCCAGAATTGGCGCATCTAATGGATGCGCCATTTCTGGGGCGGCTGCGGCCTGCTATTTTTAGGCTGGGAAGAGTCCAATAACCATGGCTCTTCCCATCCTGAGAATACCAGACCCCAGCTGTCAGCTTCACCTTGGCTGGTGATCTAATTTGGGAGGACCCCACGTTTGTTTTTTTTTTAATTATTTATTTATAAATAATTAAAAAAAAAAAACAGCTTGGGGAGCCCTCCAAATTGATCACCAGACAAGATGAAGCTGTCAGCTGTGGTTTGCAGGCTACAGCTGTCTGCTTTACCCTAGCTGGCTATCAAAAATAGGGGGGACCCCACGTCATTTATTTTAATTATTTTTTTTTCTTTTGGGCTAAATACAAGGCTAGGCACCCTTTAGTGTCACATGAAAGGCACTAAAGGGTGCCAGCTTAGAATCTGCAGAGGGGGGTGGACATTATATATATGTTTGACATCTATCCATTCATCCATTGTAGCATTTTACGCTGTGTGCCCACAATCAGGCTTTGCAGCGTTTTGGGTGCAGAGTGTTTTCCCTGCGTCCATAACGCTGCGTTGTGCAGTAGAAGCACAGTGGAAGGATTTTTAGAAATCCCGTGCCCACTGTGTTTCTTTTCTCTGCAGCATAAACCGACCTGTGGCGCAGCTTCCCGAGCCTCAGCATGTCAATTTATGCTGCGGAGATGAGTGTTTTCTGCAGGTAGAATAGAGCCAAAGTCCACAGCAGCCTGAACCCAAATCGTGGGCATGGGCAGCTGCGTTCTCCCGTGGACAACACTCACATCTCTGCAGGAAGGCTGACACTGTGTACTAGCAACATTTTTGTGAAGTACCTGTGGATTCAAAATGCTTACTATACTCCTGAATAAAATCCTTGAGGGGTCTAGTTTCCAAAATGAGGTCACTTGTGGGGGGTTTCTGATGTATAGGTACCCAAGGGACCCTGCTAATGTGACATGGTGCGCGCAATTTACTTCAACTTTTCCAGAATTCAAATGGTGCTCTTTCCATTCCAAGCCCTCCCATTTATCCAAACAAAGGTTTTTGGCTACATGTGGGGTATCCCTGCGCTCACAAGAAATTAGATAACCTGTGGAGTACACGTTTTGTTGTTGCCTCTTGAAAAAGTGAGAAATGTGTCGCTAAATCAACATTTTTGTGAAAAAAATGAAAATTTGAATATGGCAACCTAAGCTTATCAAATTCTGTGAAGTATTCGTGGATTCAAAATGCTCAATATACACCTCGATAAAAGCCTTGAGGTGTCTTGTTTCCAGAATGGGGTCACTTGTGGGGGACCTCCACTGTTTAGGCACCTTAGGGGCTTTCCAAATGTGACATAGCGTCCGCTAATTATTCCAGCCAATTGTTCAGTCAAATGGCACTTTTTCCCTTCCGAGCCCTGCTGTGCACCCAAACAGTTGATTTCCACCACACATAAGGTATCAGCATACTCAGGAAAAATTGCACAATAAATTTCATGGTGATTTTTTTCCTGTTACCCTTGTGAAAAAAAAAGCTACCTGGTTGAAGTAACAATTTTGTGGTAAAATTTTATTTTTTATTTTCATGGCTCAACATTATAAACTTCTGTAAAGCACCTGGAGGTTCAGGGTACTCACTAAACATCTAGATAAATTCCTTGAGGGGCCTAGTTTCCAATATGGGGTCACTTGTGGTGGTTTTTTGCTGTTTACATACCTTAGGGGTCCTCCAAATGCGACATGGTGCCCGCAATCTTTTTCAGCCAAATTTCCTTTCCAAAATTCAAATATTGCTCCTTCCGTTCCAAGCCCTCCCAATTCTCCAAACAAAGGTTTCAGACCACAAGTGAGGTATCACCGCGCTCATAAAAAAGTGGGTAACAAACATTGGGGTGAAGTTTTTGGAATTACCTCTTGAAAAAGTGAAAAAATTGATGCTAAAGCAACATTTTTTAGAAAAAAATGAAAATTTTCAATGTGACAATGTAACGTTATCAAAATCTGTGAAGTACCTGTGGATCCAAAATGCTCACTATACCCCTAGATAGAAGCCTTGAGGGGTCCACTTTCCAAAATGGCGCCACTTGTGAGGGGTTTCTTCTGTTTAGGTACCTTAGCGGACCTGTAAATGCAACATGGTGCCCGCAATCTATTTCAGCCAAATTTGCTTTCCAAAATTCAAATATTGCTGCTCCTGTTCCGAGCCCTCCCATTTGTCCAAACAAAGGTTTCTGACCACATGTGGGGTGTTGGCGCGTTCATAAGAAAGTGGGTAACAAGTTTTGGGGTTCATTTTGTTGTGTTATTTCTTCTAAAAGTGAATACATTTGGGGTAGAGCAACATTTTAGGTAAAATTTTATTTTTTGCTTTTTTTCATTCCACTTTGCTTTAGTTCCTGTGAAGCACCTGAAGGGTTAATAAACTTCTTGGATGTGGTTTTGAGTACTTTGAGGGGTGCTGTTTTGAGAATGGTGTCACTTTTGGGTATTTTCTGTCACCTGGGCTTCTCAAAGTCACTTCAAATGTGATGAGGTCCCTAAAAAAATGGTTTTGTGAATTTTGTTGAAAAAATGGGAAATTGCAGATGAACTTTGACCCCTTCTAACTTCCTAACCCCAAAACATTTTGTTTCAGAAATTGCGCTAATGTAAAGTAGACATGTGGGAAATGTTATTTATTAACTGTTTTGTGTGACATAACTCTCTGGGTTAAGGGCATAAAAATTAAAAGTTTGAAAATTGCAAAATTTTAAAAATTTTCATCAAATTTCTGATTTTTTCACAAATAAAAGCAAAAAATATCGTTCTAAATTTATAACTATCATGAAGTACAATATGTCACAAAAAAAATGTCAGAATCACCGGGATCCGTTGAAGCGTTCCAGAGTTATAACCTCATAAAGTGACACTGGTCAGAATTGCAAAAAATGGCCTGGGCATTAAGGACAAAACTGGCTCCGTCCTTAAGGGGTTAAGGGGTTCAGTCCCCGGTCCCCTCTTCGCTGCTGATGCTTCACACTCTTTGGGTTGATGAGGGATCCTGGAAATCCCGTCACCTGGCTGAATTAACAGTTGACCATAAAGTGTCCCTCTGTCCTAGGGTCTGCACCCCGCCTTGTGCTGAGTCCTATGAGCCTTGGTTCCAGACTTCCACAGGCGCCCTGCGGTTCCTGGAGTATTCCACTTTCACAGGTAATCCGCGGTTCCTGGAGTCCTGGTTCTGTACTCCACAGTCCCTCACTCCTGTTACAGCACAGAGTTACTTCAGGTCTTTTTACTTTCTTTCTGTACTTTCACTCTCCTTGACTTCTTCCTTCACACTCCTTTACTACCAACTCTCCTCTCTACTACCTCACACTCAACAGACTAAACACTTCCTCCCGCCAACTTCCCAAAAGAACACTGGCCCCTCCCCCTCACTGGGTCTCCCCCTACAGATTGGGTGACGAGTATCCAATCAGTGCCCATCCCTTTTACCTGTTGCTAGGCAGTCTCCCAGTCTGGTGTTGGGGTTGTGTATGTGGCCTGAGGGTGCTGGTGTGTTGACTGGCACGGATATTCTGGGGTTTCGGTTTCCATGTTCACATTTTGTGGCACCTAGTACCGCGGGTGTGCTACACGGGGTGCATATAATTCTGGCTTTTTTATGCTCTAAGTGTCTCCATTTTGTAATTTATTTCATTCGCAGTAATGCATGTTCAAGTTCCTGTATTCAATGTTTGCATGCTTTGTCGTTTCAAAGTGCAGCAGTTTCTTTGTTAGAATATGTTTTATGTTCAGTATGCACCTGTTTACATTTGACTGTTAGGAAGCAACGTCAGTTTATTAATTCTGCTTTTCATTCTGGTTCAATGTGTCACAGTATATGTTGGCACTCATGGTTCCCTCAATGAACTGTAGCTCCCCACAGCCAGCAGCACTTTTGCAGTCCCAAACCATGACAATCACACCACCATGCGCTTGACTGTAGGCAAGACACACTTGTCTTTGTACTCCTCACCTGGTTGCGGCCACACACTCTTGACAGTCCTTAATCTCTTTGTCCTCAGTGAACTGTTTGAAGGCTTTCTTGTGAATCAACTTTAGAGGAGGCATCCTTCTGTGATGACTCCCATGCAGACCAATTTGATATAGTGGTCTGAGCACTGTCAGGCTGACCCCTCACCCCCTTATCCTCTGCAGGATTTATGGCAGCACTCATACATCTATTTTGAAAAGACAAAGTCTGGATATGATGCTAAGCATGTGCACGCAACTTCTTTGGTCTAGCATGCCAAGGCTTGTACTGAGTGGAAACTATCTTGTTCAACCACTGTATGGTCTTGCTGCAGCTAAATTTCAGGGTGTTTGCAATCTTCTTATAGCCTAGGCCATTTTTATGTAGAGCAGTGTTCCCCAACCTTTCTAACCTTGAGAGCCACATTCAACTCTGAGAGATGGTCACGAGCCATATACAGCACTCTCAACAGCAGTGACTCTCAGAACCCACCATGATCAGATAGCCAAAGCTTCCCCAATGAAAGCACTCTGAGCTCTCCTGCCCCCCCCCCCTATAGGTGGTGCACAACTTCAATCCTATTTAGTATTTTCATATCAGGCACAATCACCACACTATTTCATCTATCTTAAAGCACTCCTCTGACTAACAGTATTATCCTATCTCCAGCCTACTATATTTATTTCTCTCCCCTCTGCCAGTATATGTTTGGCGCCCCTGAGGCTTCAGTCGCCACAAAGTATTACACCTGATTTAAGGTGTAATGCTCAACCCGGACCCGGAGAAGGTCGGTACTGGTTTCACCACTTACACATTCAAATACACAACCAGGTTTCCCTCCCCAATGGGGACCGGGCTAGGGTAGGGTCTTAAGCTTGCCTTCAAACATGGAGGGCACCACCCACTAGTGATAGGGACCTAGGGATGGAGCAGCCACTTAGGGGGAGTTAGGAGCCAACACAACAGTTTTTCAGAAGTTCTCCAGCAGGAGAGGAAAGGAGCGGACACGTGTTACCGGTGCTCCGGTGGGACACAGGAGATGTTCTTGCGGTTGCCAAGGTGTGAGCTTAAACGCTTCTTCGGAACCGGCGCCACGCAGAGTGCAGGACCCTAGGGAAGATCACACTTCAAGTTGGTTTTCCAGAATCTACCGGGACGGGGAGGTTTCAAGCTTCCCTGGCCACAAAAGTCCCATAGCACAGTGTCAGATAGGATCCGGGGCCTTGGACAGCACCAGGCCCCGCTGCGGAGCTGCGGTACCTGCAAATAGGGAAAAGAGTACTACTCGAGACGAACTGGGGTCCCCAAGTAGCTTTAAGCCATGGGGATCCAACACACACGGCACACGACTCAGCAGCACCAAACTGGGCTGACCTGTAAAGGGTTTTGGGTGCGACGGAACCCATCACAGCAGGTTACCAGTACTATCCGGGCGAGCGGCACAGCACAAAGAGTGAGTAAAGACACCTGGAACCGCAGCATCTGACTCGGACTCTTACTACCAGCACCGCCGCTCCATGCCTCGGCGCTCAAACGCCATCACTACTCCACTCATCATCCTCCCCGGGGCCCGATCCACCTGTGGGGAGTGATACCATCTCTGGCTGCTACTACCATCCGCTCTGGAGGACAGCGACAGCAGCGGAGGCTAAATCCCTGGCCGCGTACCACAGGTGACGTTACGACATTCATCCTACTACTGCCCCCATCATCTTCCCTCCTTATTTGTATACACCTCGGGGCACAAAGCCGGGCAGGCCACTATGACATCCTAGATCATCACACCAGCCTGCTGACGAGTAACGCAGGTACGAGACACCCCGTGCCTGATTCCCCCTGCTCCCTGGGTGCTACATATGCATATCCAGATCTGCTCTTCTGTATGAAGCTACTTTAACCCCTTAAGGACGAAGCCAGTTTTGTACTTAATGTCCAGGCCATTTTTTGTAATTTTGACTAGTGTCACTTTATAAGGTTATAACTCTGGAACGCTTCAATGGATCCCGGTGATTCTGAGATTGTTTTTTTGTGACATATTGGGCTTCATGTTAGAGGTAAATTTAGGATGATATTTTTTTATTTTATTTGTGAAAAAATCTGAAATTTGACAAAAAAATTAAATATTTTGCAATTTTCAAACTTTTAATTTTTATGCCCATAAACCAGAGAGTTATGTCACACAAAATAGTTAATAAATAACATTTCCCACTTGTCTACTTTAGATCAGCGCAATTTTTGAAACAAAATGTTTTTGGGTTAGGAAGTTAGAAGGGTTCAAAGTTCATCTGCAATTTCCCATTTTTTCAACAAAATTTACAAAACCATTTTTTTAGGGACCACATCCCATTTGAAGTGACTTTGAGAGGCCTAGGTGACAGAAAATACCCAAAAGTGACACCATTCTAAAACCTGCACCCCTCAAGGTACTCAAAACCACATTCAAGACGTTTATTAACCCTTCAGGTGCTTCACAGGAACTAAAGTAATGTGGAATGAAAAAAAATAAAAATTAACATTTTACCTAAAAATGTTACTTTAGCACTAATTTTCTTACTTTTTCAAGAGGTAACACCAAAAATTGGACCTCACACTTTGTTACCCACTTTCTTATGAGCGCGCCGATACCCCACATGTGGTCAGGAACCTTTGTTTTGGTAAATGGGAGGGCTCGGAACGAAAGGAGCAATATTTGAATTTTGGAAAGCAAAGTTGGCTGAAACAGATTGCGGGCACCATGTTGCATTTACAACTTACCCCTTAAGGCTTCTATCGAGGGGTATACTGAGCATTTTGGACCCACAGGTACTTCACAGATTTTGCTAACGTTACGTTGTCATTTTGAAATTGTCATTTTTTTCTCAAAAATGTTGCTTTAGCATCAATTCTCTTACTTTTTCAAGAGGTAATTCCAAAAATTTGACCCAAATGTTTGTTACCCACTTTTTTATGAGCGCGGTGATACTTCACATGTGGTCTGAAACCTTTGTATGGACAAATGGGAGGGCTTGGAACGAAAGGAGCAATATTTGAATTTTGGAAAGGAAATTTGGCTGAAAAAAATTGCGGGCACCATGTTGCATTTGGAGGACCCCTAAGGTACGTAAACAGCAAAAAGCCACCACAAGTGACCCCATATTGGAAACTAGGCCTCTCAAGGAATTTATCTAGATGTTTGGTGAGTACCCTGAACCCCCAGGTGCTTCACAGAAGTTTATAACGTTGAGCCATGAAAATAAAAAAATAAAATTTTACCACAAAATTGTTACTTTAATCAGGTAGCTTTTTTTTTCACAAGGGTAACAGGAAAAAAATCACCATGAAATTTATTGTGCAATTTCTCCTGAGTTTGATTATATGTGGTGGAAATCAACTGTTTGGGCACACGGCAGGTCTTGGAAGGGAAGGAGTGCAATTTGACTGCAAAATTGGCTGGAATCAATAGCGGACACCATGTTGCATTAGGAGAGCCCCTGAGGTGCCTGAGCAGTGGAGGTCCCCCACAAGTGACCCCATTCTGGAAAA
The DNA here is from genome assembly GCF_048569485.1 of Anomaloglossus baeobatrachus. Lineage (NCBI taxonomy): Eukaryota > Metazoa > Chordata > Amphibia > Anura > Aromobatidae > Anomaloglossus > Anomaloglossus baeobatrachus. The sequence goes on from NC_134355.1 coordinate 509,685,047, forward strand.
TAGACCCCTCAAGGAATTTATCTAGATGTTTGGTGAGTACCCTGAACCCCCAGGTGCTTCACAGAAATTTATAATGTTGAGCTGTGAAAATAAAAAAAAAAAAACATTTTTACCACAAAATTGTTACTTCAACCACATAGCTTTTTTTTTTTAACAAGAGTAAAAGGAAAAAAAGCAGCATAAAATGTATTGTGCAATTTCTTCTGAGTATGCAGATACCTTATGTGTGGTGGAAATCAACTGTTTGGGTGCACAGCAGGGCTCGGAAGGGAAAAAGTGCCATTTGACTGAACATTTGGCTGGAATAATTAGTGGACGGTATGTCGCATTTGGAAAGCCCCTAAAGTGCCTAAACAGTAGAGGTCCCCCACAAGTGACCCCATTCTGGAAACAAGACACCTCAAAGCTTTTATTTAGGTGTATATTGAGCATTTTGAATCCACGAATACTTCACAGAATTTGATAAGCTTAGGTTGCCATATTGAAAATTTTCATTTTTTTCACAAAAATATTTCTTTAGCATCACATTTCTCACTTTTTCAAGAGGCAACAACAAAACATGTACCCCACAGGTTGTTATCCAATTTCTTGTGGGTGCAGGGATACCCCATATGTGGCCAAAAACCTCTGTTTGGATAAATGGGAGGGCTTGGAATGGAAGGAGCACCATTTGAATTTTGGAAAAGTTGAAATAAATTGCACGCACCATGTCACATTAGCAGGGCCTCTTGGGTACCTATACATTAGAAACCCCCCACAAGTGACTCCATTTTGCAAACTGGACCCCTCAAGGATTTTATTCAGGAGTATAGTAAGCATTTTGAATCCACAGATACTTCACAAAAATGTTGCTGTAGCAACAAATTTCTCACTGTTAGGCTATGTGGCCATGATCCAGCGACACGGCGTCTAGTACACAGTGTCAGCCTTCCTGCAGAGATGTGAGTGTTGTCCACGGGAGAACGCAGCTGCCCATGCCCACGATTTGGGTTCAGGCTGCTGTGGACTTTAGTTCTATTCTACCTGCAGAGAACACTCATCTCCGCAGCATAAATTGACATGCTGAGGCTCGGGAAGCTGCACCACAGGTCAGTTTATGCTGCAGAGAAAAGAAACACAGTGGGCATGGGATTTGTAAAAATCCTTCCACTGTGCTTCTACTGCACAACGCAGCGTTATGGATGCAGGGAAAACACTCTGCGCCCAAAACGCTGCAAACCCTGATTGTGGGCACATAGCCTAAAATGCTACAATGGATGAATGGATAGATGTCAAACATATATAACGTCCCACCCCCTGCATATTCTAAGCTGGCGCCCTTTAGTGCCTTTCATGTGGCACTAAAGGGTGCCTAGCCTTGTATTTAGCCCAAAAAGAAAAAAAAAGAATTAAAATAAATGACGTGGGGTCCCCCCTCTTTTAATAGGCAGCTACGGTAAAGCAGACAGCTGTAGCCTGCAAACCACAGCTGATAGCTTCACCTTGGCTGGTGATCAATTTGGAGGGCTCCCCAAGCTGTTTTTTTTTTAAATTATTTATAAATAAATAATTAAAAAAAAAAAACAAATGTAGGGTCCCCCCAAATTAGATCACCAGCCAAGGTGAAGCTGACAGCTGGGGTCTGGTATTCTCAGGGTGGGAAGAGCCATGGTTATTGGACTCTTCCCAGCCTAAAAATAGCAGGCCACAACCGCCCCAGAAGTGGCGCATCCATTAGATGCGCCAATCCTGGCGCTTCGCCCCAACTCATCCCGTTGCCCTGGTGCAAACGGGGTAATAAATGGGGTTGATACCAGATGTGTAATGTCACCTGGCATCAAGCCCAGCAATTAGTTATGTCACGGCATCTATTTGATACCAGACATAGCTAATTGACAGTAATAATAAAAAAATAATTGACAACAAAAAAAAAATTTATTTGAAAAAACACTCCCCAAAAACATTCCCTCTTTGGCCAATTTATTGAAAAGAAAAAAAAATTCGGGTCCCTGCTGTAATCCATTGTGAAAGTCCTGCGGCGATTCTGGACCTTCTAGAATATGGGGGGCACGTTCAGGGAACGTATCCCCCATTTTCTAGGAGTCCAGACCCTCCATTTGAGGAGAGTGGGTGCAGAGAATTTGCGCCTACCCTCCCCGGGTCACAGCTGCAGACTGCCGAGCAGCAGCTAGTGTCTCTGAAGGCAAAGCAGGAAGCTAAGCTGACAGCCGCGCTCTGTACGTGTGACCGGCGTGCACTGTGAAGGAGGAGGGGGCTGGGGTGGATCAGAGCTCCGACAGGTACGGGGGACACCGGGGAACACCGGGGTGGGAATAGGGGGTGACCTGGCAGGGCCTGGGGAGCAGTTTTCTGTCGTATGTGTCCATATGTAACCATAGGAAAGGGGGAAATGCGGCCGGCGCGCTGCTGTGCGTGCCGGTATGTGCGGCGCCATGTTAGATTTTCGGGAGGAAGGTGGGGTGGGGGGACACTTTGGCGACACCGGGGGACCGGAGAGGACCGGGGGATGAGATTTATCTCCCATCTGACATGTTTGTTTATGCCAGATGGGAGATAAATGATTTTTTACCGGCGCGGTCATTTACTGTAACCTGATCATCGGTATACGGTGTATACCGGTCATCAGTTGAGCGGGGACCGGAAAAACCGGCCAGAATCATGATCTCCAGGGTCTCAGCTACCCCCGGCAGCTGAGACCCCGGAAATTTTCTGACTCTGGGGGGCGCTAGACCCTTTTTTCCGACCTCCGTTAAAAAGCGGCGGATCGGAAGAAGTACCCTAATTTGTCGCCGTTAAAAGGCGTATCGGCGGTCGTTAAGGGGTTAAAAAGTCACCATCTGTAGACCTTCATAGCTGATTGCTAGATCTGTTGCTAATGCAAAAAGTTGGCAGCCAGCCGTGAACCACACATTATGGGCCAGCGAGCCATGTGTGGCTCCCATGGCACAGGTTGGGGACACCTGATGTAGAGCAACAATTCTATTTTTCAGATCCATAGCAATTTTTTGTCATGAGGTGCCATGTTGAACTTCCAGTGACCATTATGAAAGAATGTGTGAGCGATAACACCAAATGTAATATATCTGCTCCCCATTCACACCTGAAACCATGTAACACTAATAAGTCACATGACACCAGGGAAGGAATATGGTCATTGTGGCACAATTTGGCCTTTATCCCTTAAATCCCTTGAATCTTTTATTTTACCAATTTTATTTCTACTGGAAAATGTGGCATAACTTGCTTTTGCCATTCTCCTCAATAGGGTATATCCCAACACAGTCTCACTCTTCAATCTGTGCTCATTGTGTTAGTTGCGGTATGGCCTATTGACAATGACAATGGAAATGGTAGCAACCAATTAGCCATTTATACATACAGTACATTCCCTGGGGTAAATACGGAGGAACAGCACAATACCTGGTTCTACAAGAGGATCCTTGAACATTGTTTTAATGGAAAACACAAGCAATTAACTTGACAGACATGTCAGCTGTCCTGCAATTCCTGCTTTAAAATTAGCATTTCAATTAATACTAGAATTTACTGTCAACATGCCTTTTTTTCTTGTTTATGGGGTTTTCCAGGACCAACAAAAATTTGATAAACTACATGCAAACTAATTGATTGTAATTTAACAACCTATTTTGACAGACTGACTGTACTTCCATGCACACAAAATAATCATTAACATAAGTGTTCTCTATGCATAGACCATTATGTCTCGGCAGCACATGATCTGCTTACATGGGGTGATGTGCTGGCGAGAAAGAGGATTTTTATACTGGACAATTCACCACTTTTTACATGTTAAACTGACTGCATCATGCTAAAGTGGCTGGAAAGCTGAATAAAACATAGTTTCTAATTCTAATGTCAATTGTGAAGATATTGGCTTGTAATGTTTAGATACTATTGTTCTGTTGGAGAAGGTGGGCTTGCCCTGTACCAGTTATGTCATGTACTCTGTATGTTCTATTAAAGGGAATTTGTCACTACTTTGACCCTTTTTAAGCTGTTAATATTGGCATACACATTATACAGTTAGGTCCAGAAATATTTGGACAGTGACACAAGTTTTGTTATTTTAGCTGTTTACAAAAACATGTTCAGAAATACAATTATATATATAATATGGGCTGAAAGTGCACACTCCCAGCTGCAATATGAGAGTTTTCACATCCAAATCGGAGAAAGGGTTTAGGAATCATAGCTCTGTAATGCATAGCCTCCTCTTTTTCAAGGGACCAAAAGTAATTGGACAAGGGACTCTAAAGCTGGTGTCACACATAACGACGACGACAACGACGTCGCTGCTACGTCACCATTTTCTGTGACGTTGCAGCGACGTCCCGTCGCTGTCGCTGTGTGTGACATCCAGCAACGACCTGGCCCCTGCTGTGAGGTCGCAGGTCGTTGCTGAATGTCCAGCTTCATTTTTTGGTCGTCACTCTCCCGCTGTGACACACACATCGCTGTGTGTGACAGCGAGAGAGCGACGAAATGAAGCGAGCAGGAGCCGGCACTGGCAGCTGCGGTAAGCTGTAACCAGCGTAAACATCGGGTAACCAAGGGAAGACCTTTCCCTGGTTACCCGATGTTTACGCTGGTTACCAGCCTCCGCCGCTCTTGCTGCCAGCGCCGGCTCCTGCACTGTGACATGTGGCTGCAGTATGCATCGGGTAATTAACCCGATGCATACTGTAGCAAGGAGAGCAAGGAGCCAGCGCTAAGCGCGGCTCCCTGCTCTCTGAACTGTGACATGTAGATGCAGCACACATCGGGTTAATTAACCCGATGTGTGCTGCAGGAGAGCAAGGAGCCAGCGCTAAGCGCGGCTCCCTGCTCTCTGAACTGTGACATGTAGATGCAGCACACATCGGGTTAATTAACCCGATGTGTGCTGCAGGAGAGCAAGGAGCCAGCGCTAAGCGCGGCTCCCTGCTCTCTGAACATGTAGCACAGCGACCTTATGATCGCTGCTTCTGCTGTGTTTGACAGCTAAGCAGCGATCATAACAGCGACTTACAAGGTCGCTGTTACGTCACCGAAAATGGAGACGTAACAGCGACGTCGCTGTCGCTGTCGTTTAGTGTGACACCAGCTTAAGGGCTGCAATTAACTCTGAAGGCGTCTCCCTCGTTAACCTGTAATCAATGAAGTAGTTAAAAGGTCTGGGGTTGATTACAGGTGTGTGGTTTTGCATTTGGAAGCTGTTGCTGTGACCAGACAACATGCGGTGTAAGAAACTCTCAATTGAGGTGAAGCAGAACATCCTGAGGTTGAAAAAAAAGAAAAAATCCATCAGAGAGATAGACATGCTTGGAGTAGCAAAATCAACAGTCGGGTACATTCTGAGAAAAAAGGAATTGACTGGTGAGCTTGGGAACTCAAAAAGGCCTGGGCGTCCACGGATGACAACAGTGGTGGATGATCGCCGCATACTTTCTTTGGTGAAGAAGAACCCATTCACAACATCAAATGAAGTCCAGAACACTCTCAGTGAAGTAGGTGTATCTGTCTCTAAGTCAACAGTAAAGAGAAGACTCCATGAAAGTAAATACAAAGGGTTCACATCTAGATGCAAACCATTCATCAAATCCAAAAATAGACAGGCCAGAGTTAAATTTGCTGAAAAACACCTCATGAAGCCATCTCAGTTCTGGAAAAGTATTCTATGGACAGATGAGACAAAGATCAACCTGTACCAGAATGATGGGAAGAAAAAAGTTTGGAGAAGAAAGGGAACGGCACATGATCCAAGGCACACCACATCCTCTGTAAAACGTGGTCGAGGCAACGTGATGGCATGGGCATGCATGGCTTTCAATGGCACTGGGTCACTTGTGTTTATTGATGACATAACAGCAGACAAGAGTAGCCGGATGAATTCTGAAGTGTACAGGGATATACTTTCAGCCCAGATTCAGCCAAATGCCGCAAAGTTGATCGGACGGCGCTTCATAGTACAGATGGACAATGATCCCAAGCATACAGCCAAAGCTACCCAGGAGTTCATGAGTGCAAAAAAGTGGAACATTCTGCAATGGCCAAGTCAATCACCAGATCTTAACCCAATTGAGCATGCATTTCACTTGCTCAAATCCAGACTTAAGACGGAAAGACCCACAAACAAGCAAGACCTGAAGGCTGCGGCTGTAAAGGGCTGGCAAAGCATTAAGAAGGAGGAAACCCAGCGTTTGGTGATGTCCATGGGTTCCAGACTTAAGGCAGTGATTGCCTCCAAAGGATTCGCAACAAAATATTGAAAATAAAAATATTTTGTTTGGGTTTGGTTTATTTGTCCAATTACTTTTGACCTCCTAAAATGTGGAGTGTTTGTAAAGAAATGTGTACAATTCCTACAATTTCTATCAGATATTTTTGTTCAAACCTTCAAATTAAGTGTTACAATCTGCACTTGAATTCTGTTGTAGAGGTTTCATTTCAAATCCAATGTGGTGGCATGCAGAGCCCAACTCGCGAAAATTGTGTCACTGTCCAAATATTTCTGGACCTAACTGTAGAATGCTGAAAAATGTAATGCCTGTCTGCCTTGTATCAGATGCGCTCTTCCAGGCTATGGGGTAGATGCGGCCTGGAACATAACTCCACCTCCAGAGCGTTCTTTAAATAAAAGGGGCGTTACCAGTGTGACAAGTAACTAACACATAACAGAAGAAATTAAATTTGCAAACACATTTTTTGTAGCTCACTGAGCCCTATTTTATAGCAACAATATTACAACCCTGTCTGTCTGTGAGATGGAGGTTGAAGCTGAGAGGAACCTGCAGAAGTGTCAGTTATAATCACATACAACTGCAGTGAGAGCAGAGAGTGGCCGTCACACATCACACTGGTAACGCCCCTTTTATTTATCATATGCTGTGGAGGCGGAGTTAGCTGCTAGGCAGCATCCTCTCCATAGCCTGAAAGAGCTCATATACATAAAGTGATAAAAGATGCTATTTCAATAACAATGCATCTGATATGAGACAGACAGGTATCATTCTCTTCAGCATCCTATTACCTGTATGCCCATATTAACAGTTTATAAAGGTCAAAGTGGTGACACATTCCCTTTAAGTACTGATTGCATATGTTAATGTGTTGTGCTGCTAGCTGGGTGCAGATTTCAAATACAGTACAACGAGACTGTTACCAAAGGCCCCACCTAGTGTTTGGGCTGAGATAGCGTCAGAATGGAAGAAATAGGGTTAAAGGGAAAGTGACAGATTCAGGAAAGAGGAGAGTTGGAAAATCTCTCGAGGAGCCAATCTAGAATGGGGTTCTGGGGTGTGAGAGAAGATGTGGCCTCAGTGCTAGAGACAGTCTGAGTTTTCTGAGGTAGCCTCGAGAAGTCCGTAGACTATAACTCACCCAGGCGGGCTTAGGGAGTCATTTGGCTAGAGAGCCACCAAAGCCCAGAAACAAACAAAGGTAAGCGAAGTTAGGGAGAACGAGGCACAGACCCCAAAGCTAGAGGACGAGATTCAAGATAGCGGAGGGGGACAGGTCGAGAGGTAGAACCCCACATTGTCAGGAAGGAAGCAAAGGAAGGTCATGTGTGAAGAATAAAGTGAACTTTTCGGTTGGCTAAGTGAGCACTGGTGTCGCTTGTGTTACTGTCTACAATGATAACTGCCAGCAAGGTGACAGGCACTGGCCGGAAGAAACCAGTAAGTGTTGTGTACCCCACCCAAGGTCCCATCCACACACAGAGGATCCTTAGCAAAGGATTGTGGCTAGTGATGAGCGAGCATGCTTATTACTACTCGGTACTCGCACGAGTATCACTGTACTCGGGCTACTCGGCGGGGACCGAGTAATCTCGTGATACTCGTGCTGTACTCGTGGTCTTCATCCCTGCATGTTGGCGCTCTTTTGAGAGCCAGCCCTCATGCAGGGATTGGCTGGCAGACCACTGCAATGCCACAGCCCTGTTAGTTGTGGAATTGCAGTGATTGGCCGGCCCCCACAGCGTGACCGAGCCTTTATACCGGCGGGCGCGCTGTGCTCTGCTCACAGCCATCCAGACAGTCAGTGCAGGGAGAGTGTTGCTGCTTCAGGGAAAGGTTTGCGGCCCTTTATAGCTATTTCCGTAGCAGGGCTGCAAACAGTGTGACCAAAAGTCCTTCTCAGGACTATTCTAGTTGTATACAGGCAGGCAGGGTATAGCCAGGTCGGAGTACAGTAGCAGAGTCCTTCTCCGGACTATTGTTGCTATATACAGGCAGGGTATAGCCAGGTCGGAATACAGGCTAGTGACCAGAAGAGTCCTTGTCAGGACTATTGTAGCAGTATACAGGCAGGCAGGCAGGCAGGCAGGCAGGCAGGGTATATAGCCATTCCTAGTGGTGACCGTATACCAGCCTTCATCATATCTGGGGCTGGTGTACACAGTCTAAAACAGTCCAGATAGTGTCAGACTTCTCATTAATTTTTGCTCCTAAAAACCTGTTAGGTTCTTAGTGCGTCCGTGCTTGCATTTAAAAACCGCACATGTGTGCCTGTCGGTGGCAGCGTACAGGTGCACTTGTGTGCGTTTTTACCAAACTATTATATAACGCACAAGTGTAGTGTATAATACACGTCAGTCAGCAGTGGCTGATAGTGTCAGACTTCTCATTAATTTTTGCTCCTAAAAACCTGTTAGGTTCTTAGTGCGTCCGTGCTTGCATTTAAAAACCGCACATGTGTGCCTGTCGGTGGCAGCGTACAGGTGCACTTGTGTGCGTTTTTACCAAACTATTATATAACGCACAAGTGTAGTGTATAATACACGTCAGCACAGCATTGCAAAATGCGCAAGGGCGTTGGCAAGGAACAAGGAAGTGGACGTGATGGTGGTGCAGGCAGAGGCCGAGGTCGTGGGCAAGCTCTAATTTCGCCACAACAAAGGGCCACATCTAGTCGCTCGCACGTCCTGTCCCAAATTCTTGGGGACTGCAGCAGTACACCGCTCTTGAACCAAGACCAGTGTCAACAGGTTGTTAGTTGGATAGCGGATAATGCTTCCAGTCAGATTGGCACCACCACAAACACTCTGTCTTCCACACGGTCAAGTGTCAGTAGCCGTGATACTGCACCGCACATTTCAGAACCTGATCCTCCTTCCTACCACAAGGCTGAGTACACGTCCTCGGACATTAATGATCCCACACTTGGACACTCGGAAGAGCTGTTCACGTTTCAATTCGCACATTCTGGCCTCTCGCCAGCTCATGTTGAAGTGGGTCATGAGGAGATCGTATGTACAGATGCCCAAATATTTGAGCAGCCACATTCTCACGAAGTTGGCAACGTGTCTCAACAAGGGGTGGACGATGATGAGACACAATTGTCAGGAAGTCAGGAGGAGGAGCAGGGTGCGGAAGAGGAAGACGACGTGGTGGATGATCAAGTAACTGACCCAACCTGGCAGGAGGATATGCAGAGCGAGGACAGCAGTGCACAGGGGGAGGGAGGCGTAGCATCCCAACAGGCAGTAAGAAGCAGGGTGGTGGCTCCAGGCAGAAGTCAGGCAACCGTTCCCCGGAACAACAACACGACACAAGGTGCCTGTACAAATGTTAGGTCTTCCCGAGTCTGGCAGTTTTTTAAATTGGCTCCAGATGATTCTAAAAAGGCCATTTGCAACACCTGCCGTGCCAGCATCAGCAGGGGTACCAAAACTAGCAGCCTGACCACCACCAGCATGATCAGGCACATGTCAGCCAAGCACCCGACTTTGTGGGAAGTACAACAGAGTCGAGGAGCAGTGCTTGCTGATGTCACTGCTACGTCTTCGCTGGTTGTGCATGCGAGCCAATCCCCTGTCCATGCTGCCTGCGAACAAGCCTCCTCCGGTCCTGCACCTGCAGTTGCCTACGCAGAAATAACACCATCATCAAGCACGTCCTTGTCCCAGCGCAGCGTTCAGTTATCCATTCAGCAAACCTTTGAACGCAGGCGCAAATACACTGCCAACGCCCCAAATGCCACAGTTCTAAATGCTAACATTTCGCGACTGCTTGCGCTGGAAATGTTGCCTTTTAGGCTGGTGGAGACAGAAGCATTCTGCGACCTGATGGCGGCAGCTGTCCCACGTTACTCGGTCCCCAGCCGCCACTATTTCTCCCGGTGTGCCGTCCCCGCGTTGCATAACCACGTGTCACAAAACATCACACGTGCCCTGAACAACGCTGTTTCACCCAAAGTCCACCTAACCACAGACACGTGGACAAGTGCTTGTGGGCAAGGTCGCTACATCTCGTTGACGGCACACTGGGTTAATATTGTGGAAGCTGGGACCCAGTGTGAGCGAGGGACGGAACACGTCCTTCCCACACCAAGGTTTGCAGGCCCTACCTCAGTCAGGGTTTCACCCACACTCTACAGCTCCGGAATGTCATGCTCTTCAGCCTCCTCTTCCTCCTGCGCATCCTCATCCACTGTACCCTCCACACCAGTCCCAAGCTGGAAGCACTGCAGCACTGCCTCGGCGAAGCGGCAACAGGCTGTGCTGAAGCTAATCTGCATAGGTGACAAACCCCACAATGCAGAAGAGGTGTGGACAGCTCTGAAGCAGCAGGCAGATCACTGGCTCACACCTCTGAACCTAAAGCCAGAAAAGGTCGTGTGTGACAATGGCCGGAACCTGGTGGCGGCTTTGAGGCGAGGCCAGCTGACACATGTTCCATGCGTGGCCCATGTGCTCAACCTCGTGGTTCAGCGGTTTCTAAAGTCATACCCAAAGCTGTCTGATCTGCTGGTAAAAGTTCGCCGCCTGTCTGCACATTTTCGAAAGTCACCTACTGCTTCAGCCGGCCTTGCCGGCTTTCAGCGCCGTTTGCATCTTCCGGCTCACAGACTGGTGTGTGATGTCCCCACGCGTTGGAATTCAACTCTGCACATGTTGGTCAGGATATGTGAGCAGAAGAGGGCAGTTGTTGAGTACCTGCATCACCTAAGCCGTCGGGAAATGGCTCAAACTCCACACATAACACCTGAGGAGTGGAGATGGATGTCCGACCTATGTACCATCCTCCAAAACTTTGAGGACTCCACCAAGATGGTGAGTGGTGATGACGCCATTATTAGCGTCACCATACCGCTACTCTGCCTTCTAAAACGGTCTCTGCTCAAAAACAAACATGATGCATTGCAGGCGGAGCGCGATGAGTTGCAGCAAGAAACAGTAGTGGGTGTGGGTGATAACACACAGCCCAGCCTCGTCTCATCACAACGTGCAGTGGAGGACTATGACGAGGAGGAGGATGAAGACATGGAGCAACTCTCCGGCCAAATTGAGGATATGACATGCACACCAGTCATATCCTCGGTTCAGCGTGGCTGGCCAGAAGACAGGGTAGATGAGGAGGAGGAGGAGGACAGCATGTTCAGTCATCGTGTTGGTCAGGCTACTGAAGCCCTGGCTGTTAAGAGTCTGGCGCACATGGCTGACTTTATGGTAAGCTGCCTGTCTCGTGACCCTCGCGTTAAGAACATCTTGGCCGACAATCATTACTGGTTGGTAACACTGTTAGACCCACGCTACAAGGAGAACTTTATGTCTCTTATTCCCGAGGCGGAGAGGTCAACCAAAATGCAGCAGTTCCGGAAGGCCATAGTCACGGAAGTAGGCAAAGCATTCCCCTCACAAAACGCTAGCGGCATAGGTCAGGAATCAGTGGACAACCAAGGCGTACAGCCGAGAGAGGCACAAGTCCAATCCGCCAGAGGTAGGGGAACAGTCTTTAAGATGTGGGACAGTTTTCTCAGCCCCTCACGTACCACAGCCCCTGAGGTGTGGGGTAGTGCCACAAGAAATCCTAAGTTTGCCCAGATGCTCAAGGAGTACCTTGCAGATCGAACAACTGTACTCCGACATTCCTCTGTGCCTTACAATTATTGGGTATCCAAGGTGGACACGTGGCATGAATTGGCTCTCTACGCCTTGGAAGTCCTGGCCTGCCCTGCCGCTAGCGTTTTGTCAGAGCGTGTTTTTAGTGCCGCAGGTGGAATCATTACAGATAAACGCACCTGCCTGTCAACTGAAAATGCTGACAGGCTGACTCTGATCAAGATGAACAAGGGTTGGATTGGGCCAGACTTCACCACACCACCAGCAAATGAGAGCGGAATTTAAAGTTTGTAACGGGAATTTGCCATGTACCTCCACTCACACATGGGTACACACTTCTGGACTTTGGATAATCGCTGGACTGCTCCTCCTTCTCCTCATGCGCCACCATGATGACCGTTACAATAGTTAGGCCTTTGTTTCAGGTATACCCCCAGTGGTAAATTTTTCGCCCATTCTTTGCAGAATGGACATTACAACGACAGGAGACCCGCTCCTTTGCAATGGGAACAATGTTTTGAGGCCCTCATACACGTCTCTATCCAGGGACAACGTGGAGCCTCCCAATTTTTGGCTGCCCTGCCTAAGGGCTATACTATAATACACCCACTTCCTGACAATGGACACTTAATGTTTTGAGGCCCTCATGCACGTCTCTATCCAGGGACAACGTGGAGCCTCCCAATTTTTGGCTGCCCTGCCTAAGGGCTATACTATAATACACCCACTTCCTGACAATGGACACTTAATGTTTTGAGGCCCTCATGCACGTCTCTATCCAGGGACAACGTGGAGCCTCCCAATTTTTGGCTGCCCTGCCTAAGGGCTATACTATAATACACCCACTTCCTGACAATGGACACTTAATGTTTTGAGGCCCTCATGCACGTCTCTATCCAGGGACAACGTGGAGCCTCCCAATTTTTGGCTGCCCTGCCTAAGGGCTATACTATAATACACCCACTTCCTGACAATGGACACTTAATGTTTTGAGGCCCTCATGCACGTCTCTATCCAGGGACAACGTGGAGCCTCCCAATTTTTGGCTGCCCTTCCTAAGGGCTATACTATAATACACCCACTTCCTGACAATGGACACTTAATGTTTTGAGGCCCTCATGCACGTCTCTATCCAGGGACAACGTGGAGCCTCCCAATTTTTGGCTGCCCTGCCAAAGGGCTATACTACAATAGACCCACTTCCTTACAATGGGCACTTCAGGTTTACAGGCCCTCATGCACATCTCTATCCAGGGACAATGTGGAGCCTCCCAATTTTTGGCTGCCCTGCCAAAGGGCTATACTACAATAGACCCACTTCCTTACAATGGGCACTTCAGGTTTACAGGCCCTCATGCACATCTCTATCCAGGGACAATGTGGAGCCTCCCAATTTTTGGCTGCCCTGCCAAAGGGCTATACTACAATAGACCCACTTCCTTACAATGGGCACTTCAGGTTTACAGGCCATCATGCACGTCTCTATCCAGGGACAACGTGGAGCCTCCCAATTTTTGGCTGCCCTGCCAAAGGGCTATACTACAATAGACCCACTTCCTCAAAATGGGCACATTAGACTCAAGAGGCCTTCATGTACGTCTCTTCTCAGGGACATCGGAGTGCCACACAATGTTTTCACGTAAAATCTTTCATGTAATCTCCAAAAGTAACATACACCAGCTCTATCTCACTATTGGGTATGTGCCCTTAACATTTCCGCCATGAAAATTCATTTTGGTGTCATTTTGGAAGGTTTTCTGGTGAGTCCGTAAAAATGGCGTAAAACGCGGACAAAATTGTTCACAGCTGTGACTTTTGAGTGATAAATGCTTCAAGGGGTCTTCCCCATGCTGTTGCCATGTCTTGAGCATTCTTCTGAGACTTTTGTGCCATTTTTAGGGTTTCTACATGCTGCCGGGGGTCATTTCACAAAAATACTCGGGTCTCCCATAGGATAACATTGGGCTCGGTGCTCGGGCCGAGTACACGAGTATCTTGGGATGCTCGGCCCGAGCCTCGAGCACCCGAGCTTTTTAGTACTCGCTCATCACTAATTGTGGCACCCAAGTGGCCCGTGCCAGCACCTTCCATCACTGTAATGGGTGAGCAACGTTCAGAGGAGCCCTCTTGCAAGTCTGAGATCAGAAGGTCGCAATGCCTTATCATGCACAAATCTACAGCTTGTATTTAAATGTAACTGCTTTCTTTTGGAGCTGTAGGGGTTAAGGACTATTTCCCATCTGGTTATCCTTTTAGGCTTGGTCTCAGGTGCAGCTCCTTGTGATTACTCCCCTTAGCTGTAAAAGGTCACATGTCTTACCATATGATGCCGATTGTAGAATTTTCATTTCTAAGCTGTCCACTTTGGAAGGAGCCAGTCTCTGCAAGAAGCTGATGTGTCATGACAATTGCAGACATGGTGCTTAGCTGCATTGGAGGAGTTTGGAGTGTTTTCCTTATTGCATGTATTTTTCCTCTTTCTGTTTCCCTTCCCTTGTGTTGTACTATTGTAGTGGTGAGACCAGTCCTCTCTCTGGCCTTCTCACTAGCCAGGATGAGTTCACGGTAAGCCAGAGCCTAGGCACATGATCAATGACAAGGGAAAGGATCGTATAGGGACATTAGGGAGTGCATGTAACAGCCTCAGATGAGTGCAGGAGGTGACCTCGCTCTCTTCTCCTACCAACCACCACTAAGCAAAGATGAAACGTTAAGATTGAGCGAAGATATAAGTGAAGGCAGATTCTTTTCAAAGGTTTTATGGACTGATGAGACGAGAGTGACTCCTGACAGACCAGATGGGTGGGCCCATGCATGGATCAATAATGGGCACAGACCTCCACTGTGACTACCAAGATAAAGATGGGGTAACGCCATGAGCTGGTATTATTAAATATGATCTAGTTGAAACTTAAAATCACCTCCCAAACCTACTGACAGCTTTTGGAACACACTTTCTTCAAGCAGTGGTAAAGGAGAAAGTCTGCATCTTTCAAGAAAACCATGATTTTTATGCAGGGCAATGGTCCATCACATGCATCAAAGTGTCCACTGCTTGACTGCCAGTAAAGGCCTTAAAGATGTAAGAATAATAACATGGCCCCCTCCTCACCTGATCTAGACCCTCTTGAGAACTTGTTGGCTCTTCTTAAATTGGAGATTTAAGGTGAAGCAAAACATTCTCTGGGAAGTTGTGGTTGGTGCGGTCCCAAGAAATTGATTGTTAAGAGATTAAAGGGTACTTTGCACACTACGACATCGCAAGCCGATGGTTGCGATGCCGTGTGCGATAGTCCCCGCCCCCGTCGTAGCTGCGATCTCTTGTGATAGCTGTCGTAGTGAACATTATCGCTACGGCAGCTTCACATGCACTTACCTGCCCTGCGACGTCACTCTGGCCGGCGAACCGCCTCCTTCCTAAGGGGGCGGGTCGTGCGGCGTCAGAGCGCAGCGACGTCACACGGCAGGCGGCCAATAGAAGCAGGGGGGCGGAGATGAACGGGACGTAAACATCCCGCCCACCTCCTTCCTTCCTCTTTGCAGCAGGGACGCAGGTAAGGCGATGTTCCTAGCTCCTGCGGCTTCACACACAGCGATGTGTGCTGCCGCAGGAACGAGGAACAACATCGTAACATCGGTCCTTCCGAAATTATGGAAATGACCGACGCTACACCGATCATACGATTTCGACACTTTTGCGCTCGTTAATCGTAGTAAAAAGGATTCACATACTCCGATTTCGACAGCGACGCCGGATGTGCGTCACTTTCGATTTGACCCCCACCGACATCGCACCTGCGATGTCGTAGTGTGGAAAGTACCCCTAAGATTCTGACTCCCTGGATGAAAGGCTTATGACTTATTGATAAGAAAGGTGGCTACATTGGTCACTGATATACATTTTTTAAATGTCAGAAATGTGTTTTTGTATATTTTTAGTTGTATGGTTATTATTCTCACTTTAACAAATGAAAATAAATAATTGAGATGGGAAAATGTACGTTTCCATTTAGTTACATAATTCTGCACACTAATAGTTGCTAAATAATTCTGCACACGTAGATATTCCCCTAAGATAGACCAAACCTCACTTTTACTTTTTTTTTTCTTTAATAATCAAGTTTTTTAACCTTTTGGATTGACTGTTCAATATTAAAATTAATCATGAAAAATACAAGTTGCCTTATAATTGTGCATACAGAGTAATAATGCACATTTGATTCACATGGAATAAATTCAAAGTAACTTGAATTTCCTGGCTCAATTCAAACTAATCTGCTGAATTACAGTTTTACCAGATTTATTCATCCTTGTAAAATGATCTGAGCTCAATACCAGCAGTTATTGTGATTTGCAAAATGATAATAATTCCAATTTAATAACCTGCTAAAGTACAACCAGCCTCAAAAATATCACGATTGCATTTTTTTTATGAACAATGGAAAAATCTTCTATCTTTATTAACTCTCCTGGAATTTCTAGATGGTTGGCAGCTCTGCTGATGGAGTACCTACTGTCTAAAACCATTATAGAGTATGTGTATAAAGAGAAGTCAAGGGAAAGAAATAGATGAGAAATGAAAAGTTGTCAACACTTCTCATAAACATTCAAGGGCTTGAAGAAAATGGCATACCTCCCGTATAATTTTACTTCTATTAATTAGATGGAAGGTGGTAAAATAGAAAAAATGGGGAAGATTTATCATTGACTTTGTGCCATTTTTTTTAAAAAGTGCAAATTATGGTGCACATTAGAGATGAGCGAATCTGAGGTTCAATGTTTGGAGTTCGGGTTCGGAAACCGACTTCCAAAAAACTAAAGTTCGGTTTTGTAGTTCGAGTGCAAACCACTCAAGTGAGCAGCGCTGTGCTTGGGTATGAGTGATGCTCAGCCCGGTGCGAGCCACATGCAGTGTTTGCATGGCTCACATTTGGGGTAAAATCAGCGTGATCAGATGTAGTGTGCACGCACATACAAAAAAATGTGAAAATCCCGCGAACCCTCCTCCGGAAGTGTTCTGCTTATGGCTGGCAGTATGTGGGTGGAGACATGTAATACCCAATTACTGACTTCCATTGAGATTTGGATCAAGTTAGGGTCAAAAACCAAACTTTTTTTAAAGGTGTGGTTCCCCTCTTTTTATTACTGGCCACATCAATATTATGTTGAGAAACAAGTTTTCTTTTAAATACCTTGTGTTGACAATAGTGCCTGTGAGTGGTGCTATTGCGGTCCCCTCACCTCCTTCATGTGACCCCTGGGCTCCGTGACCTCTGATGTCCAATGATGTCACATCAACTGAGGAGGGCCGCAGTCTTCCTGAGTGACTGGGCTGTCAGCAGCATTTCACCGCTCATCACAGCCCCGCATCTCAACCCAGCATCTACCTGTTCCCTCATTCACTGCAGAGGACCACAAGAAGGAGCCACGCTGCCCTGTGATATGTGGGGAGACTCCGCCCACAGCCCAGTGACTCACAGGACTGGGGCAGGCCCCGAAAATGTCAGGTCAACAGGAAATTGATGAGACATCACCGGACATCAGAGGTCATGGAGCCCGGGGGTCACGCGAAGGGAGTGAGCGTACCGCAATACCGCTGCTCACAGGCACTATTGGCAACACAAGGTATTTGAGGAAAACCTTGTTTCTCAATATAATATATCGATGTGGCTAGTAATGAAAAGGGGTGAACCACCAGTTTAAGGTTCAAATGTATCTGGCAAACCGAACCTCCAAAGGTTTGCTCTTCTGTGGTGTACACCATATTTGCTCAATAATGTGGATTTTTTTCACTTCTCTACATATTTAAAGTCAGGAGAAAATGGGTTCAGTTTAAATGGGATGTTCCCTTTGAGAAAACTTTCGTTCATTAGATGTGGTAACTTTAAAAAACTAAACCAAGATCAATTCCCCTCTCCAGGTCCAGCCTCCGGGTGTCCCCCACTGTCCCGATCTCTGCTGCACTGATGTCACATCAACAATGCAGCCAATCATTAAGCTCATCGACTCTTCCAGCATGTTCGTTCATGTGACTATCATTTTTGACAGCACATCTTTTGTTTACACAGGAGGATGTGCTCTCGAGAATGATGGTTTTTAAGCAAGCTTAAAAATCATTTCTCCCGATGATGAATTAACATTTGCTTGTTTGTTGAGCGATTGGCAGCCTGGAACATCAGGAAACAAGTGTACCTAGGAGCACTAATCTCCCAATAAGTAGCCATGTAAATGCATCCTTTCATTGTGTTAGGAAATTATGTTACTAGCAGTAGCGTCCCGTCAATAGAGACAGGCCACGCGACTGCTACGGGGCCCGTGAGCTAGAGGGGCCCGTGGATGGCTGCTCACAGTCTCAGCTCCAGCACCGCCCCATCTCCCCGATCGCACTTTTAAATACATCGGCATCTGAAAGCGACGATGACATTGTCCCGCTGTGCTCTGACAGTTCTTCAACACAGCGGCGAGGTCACTAGTAGGCGTCAGCCGCCACCGTGTTCAATTAGGCAGAGCACAGACATCTGGCAAACTAGGAGCAGCGACGGGGGACCGAGGGGAGGTGAGTATGCAGGACCAGCGGGGTATCTACCGGACTGCCTCAGGTCCTCAGTGAGGCCTTCCCCGTGCTTCATACTGTATGGTGCTAGTTAACCGCCCTCTGTTATTGGCTGGCTGTTTTAGGGCAGGGGGCCCTATGCGGCTCCACATGTTGGCCGGGTCTCCACTGCACCTTCAGATGTTCTTCTGGAGCCCCGGGAGTGTCACAGTTAGCAGACGCTGCGTGTCTGCTAACTGTGACGTCACGCTGTGGCCCTGGACTCCTGCTTCCCACCAGAGAGAATCAATGGAGCCTGCAGACCTGACCAGAGACAAGCTGGGGGAAGGTAAGAAGTCCTCGTGTGTGTGTGTTATATATATATATATATATACATATATATACACACATATATATAGTGTGTGGGTGTGCCATTTATATAAAGTGTGTGTGTGTAATATATATATACAGTATATGTATATAGAGTGTGTGTTGTGTGTGTAATAAACATATATATAGTGTGTGTGTAATATACTGTATATATAGTGTGTGTAATATATAGAGTGTGTGTAATATATATATATATATATACATATATGAGTGTGCATGTATATATCAGTATATGTGTGTATGAGTGTGTGAATATGTATGTATGTATATATATATATATAGTGTGTATGTATGAGTGTATATGCGTCTGTATGTGTGTATATATATGTGTGTGCGTGTATATTTGTCTGTTTTGTACATGTGTGTATGTACAGTATATGCCTGTGTCTATGTATTTGTGCTTGTCTGTATTCTGTGTGCATGTATGTGCCTACATTTGTGTGTCAACGTACATATATATCGCATACACTCCAAATACACACACCACATACAGTGTGTGCAGGCTTGTGCCTGTGTCTACATATGTGTGCTTGTCTTTGCATGTGTTTGCCCTTTTGCATGTCTACATATGTTTGTGTGCATGTATGTGCCTGGCTGCATTCTTGTGCATGTCTGCATATGTGTTCGTGTGTCTGTGTGCATGCATGTGACTGGCTGCGTTCTTGTGCGTGCGTCTGTTTGCATGATTGTGTGTATGTCTGCGTTCATGTGTGTGTCTATGTGAATATGTGCATGTGTGTCTATGTGCACCTGTCTGCATGTATGTAAATGTGAAGCCCCTCCAGTGCTGTGTCGGTGCATTACCTTCAGGGACTCCACGCAGCTGGATCTTTGTCACAGGTAGGAGATCTTCTATTTAGGATTGTCGTGACGCCACTCTCAGAATTGCGGTCAGTGGGGACCGCCACTGCAGGTTAAGGGATGCCTGGGGCTGATGGTGGGTGCAGCCAGTTGTAATAGCCTCCTGAGAGTGAGGCAAGCCCCAGGGCCCTGTGTAGGTGTGTAGAACCACAAGGCGCAGAATAACTCCACACAAGCAGAATGTCTTTCAGGGGTTTTACTCACAGAAGGTGGCAGGGTGAGTAACCCGGGCGTAGCTGGGATGAACCAGGCTGGAACCAGGTGTCCTTCAGGCTGACTGATGAGGGTGGCTACCGACTCGCCTTCCTTAGCCCTTCTGTGGTTTGTGGTAACCCCGACTTTTAGTCCCTATGGGGGTCACCCAGGGAAGTAGCTGCTCCCCTCGTTTGTTTGCCGTTTGCTTGTCGCCTGGACCAGATCACTCCAGCTGCTTGCCTCCTGCGAACTATGGGCCCTAACTGTGGCTACGTGGCTGCGGCTTTTGTGGTGTTGTGGCGTGGGCTTTAAGGGCCCCACACCGGCAGGTTTAGCAAGGAAAGGTGGATCTATCCCCGCACCGGGATCTGCCGCCCGTTTGGGCCTGGTACTCCCTGACAGTCTCCTTACTTTCCACTACACTGCTCTCTCTCCAGCTGTGTGTGGTGTTCGGGCAGCACTCCCAGGTGACCGTTCTCCCCCGTCGGTAGTCACTGCGCGGACGCTGTTAGACTGCAACAGCTCCAGGGTCTGCTTCTGCTCTTCCTGAGCTGCACACTAAACTGGCTCACTCGTGGGACCTGCACTGCTGCTCCTGTCTGAGCTCCACTTCCATGCTCCTCACTCCTCCACACTCTGCTTCAGACTGTTTACTCCTCCTTCTCTTTTCCCCTTGTGCCTGCCTACGCCACCTAGCAACCAGGCTCTCTACCACACCCCTTGAGTGGAGATGGAGGCTTCGCCCCCTCCACTCCTCAAGTGGAGGTGAAGGCTTTGCCCCCTCCTGGGATCCCCAGGGGTCCTCTCAAAGGTACATGTGTGAGACCTGATCACTATGCGCCTGTGTAGTCACACCTCGGTCAGCCTTCTGGATTACCTGTATTGTACTGTCCCCAGCATGGGTGCAGTACTCAGTGGTGCCTGACCAGGTCAGGGGTGCCAAATTCCCCCTTAGTTATCACCAGCACGTCCTCGGGCTGCAAGACAACATTTTAAAATGCATAAAACATTAAAACATGGTAAAACTTTTAAAACCACCAGGTACCGTACATCACCACCCTCCACCCACAAGTCCGTTAACCCACCCTAAACCCTCTCACGTTGGCCGCGCCTTCAGCCACTTCTGGCAGGATGTAGAGGCGGCTTTCATGGGCCGGTGGTCTTCAGGGCATACCTGGCCTGGTGAAGCCGCGCCTTCAGCCACTTCTGGCAGGATCCAGAGGCGGCCTTCACAGTTGGTGCTGACCAGGTACCCTCTTTGTGGTGGAGAGCCAGGCCCCATAAACAGGCATGCTCCCTGGTTGCAGGCGAGCCAAGGCCCCATAAACGGACGTGCTCCCTGGTTGCAGGCGAGCCAAGCCCCTAAACAGGCTGGCTCTGGTGGTGGTACCTCTGGGGTAACTATTTACTCTGCGAGAGTTTGTGGCTATAGCCAGTTCATAGCCTTAAGGTTCATGGGTTTCTCACATTAGTTCATGTGGGCGCATTTCTTAAACATTAACGTTGCAAAACTTTTCAAAACTTGTCAAACTGGTAACTTCTGTACTTCTTTCTTTACTTTATGCAGATTCCTCTTTACCAGGGCTTGGGCCTGTAGGGCTGCGGCACCTGTTGTTTTCTCCATCTCTGTCTTTTCCTTCTTCTTCTGTATCTGTTTCTTTTTCTGTTGATACAGCAGGTTCACTATAGGGATTTCTGGAACATGGTGCAACATCCAATGCATACCATCCTCTTTCTCCTTGGTGCATGGTGAATTCCACTGAATCTCCTGTTCGTAGGTTCCTTCCTGGATGTCCTCTGGGCAAATGGGCTCTTACGTCTCTTCTGTTAACAAAGATGCCTTCCTTCATACCAGGAGCTACTATGAAGCCATATCCTGATTTCAAGCTGAAGTCTTCTACTACACCACGACAAAGTGGACCTCTAACCTGGGATTTGGCCCTTCTCAGGAACCGTTTCTCTTCCAAGTCTCTGGCCATGACTTCGTCTGTCTGCTTTGGAGACTGCGGTGCAGGGGAAAACCTTGTTCTGCTACGGCGCCGTGTCCTACGGGCTGGGTTCTGCTGGGTTGCGGCTTCACTGTTTGCAGGCTCCCAGGTAAGGTTTCTAGGCAACTCTTCCTCTTCATCCCAGCGGGAATACGGCAGCATCTCCGGCTCTGGGCATGGATCCACTGCTGATGGCTCCGGGGTCAGCTCCTCAGCTTCCTGGCCTCCTCTCCCCCTTAGTTCTTCGGAGCACTCCTGTTGTGGCAGCGACGGGGATGGGTGGTCATCAGCAGGCCCTGGCGGAGGACTCTTTGGCGTGATTACTGCAGAAGTCGCCTTGGGGGTGTGCGGAGGGAGCAGGTACCGATCCACCATCTCCTGTGGGAACTGGGCCTCTAGGTCAGCCTTCAGCTTCCAGTATTCGGGGTCCTCTCCTATCAGGGACTTCCTAGCAGGGACCTCCTTAGACTGGGGAGCGGTGTCTGCTCTGGCCTTGCAGGCCGGGGTAAACAGAGGTACATTCTTGTCTTGGCGGGCCGCGCCCTGCATGGCGGCGGCCTGGTCTTGGCGGGCCGCGCCTGACATGGCGGCGGCCTGGTCTTGGCGGGCCGCGCCTGACATGGCGGCGGCCTGGTCTTGGCGGGCCGGGCCTAGCAAGGCGGCGGCCTGGGCTTGGCGGGCCGGGCAGGGCATCGCTGCTGCGGCCTGGTCCAGCGTCGCCGCGCCGGGCGCCTCTTCAGGGACCGCGGGCGTGGCAGCAGGGGTCGGGGCACTCGCGCTGGCAGGGGCAACACTGGACTCACCCATCGGTGGCACCATCGGGGTCTGAGTCGTCGCCGTCCGGTCTGGCACTCGTCGTGCGGTTCCCCTCTCATAGGCCTGAACCGCTGCAGCCATCTCCAGAAGCTCCGTGCGTTCCTCTCTGATCTGCTCCACGACCCGGGTCTCCAGTCGGTCGCAGAACTGGGCAAGCTCCCGATACCACCAGGCAGCGGAGCCTGGTTCTGGGTTTCTGCGTTCAGACGCCATTTCCTCTGCGCCTTCTTCTGCACGATTTCCCAGCAGTGGACTCGTCGCTGCCTCCAGTAGCAGGCTCTTCAGTTTCTGCTCTGCCTCTTCCAGCAGCAGGCTTCTGGCTCCCTTTCTGTCCCGACGTCTCTGAACGCCTCCGCTCTCTTCACTTGCGAGGTCAGGACTCTGCAGGGGATCTCTGGGTAGCCACACCTCTTCGTGGGCGGTAACTTCTCCCAGCGCGGGCTGCTGTTGTTTTTCAGCGCGCTTTTCATGGTGGCAATATGGCGGCGCTTCCAATTTTCCAAGCGGACCGCCCAGGCACATGGTCACCTGTCTGGACAGGTCTAGTCCTTATCCTGTTAGTGACGCCAGATGTGAAGCCCCTCCAGTGCTGTGTCGGTGCATTACCTTCAGGGACTCCACGCAGCTGGATCTTTGTCACAGGTAGGAGATCTTCTATTTAGGATTGTCGTGACGCCACTCTCAGAATTGCGGTCAGTGGGGACCGCCACTGCAGGTTAAGGGATGCCTGGGGCTGATGGTGGGTGCAGCCAGTTGTAATAGCCTCCTGAGAGTGAGGCAAGCCCCAGGGCCCTGTGTAGGTGTGTAGAACCACAAGGCGCAGAATAACTCCACACAAGCAGAATGTCTTTCAGGGGTTTTACTCACAGAAGGTGGCAGGGTGAGTAACCCGGGCGTAGCTGGGATGAACCAGGCTGGAACCAGGTGTCCTTCAGGCTGACTGATGAGGGTGGCTACCGACTCGCCTTCCTTAGCCCTTCTGTGGTTTGTGGTAACCCCGACTTTTAGTCCCTATGGGGGTCACCCAGGGAAGTAGCTGCTCCCCTCGTTTGTTTGCCGTTTGCTTGTCGCCTGGACCAGATCACTCCAGCTGCTTGCCTCCTGCGAACTATGGGCCCTAACTGTGGCTACGTGGCTGCGGCTTTTGTGGTGTTGTGGCGTGGGCTTTAAGGGCCCCACACCGGCAGGTTTAGCAAGGAAAGGTGGATCTATCCCCGCACCGGGATCTGCCGCCCGTTTGGGCCTGGTACTCCCTGACAGTCTCCTTACTTTCCACTACACTGCTCTCTCTCCAGCTGTGTGTGGTGTTCGGGCAGCACTCCCAGGTGACCGTTCTCCCCCGTCGGTAGTCACTGCGCGGACGCTGTTAGACTGCAACAGCTCCAGGGTCTGCTTCTGCTCTTCCTGAGCTGCACACTAAACTGGCTCACTCGTGGGACCTGCACTGCTGCTCCTGTCTGAGCTCCACTTCCATGCTCCTCACTCCTCCACACTCTGCTTCAGACTGTTTACTCCTCCTTCTCTTTTCCCCTTGTGCCTGCCTACGCCACCTAGCAACCAGGCTCTCTACCACACCCCTTGAGTGGAGATGGAGGCTTCGCCCCCTCCACTCCTCAAGTGGAGGTGAAGGCTTTGCCCCCTCCTGGGATCCCCAGGGGTCCTCTCAAAGGTACATGTGTGAGACCTGATCACTATGCGCCTGTGTAGTCACACCTCGGTCAGCCTTCTGGATTACCTGTATTGTACTGTCCCCAGCATGGGTGCAGTACTCAGTGGTGCCTGACCAGGTCAGGGGCGCCACATAAACTTCTCTGTATGTGTGCATATGTGTGCCTGTCTGTCTGTACGTGTGCCTGTTTGTGTGTGTGTCTACATATATAAGCGTATATGTGTGTATGTGCACATTTCTGTGTCTGCATATGCGTGTCTGAGTGCATGTCTTTGTGTGTTCATGTATGTATGAGTGTGTGTGCTTCTCTGCATGAGGGTTCATGTCTGTGTGCATTTGTATGCATGTGTCTGTGTGCCTGTCTGCATGCATTTGTCTGTCTTTGTATATCTGTTTGTCTATATATGTAAGCATGTGTGCATGCATGTGTGTCTACATACGTTTGCATGTCAGTGCATTTTTGTAGGTGTGCAAGTCTGCATACATGTGTCAGTGTGTGCCTGTCTGCATGTGTGTGCATGTATGTGGGCCTACATCACATCTTTAAACATCGCTGCTATGCGCCGTGCTCTGATGTCATCGCTCGGCTTTGGATGGGTGGGGTGGCCATTTTACCACACGGGATATGAAGCCGCAGGGTGGAGGGGGGAGCACAGGGAGGTTAGAAGAATCTTGTTGTTCCTCCCACTGTGAATGGACAGAGTAGTGTATATAGGAGCCCATGATGGGGTAGTTTAGAGGGCCTGGGATGGAGGAACACAGGGGCCCAGGATGGGGCAGTTTAGGGGCCTGTGATGGAGGAACATAGGAGCCCAGGATGGGGCAGTTTAGGGGCCTGGGATAGAGGAACATAGGGGCCCAGGATGGGACAGTTTAGGGGCCTGGGATGGAGGAACATAGGAGCCCAGGATCGGGCAGTTTAGGGGCCTGTGATGGAGGAACATAGGAGGCCAGGATGGGAGACATTATTAAATATAGGGGGCCAGGAAGGGAGACATTATTAAATAAAGGAGGTTAGGATTGGAGACATTATTAAATATAGGGGGCCAGGATGGGGGACATAATTACTATTTGGGGCCAGAGTAAGGAACATACATTATTGGTTTATGCTGGCAAATAGTGGAGATAATTACTGTAGGGGTAAATTAGGAGACATTATTACTGATGAATATAGTTTATTTTTTATGATACTATCTTCCATGGTGGGAACAAAAGTCTGATGTAGTGTAGAAATTGGGGAAACAGTGTGGAATGTGCCCTGGGAGTGATCAGCTATAGGTGACTGTGTGTTATTTTCTGCAGAGGCATTTTCTGGCTGGAAGAAATTATGGCAGTCAGCACCAAATGGAGAGGAAAAGCGAAGGTGAACAACTTCAGCTAGAGATGTCACTGGTAAGTCAGTGTATTACATGTACAGACATACACTATACACCATATACAGAACTCCTGTGTATAATGTCACTGGCGATCACTGTATTACCTATATACAGATCTCCTGTCTATAAAGTCACCAGTGATCACTGTTTTAGCTGTACCCTATATACACAATTCCTGTGTATGTCACCAGTGATCATTCTGTTACCTGTACACTATACACATACACTATATACAGAGCTTCTGTGTATAATGTCACTGATGATCACTGTATTACCTGTACACTGACACTATACACAGAGCTCCTGTGCATAATGGCACTGATGGTAATATTAGTGTTATTAGTATTGTGGTTTTTATTCATGATCATTATTGTAGTATTATTCAGTCAGTATGTGGTCTGGTCTTGGCATGTTGGTATTTGACCCTTGTATGGGGTTGTATTCAGTCACTATGTCGTGTTAATATGTGGTCTGATCACAATATGGTGGTATTTCTCTTTTGTCTGTGGTATTATTCGGTCACTATGTGGTCTGGTCATAGTGTGGTGGTATTTCTTCCTTTGTATGTGGTTGTATTTGGTCACTATGTGGTGGTCATATGTTGTCTGGTCACGATATGGTGGTATTTCTCCTTTGTATGTGCTATTATTTGGTCACGATGTGGTTTAGTCACAGTGTGGCGCTATTTCTCCCTTGCATGTGGTATTATTCGGTTACTATGTGGTCTGGTCATAGTGTTGCAGTATTTCTTCCTTTGTATGTGGTTGTATTCGTTCACTATGTGGTGGTAATATGTTGTCTGCTCACGGTGTGACAGTATTTCCCCCTTGTATGTGGTATTATTGGTCTTGGTATACTGGATTGTGTTGTGTATGGAGGTCACTTTTTCTCTCTGATATCAATATGGGAATATACTTTATTTCCAATAGAGATTAAATACTTGAATGTCCTGTGATTATTACACTGTAGCACATATGCACTTACAGAGGTTGTCTGGTGAAAACAAGTAATTGCCTCTTCATTTAATATATGGAGGACTATCTGAGGCCCATTATACTCTTCTAAAGCCTCGTGCACATGTTGAGTATTTGGTCAGTATTTTACCTCAGTATTTGTAGCCAAAACCAGGAGTGGGACAATCACAGGAAAAGTATAATAGAAACATGTCATCACTTCTGCATTATTCGCCCACTCCCGGATTTGGCTACAAATACTGATGTAAGATACTGACTGTGTTTGGGGGGCACTTTTGTGGTCATCAAATTTTATGGCTGCAATGAAAGGGGAATCTAGGGGCTTTAATAGGAGGAAATTACTTGGTAAGGGCTGTAAAGTTGTGAAATATGCTCTTCTGTGTCCCAGCTGAATATTTTTATTTACTATTATTATTATATTTTTTTTTTGAGGGGGGTCCAATTAGAAATTCTGCTATGGGGCCCCATGATTTCTATGTACGCCCCTGGTTACCAGCCTACAATTTGGTAGTCGGTACATGTGAATTGTGTAAATGAGGTATGCGGACTGTGTGGCTTAAGAAGTGAGTACAAGAGTGAATACAAATGTATTTATCCCTTTCAGTTACACCCAGATATGTGTATGGAAAGTGTGTATGTGACAGGAATGATAATTACTTTAGTCTAAGTAATTTTTGCTAAGCATCAACAAGTATATAAACAATCAGGTCTGGGTTTATTTGATCAAAACAGTGTCAACTAAGTACCTTATGTTATTTACATGTACTATTACTATGTATTTATTTACTTACTGCAGGGTATTTGCTCATTTTGTCTTAATAGTAGGTTATGTAAATAATCTGAAATATGAGTGCAATGTGATTTATATTTTCCTTTATTTTATCACCTGCTAAAATAAATGTCATTGCCTAGCTTCAAGACATCAGAACATTTTGAAAGACACTGATAAGGGACTGATTACAATCACAGCAGAGCCCAGAAGAACATCATAGAAATGGTAAATGAAGGAACAAAGAGAACTATTTACAACAGCTTATCATGTTGAATATTGATGGCTTTGAGTTACAGGAGGCAATGACCTATACCTGGGAGTCAACGACCCAAAACCTGCCCTTCACTGTAAGGCAGAAATGTTTTATTGTTTCCTGCGCAGAACTAATAGCACCCAATGGGAATTCTCCTATATACACTGCCTTGAAAAAGTATTCTGTTAAGCCCGCTTTACACGCTGCAATGTATCTTACAATGTGTCGGCGGGGTCACGTCGTAAGTGACGCACATCCGGCATCGTAAGTTACATTGCAGTGTGTAACTGCTACGTGCGATTGCGATTGAACGGTAAAACGTTTAGCGCACGCACGTCGTACATTCCTCATGAATTGTATGTCAGATTGTTCATCGTACCCGGGGTAGCACACATCGCAGTGTGTGACACCCCAGGAATGATGAACAGATCTTACCTACGTCCTGCGGCTCCCGGCCGGTAATGCGGAAGGAAGGAGGTGGGCGGGATGTTTACGTACCGCTCAGCTCCGCCCCTCCGCTTCTATTGTCCGGCTGCCGCGTGACGTCGATGTGACGCCGAACGTCCCTCCCACTCCAGGAAGTGGACGTTCGCCGCCCACATTGAGGTCGTATGGAAGGTAAGTATGTGTGACGGGGGTTAATCGTTTGTGCGGCACGTTCAACAAATTGAACGTGCCGCACATACGATGGGGGCGTTGTAAATCGCATACGATATCGTATGCGAAATTGCAACGTGTAAAGCAGGCTTTACAAGGAGGTTTTTGAAAACATTGCCGACTGTCATGGCAGCGTCATGATCTCGTGAAACTTCAGATTCTTGCACTCTGCCTAACATCTCTGATGTCTGTGATCAGCCCAGGGTGACTCTGGCACCGGCTCACAGACTTGTAGTTCATAGGCAAGCTGAGCTGGTTGTTAATTTCCTTAGTCACATGCTATGGTAGAGCCAGTCACATTCATTCTCCTCCTATATATGCTGGTTGGATGGTTCTTTTAGTTCTAGCTATAGCTTGACTAAAGCTATCCTGGATAGGTGGATTTATTCAGGCTTACTGGTTGTTGTGATATTATTGTTGTATGTGGTTGTGGTTTTAACTTTTGTTGTCCTTTTCTTTTTTTTTTCTCTAGTTTTTTACTGTTCATTTCTAAGAGTGTGCAGTGTAACTGAGTTTCTGTTATCCCTATCTGTCTCATCTGTGTTTCCATCACACTCTTGACCCTTACTTCCCTCCGTGGAGAGCGGAACAGATCAGCTTTATTCATGAGTATAAGGCCATGTGCGCACGTTGCGTTTTTTTCTTGCATTTTAAACTGCACTGTGGCATTGAAAAAATGCATGTGTTTTGCTTCTCCAGCAAAGTCTAGGAGAAATCAAAAATTCCATGCACACGTTGCTTTTTTTCGGCAGCGTTTTGTTTGACAAATATTTGTCAAAATCGTTGCCTAAAAAAAGCAGCATGTTACTTCTTCTTTGCGTTTTTTAAACATTTTCCACCCATTGAATTAATGAGATGTGTCAAAATGCAACCAAATGTTTAGTTGTGCATTTGCACTGCATTTTGGTTGCATTTTGGATCTGTTGTTAACAACAAAAGCGCAGGTCCCAAACTTTTCTCCATTCTGTATCTCTCTCTCTCTCGCTCTCTGTCTCTCTCCGCTTCATACTCATCGATTACCAGTGCAGTTGTCACACTGCTTCCGCAGCCTCTCCTGCTTCTGAAAGTGCCGGCCGCTCATTAGGCTCATCTCATATTCATTTCACCCGCTCAATTGGCTCATCCCATATTTACTGCTTCCCCCGGCCACCGGTGCCTATGATTGGTTGCAGTCAGAAGTGCCTCCATGCTAAGTGACAGCTGTCTGACTGCAACCAATCATAGCCACCGGTGGGCGGGTCAATATCGTACAGTACAATAAGTAAATAAAAAAAAAAAAAAAATGGTGTGCAGTCCACCTCAATTTTTATACCCAGCCAAGATAAGGCCTCACATCTGGGGGCTGCTATTCTCAGGCTTGGGAGACCCACATTATAGGGAGCCCCCCAGCCTTAAAATATCAGCCAGCAGCCACCTGAATTGCTGCATCCATTAGATGCGACAGTCCCAGGACTTTACCCGACTCATCCCGATTGCCCTGGTGCGGTGGCAACCAGGGTAATAAGGAATTAATGGCAGCCCATAGCTGCCACTAAGTTTTAGATTAATCATGGCATGCATCTATGAGACACCCTCCATCACTAATCTGTAAGTGAAAGTAAATAAACACCAACACCAAAAAATCCTTTATTTGAAATAAAAGACAAAAAAACCCATCCTCTTTCACCACTTCATTAACCTAACAAACACCCCTCCTGGTCCAACATTATCCATACGAGGTCCCACTATGCTTTCAGCATAGTGCTGAAATTTACTATTTACTGCTACATCTGACACAGTCATGCTCTATGGCCGCTTGCTGTGAGCTCCACGCAGCAACTGAAGTCAGTCGCGCTATCAGTGGTGATGTCACTTAGGTTAGCAGCTGCCACAGCTGGAGTCCTCCACCTGTGACAGCATATTACACGAGTGACTGAAGTGAGCCGCGTGATCTGTAGTGCCGTCACTCAGGTGATTTCCGGTCACAGCTGGAGTCCTTCACCTGTGACCGCAAATCAGGCCATGACACAGACAGAGCCGCGCGATAAGAATGAACTCGGGTGAACCTCTGATGTCACAACTGCTTGCCCCGCACTACTGCCTGTGTCGCGACACTGATGTCAGAGGTTCAACCAAGTTCATGACAGCACACAGAGACAGAGCCATGTGAGGACAATGAACTCGGGTGAACCTCTGAAGTCACAGCTGCGGGCCCCACACTACTGCCTGTGTCACGGCATTGACGTCAGAGGTTCACCCGAGTTCATTACAGCACACAGAGACAGAGCCGCACGATGACAATGAACTCGGGTGAACCTTTGACATCACAGCTGCAGGCCATGCACTACTGCCTGTGTCGTGGCACTGACGTCAGAGGTTCGCCCGACTTCATTCTCATTGCGTGGCTCTGTCTTTGTCTGCTGTCAGTGGCCAGTCATGCTCTATGTTTCTGCTGTGACAGGACAAGCATGTAGCAGAGCTGAATCGCTGTGGGGCCGCACTGTCAAAAACACATCCAAAAAGCATTCAAAACGCATGCGTTTCGTTTGCATTTTTTTTTCAAACGCAGTTTTTACTGTTGTCAAAGTCTGCCAGAGGGTGCTTTTTTGTCAAATCAAGAACACAGCATGCAGACATACCCTAATAAGGCAGGGGACTCCAGCATGTCCACCATCAGGGGTAATCCGGAGGTTGGGGATAGTCTGGGGTTCCCTAGCATGAGGGACAGCATAGGAGCCCCCTGTGCCTCACTATCCCACAGTCACATTGTGACATTTTCATACACTCTGAACTTTTAAAATTTTTCACACATTACAGGCACAATCTTAAATGGATTTTATGGGTATTTTGTTTGATATACCAACACAAACCAATAAACATTTATGTGTAAATGAAATGATATCTGTTTTGTTTAATATTATAAAAATAGAAATCTGAAAAATTGTGAAGTGCATTTGTATTCTGACATCTTCAGTAGAGTTGAGCGCGGTTCGTGGTTCGTGGTTCTCCAGTTCGCGGCTCGAGTGATTTTGGGGCATGTTCTAGATCGAACTAGAACTCGAGCTTTTTGCAAAAGCTCGGTAGTTCTAGAAACGTTCGAGAACGGTTCTAGCAGCCAAAAAACAGCTAAATCATAGCTTGGTTTCTGCTGTAATAGTGTAAGTCACTCTGTGAATCAAACTATTATCACATTTCAGTGTATAGTGTGCGTGAACAGCGCCTTCAGATCACTGCTGTTTCTATAATGGCGATCGCCATTTTTTTTTTTTTTTTTTCTTGTCTTCCTTCCCTAAGCGCGCGCGTCTTGTGGGGCGGGCCAGCATGTCAGCCAATCCCAGACACACACACAGCTAAGTGGACTTTGAGCCAGAGAAGCAACGGCATGTGTGATAGGATCTGCATGTCACATGTCCCTGCATTATAAAACCGGACATTTTCTTCACGGACGCCATTATCTGCCTTCTGCGTCTTTGGTGTCAGACATCACTGTCGCAGCTCCGTCTTCCTGAGTCCTATAGCCGATACAGCTGTATGCGCTGCATACACAGCGTTAGACAGCTTAGGGAGAGCACTTTATAGCAGTCCTTTTAAGGGCTCCAACCGGCAGGGTCAGAGAGCCATAGGTGACAGGTCCTGCAAACAGCAACAGCGTCTGTGTAGCCCAGGTCAGGGATTTCCTACCTGCATTTCACCATTAGGAGGGAATAGAAAGGCAGTCTTCCATTCCTCTACCCAGAGCACCACAATCCTGCCACTGTACCCTCTTGTCCTCTGCACACTCCAACTGATAACTAAGCCATTATACTAGCAAACACTCAGTGTACCTAGTGGCATCCTATACGTGGCTATTGGACTTTGCTATAGTCCCACTAGTGCAAAGACATTTGCAGAGCGCGTCTGCCTGCGTTGCACACTACAACTCATTCTAACCAAGCCATTATACTAGCAAACACTCAGTGTACCTAGTGGCATCCTATACGTGGCTATTGGACTTTGCTATAGTCCCACTAGTGCAAAGACATTTGCAGAGCGCGTCTGCCTGCGTTGCACACTACAACTCATTCTAACCAAGCCATTATACTAGCAAACACTCAGTGTACCTAGTGGCATCCTATACGTGGCTATTGGACTTTGCTATAGTCCCACTAGTGCAAAGACATTTGCAGAGCGCGTCTGCCTGCGTTGCACACTACAACTCATTCTAACCAAGCCATTATACTAGCAAACACTCAGTGTACCTAGTGGCATCCTATACGTGGCTATTGGACTTTGCTATAGTCCCACTAGTGCAAAGACATTTGCAGAGCGCGTCTGCCTGCGTTGCACACTACAACTCATTCTAACCAAGCCATTATACTAGCAAACACTCAGTGTACCTAGTGGCATCCTATACGTGGCTATTGGACTTTGCTATAGTCCCACTAGTGCAAAGACATTTGCAGAGCGCGTCTGCCTGCGTTGCACACTACAACTCATTCTAACCAAGCCATTATACTAGCAAACACTCAGTGTACCTAGTGGCATCCTATACGTGGCTATTGGACTTTGCTATAGTCCCACTAGTGCAAAGACATTTGCAGAGCGCGTCTGCCTGCGTTGCACACTACAACTCATTCTAACCAAGCCATTATACTAGCAAACACTCAGTGTACCTAGTGGCATCCTATACGTGGCTATTGGACTTTGCTATAGTCCCACTAGTGCAAAGACATTTGCAGAGCGCGTCTGCCTGCGTTGCACACTACAACTCATTCTAACCAAGCCATTATACTAGCAAACACTCAGTGTACCTAGTGGCATCCTATACGTGGCTATTGGACTTTGCTATAGTCCCACTAGTGCAAAGACATTTGCAGAGCGCGTCTGCCTGCGTTGCACACTACAACTCATTCTAACCAAGCCATTATACTAGCAAACACTCAGTGTACCTAGTGGCATCCTATACGTGGCTATTGGACTTTGCTATAGTCCCACTAGTGCAAAGACATTTGCAGAGCGCGTCTGCCTGCGTTGCACACTACAACTCATTCTAACCAAGCCATTATACTAGCAAACACTCAGTGTACCTAGTGGCATCCTATACGTGGCTATTGGACTTTGCTATAGTCCCACTAGTGCAAAGACATTTGCAGAGCGCGTCTGCCTGCGTTGCACACTACAACTCATTCTAACCAAGCCATTATACTAGCAAACACTCAGTGTACCTAGTGGCATCCTATACGTGGCTATTGGACTTTGCTATAGTCCCACTAGTGCAAAGACATTTGCAGAGCGCGTCTGCCTGCGTTGCACACTACAACTCATTCTAACCAAGCCATTATACTAGCAAACACTCAGTGTACCTAGTGGCATCCTATACGTGGCTATTGGACTTTGCTATAGTCCCACTAGTGCAAAGACATTTGCAGAGCGCGTCTGCCTGCGTTGCACACTACAACTCATTCTAACCAAGCCATTATACTAGCAAACACTCAGTGTACCTAGTGGCATCCTATACGTGGCTATTGGACTTTGCTATAGTCCCACTAGTGCAAAGACATTTGCAGAGCGCGTCTGCCTGCGTTGCACACTACAACTCATTCTAACCAAGCCATTATACTAGCAAACACTCAGTGTACCTAGTGGCATCCTATACGTGGCTATTGGACTTTGCTATAGTCCCACTAGTGCAAAGACATTTGCAGAGCGCGTCTGCCTGCGTTGCACACTACAACTCATTCTAACCAAGCCATTATACTAGCAAACACTCAGTGTACCTAGTGGCATCCTATACGTGGCTATTGGACTTTGCTATAGTCCCACTAGTGCAAAGACATTTGCAGAGCGCGTCTGCCTGCGTTGCACACTACAACTCATTCTAACCAAGCCATTATACTAGCAAACACTCAGTGTACCTAGTGGCATCCTATACGTGGCTATTGGACTTTGCTATAGTCCCACTAGTGCAAAGACATTTGCAGAGCGCGTCTGCCTGCGTTGCACACTACAACTCATTCTAACCAAGCCATTATACTAGCAAACACTCAGTGTACCTAGTGGCATCCTATACGTGGCTATTGGACTTTGCTATAGTCCCACTAGTGCAAAGACATTTGCAGAGCGCGTCTGCCTGCGTTGCACACTACAACTCATTCTAACCAAGCCATTATACTAGCAAACACTCAGTGTACCTAGTGGCATCCTATACGTGGCTATTGGACTTTGCTATAGTCCCACTAGTGCAAAGACATTTGCAGAGCGCGTCTGCCTGCGTTGCACACTACAACTCATTCTAACCAAGCCATTATACTAGCAAACACTCAGTGTACCTAGTGGCATCCTATACGTGGCTATTGGACTTTGCTATAGTCCCACTAGTGCAAAGACATTTGCAGAGCGCGTCTGCCTGCGTTGCACACTACAACTCATTCTAACCAAGCCATTATACTAGCAAACACTCAGTGTACCTAGTGGCATCCTATACGTGGCTATTGGACTTTGCTATAGTCCCACTAGTGCAAAGACATTTGCAGAGCGCGTCTGCCTGCGTTGCACACTACAACTCATTCTAACCAAGCCATTATACTAGCAAACACTCAGTGTACCTAGTGGCATCCTATACGTGGCTATTGGACTTTGCTATAGTCCCACTAGTGCAAAGACATTTGCAGAGCGCGTCTGCCTGCGTTGCACACTACAACTCATTCTAACCAAGCCATTATACTAGCAAACACTCAGTGTACCTAGTGGCATCCTATACGTGGCTATTGGACTTTGCTATAGTCCCACTAGTGCAAAGACATTTGCAGCACGTCTGCCTGCGTTGCACACTCCAACTAATTATAACTAAGTTGCATTGTCAGGGATATTTATTCTTTATTATTCTGCTGTTAATAAAGCTAGACCACCACTGCAATCTTCACCACCTCTCAATTTTTACTACCACATTTTCAGTCCACAATCTTGTCGCAATCAACATGAGTGGCAAAATGACAGATGCTGGTGGAAAGGGGAAGAGGCGTGGTGGAAAAGGCAAAAAAGGTTTTGTCCGTGGGGAAGGTGGCAAAGCTCCATTATCATCTGCTGAAGATAGACCATCTACCAGCAAAAGTAAGATGTCTACTACTTACCGTGGACAATCCGATGTGCTCCCTTTTTTACGGACACGAACAACAGGAAGAAAGGTAGATGATGGGCAAAAAAGGAAAATGCTTGAATGGATCTCAAGTGGTCCAACAAGTGCCCTCTCAGCCACTTCAAGTACCGCATCCAAAAAACACCAGTCCTCTGAGTTGTCATCCCAATCACACTTGATTTCTCCCAGCTCTGAAGTCTCCATCAGCCCTGCACAGTATGGTGGAACTGAGATGGCTGAGTCTGCAGAGCTGTTCAGTCACACTATAGCCTGGGAATCAGAGGTCTGCTCCCAAGCTACAGTGAGTACAGAACAGGAAATGGTCTGCAGTGATGCCCAGAACCTTTGTGACTCAGATTCAGGCCGTGAGGACCAAGTTTCTGAGCATAATGTTGACCCTTTGTCACAAACTGTAACACCTGTGGTTATAGACAATGAGGAACATACTGATGAAGATGAGACGCAGATACCCGATTGGGATGACAACTTAAATATTCCGTCAGGGCAAGAAGAGGCTCGGTCTGAGGGGGAGGGGAGTGCAAACACAACAATTGATGATGACGTTCTAGATCCCACCTACTGTCAACCCCCAGTCAGGCACTCGAGGAGGTCAACAGAGGCGGTGGAGGAGGATGCAACCGACGACGAAGTTACCTTGCGCCTTCCTGGACAGAGTCGGAGCACTGGTAGCACGTCTACAACTGCATCCTCAGCCACCACTCTGCCTATGAGCATTATTCGGGGTGGATCAACAGGTCGCATGGCCTCTAAGCCTTGCCTAGCCTGGTCCTTTTTTCACATCGAAAAAGATCGCCCAACTCATGTGATATGTAACATTTGTCATGATTCTCTTAGTAGAGGTCAAAAGCTCAGCAGTTTGACAACTTCTTCCATGAATCGTCACATGAATAAATATCATAAGTCCCGGTGGGAAGCTCACCGTGCTGCAATGCGGCCTAGCGGAGCGAACCATCCACCGCCCGCCCCTTCCACTGCATCCGCGCGCTCTTCATCTTCTAGGACTGTGGGGACAGCTGCCACACCTGTTTTTCCACGCAAAACTTCCACCACTGTAACCGCAACAGGCAGTTTGCTTGTAAGGTCGTCAGTTGGTTTGGAAGGGGAAACAAGTGAGTGTGTACAGCTCTCTCAGACATCGATAGCACCAACGTTGGATGAAGGCAACATCATGTCTCCGCCTGCACTTTCCTCACAAACCTGCATTTTTCCAGGGACACCCTACTCAACACCGTCTACACACAGCAGCCAGATCTCTGTCCCTCAGATGTGGTCAAATAAAAGGCCACTTCCTCCGACCCATGACAAAGCTAAGAGGTTGACTCTATCCCTCTGTAAGCTGTTGGCTACCGAAATGCTGCCTTTCCGCCTAGTGGACACACAGGATTTTAGAGACCTTATGTCTGTCGCTGTGCCCCAGTACCAGATGCCTAGTCGCCACTACTTCTCTAAGAAAGGTGTGCCCGCGCTACACCAGCATGTCGCACACAACATCACCGCTTCCTTGAGAAACTCTGTGTGTGAACGGGTGCATTTCACCACCGATACTTGGACCAGTAAGCATGGACAGGGACGTTACATGTCGCTGACTGGGCACTGGGTAACTATGGTGATAGATGGTGAAGGGTCTGCTGCACAAGTCTTGCCGTCCCCACGACTTGTGTGTCAATCCTCTGTCTGTCCAAGTTCCGCCACTGCTTCTGCATCCTCCACCTCATCTGGGTCCTCCACCTCCGCCCCAAGCCTGCCTGGTCAGGCCACCAGCGTTCTCACTGCGCAGAAGGAATCACGCACCCCTCATTACTATGCTGGCAGCAGAGCGCAACGGCATCAGGCGGTCTTTAGCTTGACATGTCTTGGTAATAAGAGTCACACAGCTGAGGAGTTGTGGTCAGCTTTGCGGTCCGAGTTTAATAAATGGTTGTCTCCACTCAAACTGCAGCCTGGTAAGGCCGTGTGCGACAATGCTGCAAACCTGGGTGCGGCACTTCGCCTGGGCAAGGTGACACACGTACCTTGTATGGCTCACGTGTTGAACCTTGTCGTGCAGCAATTTTTAACACACTATCCCGGCCTAGATGGCCTTCTGAACAGGGCACGAAAACTGTCAGCTCACTTCCGCCGTTCAAGCGCCGCAGCAGAGCGACTTGCATCGCTCCAGAAGTCTTTCGGCCTGCCGGTTCATCGCCTGAAATGCGATGTGGCGACACGCTGGAATTCAACTCTCCACATGTTACAGCGACTGTGGCAGCACCGCAGAGCCCTGGTGCAATACGTCATGACGTATAGCCTGGGCCAACGAGATGCAGAGGTGGGGCAGATCACCCTGATGGAGTGGTCTCAGATCAAGGACCTATGCACCCTTCTGCACAGTTTCGACATGGCGACGAATATGTTTAGCGCTGACAATGCCATTATCAGCATGACGATTCCAGTCATTTACATGCTGGAGCACACGCTAAACACTATTCGGAGTCAGGGGGTGGGACAACATGAAGGGGAGGAACTACAGGAGGATTCATATGCGCAAGGGACAACAACATCACCAAGGTCCAGACGTTCATCATCACCAACGCAGCAGGCATGGGACCATGGGGGACAGGGATCGACAAGGGCGCATAGTAGCAGGCGAAATGTTGAGCAAGGTGCAGGAGAACATGAAGAAATGGAGGACGAACTGTCCATGGACATGGAAGACTCAGCGGATGAGGGAGACCTTGGTCAAATTTCAGTTGAAAGAGGTTGGGGTCAGATGTCAGAGGAAGAAAGAACGGGTAGCACCTCTATGCCACAAACACAGCATGGACTTGGTCCGCATGGCTGCGCAAGACACATGAGTGCCTTTTTGTTGCACTACCTCCAACATGACAGTCGTATTGTCAAAATTAGAAGTGATGATGACTACTGGATTGCCACACTATTAGATCCCCGGTACAAGTCCAAATTTTGTGACATAATTCCAGCCATAGAAAGGGACGCACGTATGCAGGAGTATCAGCAGAAGCTGTTACTAGATCTTAGCTCGGCTTTTCCACCAAACAACCGTGCAGGTGCAGGGAGTGAATCTCCCAGTTGTAACTTGACAAACATGGGACGGTCTCGTCATCTTCAACAGTCTACCCGTACCAGTAGGACCTTTTCTGGTGCCGGTAACAGCAATTTTATGGAATCTTTTCATAATTTTTTTAGACCCTCTTTTGCAAGGCCACCAGAGACAACAAGTCTGACACATAGTCAACGGCTGGAGAGGATGATACAGGAGTATCTCCAAATGAACATCGATGCCATGACTGTGCAACTGGAGCCTTGCTCCTTTTGGGCTTCAAACCTACAAAAATGGCCAGAGCTCGCAACTTACGCCTTGGAGATTTTGTCGTGTCCAGCTGCCAGCGTTGTCTCTGAACGTGTATTCAGTGCTGCTGGGTGTGTGCTGACAGATAAGCGCACGCGTCTGTCCAGTGACAATGTGGACAGACTGACGTTCATCAAAATGAACAAGTCATGGATCCAGAAGGAATTTACTACCCCTGTGTCATCCTGGGGAGAGTAAATGCTTGTGGATTTGGAATGTGCTTGATGCAAATCAAAACATCCTGTTTGCAACTAGGGCCCAAGTGCTGCCACTGATGGGGTGGGTGTCTGTGTGGCCCAATTTTTGGAAAAAAGGGAGACTCCGCTTGGAGTAACCCTTGCTTGCTGTGTTTTTAAAAGAAGCCAAGATGAACAGAGCTGGGATCAGGAAAGACTTTGCTACCTACCCCGGTGTCATCCTGGGGACGGCTAAGAATAGCGTATTTTTGAATGTGCTTGATGCAAATCAAAACATCCTGTTTGCAACTAGGGCCCAAGTGCTGCCACTGATGGGGTGGGTGTCTGTGTGGCCCAATTTTTGGAAAAAAGGGAGACTCCGCTTGGAGTAACCCTTGCTTACATTGTTTTTAAAAGAAGCCAAGATGAACAAGTCATGGGTCAGCAAAGACTTTGCTACCTACCCCGGTGTCATCCTGTGGACGGCTAAGAATAGCGTATTTTTGAATGTGCTTGATGCAAATCAAAACATCCTGTTTGCAACTAGGGCCCAAGTGCTGCCACTGATGGGGTGGGTGTCTGTGTGGCCCAATTTTTGGAAAAAAGGGAGACTCCGCTTGGAGTAACCCTTGCTTACATTGTTTTTAAAAGAAGCCAAGATGAACAAGTCATGGGTCAGCAAAGACTTTGCTACCTACCCCGGTGTCATCCTGGGGACGGCTAAGAATAGCGTATTTTTGAATGTGCTTGATGCAAATCAAAACATCCTGTTTGCAACTAGGGCCCAAGTGCTGCCACTGATGGGGTGGGTGTCTGTGTGGCCCAATTTTTGGAAAAAAGG
This sequence comes from Anomaloglossus baeobatrachus, assembly GCF_048569485.1. Lineage (NCBI taxonomy): Eukaryota > Metazoa > Chordata > Amphibia > Anura > Aromobatidae > Anomaloglossus > Anomaloglossus baeobatrachus. Next base: position 509,724,855 of record NC_134355.1, read on the forward strand.
GAGACTCCGCTTGGAGTAACCCTTGCTTGCTGTGTTTTTAAAAGAAGCCAAGATGAACAGAGCTGGGATCAGGAAAGACTTTGCTACCTACCCCGGTGTCATCCTGTGGACGGCTAAGAATAGCGTATTTTTGAATGTGCTTGATGCAAATCAAAACATCCTGTTTGCAACTAGGGCCCAAGTGCTGCCACTGATGGGGTGGGTGTCTGTGTGGCCCAATTTTTGGAAAAAAGGGAGACTCCGCTTGGAGTAACCCTTGCTTACATTGTTTTTAAAAGAAGCCAAGATGAACAAGTCATGGGTCAGCAAAGACTTTGCTACCTACCCCGGTGTCATCCTGGGGACGGCTAAGAATAGCGTATTTTTGAATGTGCTTGATGCAAATCAAAACATCCTGTTTGCAACTAGGGCCCAAGTGCTGCCACTGATGGGGTGGGTGTCTGTGTGGCCCAATTTTTGGAAAAAAGGGAGACTCCGCTTGGAGTAACCCTTGCTTACATTGTTTTTAAAAGAAGCCAAGATGAACAAGTCATGGGTCAGCAAAGACTTTGCTACCTACCCCAGTGTCATCCTGGGGACGGCTAAGAATAGCGTATTTTTGAATGTGCTTGATGCAAATCAAAACATCCTGTTTGCAACTAGGGCCCAAGTGCTGCCACTGATGGGGTGGGTGTCTGTGTGGCCCAATTTTTGGAAAAAAGGGAGACTCCGCTTGGAGTAACCCTTGCTTACATTGTTTTTAAAAGAAGCCAAGATGAACAAGTCATGGGTCAGCAAAGACTTTGCTACCTACCCCGGTGTCATCCTGGGGACGGCTAAGAATAGCGTATTTTTGAATGTGCTTGATGCAAATCAAAACATCCTGTTTGCAACTAGGGCCCAAGTGCTGCCACTGATGGGGTGGGTGTCTGTGTGGCCCAATTTTTGGAAAAAAGGGAGACTCCGCTTGGAGTAACCCTTGCTTGCTGTGTTTTTAAAAGAAGCCAAGATGAACAGAGCTGGGATCAGGAAAGACTTTGCTACCTACCCCGGTGTCATCCTGGGGACGGCTAAGAATAGCGTATTTTTGAATGTGCTTGATGCAAATCAAAACATCCTGTTTGCAACTAGGGCCCAAGTGCTGCCACTGATGGGGTGGGTGTCTGTGTGGCCCAATTTTTGGAAAAAAGGGAGACTCCGCTTGGAGTAACCCTTGCTTGCTGTGTTTTTAAAAGAAGCCAAGATGAACAGAGCTGGGATCAGGAAAGACTTTGCTACCTACCCCGGTGTCATCCTGTGGACGGCTAAGAATAGCGTATTTTTGAATGTGCTTGATGCAAATCAAAACATCCTGTTTGCAACTAGGGCCCAAGTGCTGCCACTGATGGGGTGGGTGTCTGTGTGGCCCAATTTTTGGAAAAAAGGGAGACTCCGCTTGGAGTAACCCTTGCTTACATTGTTTTTAAAAGAAGCCAAGATGAACAAGTCATGGGTCAGCAAAGACTTTGCTACCTACCCCGGTGTCATCCTGGGGACGGCTAAGAATAGCGTATTTTTGAATGTGCTTGATGCAAATCAAAACATCCTGTTTGCAACTAGGGCCCAAGTGCTGCCACTGATGGGGTGGGTGTCTGTGTGGCCCAATTTTTGGAAAAAAGGGAGACTCCGCTTGGAGTAACCCTTGCTTGCTGTGTTTTTAAAAGAAGCCAAGATGAACAGAGCTGGGATCAGGAAAGACTTTGCTACCTACCCCGGTGTCATCCTGTGGACGGCTAAGAATAGTGTATTTTTGAATGTGCTTGATGCAAATCAAAACATCCTGTTTGCAACTAGGGCCCAAGTGCTGCCACTGATGGGGTGGGTGTCTGTGTGGCCCAATTTTTGGAAAAAAGGGAGACTCCGCTTGGAGTAACCCTTGCTTACATTGTTTTTAAAAGAAGCCAAGATGAACAAGTCATGGGTCAGCAAAGACTTTGCTACCTACCCCGGTGTCATCCTGGGGACGGCTAAGAATAGCGTATTTTTGAATGTGCTTGATGCAAATCAAAACATCCTGTTTGCAACTAGGGCCCAAGTGCTGCCACTGATGGGGTGGGTGTCTGTGTGGCCCAATTTTTGGAAAAAAGGGAGACTCCGCTTGGAGTAACCCTTGCTTACATTGTTTTTAAAAGAAGCCAAGATGAACAAGTCATGGGTCAGCAAAGACTTTGCTACCTACCCCGGTGTCATCCTGGGGACGGCTAAGAATAGCGTATTTTTGAATGTGCTTGATGCAAATCAAAACATCCTGTTTGCAACTAGGGCCCAAGTGCTGCCACTGATGGGGTGGGTGTCTGTGTGGCCCAATTTTTGGAAAAAAGGGAGACTCCGCTTGGAGTAACCCTTGCTTACATTGTTTTTAAAAGAAGCCAAGATGAACAAGTCATGGGTCAGCAAAGACTTTGCTACCTACCCCGGTGTCATCCTGGGGACGGCTAAGAATAGCGTATTTTTGAATGTGCTTGATGCAAATCAAAACATCCTGTTTGCAACTAGGGCCCAAGTGCTGCCACTGATGGGGTGGGTGTCTGTGTGGCCCAATTTTTGGAAAAAAGGGAGACTCCGCTTGGAGTAACCCTTGCTTACATTGTTTTTAAAAGAAGCCAAGATGAACAAGTCATGGGTCAGCAAAGACTTTGCTACCTACCCCGGTGTCATCCTGGGGACGGCTAAGAATAGCGTATTTTTGAATGTGCTTGATGCAAATCAAAACATCCTGTTTGCAACTAGGGCCCAAGTGCTGCCACTGATGGGGTGGGTGTCTGTGTGGCCCAATTTTTGGAAAAAAGGGAGACTCCGCTTGGAGTAACCCTTGCTTGCTGTGTTTTTAAAAGAAGCCAAGATGAACAGAGCTGGGATCAGGAAAGACTTTGCTACCTACCCCGGTGTCATCCTGTGGACGGCTAAGAATAGCGTATTTTTGAATGTGCTTGATGCAAATCAAAACATCCTGTTTGCAACTAGGGCCCAAGTGCTGCCACTGATGGGGTGGGTGTCTGTGTGGCCCAATTTTTGGAAAAAAGGGAGACTCCGCTTGGAGTAACCCTTGCTTGCTGTGTTTTTAAAAGAAGCCAAGATGAACAGAGCTGGGATCAGGAAAGACTTTGCTACCTACCCCGGTGTCATCCTGGGGACGGTTAAGAATAGCGTATTTTTGAATGTGCTTGATGCAAATCTAGCTGTGAAGTGTACAACTGGGGCCCAAGTGCTGCCACTGAAGGGGTGGGTGTGTGTGGGGCCCAATTTTTGGAAAAAAGGGAGACTCCGCTTGGAGTAACCCTTGCTTGCTGTGTTTTTAAAAGAAGCCAAGATGAACAGAGCTGGGATCAGGAAAGACTTTGCTACCTACCCCGGTGTCATCCTGGGGACGGATAAGAATGGCGTATTTTTGAATGTGCTTGATGCAAATCTAGCTGTGAAGTGTACAACTGGGGCACAACTGCTGCCACTGAAGGGGTGGGTGTGTGGGGCCCAATTTTTGGAAAAAAGGGAGACTCCGCTTGGAGTCACCTTGCGGTGTTTTACATGACTTTAGAAGGGCGTGCCATGCCTATATCTGTGTGTCCTCCTCTTTTTCCTTGTCCAGCTGTTTTGTTTTCGCATGAGTACATGTCCTTGTCACTTTCCCATGTGTTTGTGTTGTGTTGTGAGTTGTTTGTCACCTTTTGGACACCTTTGAGGGTGTTTTCTAGGTGTTTTACTGTGTTTGTGATTGCCTGCCATTGTTTCCTATGGGCTCGAGTTCGGTTCGTCGAACGTTCGACGAGCCGAACTCGAGCCAGACCCCCCGTTCGGCGAACCGCCTCGAGCCGAACCGGGACCGGTTCGCTCATCTCTAATCTTCAGTCACAACTATAGGATCACTTTTTACTGCAATCACTGCTGCAAGTCTATTGGGTGATGTCTCGAGCAGCTTTTCACATGTAGAGGCTGACATTTTTGCCAATTTTCTTTGCAAAATAGCTTTAGGTCAGTAAAATTGAATGGAAAGCATCTGTAAGCAGCAATTTTCAGGTCTTGCCCAGACTCTTATTATGATTCAGGTCTGGACTTTGACTTTGACTGGCCACTCAAACACATGAATAAGCTTTGAGTTACACCATTCCATTGTAGCTCTGGCAGTATGTTAGGGTTGTTGTCCTGTAGGAAGATGAACCTAAGCCCCAGTCTGAAGTCTTTTGGAGCCTCTAAAGGGAGCTTTACACGCAGCGACATCACTAGCGATGTCGCTCGTGAAAGCACCTGCCCCCGTCATTTGTGCGTCACGGGCAAATCGCTGCCCATGGCGCACAATATCGTTAGTCCCTGTCACATGGACTTACCTGCTTAGCGACGTCGCTGTTGCCAACGAACCGCCTCTTTTCAAAGGGGACGGTTCATGCAGCGTCACAGCGCGTCCCACAGCAGCCATCCAATAGAAGCGGAGGGGCGGAGAGAAGCTGAAAGAAAGTGACGCCCACCTCGTTGCCGGAGGACGCAGGTAAGGTGTTGTTTGTCGTTCCTAGGGTGTCACACGTAGCGATGTGTGCTGCCTCAGGAACGACAAACAACCTGCATCCAGCACCATCAACGATATTTGGGATTAGAACGACGTGTCAACGATCAATGATAAGGTGAGTATTTTTGATCGTTAGCGGTCGTTCGTACGTATCACACGCAACGACATTGCTAACGACGCCGGATGTGCGTCACGAATTCCGTGACCCCCAACGACATCTCGTTAGCGATGTCGTTGCGTGTAATGGGGCCTTAACAGGATTTCCTCCAGAATTGGCCTGTATTTAGATCCATCCATCCTCTCATCATCTGACCAGTTTCCCTGACCCTGCTGAAGAAAATCATCCCCACAGCATGATATTGCCACCACTATATTTGACAATGTGGATGGTGTTTTTAGGATGATGTGCAGTGGTAATTTCCCGCCACTGTTAGTGTTTTGCTTTTAGCACAAAAAGTTCTACTTTGGTCTCATCTGACCAGAGCACCTTCTTCCACATGCTAGCTGTGTCCCTTATACGTCTATTTGCAAACTGCAAGTGGGACATCTTCTTGCCACTTTTTCATAAAGGGCAGATTTATAGAGTACAGTGCCACACACTTCTTTCCCCCTTGGCTTTTTACCTGTTTTGTTACATTACAACTTGTGTTTAACTATTTTTGTAATCTGATTTGTGTATGATGCATCAGCACTAAAGAGTCTAAGTTGGGGAAGTAAAGTGAGAAAAATAAATTAAAAAATTAAATTTATTGGATAACATAAATAAAAATTGCCAAGTGCAAAAAATGTATTCACCCCTTTTGCTATGAAGTTCTTAAAAATTTCTGGTTGCATGCAATTACCTTCAGAAGCCACATACTTAGTTAAAGGAAGTCCACCTAAGTGTCACATGGTCTGACAGTATATGCACACCTTTTCTGAAAAGCAAAATTTTTCTGAGACCAAAAGTTAACTTATTGGCTACCGAGGTAGATGTTATATGTGGCCCTAAACCAAAACAGCTCATCACCCCAAGAACACCATTCCCACAGTGAAACATGGTGGTGGTAGTATTATGCTGTTGGGATGTTTTTGGTAGTAGGGACAGGGATATTGAGTTGAGTCGAGGGGAACATGGATGGTGCAAAATGCAGGGATACTCAAGTAAAACCTGTTTCAGTCTATCAGTGATCTGAAACTGGTACTGAGGTTGCTCTTCCAGCAAGCAATGACGCAAAGCATACATACACAAGTACAATAATCGTAAACATTTCAAGGCATAGACTGGTACAAGAGGAGAAAGGACCCTGCCTGCGAGAGCTCACAGTCTACAGTGAAGGGGTTGAGGATACAGTAAGTGAGGGTAGAACGGGTTGTGCGATGCTTTAGTGGACTGAGGATTACTGCAGGTTGTAGGCTTTTTGGAAAAGGTGGGTCTTCAAGTTCCTTTTGAAGGATTCCACAGTAGGGAGATTCTGATGTCTTGGGGTAGAGAGTTCCAGAGTATGGGGGAGGCACGGGAGAAATCTTGTGAAGATCGGAAGTTGTGTGCAGGTAAGTACTGGAAGACTAGGTCACAGATGTATGGAGGAGACAGGTTGCAGGTGGCTTTGCATGTCATGGTTAGTGTTTTAAAATGGAGTATTTGGGTAATGGGAAGCCAGTGAAGAGATTGGCAGAGAAGAGAGGTCAGGGAAAAGGGGGGGGACAGGTGGATTAGTCAGGCAGCAAAATTTAGGATGGATTGGAAGAGAGTAAGGGTGTTAGAAGGGATGCCACAGAGCAAGAGGTTACAGTAGTCCAGGCAGGAGATAATGAGGGCATGCACTAGTGTTTTTGCACATTCTTGGTCAATGAATGTATGGATCCAGGAAATATTTTTGAGCTGCAGTCAGCAGGCAGTGGAAAGGGCTTGGATATTGTGGCTTGAAGGAGAGAGCAGAGTCAAGGGTTACCCCCAGGTAGCGAGCATGCAGGAATGGGGAGAGTGAGCAGCCATTGACTGTGATGGATAGGTTAGGTGGAGTGGTAGAGTGAGGTGGGGGAAAGATGATGAATTATGTTATTTCCATGTTCAGTTTTAGAAATCAAGCAGAAAAAAAAGGATGAAATAGCAGACAGACATTGTGGAATTTAGGTTAATAAGGAGCTGATATCAGGGCCAGAGAAGTAGATCTGCGTATCATCAGCATAAAGATGCTACTCAAAGCCGTGGGACTCTATGAGTATCCCAGGCCAAAGGTGTAGATTGAGAACAGCAGGGGTCCAAGAACTGAACCTTGGTGGACACTAACAGATAGGGGGCAAGATGAGGCGGTGGTGTGAAAGAGGGACACACTGAAAGTCCGGTCCATTAGATATGAAGTGATGTAGGATAGGACCAAGTATGTTCCACCGTGTCAAAGGCAAAATATGTGTAAATATATTGGAGTGGCCTACTCAAAACCCAGACCATAATCCAATTGACAATCTGTGGTCGGACTTGAAGATTGCTGTTTACCAGGGGAAACATCTAACTTGAAGGAGCTAGAGCAGTTTAGTCTTGAGGAATGGGCAAAAATACCAGTGCCAAGATGTGGAAAGCTCATAGAGACATATCCAAAGTGACTTGCAGCTGTAATTTCTACAAAAGGAGTATCTACAAAGTACTGACTTTAGGGGAGTGAATAATTATGCACAAATAAGTTTTCAGTTATTTCATCCTATTTGTTGTTGCTTGACAATAAAAAGAAAACCAAATGTTGACAGTTGTAGTCATGTTCTTTACGTAAACTGATGAAAACAATTAAAAAAAACCTGTGAAATTGTAGATTGTGAGGTAGTAAAACCAAACAAATACCATGGGGTTTGGGTAGTGGTGGTGAATAGTTTAGCAAGGCACTGTATATGAGTGATTATTGTCCTGTGGACACTTTCTCCCACCTGATCTGTGGATCTATGCAGCTCCTCCAAAGTGACCATGGGACTCTTGGCTCTAATTAGTGCTTTACGTGCTTGAGATGTCAGTTTAGGTAGATGTTTAGCAAAGGTTAATCTTGCACACTGTCAAAGCGGGTGCTCAGAAAAAATGTCGTACTGGAAATAGCATAACTCTGGCACTCCAAACAAAAAGATAATATACTGTGCGTTCCAAAAGTTTTTTATTCAATGACTCAATGTTTTTACAAACAGCCAAAATAAAATAATAGAATAATAGAAAAACGGAAAACGACAATAGCATTGTGCCTAGAGAACTGAGTCATGGGATGTGAGCTCAGAATTCAGAGACTTGATGAATATACTGTAAAAAATAGAGAAAAATAAATATAATATACAGATATATCAGTATCCAATTAGAAGAAAAAAAATTGCAGGCCAAAGGCACAAAGAGAATGCCAACAAATATGCATGAGGACAATGAAAAAATGAAACAATTCTATGAAAATAAAAATAAAAATAGAAAATAAAAATAGAAAATACAAACACATATTACAAAGACAAATGGAACCATAAGCATGTATAGAGCAAAAAAAATAGAATACAATAATGAAAATTAACCGGTAGATACAATGGATGGGAAAATAATATAAGCATACACATTAGTCCCAAAAATACCAGTATTCAAGGCCATAGAAGAAAGTCCCAAACGTACAGTATGGCAACCAGAGAAAACAAGGACAATAGAGCCATATGGAGAGGACAATATAGCAACCAGAAAGAGAATATAATGATAGACTGTAAAAAAAAAAGGAACCACATGATATTTGTCACATGACTATTGCATCATATGCGCACTCACGTGACCGCTGATTTAGGCATTTAAGGGGCCAGCACACAGCACTTTGGGTTACAATGCGGCACAGCACGGCCTGTCTTCCCTCCAACACGTCCTGAAAAGGTAATGATATGCTTTTATATATTTCCGTGTGATCAGTTTGTGGCCTAGAGCCATACTAATAATGTGACCTTTCCACATTAGGTGTTACTGCGTGTATGGTGTGCGCACTTATTTCCTTGATTCTCCAGGTATTTATGTGCCTTATGTTTGGGACTTTCTTCTATGGCCTTGAATACTGGTATTCTTGTGACTAATGTGTATGCTTATATTATTTTCCCATCCATTCTATCTACCGGGTTACTTTTCATTATTGTATTCTATTTTTTTCTCTAGTGTTTATGGTTTCATTTGTCTTTGTAATGTGTCTATATTTTTTATTTTCATTGAATTTTTTCATTTTTTTCATTTTCCTCCATGCATGTTTGTTGCTATTCTCTTTGTGCCTTTGGCCTGTGATTTTTTTCTTCTATTTGGATACTGATATATCTGTATATTATATTTATTTTTCTCTATTTTTTACAGTATATTGATTCATCAAGGCTCTGAATTCTGTGGTCACATCCCATGACAGTTCCCCAGGTATAATGCTATTGCCGTTTTCCCTTTTTCTATTATTCTATTATTTTATTTTGGCTATTTGTTTGTAAAAATTCTTCCCATGGATAATATTGTTTCATATATATGATGATTTATTATGGCTCTTGATACTTTAATGTGATTATGATTAGAGATGAGCGAACCGGTCGCGGTTCGGCTCGAGCTCGGTTCGCCGAACCGAGGTCTGGTTCTAGTTCGGTTCAGCGAACCGGTTCGGCGAACCACTCGAACCAATAGGAAACAATGGGAGGCAATCACAAACACATAAAAACGCATTATAAATGTACACATACAGTTAATAAACATTGCCATAACACTTACCTGTCCCCGGGATGCGTCCTGCACTCTGTCTCCTGACGCTATTCCTCCCGATAATCGCTGCGTCCTCCTGTTAACCAGCAGTGATGCAGGACCTACGTGACATCATCAAAATAGCATGTGACCAGTCACGTGTCTGCGCTTGGTAACTAAGGTAAATATCGGGTAACCAACCCGATATTTACCTTGGTTACCAGCGCACACCGCTTAGCGCTGGCTCCCTGCACTCCTAGCCACAGTACACATCGGGTTAATTTAACCCGATGTGTAGTCTGGCTATGTGTGCAGGGAGCCGGCACTGACAGCGTGAGAGCGGCGGACGCGGGTAACGAAGGTAAACATCGGGTAACCAAGGTAAGGGCTTCTTGGTTACCCGATGTTTACTGTAGTTACCAGCGTCCGCAGAAGCTGGCTCCTGACCGGCTGACACAGCCGGTCAATAACGGAGATCACCGTTGCCATAGCAACACGCTTGGTAGCGGTGACGGGGACGTCCCGCTACCAGCACTCAGCGGCACTGGAATCACGTAATCGGAGGAGCGTTGCTATGGCAACCCGTGCCACCGCTTACAGCCGGGAGCCTGTGGTCAATCTCACAGAGTGATTTCTGCGCGGAGAACAGCGTCTTCCCCCTTGCAGCTGTGCTGTCTGATGGAGCAGACAGAGCTGCATGTGTTGAAGGGGAAAGAAGACAGAAGAGCAGGATCGTGGAGGGCTGAGGGGGGGTAATAAAGATGGAGTCTCTAATGTGTCTGTGTATTTATTTCTATTAAAGTATTTTTTTTCTGTGTGGTGTTTTTTTTTAACCATTTATTGGAGATTCTTAATGGCCAGGTCAAAAGTGCCTGACATTAAAAATCTCTGACTTAATACTAGCTAGTAAAACAAAGCTAGTATTAACTCATGATTATCCAACAAGCCACCCGGCTTCAGGGCTGTTGGAAGAGTTGGATACAGCGCCAAATGATGGCGCTTCTATGAGAGCGCCATTTTCTGGGGCGGCTGCGGACTGCAATTCGCAGCAGAGGGGCCCAGAAACCTTGGGCTAACCTGTGCTGTGGATTCCAATCCCCAGCTGCCTAGTTGTACCCGGCTAGACACAAGAATGGGGCGAAGCCTACGTCATTTTTTTTTTTTTTTTAATTATTTCATAAAATTCATGAATTAAGTAAAAAAAGGGCTTCCCTATATTTGTAGTTCCCAGCCGGGTACAAATAGGCAGCTGGGGGTTGGGGGCAGCTGTACCTGCCTGCTGTACCTGGCTAGCATACAAAAATATGGCGAAGCGCACGTAATTTTTTTGTAGTTTTTCGGCAAAAAAAATAAAAAATGCTTCCCTGGATTTTCCATTGCCAGTGAAGGTAACACCAATCAGTGGGGGTTTGCAGCCAGTAGCTGCTTGGATTACCCTTAGCTAGCAATACAAAAAATGCAGTGGGAGCCCTTATATATTTTTTTAATTATTTATTTAAATAACTAAAAACAAAAAGGGCTTCCCTGTATTTTGATTGCCTGACATGACAGTGCTGTAAAAATAAATCTTTAAAAAAAATGACGTAGCGCTCCGCTGTATTTTTGATTCTCAATGCAGATAAAGCAGACAGCTATGGGTTGCCACCCCCATCTGCCTGGCGTTACCTTGGCTGGCAATCAAAATACAGGGAAGCCCATTAATTTTTTCTATTTAAAAAATAGTTAAAAAAAAAAGACGTTGGGTCCCCCCATTTTTGATAGCCAGCTAGGGTAAAGCAGACGGCTGTAGCCTCAAAACCACAGCTGGAAGCTTTACCGTGGTTGGGGATCCAATGTGGAGGTCACCCCAGGCTCTTTTTTTATAGTTATTTTATGAATATTAATAATTACAAAAATAAAGTAGGGTCCCCCCAAATTGGATCACCAGCCAAGGTAAAGCGGACAGCTGTGGTCTGGTATTCTCAGGGTGGGAAGGTCCATAGTTATTGGGCCTTCACAGCCTAAAAATAGCAGGCCGCAGGCACCCCAGACGTGGCGCATCCACTAGATGCGCCAATCCTGGCGCTTCACCCCAGCTCATCCCGTGCCCTGGTGCAGTGGCAAACGGGGTAATAAATGGGGTTGATACTAGCTGTAAAGTCACCTGAGATCAAGCCCAGCAGTTTGTGATGTCATGGCGTCTATCAGATACCCGACATCATAAACTGTCAGTACTAACAAAAAAAATCGACAAAAAAAATTTGTTTGAAAAATCACTCCCCAAAACATTCCCTCTTTCACCAATTTATTGTAAGAAAAAAAATAAGGGGGTTCCACGACGACTCTGGACTGTCTAGAATATGGGGGGAGACACTCAGGGAACGTATCCCCCATTTTCTAGGAGTGCAGACCCTCCATGTGAGGAGTGTGGGTGCAATGAATCTGCACTCACTCTCCCCGGGTCCACAGCAGCAGAGTCCATGTTGTAACGGTTGCTACCAAATCTGCAATGCCCTGCTCATGAGGAAAGGGCATGCCTAATCAGGAGAACTATTCTACATTTCCAAATATTGGTACATTGGTATATGGTACTGATATTATTGCTATTCCACCTACTATATATTGGGGATAGGATCTTGGAGATGGAATACCCCTTTAAGTCCAGTTATCCAGCTAAATGAATACTAAACAACAGAGCTCGCTATTTAGATGTGTTTTCTTGTGGTGTATAATGGACTCTCATGTTTGGTAGTCGTTCAGCAGGGCAACTATAAAATCAAATACCTCCATTTGGAAATGTAGTATATAGCTCTCCTGATCAACTATGTTCCTTACCTCATGAGCAGGGCATTGCAGTAATAATAATAATAATTTATTCATTTATATAGCGCTATTAATTCCATAGCACTTTGCATACATTGGGAACACTGTCCCCATTGGGGCTCACAATCTAAATTCCCTATCTGTATGTCTTTGGAGTGTGGGAGGAAACCAGAGTACCCGGAGGAAACCCATGCAAACACGGGGAGAACATACAAACTGCTTGGTGGGAATTGAACCTAGGACCTCAGCGCTGCAAGACTGCAGTGCTAACCACTGAGCCACCGTGCCGCCCGTTTAGCTTACAGATGCATAACCACCACTCACTGTGTCTGAACACAGGAAGCTGAGCTGACAGCCGCTCTATGCATGCGGCAGCGTCTATTGTGAAGGAGAGGGCCGCGGGGGATCAACGCTGCACAGGTACCATGGGACACCGGGGAACACCAGTGGGGTTATAGGGGGTGACCTAGCAGTGCCTAGGGAGGAGTTTTCTGTCGCATGTGTCATGGCACATGCGACAGAAATCAGAGGAGTAGGGTGAATGCGGCCGGCGCACTGCTGTGCGCGTGGCCATCTTGGATTTCCGGGAGGAGGTCAGGGGGGGCACTTTGGCGACACCGGGGGACCGGAGGGGACCGGGGAGGAGATTTATCATGTTTGTTCATGCCAGATGGGAGATAAATAATTTTTTACCGACGCTGTCATTTACTGCAACGTGATCATCGGTATACGGTGTATACCGGTGATCACGTGAGCGGGGACCGGAAAAAGCGGCCTAAATCATGATCACCAGGGTATCAGCTACCCCCTGAAACCCCGGAGATTTTCTGACGCTGGGGGGCGCTATTCACTTATTTCTTCCTGCTGTTTATAATCGGCAGATTATAGGCTACATAAGGCTACATTCACACGACCGATCCGTTTTTGCGGTCCGCAAAAAACAGTTCGTTTTTTTTTATGGGTGCATCCATGTGGCATCCGTTTCTGTTCCATATACGGTCCGTAGGTCATCCATGTGCCTTCCATTTGTTTGCGTACTGCAAAAAAACTGAAGGAGGGAAAATACATAAATTTACCCACGATCTGTGATGCCCTGGACCCCCAGGGGTCACAGGTAACAACACACAACACCACACACCCCCCCACCCCAGTGAGGCACCAGCAGCCAACAAGTCCTGACTGCCTCCCTCAGGTCTAGCAAGGCACACCAGGTGGGCGGAGCCATCTGGATAGGCACGCCCTCCGAGGAGTCTGCTGGCCTGAGGCAGAGAAAGGACAAGTGAGTCGAGTGGGGAGAGGAGTAGTGAGAGGAGTAAAAGTGGCGAGCTGAGAGTCAGGGGCCTAGGACGGAGCCTAGGACCCCTTGGAACGGTCAGGCAGGCAGACGGTGGTGGCCGTCTGCAGGAGTCTGGCCAGGGACTGACCTGCGGAACCGTAGGGATCGAGAAGAGGGTGGTGACCCTTCGGACCCAAACCGGGGAGCTAACAAGTCAACCGGAGCACCAGGCAGGGTACTCAGACCCCGTTCTAGGCCAGAAGCAACCAGGCTCAGACAAATCTACTGATTGCGGTCTGGACCTCAGGGGTTCATTCCCACCCAAAGTCCCGATAGACGGCAACAGCCCACTGATTCCGGATAAGAGCCAACGCCAAGGGCCAGAGATCCAAAGGGCCAGCGCCTGCGGGCAACAGGGCTCCTCCGGTACCCAAAAGCCGGGGAGCGGACTACCGTTGCTGAAGCATAGGAGTCACTATAGTAAATTTAAAGGTGCAGGAGAAAGGCGACATCACCAACCTCACTGGGGACACACGCAGCCGGCTGCGGGCACCGATCTACACCGAACTTGGTTTACCATTGACTCTGTGTGGTTTAATTGTGAGTACACCAGTGCCATTAGGCACTGCGCTGCAAGCGAGCCCCTGCGTCCTGCAACCCCCCACTCCTGCCACCTAGCCCCGGGACCAACAAACCCCCTATCCACGGAGGGGTCAACACAAAGCTGCAACCCACCACCGATCCCGGACGAGCCCCTGCACCTTCACCGCAGCGGTGGTGCCCATCACCTCACCACGACCCGTGGGTGGCGTCACGAACTGTTACCGGTCACCGCGGCTCCGGCCGTGAAACCGGTCCACCCCAAACCAAACGACCAAACCCCCCACGTTTCCAGAGCGACGTGGCCCCCGGTCCGGAGGCGCTCGAGCCACCAACAACCCGAGCCCGGATCCGAGCAGCTCGGCGGAGAGCAGCCGAGCCCCCAGGGCGGTACAGATCCATAGCTTCAACCTACATGAGGCGGTCACATGTTCACTCCAGTGCCATTTTCTACTGCTTTTCACAGCGTAGAGCGCTCTGGTAATTTTCTTGTGCTTGTACACTTCATATCAGTCTTTTCTGTCATAATAATGGCAGAAAGACACATAATGTCCCACTCTCCTGCATTTTGTAATTTTGCACCCTTTGGTGCCTTTCATGTGGGGTTCCCCCTATTTTTGTAGCCAGCTAGGGTAAAGCAGATGGCTGCAGCCTGCAGACCACAGCTGGCAGCTTCACCTTGGCTGGTAATCCAAAACTGAGGGCACCCCACACTGTTATTTTAAATTAAATAAATAACTAAAAAAAAACAAAAACACGTGGGGGTCCCCCCAAAATTGGATCACCAGCCAAGGTAAAGCAGACAGCTGGGGTCTGATATTCTCAGACTAGGGAGGTCCATGGTTATTGGACTCTCCCCAGCCTAAAAATAGCAGGCCGCAGCCGCCCCAGAAGTGGCGCATCCATTAGATGCGCCAATCCTGGTGCTTCGCCCCAGCTCATCCCGTGCCATTGTGCGGTGGCAAATGTGGTAATATATGGGGTTAATACCAGATGTGTAATGTCACCTGGCATCAAGCCCTGGGGTTGGTGAGGTCAGGCGTCTATCAGATATCCGACATCACCAACCCAGTCAGTAATAAAAAAAATAGACGACAAACACATTTTTATTTGAAAAAACACTGCCCAACACATTCCATCTTTCACCAATTTATTAGAAAGAAAAACAAATCCAGGTCTGCTGTAATCCAAGGGGTTCCCATGACGATCCACACTGTCCCAGTCAATGAAGAGCAGGATGTTCCCCATTGGCTGGGAGAGCAATGCAGTGACCGGAGCTAACATCAATAGATCAGCCCAGGTCACTGCAGGGGATGACAAGTGCTGCTGTCAGCGAGGTACATTACCTGCGCTGATCTCCTGCACTGCTGACAGCACCTGTCACTGACTTCAATAACCTTCACAGCCAAGTATCGCGAGCGGCCCGTGACGTCACCGCTAGTCACAGTCTCGGGTCAGAAGCGAGAGAAGGTGATGTGACAAGCGGTGGCCATGGAGGACAGTGACAGCGCTGAGGTCGGGAGGGCGGGACTTCATCACCGCAGGTAAGCCGAGCGGGGCCAAGTGGGCGGAGCCTAGCGGGGTAATGTGTGCAGTGTCAGGTGGGCGGAGCCTAGCAGGGTAATGTGTGCAGATTGCCAGGTAGGCAGAGCCTAGCGGGACCATGTGTGCAGAGTGCCAGGTGGGCGAAGCCTAGCGGGACCATGTGTGCAGAGTGCCAGGTGGGCGGAGCCTAGCGGGGTAATGCGTGCATAGTGACAGGTGGGCGGAGCCTAGTGGGGTAATGTGTGCAGAGTGCCAGGTGGGCGGAGCCTAGCATGGCCATGTGTGCAGAGTGCCAGGTGGGCGGAGCCTAGTGGGGCCATGTGTGCAGAGTGCCAGGTGGCGCGGAGCCTAGTGGGGTAATGTGTGCAGAGTGCCAGGTGGGCGGAGCCTAGCGGGGTAATGTGTGCAGAGTGCCAGGCAGGCGGAGCCTAGCGGGGTAATGTGTGCAGAGTGCCAGGTGGGCGGAGCCTAGCGGGGTAATGTGTGCAGAGTGCCAGGTGGGCGGAGCCTAGCGGGGTAATGTGTGCAGAGTGCCAGGTGGGCGGAGCCTAGCGGGGCCATGTGTGCAGAGTGCCAAGTGGGCGGAGCCTAGCGGGACCATGTGTGCAGAGTGCCAGGTGGGCAGAGCCTAGCGGGGCCATGTGTGCAGAGTGCCAGGTGGGCAGAGCCTAGCGGGGCCATGTGTGCTGGTGGCGGAGTGCGAAGTGGGTGGAGCCTAGCGGGACCATGTGGCGCTGAGGAGGTCAGTGTCGTGGACTGAATGGCTGGGGACAGGTGAGTGTGTGTGTGTGTGTGTGTACATGTACATGCCGCGTGCAGTAGGGGGGCGGAGCGAGCTGAGCGGGGAAGTGTCGGCTTCCTGCACACGTAACTAGGATAAATATTGGGTTACTAACCAAAGCGCTTTGCTTGGATACCCGATGTTTATCTTGGTTACCAGCTTACCGCAGGCTGCCAGCGATGGCTCCCTGCACACTGTGGCTGTAAAAAGCCCTGCTTTTGCTGCTAGAACCGTTCTCGAACGCAACTCGAACTGTCGAGCTTTTAGCAAAAAGCTTGAGTTCTAGTTCGATCTAGAACACCCCCCAAAATCACTCGAACCGCGAACTGGAGAACCGCGAACCGCGCTCAACTCTAATTATGATATAATCATGGATTGATTGGTCTTTGTTGTTTGTTTTATATTTAGACTTGTCTTGAGAAAGGCAGAGTATGCCGAAACGTTGATGAATGTCTATTTTTCTTTGACTCATTGAAAAAAATAACTTTTCTAATCTTTTTGTTTGGAGTGCCGGAGTTATTCTATTTCCAGTTTAGGTAGATGGCCATGCCTTGGTAGGTTTGTAGTTGTGCCATACTCCTTCCATTTTTTGAAGATGGATTGAACTGTGCTCTGTGAGATGTTGAGAGCTTGGTCTATTTTTTTTTAATAACCTAACCCTCCCTTATTCTTTTCCACTTTATCCCTGGCCTGCCTGGTATGTTTCTTAATTTTCATGATGCTGTTTGATCCCTAAAATTCTCAAACAAGCCTCTAAGGCCTTCATTGACCAGCTGTTGTTATACTGAGTATAATTTACACACAGGTGGAAGTTGCCTTGCTGCACTCATCAGGAGAGCTTTAGGGTAAGAACGCACTTTGCTTTTTACCTGCTTTTTTGCTGCTTTTTCAACTGCATCTTTTAATGCCAAAATGGATGTGTTCTGCTTTTCAAGCAAAGTCTGTGGGAATTTGGTTTTCTAAACCGCACTATACAGTTCAAACTGCAGCCTTTTTGTGGCAGAAATTAGAGCAAAAACCCAGCTTTGCAGTGCAAAACCCAAATGGCAAAAACAATTGACATGTCAATTGTTTTTGCCATTTGGGTTTTGCACTGGTGTTCGGGTCTATATTGTGCAGTTAAATAAATAAATAAGTAAAATAAATTGATTTAGGGTCCCCCAAATTATGATACCCAGCACGCATAAAGCCACGGCTACAGGATACAGCACCCAGCCGTGTGCTTATCTTGGCTGTGTATCAAAATAGGAGAAACAGCATGCAGCTTTTTTTTTTTTTTTTTTTTAATTATTTAAGTAAATAATTTTAAAAAGCCAGCTTGCGACCCACCCACAATTTTGATACCCAGCCAAGATAAAATCAGACAGCTGGGGGCTGGTATTCTCAGGCTTGGGAGATCCATGCTTATTGGAGCCCCCAAGCCTAAAAAAAAGCAGCCTGTAGCCACCCAGATTTGATGCATCCATTAAATGCGACATTCCCAGCACTTTACTTGGCTCTTCCCGATTGCTGTGGTGTGGTGGCAATCTGGGTAACGAGTGGTTTATCATTATTTATTTTAATACACAGCCAAGATAAGGGTATGTTTGGAGGCTGCAAACTCAGCTGTATGTTTTATCTGTCCTCGGTATCATAATATGGTGGGACCCTACATACATTTATTTATTTATTTTTACTGTATGGTTTAGACCTGCAGACTGGATCTGTGATTGTAAACGTCAGACACGCTGTTACTCAGCATGGGGGCGTGTCTGACTGCAACCAATCACAGACGCTGGTGGGCGGGGGAATCAGTACATATGCAATGAAGGGTAATGAGTGGCCCCGGAAGTGAATAGGAGGCCGCGGAAGCAGTTACAGCTGCGCCAGTGACATGGTAAGTAGAGTGTGCTCGCTTTATTATTTTTTTCTTCATTATTACTTTATTTTTTTATTTCCCGAGTGAGAGATCCGGATCAATACCCAGAATTCCCTGAGAATTCAGGTTCGGGCCTGGCACATTGGTGCCTTTGAACCCGCGGGGGTCAGACTTTACAGGCCGGGTCCATCCATCACTATTTTTCACCCATTAAATAAAAAACACATTGTCAAAAACGCATCCAAAAACTCAACAAAAATGTGGGGATCTGCCACCTTGGATCTAATCCTTATAAACAGGGAGGTAATGGTTGAGGAGGTAAAGGTGGCTGGGACTCTAGAAGGCAGCGATCATGCTATCATAGAATTTTGGATAACTAGAGTAGGAAGACCTGTGAAGACTCAGACTTCAAGGTTGGATTTCAGAAAGGCAGATTTTAAGGGACTCAGAAAAGGATAGGAAGAATCCAATGGCTGGATGTCCTTAAGGACAATTTCTGTCCAGGAAGGATGTGAAATTTTGAAACATGAGATTCTAAATGCACAATTGTTAACAATCCCTAAAAGAGGGAAGAATAGGAAGCAATTAAGGAGACCAGGATGGATGAACATAGAACTTAAACACACGCTAAAAAGGAACAAAGAAATATTTATAAAATGGAAAGGGGGAGGCATATCTAAAGAATATAATGTACTCTTCAGAACCTGCAGGACATGCATCAGAATAGCTAAAGATGATAATACAGTAGGTCAAAGGCAATAAAATAGGATTTGGGGGGTATGACAAAGGTAAAAGAAAACTAAAGACTGCTATAGGATTTTTACAGGATAAAAATAGTGAAGTGGTAAAAAATGATGGAGGACTGTAATGAGTAAAAATGGCAGGACCTGAACGCTACAATCCACTAAACCACACAATAGGAAGGGATAAGAAATTTAAAAAAGAAGTGGATTACAAGGAAAAAGGATCATTAAACTTCTTTTTTTAAATCTTTATCCTTTCCTTTTGTGTGTTTCAAGGGATTGCAGCACCCATGTACCACCGTTTTAGCCATTACAGTCCTATGCCGCCGGCTCCCTCTTGGGAGGTTATCCACTCACCTCTCTGTACGGTGCTCGTCTTTTGAACATCACGCACGAGCAGCAATTGCTGACCCAGATGGGAGGTAATAGCTGGTGAGACCCGAAACTCATTTCTTGCCGACGGCTGTGCGATGAACATTGACGTTCATCGGTCCTGCAAACCACGGTGTCCTCCTCGCTCCTTGCATTCTGCCCGTAGGGTTCACTGCGGATGATCTGCAACCCTTTTACCTGCTGGCCAGTGGGAAGCATCGTAACCGGTGGATCCTATCCCAGGACCTTTGTTTCAAGTGGAATACAGTGTTGTGCCTGCCGCATAACTTATCCAGGTGAGTGGACACCGCATATATTTGACTTCTAATTTGTCTGGGATCTACACAGAAGTGCTTCTCTTTATTTGTTTTAAAAAAATTACGTAGAAAAGACCGAACATATAAATTCCTATTTTGTATCTGTTTTTTCTAAGAAGGTAAATGTAACATCAACTAATCTCCACTGTACTATTGAAGGAATAAAAGAAATCAGGCTATCTATAAACAGAGATAGTGAGGGAATACTTAGCTAACATAAATTAATTCAAGTCTCCAGGTCCAGATGAATTAAACTCCAGAATACTGATGAGATAGCAGAGGAAATTTCTGAACCACTCTTCATAATTTTTGATAATTCTTGTAGAACAGGTGAAGTCCCAGAAGACTGGAGAAGAGTAAATGTTGTCCCCATCTTCAAAAAGGGGAAGGAAGTGGACCAATGGAACTATAGGTCTGTAAGCCTGACTTCTAAATTATAACAGATCTTTGAACAAATTATTAAACAACATGTATGCAAGTACTTGGATGAGAATAAAGTGATTAACCAGAGCCAACATGGGTTTGTAACTAATAAGTCATGTCAGACTAACTTAATTTTCTTGTGTGACAGAATCACTGACTGGGTGTATAATGAATATGCAGTAGATATATTATATCTTGACTTTAGCAAAGCATTTCACATAATATTTCATACCATCCTTATTGAAAAAAGTGACTAAGTATGGATTGGAAAAGGCAACTGTTGGGTAAATGCATAATAACTAATTTAGTGATCAGACCCAAAGACTGGTCATAAATGGCTGCACATATAGTTGGAAGAATATCTAAAGTGGGGTACCACAGGGATTGGTCCTGGGACCTGTGTTGTTCAAGATCTTTATCAATGATTTAGATGAAGGAATTGAGGGTATTCTTATTGAATTTGCTGATGACACAAAGCTAGTAGGGATAGCTAATACTAGAGAGCAGAGAGAGAGGATTCAAAAAGATCTAAACAACCTGGAACTGTGGGCAGTATCTAACAGAATGGTTTTTAACAGGGAGAGATGCAGAGTCCTATATCTGGGCAAGAAAAATGAAAAAGCATATAAAGAATGGGAAGAATAGGGCTAAGCAACGATCACAGACTGAACATGAGTCAATAGTGTGATGCAGCAGCAAAAAAGGTAACACAATTATGGGATGTATTAACAGAAGCATACAGTCTAGATTATGTGATGTAATCATCTCCCTACACTCCTCTTTGGTCAGACCTCATCTAGAATATCATGTCCAGTTCTGGGAACCACACTTTAACCCCTTCACGACCATGGACGGATATATCCGTCATGGAGCGTGTCCCGTTAAGCCCCGCCCCCTGCCGCGGGCAGGCGGCGTTGATCGGCACACATATCAGCTGTTTTTAACAGCTGACGTGTGTCTGCATGTTACGAGTGGAATCGCATTCCACCCGTAACATTAACCCCTTACATCTCGCTGCCAA
The DNA here is from genome assembly GCF_048569485.1 of Anomaloglossus baeobatrachus. Lineage (NCBI taxonomy): Eukaryota > Metazoa > Chordata > Amphibia > Anura > Aromobatidae > Anomaloglossus > Anomaloglossus baeobatrachus. The sequence continues at coordinate 509,745,793 of NC_134355.1, forward strand.
AGTCTGGCAGCAAGATGTATATACGCGCGGTGAAGATTTTCACTTACCACCGCCCCCACCGGAAGTCACATGAGTGAACACGTGACTTTCGGTGGTTGCCATCGTAGCACAGGGTCATGTGATGACGCCTGCAGCTATGAAGTTTCACTTTCGTTTTCCCTCGGTCCGGAGCAGAGTGAAACAGGAAGTGACTGTATCTGCTGTTTACAGCTGTATAGCTGTGATCAGCAGATAGATAAGAGCGATCGGATTGCTGATCGCTATAGCCCCCTAGGGGGACTAGTAAAATAAAAAAAAAGTAAAAAAAAGTTTGAAAAAATAAAAAAAAATAAAAAAACCTAAAAGTTCAAATCACCCACCTTTCCCCCCCATTGAAAATTAAAGGGTTAAAAAATAAATAAATATACACATATTTGGTATCGCCGCGCTCAGAAATGCCCGATCTATCAAAATATAAAATCAATTAATCTGATTGGTAAACGGCGTAGTGGCAAAAAAATTCCAAACGCCAAAATTACGTTTTTTGGTCGCCGCAAGTTTTACGCATAATGCAATAACAGCCCATCAAAACGTAGCATCTGCGCAAAAATGGTACCATTAGAAACGACAGCTCGAGACACAAAAAATAAGCCATTACTGAGCCATAGATCCCAAAAAATTAGAACTCTACAGGTTTCGGAAAATGGCGCAAAACGTACGCCACTTTTATTGGACAAGCTTGTGATTTTTTTTTAACCCCTTAGATACAAGTAAACCTATACATGTTTGGTGTCTACAAACTCACACCGACCTCAGGCATCATACCCACACATCAGTTTTACCATATAGTGAACACGGTGAATAAAACATCCCAAAAACTATTGTGCGATCACACTTTTTTTGCAGTTTTTCCACACTTGGAATTTTTTTAGCTGTTTTCCAGTACACCATATGGTAAAACTTATGGTTTCATTTAAAAGTACAACTTGTCCCGCAAAAAACAAGCCCTCATATGGGAAGATTGACAGAAAAATAAAAAAGTTACAGCTCTCGGAAGAAGGGGAGCAAAAAACAAAAACGCAAAAACGGAAAGTGCCCCGGGGCTGAAGGGATTAAAAAATACATCAACTAACTGGAGTAAGTTCAGTAAAGAGCAACCAGAATGGTGACCTGTCTACAAACTATGTCCTATGAAGAACAGTTAGGCTATGTGCTCACGTTGCGTTCTGTCCCTGCAGAAATTTCTGCAGCGATTTGAACAGCACACGTGCGCTTCAAATCGCTGCAGAAACAGTACGTACTGAAAAGCCGATTCCATGTGCTCTGGATGCAGCCCCTCCCATAGACAGAGCGGTGGCTGCATGCAAAGCGCATGAAAGAAGTGACATGTCACTTCTTAGAACGCAGATTGTGCTGGGGACGCAGGACGCAAGCAGTTACGCTGCAGGGCAGATCGCAGCGTAATTGCATGCAATACGCACACGTGGGCACAGAGCCTAGGGTACCGTCACACTTTAGCGACGCTCCAGCGATCCCACCAGCGATCTGACCTGGTCAGGATCGCTTGTGCGTCACTACATGGTCGCTGGTGAGCTGTCAATCAGGCAGATCTCACCAGCGACCAGTGACCAGCCCCCAGCGATGCGTGGAAGCGATGCTGCGCTTGTTAACTAAGGTAATTATCGGGTAACAAAGCGCTTGGTTACCCGATATTTACCTTGGTTACCAGTGCACACCGCTTAACGCTGGCTCCCTGCACTCGTAGCCAGAGTACACATCGGATTAATAAGCAAACCGCTTTGCTTATTTACCCGATGTGTACACTGGCTACGTGTGCAGGAAGCAGGGAGCCGGCACTGGAAGCCTGAGAGCGGCGGATGCTAGTAACCAAGGTAAATATCGAGTAACCAAGCAAAGCCCTTCGCTTGGTTACCCGATATTTACCTTGGTTACAGCTTACCGCAGGCTATCAGAAGCCGGCTCCCTGCTCCCTGCACATTCAGATCGTTGCTCTCTCGCTGTCAAACACAGCGATGTGTGCTTCACAGCGGGAGAGCAACGACCAAAAAATGAAACAGAGCAGTGTGTAACGAGCAGCGATTTCACAGCAGGGGCCAGATCGCTGCTCAGTGTCACACACAGCAAGATCGCTAATGAGGTCACTGGTGCGTCACAAAAACCGTGACTCAGCAGCGATCTCGCTAGAGATCTCGCTATGTGAGAAGTACCCGTTAAAGGATTTGGGAATGTATAGCTTGCAAAAAAGAAGACTGAGAGGAGACTTAATAGCTGTTTTCAAATATTTAAAGAGCTGTCACACTATTCTAATTTGCACAAGAAAAGACTAGAAGCAATGGGATCAAATTGATAGGGAGGAAACACAGATTAGGTATTAGAAAAAACTTTTTGACAATGAGGGTGATCAACAAAGTGGAACAGTTTCCCACAAGAGGTAGTCATTTCCCCTTCAATTCAAGTCTTCAAAAAGAGAATGGGGAGGCATCTGTGTGGGATGATATAGTGAATCCGGCTGTGAGCAGGGGGTTGGACCAGATGACCTTGGAGGAACCTTCCAACTTTAACATTCTATGATTAAATATGCCAATTAGGTGACTTCTGGGGCCGACTCAGGCTTTTATTTAGGGGTATCAGACTACAGGTGACTGAATACAATTTCACGTCACAATTTTCAGATTTAGATTTTTAAAATATTTTAAAAATTCTGTATCATTTCCTTTGCACTTCACAAATACTTGCTCAGTGTTGGTGTATCACATAAAATTCCAATAAAATACATTTATGTTTGTGGGTGTAACGTGAAAAAAAGTGGAAATGTTCAAAGGGTATGAATACTTTTTCACTGACACTGTATATAAAGTTTCTAACACACATCACAATAATATTAAATAATAATTTATTAGGAGGAAGGTTGAACTAGATGGACCTAGGTCTTTTTTCAACCTAAGTAACTATGTAACTATGTAATACTAACATAGTCTAACCCATGTCTAAATGCTGTTTTAGAATATATGGATATCAAAGAAATGGTTCACTCACAAAGGGACAGTTATTCATGAGCAGATATTTCTGTGAATGACCTCCATGTAATGATACATTTTACCTGCAGCTGTATTCATTTTTAGAGGGGCATATACATTACCCAAATATCACTATCACAACAAAGGAAAACGGAACCGGGAACATTCTTACATTCTTTTCTGTTAAATGCCTTTCCTTTTCCTCATATGCATATATTTTCTAGTTATATTTGTTTAATCATTTTCATTTATTTTGTTAGTTGAATTTTTGCCAAATTGAGATGATGTCAGCCTCTGTCCATTGTGTGGCTTCCTTTCGGGTTCATTGTTCCTCTTGCTGACAGATCTAAGGCCAGTTGACTGCTGGGTAAGGCGTTTTGTCTCCAGTTACACAAATGGTTGATATTTTAGCTTGATTCCTCATTTTTGTGCCATTTAAAGAAAGATTTTTATTTTTACTAGTCAGTTAATAACTATGTGCCATTGATGCAATTGTAAATGTATGGTCCTTAAGGGCGCTTTACACGCTGCGACATCGCTAGCGATTGCTAGCGATATCAAATGCGATAGAACCCGACCCTGTCGTACATGCGAAATTTGGTGATCGCTGCCGTAGCGAACATTATCGCTACGGCAGCGTCACACGCACCTACCTTTTCAGCGACGTAGCTGTGACCGCCAAACAATCCCTCCCTCAAGGGGGAAGGTGCATTTGGCGTCACAGCGACGTGACCGCGACGTCACTAAGTGGCTGGCCAATAGAAGCGGAGGGGCGGAGATGAGCGTGACGTAACATCCCGCCCACCTCCTTCCTTCCGCATTGCCGGCGGCCACAGGTAAGGAGATGTTCGATGTTGCTGCGGTGTCACACATAGCGATGTGTGGTGCCGCAGGACCGACAAACAACATCGTACCGGCAGCAGCAACGATAATAAGGAAATGAGCGACGTGTCAACGAGCAACGAGTTTTCATGTTTTTATGCTCGTTTATCGTCTCTCATTTGTGTCACACGCTGCGATGTCGGTAACGGCGCCGGATGTGCGTCACTACCGACGTGACCCCGACAATATATCGTTACCGATATCGCAGCGTGTAAAGCCCCCTTTACTCTTGCAGTCAATCAGTCGCAGGTTGGTGTTTACAGTCATGGCCAAAAGTTTTGAGAATGCTACAAATATTAATTTTTACAAAGTCTACTGCTTAAGTTTTTCTAATGGCAATTTGCATATACTCCAGAATGTCATAAAGAGTGATCAGGTTAACAGCAATTACTTGCAAAGTCAATACTGGCTAAAAAAAATGAACTTTAACCCCCAAAACACATTTCAACATCATTGCATTCTTGCCTTAAAAGGAGCAGCTAACATTGTTTTAGTGATTGTTCCATTAACACAGATGTGGGTGTTGATGAGGACAGGGCTGGCGATCAATCAGTCATGATTAAGTAAGAATGACACCACTGGACACTTTAAAAGGAGGCTGGTGCTTGGTATCATTGTTTCTCTTCAGTTAACCATGGTTACCATGGTTATCTCTAAAGAAACACGTGCAGCCATCATTGCTCTGCACAAAAATGGCCTAACAGGGAAGAGTATCACAGCTACAAAGATTGCACCTCAGTCAACAATCTATCGCATCATCAAGAACTTCAAGGAGAGAGCTTCCATTGTTGCGAAAAAGGCTCCTGGGCGCCCAAGAAGGTCCAGCAAACGCCAGGACCATATCTTAAAACTGTTTCAGCTGTGGGATCGGACTACCAGCAGTGCCGATCTAGCTCAGCAATGGCAGCAGGCTGATGTGAGTGCTTCTGCACGCACTGTGAGGCGGAGACTCTTTGAGCAAGGCCTGGTTTAAAGGAGGGCAGCAAAGAAGCCACTTCTCTCCAGAAACAACATCAGGGACCGACTGATATTCTGCAAAAGGTACAGGGAGTGGACTGCTGAGGACTGGGGTAAAGTCATTTTCTCAGATGAATCCCCTTTTCGATTGTTTGAGACATCTGGAAAACAGCTTATTAGGAGAAGAAGAGGTGAGCGCTACCACCAGTCTTGTCTCATGCCAACTGTTAAGCATCCTGAAACGATTCATGTGTGGGGTTGCTACTCAGCCAAGGGAATCGGCTCACTCACAGTCTTTCCTAAAAACACAGCCATGAATAAAGAATGGTACCAGAATGTCCTCCAAGAGCAACTTCTCCCAACTGTCCAAGAGCAGTTTGGCGCCCAACAATGCCTTTTCCAGCATGATGGAGCACCTTGCCATAAAGCAAAGGTGATCACTAAATGGATCATGGAACAAAACATAGAGATTTTGGGTCCATGGCCTGGAAACTCCCCAGATCTTAATCCCATTGAGAACTTGTGGGCAATCATCAAGAGACAGGTGGACAAACAAAAAACAACAAATTCTGGCAAAATGCAAGCATTTCTTATGCAAGAATGGACAGCTATCAGTCAGGATTTGGTCCAGAAGTTGATTGAGAGCATGCCAGGGAGAATTGCAGAGGTCCTGAAGAAGAAGGGTCAACACTGCAAATATTGACTTGCTGCATTAACTCATTTGAACTGTCAATATAACCTTTTGGTACTCATAATATGATTGCAATTATATTTCTGTATGTGATGTAAACATCAGACAAACACAATTAAAAACCAGAGGGCAACAGATCATGTGAAAATATTATTTTGATGTCATTCTCAAAACTTTTGTCCATGACTGTAGGGTTAGAAGACAGAGGCACATTATTACTACTACTGTCCTCTCATCTACAGCATACACAAAAACAAAGATTAGAGTAAAGGCCGCTTTACACACTGCGATATCGGTCCCGATATCGCTAGTGTGCGTACCCGCCCCCATCTGTTGTGCGACACGGGCAAATCGCTGCCCGTGCCGCACAACATCGCCCAGACCCGTCACACATACTTACCTGCCCGGCGACATCGCTGTCACCGGCGAACTGCCTGCTTTCTAAGGGGGCGGTCCGTGACGCGTCACAGCGACGTCACTGAGCGGCCGCCTAATAGCAGCAGAAGGGCGGAGCTGAGCGGGACGTAAAATCCTGCCCACCTCCTTCCGCATAGCGGCCGGGAGGCAGGTAAGGAGAGCTTCCTCTTTCCTGCGGTGTCACACGGAGCGATGTGTGCTGCCGCAGGAACGAGGAACAACCTCGTTACTGCTGCAGTAACGATTATTGAGAATGGACCCCCATGTCACCGACGAGCGATTTTGCACGTTTTTGCAACGATGCAAAATCACTCATCGGTGTCACACGCAACGGCATCGCTAATGCGGCCGGATGTGTGTCACCAATTCCGTGACCCCAACGAGTTCGCATTAGCGATGTCGTAGCGTGTAAAGCCCCCTTAACACAAAAAGAAGAAAAGCAAACAAAAACAAAATAAAAAACACTGAAAAGCAATCCATCAGAAAAACATATTATAATCACATTATTATAACTTTATACACATATCTTGAAGTTACTGAAACAAAATAGGGAACACATTTTGACACTTTAAAGAGAACCAACCACCATGTAAAAGAAAGGCAATGCCATACTGGCACTAGCATGGTGATTAAAACCATACCTTCACTTTTCAGAAGGGATCTTTGATTGCACAAAAAAAGTTGATAAATGTCCAGAAATTGGTCCATTCCTTGATTGACGTGTTCAATGGGGCAGGCCTTTGTGGGTCAGATCCTTTATGTAAATTTCTCCTCTGACATCCTCATGGCTTGCCCCTCTTCTTTATTCAAATTTCACACAGCACTGTCATTGCCGCTGTTGGCAGCTTGTGTGCATTGCTAGTGTAATGATGTCTTCATTAAAATGGTGCCAAAATCAGCGCATGCGTGTACCACTATCTCTAGCACCATTTTATTGAAGACACCGTGGAGAAGACTATGAGTGGCATCGGTGTATGCGCAGATTTATTTATTTATTTTCATCTGCGCATGAATATGACTATCAGGCTGGTGAGTTCCAGTCACACGCATCATAGCTTAAATGATAGAAAACCGTTTTCAACAGGCATTATCCAGGATGATCAGGTGACGGGTCCCATTTGAACTCCTGGTTCCAATGGCATACAGATAATTTACAGGGAAACATGGATAAAGAAGTAGACATGCATGCACTTCTCCTCCCAACTATTCACCTAAGGCCTGTTTCACACGTCAGTGAAAAATGTCTGTTTTCCACTGACGTGTTAAAAATGCACATGTCCCTCCATGTGCCATGATTCATGGCACACGTGGGTTGCCATATGCTATCCGTGATCTGTCATCCATGATCAGTGATAGCACGTGGAATTAATCTCACCTGTCCCTGTTCCTGCTGTCCGTGGTGCTGAACTCTCCGACTCTGCTGTTTCCTGCCGCCGCTGACACCCGCTGCAGCTACTTCCAGGTCGGCTGCTCCATGCATAATTGAATATGCATTAGAATAAGTAGCTGGGCTGGAAGCAGGAGGCAGCAGCGGCTGAACACAGCGTCGCTGGAGAAGGTGAGTATAAAAAGCTTTTTATTTAAATGTATAGTGCCTACAAGTAGTATTCAACCCCCTGCAGATTTAGCAGGTTTACACATTCGGAATTAACTTGGCATTGTGACATTTGGACTGTAGATCAGCCTGGAAGTGTGAAATGCACTGCAGCAAAAAAGAATGTTATTTCTTTTTTTTTTTTTTTTTTTAAATTGTGAAAAGTTTATTCAGAGGGTCATTTATTATTCAACCCCTCAAACCACAAGAATTCTGTTTGGTTCCCCTAAAGTATTAAGAAGTATTTCAGGCACAAAGAACAATGAGCTTCACATGTTTGGATTAATTATCTCTTTTTCCAGCCTTTTCTGACTAACTAAGACCCTCCCCAAACTTGTGAACAGCACTCATACTTGGTCAACATGGGAAAGACAAAAGGAGCATTCCAAGGCCATCAGAGACAAGATCGTGGAGGGTCACAAGGCTGGCAAGGGGTACAAAACCCTTTCCAAGGAGTTGGGCCTACCTGTCTCCACTGTTGGGAGCATCATCCGGAAGTGGAAGGCTTATGGAACTACTGTTAGCCTTCCACGGCCTGGACAGCCTTTGAAAGTTTCCACCCGTGCCGAGGCCAGGCTTGTCCGAAGAGTCAAGGCTAACCCAAAGACAACAAGGAAGGAGCTCCGGGAAGATCTCATGGCAGTGGGGACATTGGTTTCAGTCAATACCATAAGTAACGTACTCCACCGCAATGGTCTCCGTTCCAGACGAGCCCGTAAGGTACCTTTACTTTCAAAGCGTCATGTCAAGCCTCGTCTACAGTTTGCTCATGATCACTTGGAGGACTCTGAGACAGACTGGTTCAAGGTTCTCTGGTCTGATGAGACCAAGATCGAGATCTTTGGTGCCAACCACACACGTGACGTTTGGAGACTGGATGGCACTGCATACGACCCCAAGAATACCATCCCTACAGTCAAGCATGGTGGTGGCAGCATCATGCTGTGGGGCTGTTTCTCAGCCAAGGGGCCTGGCCATTTGGTCCGCATCCATGGGAAGATAGATAGCACGGCCTACCTGGAGATTTTGGCCAAGAACCTCCGCTCCTCCATCAAGGATCTTAAGATGGGTCGTCATTTCATCTTCCAACAAGACAACGACCCAAAGCACACAGCCAAGAAAACCAAGGCCTGGTTCAAGAGGGAAAAAATCAAGGTGTTGCAGTGGCCTAGTCAGTCTCCTGACCTTAACCCAATTGAAAACTTGTGGAAGGAGCTCAAGATTAAAGTCCACATGAGACACCCAAAGAACATAGATAACTTGGAGAAGATCTGCATGGAGAAGTGGGCCAAGATAACTCCAGAGACCTGTGCCGGCCTGATCAGGTCTTATAAAAGACGATTATTAGCTGTAATTGCAAACAAGGGTTATTCCACAAAATATTAAACCTAGGGGTTGAATAATAATTGACCCACACTTTTATTTTGAAAATTTATTAAAATTTAACTGAGCAACATAACTTGTTGGTTTGTAAGATTTATGCATCTGTTAATAAATCCTGCTCTTGTTTGAAGTTTGCAGGCTCTAACTTATTTGCATCTTATCAAACCTGCTAAATCTGCAGGGGGTTGAAGACTACTTGTAGGCACTGTACGTGTTTTTCTGGTACGTATTTCATGGATCACGCCATAGTGTGGTCCGCGGGACATCAGTGATGCCAGAAAAAAATGGACATGTCTCCGGGAGGAACACACAGACACGGTGTACACCGCACAGAGCCACGGTCAGTGAAAAATCACTGATGTGTGCGCAGACCCATTCATTTTTAATGGGTCTGCGTATGTCCATGATTCTAGTACGTATAAAAAACTGTCATATACATACCAGAATTAATGACGTGTGAATGAGGCCTAAAGTGGTTTAAAACATCAGATGCTTTTAAGGAGAAGAAAGTGCATATTTATATACTGCTATATAATTTTATACCAAGATAGAGTATTTTTCAGTCGTATATTGCCAGTCTCTAGATATGGGCCAATTCAAACGTGTTCTCTACTGTTAGGAAATAATACCAGGAATCGAGTTTTGTAATACACATGCTGAGAAAACTCAAATCCTGATTGTGGTTTGTTTGCTCATTCACATCACGCACTGTAAAGACGATCCTATGGACAAATTCTATCTTTTCATGTCTATGCACACAAAACAAAAAAAAACAAGATTGCAAACTGGATTAGGAAGATAAACTTTACCGAAAATGATCCAAACAGCACTTGTCAAAGTGTTGCCAATATATGAACACAACAAACAAATGTGTTATGTCGTTCTGGCTGAGTATGCAGGAAAACAAGTTTGTTGCATGCTTTTAGCATGTGATTGACAGGTATGACACAGTACTGATGTCATATGCACACCATTCTAGGCTACGTGAGCACTGGATACTAGTAAAAATCCTGTGTTATGCTTGATAAAGGTCACGTATTTTAACAGGTACTATAAGAAGTAGAAAACCATGATTGCAGTTTAAGGCTATGTTCACATGTTGCGTTTGTGCTGTGTATTTGTGTGACGCCCTGGCAAAACCAGGTAGTCACACAGTTTTAGGCCCCCGCATAACACCGCTCCCGCACAGGGTTAACCAGCCAACAAAATCCTAGTCACCCCCTCAGGGAAGGACAGACACACCAGTGGGCGGGACCAGGTGGAAGGAAAACACCCACCTAGGGGTCGGAGAGCCCGGGGCGGGAAAAACAGCAGATGAGTCTGGGAGTCAGAGAGTTGAGTTTGGAATTAAGTGGAGACAGGAGTGGAGGAGTTGAGCTCAGGCAGTCAAGGCCTGAAGTTCAAGCTGACAGGTGCCAAGGTCAGAGCCCTGACACATTGGCTAGGTGGCAGACAGTGGTCAGCGCCAGCATGAGACGGGAAGACGGCTCAGCAGATCCGAGGTGGACCGGGGCAGGGTTGTAGCCCGCCGGTACCGACACCGGAGAACCAACCCGGAAACCGTGCACACAAGGGGGTACTCGGACCCTGAAGCCAGGACCAGCACCGACGGCCTAGCTAATTAACCGATTGAGGGCAGGATTCCAGGTCCTGTCCCAACCTAAGTCCCGAAAAGTAGACAACCACCCACAGAGAGGGATAGGGCATCTGCCAGGGCCCGGTAGATCCCACGGGTCAGTGTCTGATGGGCACGGCTCCCAACCAAAGGACCGGGAGAGGACTCCTGCGTTACTCACCGGGAAGTCTGCACAAGAAAACACAAAGTGCAGATGAAAGGGGCATTGACCTCCGGCCCGGGTGTGGGACCAGATACACTCGTCTGCGGCAGCCGGCCACCATCACCTTGGTTTACCAAAGGACTTGTGAGATTTATTCAACTGTGAGTAACATACGCTATCATCCCCTGCACAGAGACATTGGCCCCGGGGCATCCATCTCTGCCCACGGAGGGGTTAACATCCAGCTGCCAGTCCATCGCCCCCGGGAGCCCCACAGCACCAGCGGTGATGCTACATCTCACCACACACCGTGGGTGGCGTCACAGACAGTACAAATCTCAACCATGTTAACACATGTGTGTGTGTGTGTGTGTGTATGTGTGTGTGTGAGTGTGTGTGTGTGTGTGTGTGTGTGTGTGTGTGTGTGTGATTTCTGGAATCATAGGTTTTGCTGGTAATGTAAAAAGAAGCTTTTTATGTGCATTTATTTTCATAAATCTCATGAAAAAACATGCAAAATGATGCAATGTGTGAACATAGCCTTATTTCTACAATAATTAACTGATACTTGGGAACAGTAAAGTGATAAATGTGGCTCAGTAGACAGCTCTCTTGTCCTATAGTCCTGGGTCATAGATTTCCTCTTGTTTTCTCAGGCTCTTCAGAACATAAAAAATATAATCTGTTTGGCTTAATACATAATCTACTTTTCATAAAGTCTTGAAAATCTCAAAGTCCAATCATATTTACCAAGTTAAAAGTTACCAAGATGTTTGAGCAAAAATTAAACATTCAGCAATAAAGTAATTATAGAAAAACTCCTGTAAAGATCCATAGGATCACATATTAGCTAGTTGTTTCAAGGCCATTTTAATGCAAGAATCCAGCACTGCACTTGGTGACAGCCTTAAAGGGGTTGTCCACTATTTAGATGTTGATGACCTATCCTTTGGATAAGTCATTGGTATCAGAAAGCCAGATATTTCCGGTTCCCACTTCGGCCGTTTGTACAGTGTACAGACTTAGAACAGCAAGCTTCAACCAGTGTGCCATCAGGGAAACATAGCGTCCCTGGCCACAAGCAATTGTCCACATGTCGGTTGTTAAGTGGACCTACCCAGTAACTAAGTTGGTGCAGGAACAGGTAATGTTATGGGAGACGTGTTGGCGAAGGTGGGGATGGCACATCGGGAAAAATAATGGTGGTTGTGAACTGAGTAACGAGGGATGGCCACTGCCATAAGGTTGCAGAAAGCCTCAGTGTATACAAGCCTAAATGGCAAAATTTCCAGGTCAGTCTGGAAATGTGCCAGTTTAGTGTTTGGGCCTGTGGGTGGGTGGGTGGATGGGAAATGATGTTTGCATAGCTGCCAACCGTCCTGGATTCAGCAGGGCTGTCTCAATTAGAGGGCTCAGTCCTGCTGTCCTGGAAGTCAGAGCTTTTGTCCTAACTTCCTCTCACCTCTCCTTGCTGCTCCATAGTTCCTCCTCCTCTGCATGCGGGGCCGACATCTCTTCAGTGCATAAATTAAATTAAATTATCCATTTTTCTTGATGACCTTCTTGTTAGTAGGCAGCAACTCTACCACTGAGCCACTACCCAGACTGAGAGATATAGGAGGACTTGGTAATCTTGACCAAGGCAGGCAGGGAACCGAGAAGCAGATTATTCAGCTAGATAAAGCTATATCTGTACACAACAGTGTATCTCTATGACCACTAGTGGACACAGACAAGAGAGGGTTCCCTGTGCATGAGAAATATATGAGCCCTTTGCAGCCCAAGAGCTCATCAAAACAAAAAATTTTTCACTTGCTGTGGATGTAGAATGGGCCCGTACCCTTCTGAGTCCCTGTGTGGTAGCACAGGTTGCGCCAATGGTTTGTTCGGCCCTGTCTATGTCCCTGCATTCTAGAGGAGAAGAAAAAGTCAGATTTTTTTTCCTGCCTATTAAAACTACTGTAAAATAATTACAAAAATGTCATTTTTTTTCTTTATTCCTCAACTCCCGGGAACTCGAACCAATATTCTTCAAACATATACTTGAAGTTCTGTTGTAGCCTCTGACTCAACATGCATATTATTCTTGCACATAGAGATACATTGTACATAGCAGTAAATTTCTATGTACTGCAATCTAGAGGGAGAATAAAAGTTTTTTTTCTTATAAAATTACTAAAAGGTAATAAGAAAAATAGAATAATATAATTTTGAATGCACTTTTTAAAAAAAATGAACATAAAAAATAAGCAAATAATATGGACATGTTTGGTTCCCTGCAATTGTAAAAATCCGCACAATACGGCTATCAGATTATTTAGGAGGATCGATAGTTTGTCCCTCTGTCTGTTCTTCCAAAGTTGGGAGGTATGTATTTGTGTTCCAAGGCCTGTGGTAGAGACCGCTGTACCCTGCACTGGGACAAAGAATCAGACGTTGTTGCTGATGGTGCTTGCGAATGTGCAACAAAAGGTGCTTTTGACCCACCTAGTCGGGTGTTTTGAGAACATTAACGCACGAACTTCCCCTGAGGAAGTCAGATTAGCGACGAAATGTGCGTTGGGAAGAAGACATACAGCTCTAAAAGACCCTGTATCAGGTAATTACCCCTTCGGTCATACTGCTTTATTGAATAGCTTTAGCTGTGGGACTGCTATTAGCACTATTCGGCCTTCTAATACTAAACAACTATCATGCTGATAATTTAGCAATACCATTTTTCTGGGCATGCACTTGTTTATTTGTCATACACTGTATTATTAATTATTATTTGAGTTTACATGCATTTTTTTGATTAATACATCACTATTGTCATTTTCATCAGGCTGTTCAAATATAGTATATTTCCCAGCTATTTATTACCTTCAGTGGTCCCATACCTTACATCATATTCTGTTTTGCCTTTTGAGAAACACTGTCTTTTAATGCACTTGTAATCCTAGTTACTGTAATAGGGAATTATCTTAATTTTATTGAATAAAATACGTGTTTTAACATGAATTACTTTGCTTATAGTGTCATTTCAATCCGCATGAATAGCGAAGCAATTTTTACTATTTCATGGGAGTTTTTTTAAATATGTATCTTATCGATGACACCTAATCTAGTGATTTTTTTTATCATGCTTTGATAACTTGTGTCTGAGCATGCTGGTGGTGGTCAGGCTGATAGTGGTCAGCTTGGCATAGCACTGGTTACAAATGACCTCTTTTTTATCGTCTGCATTTTCTCTAAAAAAAAACACCTATACCCTTGATCTGGGAATTTGCAGCATATGAGTGCTATGGGGAACAGATGTGTCGCGCCCAGGGATATGGGGTACTCGGTCCCGGGCAGTGTTTCTCTTGGGAATGTCACGGTGGTGGCCGTTGCCCGGTTCCGCGCCCTGGGCCCTTTTTGTAATGGGGTAATTTATAGGGAAGAATAAGATAATGTTCACATGTGACGCCACTTGTGGTGTTGCGGCTAAGTGTAGGGAGCCGCCGCTGCAGAATGTCTGTACTGGGGCTGGTGGTATTGGCAACTGGAATAGTAGACCCTCCGCAAGTAGGGTTTTGCCCCAGAGGGTGTATGGTGCAGTGGGCGTCGGAAGGAGATAGTCCACACAGGTGTTCAGTGCAACTGGTTTACTCACTGCTGGTAGATGTTGACTGGTTGCTCGAGGCCGACTGGTTTCGCCTCCAGGTCCCCATTGTCCCAGTGCCAGTTTGGTTCTCTGGTACTCTCTTCCCCTGCACCTGTCTCTGGTAAGTGAGTCCCCGTGGTATAGAACAACTGGGGGTCCCCGTCCGGTGGTTTGTCCCTTCTGTCCACCTGACAGTAGCATGAACCCTGTTGGGTTGGAGTCTCTGGTCCTGTACCCGGTTCTCCCTTTGCTACTGAGTCTTTGGATTCTTTAGGGACAGCAAGGTCTTTGATGGTCCCCTTGCTGTGCAGGTGTTGACAGGTTGGCTTGAAGCTCTTTCCTGTCCTAGGGTCCTGTACCCTGTCGGTGCGTAATTCCAGCAACCACTTCTCCTGGGTACCAGGTGACCATCAACCCGAGTCAGGATGTTGCTTTACCTCCACTCCTCGCCTCCTGCTACAGTCTTTCTCACTACTCTCCACAGTCTGTCCCTCCCACCTGGTCAAATAGTGGACTGGATTGGCTCCACCTCTAGGCGGCCACCCATTGGTCCCACCCTAGCTGGGTACAATTGTATGGGGGATTGTGGTGGAAAACTGGGATTACCTGGGTTTTTGTTGGTACCGTCACTGGGGTTCTGGGTCCCTAAGGGGGTGGGCCCTGCATCATTGTGGGGATACAGAACCTTGTAGCAACTTGATGGTCTCAGGGGTGCTACAGATGCCTGCCTTCTCCTTCTGGCCACTCCCCTGCCTCTTCCTGCCTGTTGCATTGCTGTGGATCCCTCCCCCTCTGCGCTGTTGTCCTTGTTGTTTATGGTACCTTTCCAGGTTGGGTCATTGACTTCATTGTCCACCTTCTCATCATCCACTTCTGCACTATGATCCTCCTGACTTGTTGACTTAACAAAATCACTGCTGGCAACTGTGTGTCATCATCAACTACCACTTGAGACACTAATTGCCGTTACCCAACGTTGTCTTCTTCTGACCTTGGCTGCTCAAATATTTGGGCATCACTGCACATGATCTCATCAAGTCCCTTTTGAAATGTGCAGGGCAAGAGATCAGAATCATTAAATGGAAATGTAAAAACCTCCTTGGAGTGTCCAAGTGTGGGTTCTCTTGTCTCCTGGGACTTGCCATGGTGGGAGGAAAGAGGATCAGAGTGAGGATCATGTGGTCCAAACTCTTGGCTAGTGAGACTGGACTGTGTGGAAGACAGGGTGGTGCTGGGAAACATATTGGAAGCATTATCTGTCATCCAACCGACCACCTGTTTGTACTGTTCTAGCTTCAAGAGAGGTATCCCATTTTCCCCTGCAAAAGTGGGACAGGAAGCTGGGTCTTGTGGATGAACATGTTTGTTGTAATCCCGATGCAAACACAGTTTCAGCTGGCCCATGGCCTTAGCCTCTGTGTGCACCATCAGCATCACGTCCACTCCTCTCCCTGCGCATTTTAAGTTACTTATATAATACAGTTAGGCAGGGCCGGATTAAGGTTGGTGGGGGCCCCTGGGCAGAAAATCTGGTGGGGGCCCCATAAACGTTAACATTTTTAGCCATAACAGTAGAGCGCGAACTGTAGCATTTAGATATAAATTTAATGAACATTTATCTTCTCCTGTTCTGCCACATTCAGATTTACAGGACTACAATACAGATACAGTCCAGGATCACTCACAGCCGTCACTTATACACACAGTACAATACAGATACAGTCCAGGATCACTCACAGCCGTCACTTATACACACAGTACAATACAGATACAGTCCAGGATAGCTCACAGCAGTCACTTATACACACAGTACAATACAGATACAGTCCAGGATAGCTCACAGCAGTCACTTATACACAGTACAATACGGATACAGTCCAGGATCACTCACAGCTGTCACTTATACACAGTACAATACAGATACAGTCCAGGATAGCTCACAGCAGTCACTTATACACAGTACAATACAGACACAGTCCAGGATCACTCACAGCTGTCACTTATACACACAGTACAATACAGATACAGTCCAGGATCACTCACAGCCGTCACTTATACACACAGTACAATACAGATACAGTCCAGGATCACTCACAGCCGTCACTTATACACACAGTACAATACAGATACAGATGTGGCTGTGTTGCATGATGGCCATCACTAACAGACATGACTGCACACCATGCACACTGACACAGCACTTCTGTATGTACATCACAGGAGGGGCTAGGGCCTACAATATATACATTACAGGAGGGGCAGGGGGCATAGACGTTACTGGGGGGGCATAGATGTTGCTGGAGTGGCAAACAGCTCTGGTGGCGTACACATTACTGGGATGGGTGGCTTAGCGCTCTGGGGTGCCGCACACACTGCTCTGATTCATATATACACACACACAGCTCTGCTTCACACACACACACAGCTCTGCCACACACACACACACACTCACACAGCTGCTTCACACACACAGCTGCTTCACACACACACACAGCTCTGCTTCACACACACACACAGCTCTGCTTCACACACACACACAGCTCTGCTTCACACACACACAGCTCTGCTTCACACACACACACAGCTCTGCTTCACACACACACAGCTCTGCTTCACACACACACAGCTCTGCTTCACACACACACACAGCTCTGCTTCACACACACACACAGCTCTGCTTCACACACACACACAAATACACAGCTGCTTCACACACACACAAATACACAGCTGCTTCACACACACACACACACACACACAAATACACAGCTGCTTCACACAGCTCTGCTTCACACACACACACACACACACAGCTCTGCTTCACACACAGCTCTGCTACACACACACACAGCTCTGCTACACACACACACAGCTCTACTTCACACACACAGCTCTGCTTCACACACAGCTCTGCTTCACACACAGCTCTGCTTCACACACAGCTCTGCTTCACACACACACATCTCTGCTTCACACACACATCTCTGCTTCACACACACACATCTCTGCTTCACACACACACACACATCTCTGCTTCACACACACACACATCTCTGCTTCACACACACACAAATACACAGCTGCTTCACACACACACACACACAAATACACAGCTGCTTCACACAGCTCTGCTTCACACACACACACAGCTCTGCTTCACACACACACACAGCTCTGCTACACACACACACACACAGCTCTGCTACACACACACACAGCTTTGCTACACACACACAGCTCTGCTTCACACACAGCTCTGCTTCACACACAGCTCTGCTTCACACACACACAGCTCTGCTTCACACACACACAGCTCTGCTTCACCGTCCTCCTGCTGCTGTTCCGGTGCCGCGGCCATCCTCCTGCTCCGGTGAGTCTCCTCTCCTGGCCACGGCGCCAGTCTTCTCATATGCGGCCGCGGCGCCGGTCTTCTCATATGCGGCCGCGGCGCCGGTCTTCTCATATGCGGCCGCGGTCTTCTCATATGCGGCCGCGGCGGCGGTCTTCTCATATGCGGCCGCGGCGGCGGTCTTCTCATATGCGGCCGCGGCGGCGGTCTTCTCATATGCGGCCGCGGCGGCGGTCTTCTCATATGCGGCCGCGGCGGCGTCCTGCTGTGACGGCCGCGGCATTGGACCCCACAGCAGAGCAGGGAGCAGGCATACCTCTGACCCCGGAAGTACAAACTACTTCCGGGGTCAATCAGCGTCCTGCGCCCGCAGTTTGTTCTTGCGTCTTAGAGACGCAGATACAAATAAATGTAGGTGCGCGCCCCCCCCCCCCCCCCCGAAAACACAGCTGATTTATTAGACTGTCTTTACGGAAAGGGAGAGGGTGTGAAGAAAAAAAAAAAATATTGCTGATGGGTGGCAAGTATGGCCCTGGTGGTGGGGGCCCCCTTGGAAGCTCTGATGGTGGGGGCCCCGGGGCTGATGCCCCGCCTGCCCCGCCTATAATCCGGCCCTGCAGTTAGGTCCAGAAATATTTGGACAGTGACACAAGTTTTGTTATTTTAGCTGTTTACAAAAACATGTTCAGAAATACAATTATATATATAATATGGGCTGAAAGTGCACACTCCCAGCTGCAATATGAGAGTTTTCACATCCAAATCGGAGAAAGGGTTTAGGAATCATAGCTCTGTAATGCATAGCCTCCTCTTTTTCAAGCTACCAAAAGTAATTGGACAAGGGACTCTAAGGGCTGCAATTAACTCTGAAGGCGTCTCCCTCGTTAACCTGTAATCAATGAAGTAGTTAAAAGGTCTGGGGTTGATTACAGGTGTGTGGTTTTTCATTTGGAAGCTGTTGCTGTGACCAGACAACATGCGGTCTAAGGAACTCTCAATTGAGGTGAAGCAGAACATCCTGAGGCTGAAAAAAAAGAAAAAATCCATCAGAGAGATAGCAGACATGCTTGGAGTAGCAAAATTAACAGTCGGGTACATTCTGAGAAAAAAGGAATTGACTGGTGAGTTTGGGAACTCAAAAAGGCCTGGGCGTCCACGGATGACAACAGTGGTGGATGATCGCCGCATACTTTCTTTGGTGAAGAAGAACCCGTTCACAACATCAACTGAAGTCCAGAACACTCTCAGTGAAGTAGGTGTATCTGTCTCTAAGTCAACAGTAAAGAGAAGACTCCATGAAAGTAAATACAAAGGGTTCACATCTAGATGCAAACCATTCATTAATTCCAAAAATAGACAGGCCAGAGTTAAATTTGCTGAAAAACACCTCATGAAGCCAGCTCAGTTCTGGAAAAGAGTTCTATGGACAGATGAGACAAAGATCAACCTGTACCAGAATGATGGGAAGAAAAAAGTTTGGAGAAGAAAGGGAACGGCACATGATCCAAGGCACACCACATCCTCTGTAAAACATGGTGGAGGCAACGTGATGGCATGGGCATGCATGGCTTTCAATGGCACTGGGTCACTTGTGTTTATTGATGACATAACAACAGACAAGAGTAGCCGGATGAATTCTGAAGTGTACCGGGATATACTTTCAGCCCAGATTCAGCCAAATGCCGCAAAGTTGATCGGACGGCGCTTCATAGTACAGATGGACAATGACCCCAAGCATACAGCCAAAGCAACCCAGGAGTTCATGAGTGCAAAAAAGTGGAACATTCTGCAATGGCCAAGTCAATCACCAGATCTTAACCCAATTGAGCATGCATTTCACTTGCACAAATCCAGACTTAAGACGGAAAGACCCACAAACAAGCAAGACCTGAAGGCTGCGGCTGTAAAGGCCTGGCAAAGCATTAAGAAGGAGGAAACCCAGCGTTTGGTGATGTCCATGGGTTCCAGACTTAAGGCAGTGATTGCCTCCAAAGGATTCGCAACAAAATATTGAAAATAAAAATATTTTGTTTGGGTTTGGTTTATTTGTCCAATTACTTTTGACCTCCTAAAATGTGGAGTGTTTGTAAAGAAATGTGTACAATTCCTACAATTTCTATCAGATATTTTTGTTCAAACCTTCAAATTAAACGTTACAATCTGCACTTGAATTCTGTTGTAGAGGTTTCATTTCAAATCCAATGTGGTGGCATGCAGAGCCCAACTCGCGAAAATTGTGTCACTGTCCAAATATTTCTGGACCTAACTGTATATGCCTGCATACATTCCTGTATTAATAGGGAAAAGAAAATATGTAGCTGTGAAAATGACTTTTGTTTTTAGGTTGCAGCAGCAGTATACCTATAGAAGGAATGTAAGAGTGTGTGCACACGTTGAATATTTGGTTGCAGAAATTTCTGCACCATTTCTGCATCTCTGGGCAGGTAAAAAACAGTGGCAAACACGCATTTTTGATGTGTTGTTATGCAGTTTTGCATGTTCTTTTGTATGTATTTTTCACCTGTGTTCTTATAGCGTTATTGATTGTTTTCATTGAAGTCAATGGGTGAAAATACAATGCAAAACCGCTGAAAGAAATTTAATGCTGCAGATTATATTCTGCACCAAATCTACAAGTCACAAATAAACAACGTGTGCATGAGACTTCAGGATTTTCTTTGACTTTGCTGGAATCAGAATCCTCTTCAGATTTTGTGGCAACTCTGTACTGAAAAATGCATAAACAAACGTGATAAAAACCCAACATGTACACACAGCCTTAGGCTATGTGCGCACGTAGCGTAGTGTCCATGCTGAAAAATCTGTAGTGATTTGGCAGTGCATGTGCGCTTCAAATCACTGCAGAAACACTATGTAATGGATGCAGTGTGTCTGCATAATAGATGCCGATTTCATGTGCTCGGGATGCTGCCTCTCCCATAGACAGTGGGAGCAGCATCCAAAGCGCACAAAATAAGTGACATGTTGCTTTTTTGAGCGCAGCAATTTGGATCAAAATTTCAACATGTAAATCGCTGCGCTCTCAAACGCAACGTGCAGATGGATTATGCACAATCTTCATAGATTGTGCTGGGGATGCAGGTAGCATGCATTTACGTTGTAGTGCAATATTCAGCGTAAACGCATGAAATTACTCAATGTGCGCACATAGCCTAATAATCTGACAACATTAATACTCTGACAACATCTCTGACTCCCAAATCAGAGTCAGAGTCAGAGATGTTTCCAGGCGTCTTCCACATGCTGTTCCAATTCCACTTGAGCGCTGTTTCCCTCTATTTCAGCGGTTTATCTTCCCCCACCTCCCACCCCGCCCTCCTTGTAGGGTCTTTCGGCAACATTCTTGAGTTTCCCATTGACTCCCATTATACTTGCATCTGACCTGCTCATGTCGAGTACCAAGCACTCAAGCATTTTAGTGCTGTAAATGTGGCGCCCTGGACAAGCCAGGGGCCACAGAGAACAACACATACACACCCCACACTCCCGGTCAGGCACACCGAAGTCAGACAAAAACCCTTGTTGCCTTCCTCCAGGGGCTGATGTCCACACCAGGGGGCGGGCCAGGCGGTTGGCCCCGCCCACCGAGGAGTTCACAGTCCTGGAGGCGGGAAAAGCAGACAGTTCAGTGAGGGAAGTGAAAGTGGAAGGAAAGAAAGTGGTAGTGGAGCAGACTGAAGTTGGTCCGGGTGTGTGGCCCGGACAGATCAGCAAGGTTGGCAGACGGTGGTGACCGTCTGCAGGAGTGGCCTATCGGAGTTTACCGTAAGGACCATGGACGGGCGGTGGCCCGTCGGTACTGGACCGGTACACAAAGAGAAGTCAGCACCATCTGGCAGGGGCTTACGGACCCCGGCAAGGCTAGGAGTCGCCGTGAATTTGCCAAATCCATCAGCGAAGGGAACCTCCTGGGTTTCCCAGCAGCCAAGTCCCGACAGAAGGCAACAGTCCAACCGTGAGAGGGAAACACAGCCACCGCCAAGGCACCTCACCAGGCCCCGTAACCCGCCTGCCATCCATCCCTACCCCATCACCGGGCCCCGGGACAACCAACCCCCTACCCACGGAGGGGAGAACTAACATCAAAGCTGCTCCCTGTCACTGCTCCCGGGATCCCCGTCCAGAGCAGCGGTGGTGTCACCAACTTCACCACAACCGTGGGTGGCGTCACGGACAATCACCAAATCCCCACCATCCAATCAAATCCCCTTTTCACTCACGGGCGAGGAACGCCACTCGAGTCCCCGGGATCCGGCCCACCGCTCGAGCCACCACAGAGCAGCGGCAGCAGCAGCCGGACCCGAGCAGTGGGAGAGCGCAGCGTCCCCTCCTCCGCCCGCGACATAAGCAGACATATTGCCTGCAAACAGTGATTTCTACAAATCATGGCAGATAGAAGCTGGATTGTTCTTCCTCAAAAATAAGCTAGAGTTACCATTAAAGGAAGTAGAAGACCACTGTTGTAATGTAGGCTAGATGAGGTGCTGAAGTTTAATTTTAAAGGAAAAAATGTCCAGAAATAGCCTGAAGTGGATGTATACACTATAATCAATCAAAACATTTCAAAGGTTCAGTGCTTTCCTTTTACCTGGTTTCTTATCTGAAGCCTAAAGACATAGAACAATTTCAAAGAAAAGAAAACAGTAGAAGTAAAGTTCCTTCCAACAACAGGATGAAGATAAGTGATAGGAATTACAGTCGACAGCTTGTTTCCCTTTTGTGTTACTCAGTAAAAATAAGGATATTAAAACAGAGTTGTGCTCAACTAGAAATGTGTCACTGTAATGACTACCACCAGAACCTTGGCCATTCTCACATTGAAAATATATACTCACTCACTTTTGATCCTGATGCAGTGATTGATGCCACTGTTTTCTCTCGTTTTTCCATATACATGCCTAACCTTTCTTTACGGCAACACCGCCAGGACATGACCATAAGCATTAGATCGCTGGTCCTGCTAGTTTGATAATAACAATAATATGGGCGCATAGGCAGCACGGTGGCTCAATGGGCAGGCAGCACGGTGGCTCAGTGGTTAGCACTGCAGTCTTGCAGCGCTGGAGTCCTGGGTTCAAATCCCACCAAGAACACCATCTGCAAGGAGTTTGTATGTTCTCCCCATGTTTGCATGGGTTTCCTCCGGGTTCTCCAGTTTCCTCAAACACTCCAAAGACATGCAGTTAGGGACTCTAGATTGTGAGCCTCAATGGGGATAGTGTTGCCAATGTATGTAAAGTGCTGTGGAATTAATAGCGCTATATACAGTAAATGAATAAAATTATAATATTTATTAATTCCCCGCTTTACATACATTGGTCACACTGTCCCCATTGGGGCTCACAATCTAAATTCCCTATCAGTGAGTTTTTGAAGTGTAGTTAGGAAACCAGAGGAAACCCACACAGACACAGGGAGAACATACAGACTCCTTGCAGCCGTTGTCCTTGGTGGGAATTGAACCCAGGACCCCAGCACTGCAAGGCTACAGGGCTAATAACCACTAAGCCACCGATAGATGTTTATCTAACTTATATGGTCACCCCCATGCTATTTTATGCTGTTTGGCCATGGGCTAAAAAAGTAATCTAGTACTCTTGTTTGCCTAAAAATATTTCTCATTCTGATAATTTTTTCTTGGTTAGTAGCACCATAACTCATTCTTGTGGAAATCTAGTTTCATCATGTGACGCCCTGGCCTATCAGGTCATCACAGGGTATTGTGCAATCTGCCCTTCTGTGCAATATCCATTTCCTCCTTGGTTACGGGTCCCTAACCTTTGGCGTTGCCAAGAACAGGCTAATCAAAATCCTAGGAACACTCTGCCCCACACCCACCAGACACACCAGTGGATGCCCTGAGTGGAATATGGTCGCCCACTTGGGGGGTTGGAAAGGGGGGTCAGGAGTGTCAGGAGACAGTTAGTTGAGGAGTAATTCTCAAGAGGAGAGGTCAGGAGCTGGGCTCCGTGAACTACTAGGTGGCAAACATTGGTCTGGGCCTGGTAGGAGCTGGACCCCGGTCGCAGGGGTTAGTGAAAAGGGGCACGTACTGTCTAGGAGGACAGCCGGCATCCTTGTGCCATCACCGGGCAGGGGCCAAGGCACGATTGGGTACGTGGACCCTAGGTCAGGGAGTAGCTTCAAGCGTCCTGACACTTTACCCGATGAGGACGGAGCCTTCAAGATCCGTCCTCCACCTGCTTCAAAATTGGGGTACTAGCGCAACGAGGGGAATAGGACTTTCCACTACACGGTCCAGAAAATCCCAAGCGTGAACCCTGAGAGCAAGCTCACTCAGTTAGCCATAGTGGGGAGCGGGACCTGATTAGTTTCAGAATAAAGGGACCAACTAGAAGACAAGGTGCCACGGGAAAAGGTCACAGGCCAACAGGCAACACCAACGGGCACGGGACAGAGGCGTGCTCCCTCTCAGCGGCAGTGTGTCCAGAACTTTGGTTTACTACAGTTGTCAGTGTCAGCGTTATTTGACTGAGTGAGTATGCAAGTGACCCTTACCGTCCCAACGGCACCCCCCCATCCCCTTCACTGAGTCCTGGGGCACCCCCTTCCCATGGAGGGGTTAAAAACTTAGCTGCCCACACCATCGGCACCGGGTACTCGTAATTGTAGTGGTGGTACTCCACCTTACCACGCACCACGGATGGCGTCATGAACTTTCCACACAATCCCCTGTACATAACCCCTCTTGGTTTGAGGAGTCGTATGAACCCCCCCGGGTCCGGAGCCCTCTCGAGCCACCGTGGATCCGGATCAGAGCAGCCCGGCTGCTGACGCAGGTGCGACACAATCATACTTACCAGTCGCAGTCATCTGCCGTTTGTAGCACTTTAAACTTTCATGTGACCATAGTTCTTTTTTACCTGGTAATAAAGCAGACCGTTAGTTTCATTTGTAATACAAATCTGTGAGAGTCTCGTTCTGAGTCTCATAAACTTCATAGAGAAACTGACTTTCAGTCCAGACAGCAGCACTGTTGTGAACCAGGTGGGTGGTCAAAACTGGGGCCAAATGTTCCAGGAGAGGATCAGAGCAGTGCTGGAAACGGCAGAAGACAACAATTGGTAAGCATTTTAATGCAGACATTGAATATACATTAACAATAGCTAATAAGTGGGGAAACTTGATAACTAAATGCTGCAGAGGAACTTTAACCTAATTCCAAACATAAGGATGGTTTCTGATAAACGCATTCATTTCACAGAACTGTACAAATACAATCTATACATTGGTCCAGTTTAGCTGTGACAGTGCTAAAACTATCAAATGGTTTAAGGAGTTGTCTAGTTTCGAAGACTGATTTGAATTGAACGGAATGATCCACCAGAACATGACCTATTGTTTAAATCAGGTGGTTGTGGTAAATGTATATTTTTTAAAATATTTGGTAATATTTATTCTAAATCTGTATTAAAAATGAAAAAGGAGAAATCTTATAATTCACACTGACCCCTGGAGCTATTCTCTACTCATATTTCCTGTTGTTTCAGGAAATCCACATGTACCTTAGCAGCAATAGACTGAGTCAGACTATATCTTTTATTATTGACTAATTGAATGAGCATTTGCAGAGGTCAAGGTAAAGGGAAGGGGAGCAGAGTGAGCTGTGATATCAGCTAGTGTGAATGGTATATTATCAGCTGTGAATAAAGGGTTCATCTGTTATTCTAATGCTGCCTGTGATGATAATGAGACTTTTGAAAACTCTTCTGTAAAGAAAACCAAACCAGGAAGTATGAGTCTAAAATCAGTGACCAGTGTTGAAATTGCATTTTTAATAATATTATGAGAGAAAAACAAATTGCCATTTTTTTAAACTTGTGTAGTGATGGGCGGACCCTGACTGTAAAAGTCCGGATGTGCACGGTTTCAAAGGTGCCCGGGACTTCAGGTATTGATCTGGATTTGGTACTGGGGAAATAAAAAAAAAAATAAGGGAAAATAAAGAAAATAAGAATGAAGCGAGCGCTTCATACCTACGAAGGCTCTGGCCCGGCTGGATGCTGCTCCCGTGGCCTCTTCTTCACTTCCTGGGCCACTCATCATTGCTCATCCATGTGCACTGCTTTCCCCACCCACCAGGCGTCCTGGCATCTGTGAGTGATTGCAGTCAAACGCACCCCCAGCCTGTTTGTCAGTGTCTGACAGCAACCAATCACGGGCACCAGGATGGCTGGTGGGTGGAGAAATCAGTGCAACTGGCTTTGAGGCAGTAAGATGAAAACCAGTAGAAGAAAGAAGCGGCACTGTCCACAGCCTATGCAGAAAATCCAATTTATTTAAATGTGTGCATAAAAATCGACAGACTGGGTGCAGCCGCTCAGAAGATGACAGCCATTTTGCGCTTGCTTGCACTTCAACAGGTCCCAAAGAGGATTGTCTAGAGCGGGGACCCCCAATCTGTGGCTCACGAGCCGCATGTGGCTGACGGGCCTGTGATGTGTGGCTTATAGCTGACTTCCAGCTTGACGCATAAGCACCGAGTCTAGCAAACAGCTATGAAGAGCAGGTCTTCAGTTGGTGACATTGTGAGTATCCCCACACAGAAGAGCAGATCTGATGGGGGTAGGGTAGGAACACATGGATCTTGGTGTACTGCCTCAGTGTTATTTCTGGGGGCTGTGTGTGCCACTACTGTGAGTGGGATGGGAGCTGGATGTGGCACATGATTCTCTCTCAGAGCTGAATGTTGCTCTCAAGGTCAGAAAGATTGGGGACCACTGGTCTAGAGCTTCCAACCCCCTTAAAGGCCAAGGGGAAAAGTAACACCCATTTGTCCATTTATTTATTACTGTCCTGTAGGAATTGTAGTGGCATTACACAGCACAAATTTATAAGATAGATGCTCTGACATCGTTATTTTATGGAGAAGTATTTACTAAAATAGACATGTCAGGAGCACTTATTAATATATTTAAGCATTGACAATAATTTCCAGTGCAATATATGTATAAAATACCGAGAGGTTTAGACATATGACATTAATTCGCAAGGACCATATAATATTTCTGGCGAGTCTGACATTGAAACTAATTTTTTTAGATAGTGAAGCAGCAGGATGCCTGGATCAAGGGCAACTACTTTATTTCAGCAGCGTACGGAGACTCTAAACATCATTACATATTTTGCCGTCGTGCTATGGTTAAAAAATGTGTGTTTAGAGTGAGAAAACAGTTTAAACTTCCATATACAGTATAAGTGGTGTTAAAATGACCTTTTTAGAATCACTGTGTTCTTCTAATTGATGAGAGGCTAATTAAAAACAGAACAAAGTGCACCTCTCACTATGCAATCACTATGCAGCCTGTATAGTAAGGGCAGGGTGATCTGAACTGTTCCAGCATATTAACAGCATAAGGAATGGATCAGGAAATGGCACTTTCTACGCTCGCGGGGATCAGCTGGATTGTGCTCATGTCTTCAATTACTCAGACATTGCATCATAGAAAAGAAAAAGTCTTTCGTTATCAAAACTTTTAGAACTGTCATTTAAATGTTTTACAGTAGAATATTTTCACAGAATAATAAACTTATTAATTAATTACTCTAAATACAATAGAATAATATTATTAAACATACAGTATGTGAAATGTTACAGCCTAGAAATAAGCAATGTAGGTGCTCATAACATAAGCCACCCACAAATAATAAAAGTCAACAGTAATTTCAATAAACAAATTAGTGAAAATCACATAACAGATATTATCATCGCATGGGCAAGTATACAGATTGAATCCGCTGACAGAATATGGTGAGGCAAAAATGCCAATTCATACTGAAGTACAATGTCAGTGCAAATAAGAGTTACATTGCAGTGTCTGAGCAAAATATATTTACTGGTTATCTATGTTATGTGTAGTATGATGTCCAATCAAAACGCCCCGACGCACGTTTCATACTTTATAACGGGGAATGTTGTAGTATCTTATACAATCATAACTGAGTAATCTCATACTCTTGCATTGTAAAAAATGATGATCAGTGATAACTACTAATCAGAGCTGTTACATGCCACATGAAAATGATCAGTCAGCATCTAAATAGTATCATAAAGGGAAGCAGTCATCAGGATTTCACCCCCAAACAATTCATTTGTGCATGTAGCTTTTTCAAATCACAAAATACATATCCAGCAGTCCTTTACATGGCCAGTCCATTCCTTTATTACTTAGAATGAATTGATATGCAAATGAAGCTGAAGATCTGAGTGTCTTTTTCCTTCTAGAAGAAAGGAACACCAAAAGGATCCCCTCTGCTTTCCTTTTTATCACTGATGCAACAAATCACTTCATAGTAATTCCTTTCCTCTCATATTTATGGAGCTCACAAGAAGAATGGTCAAAATGGCTTTCTTCAAAGATGCTTACAAACTACATAAATATATTCTTTCAATTGCCTAATTGACAGAACAGCATTAATGTTCTTGTAATAAGCTGACTTTAATAAGTTCAGTACTTTTAAAAGGAGTCTCTCAGCAGGATTTCACACCCAAACTATTTAGATCTGCATGTAGCTTTTTGAAAGCAGTCCAGTAGTACGTTCACATGGCCAGTCCATTCCTCTGCTTGACTGATGGCACCTTTGCCTGAAGTCACACAGCATAGCAGCTGTCAGTCAAGCAGTAGAAGGCAGTGCTGGGCAGTGAATAGAGCTGGAGTGAAGGAGGCTTCAGATCTACAGCCTCATTTTTATATCAATTCAAACTCTTATTTCTCAGTAATGGAAAAACAGACTGGCCATCAGAGGCATAAGGATCGTGGTTGCAGCGATCGTGACAGGGTCCAAGGGTACAGAGGGCCCGCCGGCCTTAGCGCCTGTTTTAGCTGGATGTGCGTTCAAGGGCGCGCATCCAACTGAAATACATTGCAGCACAGAGTCCCGTTAAGTCCCTGCACTGCGATGTGCCGGTCGCTGATTAATACTATGAATATTCACTGCTCCCCACACTCATAATCATGGGCAAGGGAAGCAGCAAATATGCTGGTACCTGGTAACCGATCACGCTGTAAATCAGCGCGCTGTGCATGACAGTGGCTGCACACTGATCAGATGCGGCATTCCATATTATTGGAGGAGGACACTGGGGGAGCAAGGGGAAAGATGAGTAAAATTGAGCACCTAGGCGTATCATATGTACCAGGATGCAGCCAGGGTGGAGACATAAACCAGGCTGGGGCCATTATGGGGACATGTATACCAGGATAAGTCCATCATTGTGGGGACATATATACCAGGATGATGGCATTGTAGGGATATTTATACCAGGATGAGGTCATGATGGGGACATATATATCAGGATGGGGCTATTATGGGGACATATATACCAGGATGGGTCCATTATGTGGACATCTATACCAGGATGGGGCCATGATGGCAACATATATACCAGGATGGGGCCATATATTCCAGGATATAGACATGATGAGGTCATACACCAAGATGTGGTACATATTTACCAGGAAGTGGCCAAGGATGGGGGACATTAGTACACTCTGGGGGTCAGTACTACACAATGAAGGGGGAGGGGGGCAACCTGTATGTCTTTATAGGATTTAAAAACCTACAGCAGTCCATTCATCTGACCAACGGGGGGGGGGCAAGCTCAAACTTTGCACCAGGGCCCATCAGACTCTAGTTACGCACTTCTGACCATGTAAAGGTATTGGTTGATTTGTCTATGAAAGTGTTACATATGCATATAAATAGTTTGGGGTGTGAAATCCTGCTGACAGATTCCATTTAAGTGACATTTCTGTTTTAACGATTAATAACCTAATGTTTAGAATCGGTCATTAATATCATATTGCTATCGGTGGGGCTCAGACACCTGGCATCCCCAACAATCAGCGGTTTTCAGCTCCAGCACTGGCCAGGTATAAAAAATAAATGAGGCAGCACAACTCAATACCTTGTGTAGTGGCCGTTAATTAGAACTGCAGCACCTAACCAAGTTCTTTCTACCCCGTTGGCTTCAGGACATACCTCAGGTACAGCTGCCTCTGTGTTTCACAGTACTGGTTTTGCATTATAAGTATGTCACTACATTATAAAGAAAAAATACAACTTAAAAGTAAATTCCCTCATGTGTTACAGTAAAAAGATATTAAAAAAAATAGCAAAAAATAATATATATATGTATATATACTTTTAATAACATATTTTTTCAAACTTTACTAAACAATAGCAAGTAAATATATATATATATATATATATATATATATATATATATATATATACATATATACACACACAGTACAGATCAAAAGTTTGGACAAACCTCCTCATTCAAAGAGTTTTCTTTATTTTCATTACTCTGAAAATTGTAGATTCACATTGAAGACATCATAACTATGAATTAACACATGTGGAATGAAATACTTAACAAAAAATTGTGAAACAACTGAAAATATGTCTCATATTCTAGGTTCTTCAGAGTAGCCACCTTTTGCTTTGATTACTGCTTTGCACACTCTTGGCATTCTCTTGATGAGCTTCAAGAGGTAGTCAGCGGAAATGGTTTTCACTTCACAGGTGTGCCCTGTCAGCTTTAATAAGTGGGATTTCTTGCGTTATAAATGGGGTTGGGACCATCAGTTGTGTTGAGCAGAAGTCTGGTGGATACACAGCTGATAGTCCTACTGAATAGACTGTTAAAATTTGTATTATGGCAAGAAAAAAGCAGCTAAGTAAAGAAAAACGAGTGACCATCATTACTTTAAGAAATGCAGGTCAGTCAGTCTAAAAAATTGGGAAAACTTTGAAAGTGTCCCCAAGTGCAGTGGCAAAAACCATCAAACGCTACAAAGAAACTGGCTCAAATGAGGACCGCCCCAAGAAAGGAAGACCAAGAGTCACCTCTGCTGCGGAGGATAAGTTTATCCGAGTCACCAGCCTCAGAAATTGCAGGTTAACAGCAGCTCAGATTAGAGACCAGGTCAATGCCACACAGAGTTCTAGCAGCAGACACATCTCTACAGCAACTATTAAGAGGAGACTTTGTGCAACAGGCCTTCATGATAAAATAGCTGCTAGGAAACCACTACTAAGGATAAGCAACAAGCAGAAGAGACTTTTTTGGGCTAAAGATTACAAGGAATGGACATTAGACCAGTGGAAATTTGTGCTTTGGTCTGATGAGTCCAAATTTGAGATCTTTGGATCCAGCCACCATGTCTTTGTGTGACGCAGAAAAGGTGAACGGATAAACTCTACATGCCTGGTTCCCAGCGTGAAGCATAGAGGAGGAGGTCTGATGGTGTGGGAGTGCTTTGCTGGTGACACTGTTGGGGATTTATTCAAAATTGAAGGCATACTGAACCAGCATGGCTACCACAGCATCTTGCAGCGGCATACTATTCCATCCGGTTTGCATTTAGTTGGACAATCATTTATTTTTCAACAGGACAATGACCTCAAACACACCTCCAGACTGTGTAACGGCTATTTGACTAAGAAGGAGAGTGATGGGATGCTACGCCAGATGACCTTGCCTCCATAGTCACCTGACCTGAACCCAATCGAGATTGTTTGGGGTGAGCTGGACCGCAAAGTGAAGGCAAAAGGGCCAACAAGTGCTAAACATCTCTGGGAACTGCTTCAAGACTGTTGGAAGACCATTTCCGGTGACTACCTCTTGAAGCTAATCAAGAGAATGCCAAGAGTGTGCAAAGCAGTAGTCAAAGCAAAAGGTGGCTACTTTGAAGAACCTAGAATATAAGACATGTTTTCAATTGTTTCCCACTTTTTTGATAAGTATTTCATTCCACATGTGTTAATTCATAGTTTTGATGCCTTCAATATGAATCTACAATTTTCAGAGTCCTGAAAAAAAGTAAACTTTTTGAATGAGAAGGTGTGTCCAAACTTTTGGTCTGTACTGTATATACAAGGTAGCCATAAACTAGCCTAAGGTGCTTGGAGCTGTGTGCAGACTGACCCAGTAGACAGAATTGGCTGAAAATTGGTATGCATGCTATTCAAGGCATAGGGAAACGGAAGGCATCTTAAAAAAAAATGTATACCAAAACTCCCCACCAGGTGAAAAAGTTGCACCTGTACAGTGAGTGCGCCTTGCACCTTTTATGACAATGCCAGGAATGCTACAGCTTCACTGAGAGCCTTTTGTCATTTGAAAGACCTTCACACACGTAGTGGTCCAGTGGCTGTCAATTCGCTGAGACGGATAATGACTCGTTTTGAGGCAACAGGGTTACTGAGTGTTACTGAGGGTGACAACTGGTAAACAGAAAGGTTGTGGAGGACATTGCCTCTGCGTCATGGAAAAGGGCACGAACAACCCTGCCGGGAACAGCAGTGCATGCAGTGTTTCTAGACAGTTGGGGCTCCCGTACAGCACAGTGTGAAAAGTTCTCCGAAAAGTGTTGTGGGCATACCCGTACAAAATTAACCATCATCAACAACTTGATCCTCGTGACAATGATACCCACATGAAATTTGCTTTCATGTTTCTGGCGAGAGTGGAAGTGGATGACAATTGGCCATAAAATGTTTTGTGGTGTGGCAAAGCGCATTTTTACCTGAATGGAATGCTGAACAGACAAAATTGTCGCATATGGGCTACCAAAAATCCTCTTGCAGTCAAAGCAGTTTCGCTGTGTTCACCAAAGGTAACTGTTTGGTGTGGCTTCACCTCATCATTCATCCTCGGACCATTCTTTTATGAAGAAATGAGGCCAACCGGGGTTGCTACCTGTTCTGTGACAGCAGCGACATACCAGAAAATGCTGGAAACAGTGGTCGTTCCATAGCTCCAGCAGTGGCAGTTATGCATGATGGAGCACCTACTCACATCGCAAATCATGTGAAGAACGTTCTGCGCACATTTTCCCGATGACAGGATTTTAAGCCACTCCCTCCCTAACACATGGCCATTGTGTTTGCCTAATCTCAATCCTTGTGATTTCCGGTTGCGGGGACACTTGAAAGAGCTTGTTTATTAAGGACACCCTGGCTGACCTCAAAGACCGCATCATTTTGGAAGGGTGCAGCATCCCACCAGACATGTTCTGCATAGGATGACCATGATCACTGTGCATGATGGCGGCCATATTGAATAGTTATGCTAGTCTGTGGAACAATTGTGACATCTCCAATTATCAGCACACGGTTTTTCTTTAGATAGAAATGTAACTATTAAATTGTTTCACATGGTGAAATGTGTGCTGAGGGTGGTATATGTGTTGAAGTACGTGGTAGTGTGTGGCGCATTTTGTGTGTGTGTTCATATTACCGAGTATGGTAAGTATCCCATGTCAGGGCCCCACCATAGCAACTGCACGTTATATACTCTTTGGCGCCATCACTCTCATTCTTTAAGTCCCCATTGTTGACATCTGGCAGCTGTCAATTTGCACCCAACACTTTTCGTTTCACTTTTTCCCCATTATGTAGATAGGGGCAAAATTGATTGGTAAATTGGAACACGCGGGGTTAAAATTTCACCTCACAACATAGCACCCGGCGCTGCCAGGGATAGTAACTGTCTCTCTGTTTCTCTCCCATTCTCTGTCTGTCTCCCCCTCTGTATATATCTCTCTGTCCCTCTCTCTATCTCTTTGTCTGTCTGTCTCTTTCCCTGTCTGTCTCTGACTGTCTCTGTCTCTTTCTCCGTCTGTCTCAATCTCTTTCCCTGTCTGTCTATCTATCTCTTTCCATGTCTGTCTATCTATCTCTGTCACTTTCCCTGTCTGTCTCTTTCACTCTCTTTCCCTCTCTTTCCCTGTCTGTCTCTTTCCCTCTGTCTCTTTCCCTGTCTCTGTTTCTCTCTGTCTCTGTCTCTCTCCCTTTCCCTGTTTCCCTGTCTGTCCCTGTCTCTGTCTCTTTAACTGTCTTTGTCTGTCTCTTACCCTGTCTGTCTCTTTCCCTCTCTTTCCCTGTCTGTCTGTTTCCCTGTGTCTGTCTCTGTCTCTTTGTCTGTGTCTGTCTCTTTACCTGTCTGTGTCTGTCTCTTAACCTGTCTCTCTCTTTCCCTCTTTTTCCCAGTCTGTCTCTTTCCCATCTCCTATATAAGAAAGTCCTTAGTTACCCCTCTCCACCCACAGCAGTTTTTAATTGCAATGAGATGACACACAGTTAGGGTCACAGAGCTAGGGACCCCAATATAGAGATATACCTTGACGAGGTCTTGGGGCTCAGTTACATTGATCAATGCGATTGCTAAATATCTCCTTTTTCCTAATATTCATGGCAGGCATGCAATTCATTATTCACATGTTCAAATTAGCAAGTAGCATTTTTCATTGTATATTCCAATATTTTTCCATATGCTTGAGGCATTATACCATTATCTATGTTTGATGTGCAGCCTTATCCTTGTATAGTATGTAATTTTTGGCTTGCACTCATAATATATATATATATTAGTGCTCACTTCAGTTATCCTATTCAGTTATATGTAGTTTTTTTCTGAATGTGAACACAGCTCCGCCCCTTTCGGCCATGTTTTTTCCATCTCCTATATAAGAAAGTCCTTAGTTACCCCTCTCCACCCACAGCAGTTTTTAATTGCAATGAGATGACACACAGTTAGGGTCACAGAGCTAGGGACCCCAATATAGAGATATGCCTTGACGAGGTCTTGGGGCTCAGTTACATTGATCAATGCGATTGCTAAATATCTCCTTTTCCTAATATTCATGGCAGGTATGCAATTCATTATTCACATGTTCCAATTAGCAAGTAGCATTTTTCATTGTATATTCCAATATTTTTCCATATGCTTGAGGCATTATACCATTATCTATGTTTGATGTGCAGCCTTATCCTTGTATAGTATGTAATTTTTGGCTTGCACTCATAATATATATATATTAGTGCTCACTTCAGTTATCCTATTCAGTTATATGTAGTTTTTTTTCTGAATGTGAACACAGCTCCGCCCCTTTCGGCCATGTTTTTTCCATCTCCTATATAAGAAAGTCCTTAGTTACCCCTCTCCACCCACAGCAGTTTTTAATTGCAATGAGATGACACACAGTTAGGGTCACAGAGCTAGGGACCCCGATATAGAGATATACCTTGACGAGGTCTTAGGGCTCAGTTACATTGATCAATGTGATTGCTAAATATCTCCTTTTTCCTAATATTCATGGCAGGTATGCAATTCATTATTCACATGTTCAAATTAGCAAGTAGCATTTTTCATTGTATATTCCAATATTTTTCCATATGCTTGAGGCATTATACCATTATCTATGTTTGATGTGCAGCCTTATCCTTGTATAGTATGTAATTTTTGGCTTGCACTCATAATATATATATATTAGTGCTCACTTCAGTTATCCTATTCAGTTATATGTCTCTTTCCCTGTCAGTCTGTCTCTTTGTCTGTGTTTGTCTCTTTGTGTCTGTCTTTTACCCTGTCTATGTCTGTTTCTTACCCTGTCTGTGCCTGTCTCTTTCCCTGGCTACATTGTGACACGCCAGCATTCCATTTAAGGGCGTGTGTGCGCATTCTTCTGAAGTTCTGGCTGCACTGTGGCTCCTAGCTCCATTCGCTTTAATGGAGACAGGTTTTTTGGTGAATAACTGTAAAGCACGGGGTTAAAATTTCCCCTCAAAACATAGCCTATGACGCTTTCGGGGTCCAGAAGTGTGAGTGTGCAAAATTTTATGGCTGTAGCTGCGACGGTGCAGATGCCAATCCCGGACATACACACACACACACACACACACACACACATACACACATACATACATACACACATTCAGCTTTATATATTATATATATATATATATATATATGTAAATATATATATATATGTGATGCCCTGGACTAGCCAGGTAGTCACAGGTAGGCCCTTGCATTTCACCCGTCCCCCTAAAAAAGGTAACAGCAGCTAACCACACAAAAACCTAGTCACCTCCCTCAGAGCTTGATGGTCACACCAGGGGGCGGAGCCAGACAGTTGGCCATGCCCACCGAGGAGTCCAGAGGGCCTGAGGCAGGAGAAAGTAGTTAAGTTGTTCAGTCAGTTGAGGAAGTCAGTCAAGTGCAGTTTGCAGTGTTGAGGAGTGTGCAGCAGGCCTGTGGTGACAGGTCTGCAGCAGAAACTGACAGGTGCCAGGGTCGTAGCCCTGGTACCTAGGCTAGGAGGCAGGCGGTGGCCTGGCCTGCAGGAGCCGGGAAGACGGCCAGGTGGAACCGTAAGGGACCGGGACAGGGTAGTGGCCCGCCGGTACTGAACTGGGGAACCGACTGGAGACCGGAGCACAAGGGGGTACTCAGACCCAGAACGAGGCCCATAAGCCACTGGACCACGTCGAATTCACTGATTGTGGTCTGGACCTTAGGTCCTTTCCCATCCCAAGACCTGAAAGAAGGCAACAGCCCACCGAGGGGGATAGAAAGCCACCGCACAGGCAGAGAGATCCCACGGGCCAGCGCCTGCGTGCAAACGGACTCCACCGGTACATACACAGCCGGGGAGCGGACTCCCGCTGCTAAGGCACAGGCATTCTACACAAACCTACAAGGTGCAGGAAGAAGGCCAGGACCACCAACCCGAGTGGGGGACAAGACGCAGCCGGCTGCGGGCACCGACCACCATCAACTTTGTTCATCAGAGACTTGTGTGTGTCAGTAATTGTGAGTACAACAGTGCCATCTGGCCGTGCACCGCCCTGCACCGCCCAATCTCCATTCTCCCCAAGCGGGTCCCGGGGCCACTATCCCTGCCCACGGAGGGGTTAACATCTTGTTGCACTACCATCTCCCCCGGGTGCCCCTGTAACTGCAGCGGTGGTGTCTACACCTTCACCACGTCCCATGGGTGGCATCACGAACTCAAACATGTCTCCGGCCGTACACCTACCTTACCACCCCCATCGAGATCGCCAGCAACCCTTGCAGAGTGACGTGACTCCTGGGTCCGGAGGCGCTCGAGCCACCCACCAAACGAGCCCGGACTCGAGCGGCTTGGCTGCAGCCGAGCGCGGGGCGGTATATATATATATATATATATATATATATACTGTGTGTATATATATATATATATATATATATATATATATATATAAATTATGTTTTTTTTAGGTAACCCACAAAAGAATGACAACTCCTACAGTATATTTAAAGCATAGTTTACATTGTTCAAAGAGGATGATTGAAAAAAACAATAGTGGAATTTATTTTTTTCTGTATTCTGCTTTAAAAAAAAGTTAACTCTGATGACATATCTCAACTCACAATCTCAGCGGAAAAAGGTAAAATTTTATTCAGAGTGTGATGAGACAGGAAAAGATATGAGTGTTGTGAAATGTTTGTAACATTTCTTATTTTTTGAAGGACACTTCCACACTGGTCTTGGAAGTGAATGAATGCATTAGTGTACGCAGCCTACAGTGTTAACATGCGCGGAACCTGGGAAAGTTCTGGGCAGAACACATATTTGTGTTATATATCTTGATGTATGCTTCAAGCTGTTTCCCAGCTGCTGTTCTCAGTATTATATATAATCACTTCAGTATTATGCCGGTGCATAGAGCTGGAATTAGCGCACAACGCTGAAAATGTATGCTAAAGGAATTGGAGATTTCAAATTATTTATGTCAATTTATTGCCAAAATGGCCAGCCTGGATGCATGATAAATGTGTTTTTCTAATTTCTTAGCTCTAGGCAACATCTCCGTCATTTGCAATACTAAGAACGATGCTAATAACATCTGTGAAACTTGGCCAAAACATTGCTGTCTTGTTGTAACATATTCATGCTCGAAAATAGCCAACATGAAATTAGAAAAAGCGTGCCTTCCGAGTAACATTTGCCAAATGTATTTTTTTTCACGTAAAATGTAAAACTAAACTTAACTTGAAAATGTTCATGGAATTTGACATTTTGTAAAGAAATATCGCTACGGACTGTAGATATCCTGAGCTGTGTAAATAAAATCTCTACTACAATAGTGGCTTGAAAAGGACATTTAAATAACACATTTTGCAGAATTGATGGCTCGGAGACCTGCGTAAAGTGGCATATGGTATCCGTATGGGGCCATATTACAGACCCTGAGGCTCTCCTTGTACTGCCATATGGTGCCTGAATTAGCTGCCGTAATATTTAACTTGTTGGAACAACATAACACAACTATTTTTAAGTGGATTTTATAGAAATCTGGGTAAGAAAAAAAATCTATGTAATCTTAAGGGGGCTTTACACGCAGTAATGTCGTTCGTGAAAGCACCCGCCTCCCGTCGTTTGTGCATCACGGGCAAATCGTTGCCCGTGGCACACAATATCGCTAGGACCCGTCACACCAACTTACCTTCCTAATGACATTGCTGTGGCCGGCGAAGAGCCTCTTTTCTAAGGGTGGCGGTTCATACGGTGTCACAGCGACATCACACGGCAGGCGTCCAATAGAAGCGGAGGGGCGGAGAGCAGCCCCATGGAAGTCACGCCCACCTCATTGCCGGAGGACGCAGGCATGCTGTTGTTCATCGTTCCCGGGGTGTTACACGTAGCGATGCGTGCTGCCTCAGGAACAACGAACAACCAACGTCCAGAACAAGGAACGACATTTGGGAAATGGACGACGTGTCAACAATCAACGATTTGGTGAGTTTTTTGCATCGTTAGCGGTCGCTCGTACGTGTCACACGCAACAACATCGCTAACGAGGCCGAATTTGCATCACGAATTCCGTGTCCCCAACGACATCTCTCGTTAGCGATATCGTTGCATGTAACGGGGCCTTTATATATAAAATGGTAGCCACATAGAGGACATATCACTTAATGTCGCCTCAAATTAGCACATTTACCTGTACTCATTTTGACTTGTGCATTAATCGGCATTCAATAAGATGAAGTTAATAGAAGAAAACATGTGAGTATACAAAGATTTCCGTGCTCTTGACCTTTGTATGGAAACCGGGAGAAGTGTAGCTGTTGCCTGGAAAAGATTAGCTAGCTTGTGTAGGTATTATATGATAACACAATTCTAAACCTGACTAGAACAACCTCCCCGGTGATCACACAAGGTCAGACTCCTGGAATCCCTAACAATCAGTTGTTGTTGGCTGAACTAGTCATACATGTGTAATGTAGTAACTGAAATAAATGGCTGCCCACGGATGAGCTGGGTCCACCCTGTAAGAAATAGGTCATAAACATAAACTTGTCTTCAAGAGGCACCCTATTAAATGCTAAATGTTTCAGGGAAAGTCTAGTCATGAAGGCATTCTTCCAGTGCACTTTAAAACAAATTTCTGAAATGTATGACATCTTCCTATTTTGTTATATTGTCTTATTTTCACATTTTTTTTATTTTTCAACAAAACAATGCAAACATTGCAAATAATATTTTCCCCTATCAGGGGTTACTACAAGTGAAAGTATTTATTATGAGAAAAATAAACTAGAGCAAAAAAAAAAGAAGAGAGAAAAAGACAAAGAACAAGCTACTGAGAATAGAGACAGGTACTGTGTAAAGAGAATATAGACTGAGATAGAGATTATAGGAAAAGAGGGGGAGGGGAAGAGGGGTGAGGGGAGAGAGTTGACCTGCACCTAATCCGTTTCACCAGGGTCAAAGCTACAAATCCATGGGCCTCTCAAGGCGAGGGTGGCTCATGGGGATAGGCACACTACTTGAGAAAGGTCATTGTCACAATCCTGATGGGAATCTACCTAGGGGGTCCATACGGCCAGAAAATGTTCCAAGTTGTCTGATCGTAACATTATCTTATCAAGCTTACCCCTCACTGACTGAATCAATAAATGAGAGGTTTTCCATTTAGAGATAAGATTAATTTTTGCTGCAATAGTAATTTAGCAAAGGAGATGGAATGATCTGTTGGATAGTCCCACTGGCTTATCTCCTAATAAAAGAGTGGGCAGGCCCAGATGTATGTTGCTTCCCAAGGTATTGTGGATTAAGTGCTTAACATTGTTCCAGAAGGCTTGAGATCTTGGGCAGTCCCACCATATGTGTTTTACACTGTGTGCAGAACTATTAAGCAAATTAGTATTTTGCTCACATTATACTTTTTATACATGTTGTCCTACTCCAAGCTGTATAGGCTTGAGAGCCAACTACCAATTAACCAATTAAGTAAATCAGGTGATGTGCATCTCTGTAATGAGGAGGGGTATGATGTAATGACATCAACACCCTATATAAGGTGTGCTTAATTATTATGCAACTTCCTTTCCTTTGGCAAAATGGGTCAGAAGAGAGATTTGACGGGCTCTGAAAAGTACGAAATTGTGAGATGTCTTGCAGAGGGAGGCAGCAGTCTTGAAATTGCCAAACCTTTGAAGCGTGATCACCGAACAATCAAGTGTTTCATGGCAAATAGCCAACAGGGTCGCAAGAAGCGTGTTGGGCAAAAAAAGGAGCAAAATAACTGCCCATGAATTGAGGAAAATCAAGAGTGAAGCTGCCAAGATGCCATTTTCCACCAATTTGGCCATATTTAAGAGTTGCAACGTTATTGGAGTATCAAAAAGCACAAGGTGTGCCATAATCAGGGTCATGGCCAAGGTAAGGAAGGCTAAATAATGACCACCTTTGAACAAGAAACATAAGTTAATACGTCAAGACTGAGCCAAGAAATATCTTAAGACTGATTTTTCAAAGGTTTTATGGACTGATGAAATGAGAGTGACTCTTGATGGGCCAGATTGATGGGCCAGAGTCTGGATCAGTAAAGGGCAGAGAGCTCCACTCTGACTCAGACGCCAGCAAGGTGGAGGTGGGGTACAGGTATGGGCTGGTATCATCAAAGATGAACTTGTGGGACCTTTTCGGGTTGAGGATGGAGTGAAGCTCAACTCCCAGACCTACTGCCAGTTTCTGGAAGACAACCTCTTCAAGCAGTGGTACAGGAAGAAGTCGGTATCGTTCAAGAAAAACATGATTTTCATGCAGGACAATGCTCCATCACATGCACCCAACTTCTCCACAGCGTGGCTGGCCAGTAAAGGTCTAAAAGATGAAAAAATAATGACATGGCCCCCTTGTGCACCTGATCTGAACCCCATAGAGAACCTGTGGTCCCTCATAAAATGTAAGATCTACAGGGAGGGAAAACAGTACACCTCTCGGAACAGTGTCTGGGAGGCTGTGGTGGCTGCTGCACGCAATGTTGATCGTAAACAGATCAAGCAACTGACAGAATCTATGGATGGTAGGCTGTTGAGTGTCATCATAAAGAAAGGTGGCTATATTGGTCACTAATTTTTTGGGGTTTTGTTTTTGCATGTCAGAAATGTTTATTTCTAAATGTTGTGCAGTTATATCGGTTTACCTGGTGAAAATAAACAAGTGGGAATATATTTGGTTTTTATTAAGTTGCCTAAATATTCTGCACAGTAATAGTTACCTGCACAAACAGATATCCTCCTAATATAGCCAAATCTAAAAAAAAACCATTCGAACTTTCAAAAATATTAAGCTTTGATATTTCAGTCTTTTGGGTTGATTGAGAACATAGTTGTTGATCAATAATAAAAAAAATCCTCTAAAATACAACTTGCCTAATAATTCTGCACACGGTGTATATCTCCAATCATGCCACAGCCCTTGAAGCATTCATCTGATACATGTGGGTAAAGAAGTTTAAGTCTAGCCGGGACATAATATGCTTTATGGAGCAGTTTAATGTCTGTGAGAGAGGATTGATGACTGCCTTTAGGGAGTGTAATACAGCAGTGGTGCCATTTTTCTGGCGAGTATGAGATACCCAGGTCATTTTCCCATTGTTTCATGAAGGGCAATTTTAGTGGGTCTGGAGGGTTGTTAAAGGAGGAATAGAACCAGGAAATAACTCCTTTTCCAAAGGGGTTATTGGCAGTAAATGATTAAAAAAAGATAGGGTGCACGTTATTTTTACCTCGAGTTATTGTGTTTCCAAAATGTAAAACTTGGTTAATTCTCATTGCCTCTATGGCAGAGCATGTTATACTTTTGGATAAAGTCAGCTCTAGAAAATACTTTGTTATTAATATTCCTAATGCATTGTAACGTAGTGATCCCTTTGAATTTCCACCAGGCAAAAGCCTGTTGCTCAAGACGTGGGGTGAACATTAGATTCTGAAGTAACAAAGTTAAAAGGGTGGTTCACCCATATTTTTTATTGTCTAGTTCGATATTATATTGAGAAGCAATGTTTCTCTAAAATACCTTGTGTTGGCAATAGTGCCTGTGAGAGGCGCTATTTCAGACCGCTGTTCCCACTCCAGTGACGTCACCGTCAAGTGCCGCACACGTCACATCCGACAATAAATAATATGGGTGAACCAGCCCTTTAAGGGAGAGGGGCATGATTATAACTTGTATTGTCTGAGCTACCTCCAGAGGCAGAGGGAGTGAAAGGTATAGGGACACATCTGCGCCAAGTTGTCAGGTAGGGGGTCTGAAATCCATAGGCAGCCTGCTAATGAGTAAGGGGCTAAAAATGTATTTTCAAGTTTGACCCACCTTGGCTCGTTATATGCGGCCAAGACTACTTTTATTTTTTTTTAAAGGCCTTTAGCTCGATCTCGAGCCATGCCTACTTGATGTATGAACTCTCTGTAGGAAGATAGATCTTGTGCAGGCCTAGATAGGTCCACTAGGATCTCCGCCACCGTTATCTCGAGAATATCAAGTCATCAGGTTACTGGTCAAACTCTTCGCCCTGTTCCTTCTATTTTTCTCACCATGATGTCCTTCTCCAGTGATTGCTCTCTTCATATGATGTGTCCAAAGTAGCCAAGTCATAACTTGGTTATCATTTCTTCAAGTGACATGTCCAGCTTGATTTGTTCCAAAATTGATTTGTTTGTTATTCTTGCCATTCATGGTATTGATAAATGTGTTGTATAAAAGAGATCATTAGTAATAAATAAATGTATCATACAGATCATGATACTGAAGAGAAGTTGAGAAGGGAAGTAAAAACCGTATTATGTGGCTATTTTAAGCCCATTTTTCAAGAAACTCTCGGTTTTTTTTTTCTTTTTCTAGCGGCCAACTATATAAGTAAATGCATCAGTCTGCATTTTTAGTTTGTTTTTGTTTGTTTTTTTTTTTTTAAAAAAAAAAAAGGGTATACAGTACTGACATTCATGTAAATCTGCCTTTTTAGAAAAAATACACCAGCTTTACTTGTAACAAAAAACACATTTGATGAGTATACCAAAAATTCTAACACAAATGCTAATTCACATTAAAACTATTTTAAAATTCTTTCCCGTTGGTATTACACACCAGTTACACTTTATAAGATTTTCCCAGATCAATCAAACTCATGTTGGAGGAAATGCAGCCAAATAGGCAACATCATCCCTATCTCTTGGTCATGTCCAAAAATTAGGCCCCTTTGGAAAGAAATAAATGTCCTTTTGAACTAGGTTAAGAAGGGCATTGTTAATATTTCTCCCCATTTGTCCTTCCTTTCCCTCCAGGCTGAAGCTCTCCCAACCGAGATAAGATACATTGCTTTACACATCTTTGCAGTTCCAAAAAACCTTATTTGCTACAAATG
This sequence comes from Anomaloglossus baeobatrachus, assembly GCF_048569485.1. NCBI lineage: Eukaryota > Metazoa > Chordata > Amphibia > Anura > Aromobatidae > Anomaloglossus > Anomaloglossus baeobatrachus. The sequence continues at coordinate 509,789,019 of NC_134355.1, forward strand.
TAAATCAGCAGGAATTCCTTCAATCACTAACATTATAGAAGTTGTTTCTACTCATAATTTATTTGAACTGGTTCTCGCCTTAAAGAATAATAATAGTAAAGAATACCATGCTCGGTGGGCTTCTTGGAACTCAATTTTTCCATTGAATAAGGATATTTTGTGTTCTTAATAAACCTTAGTTTTTGTTTTTTGGTTTGTTTTTGTTAAAAAGATGATTTTCTTTTATTCTCACCAAGTCCAAGTTCTCTCCTACTTCTCCTTTTTCCTTCCCCCCTCCTCCCCTTCCTTTCCTTATCTTTTCTCCCTTGTTGTCTAGACCTTCCCTTTTTTCCTTTTACGTAGTTGATGATATGTGAATTCTTATATTTACGGTAGACCCTTCAAAGGGTATTAATACTGTTGTTGGTTTTATATTTCCTTTATTTTCGCATGTTCCCATAACCCCTCCTTCCCAGTTATTGTTTAAAATCCTTCAATAAAAATACCTTTCAAAAAACATATTTGAAATAAATGTATTCTGATAAGACAGGTGATAACATGAAAAAATGTAATGTACAGTATTACTCCCTTGAACCCACATGATTGTTCAAGAGGACTAAATATACGTTTATATTTGCCGAGCACAACTGTTAAACGTCTGCTGATTGGCTTTATGCAAGTCTGTTTATGGTCTGTTTAGAAAGGTCGGCAGAATTCCATGCGCACAGAATGATCTTTCTTTGCTCACAGATTATTGTTATTGGAAACACACCTCCTGTTTATACAGGACAATGTGCTGACGATAACGATTTTAATGAACGATCCAATCATACAACAAACAATAGTTTTGCTTGTTCATCAGGTGATTGCCTTTATGCTTACACAAGCCAATAATCACCGAACAAGAGTCCTCCTAATACTGGCTCTCAATTATTGGTTGGTCTAAGTGGGCATTTACAGTCTGTAAACTTTTTCCTGCTGTTACTTATGGCTTTTCCTCTTTTGCTGGTATTTAAAAAACATACAGAGCCAGGTTATAGCAACAGAGGTAGCTCTACCCCCAAAAAATATACGTTGTGCAGAAAATGTCTTTTTCAAGTGGACAACGCGACAGAAAAGCAGGCTGACATATATGTGCCACCCCTGCAGTGGTCGAAACGATCGGATGCAGGGGGTGATTATTCGTGGCTCGAGAGTCTCCAGACCCGGGGGCTAGGGGCACACTCGAATGAAGAGGGGGTATTTACAAGGGAGATATAGTTTGTGACACCACCCGTGGTGTACGGTAATTGGGAGTACCGCCGCTGCCGTTGGGAGTACCCGGGGTGATGGAGTGGGGCAGCTAGATGTAGGGGAAGGGGTAGGGGAAGGTCCCCGGGACTTGGTGGGATGCCGTGGGATGCAGGGGTCACTCAGGCACTCACTCAGTCACTAAGCACACGCTAATAACCGGGTAAACCAAATCTCAGGGTATCGCTGCCGCTTGAGGGGAGCTCATCCGGGGGGTCCCGTACCCTATAGTGTTGCCTGGTGATCCATGACCTTCCTCCTGGCACTAAGTTTAACTTCAACGTAGTCTGAAACTTGCCGGGCCCCACTCCCCACTGTGGCTAAGTGTGGGAGCCTGCTCTCAGGGCTCACGCTTGGGATTTTCTTGACCGTTTGTTTGGAAGGCCCTATCCCCCTCGTTGCGCTAGCGCCCCGATTCTGGAGTGGGTGGGAACAAGTCATAAAGGCTCCGTTCTCCTCAGGTTAATTGCCAGGTTGCCTGAAGCTTCTCCTTAACCTACGGTCCGTGTACCCCACCGTGCCCTTGGTCCCGGACCGGTGATAGTGCCAGGCTGCTTACCGTCCTCCTTGACAGGTCCAGGCACCTAGCCCCAATCCCCTGCGACTGGGGGTCCGACTTCTCTAGGTCCAGACCACCGTCTGCAACCTAGACAGCTTCTCTTGGGAGCCACCACTCCCAACTTCCTCTGAGCTCTTCAGAGCTCGAGGGCTACTTCCCAATTCTCCACTCACTACTCACTGACTGAATGACTACACTCCTCACCTCCCCTCCCTGACCCCCCAGGTGGGTGACTTTATTCCACTCAAGCCATCCACTGGTGTGCCTGGTGGGTGTGGTGCAGTGTGTAACAAGGATTTGATTTGCTATTGTAGGCAACACTATAAGATAGGGACCCAGAACCATGAGGGACTTGGGATACTAAATGGAAGGGCAGTTTGGGCAGTACACTGTGATGACCTGAAAGTCCAGGGGCGTCACATTCCCCCTTGGTTAAACATAGCTCGTCCCTGAGCTACAGGACATCCAGAGGTTTATTTTTGCAACTGGGAAGAAAAAAGAATAACATTTTATTTACCAGTTCACGTCCCACATTAGGGAGGTACATTACTTAAATGTTACTTTAAACTCTTAGGGGTACTTTGCACACTACGACATCGCAAGCCGATGGTAGCGATGCCGAGCGCGATAGTCCCTGCCCCCGTCACAGCTGCGATTTCTTGTGATAGCTGCCGTAGCAAACATTATCGCTACGGCAGCTTCACATGCACTTACCTGCCCTGCGACGTCGCTCTGGCCGGCGAACCGCCTTCTTCCTAAGGGGGCGGGTCGTGCGGCATCACAGCGACGTCACACGGCAGGCGGCCAATAGAAGCAGAGGGGCAGAGATGAGCGGGACATAAACATCCCGCCCACCTCCGTCCTTCCGCATAGCCGGCGTGAGCCGCGGGACGCAGGTAAGGAGATGTTCTTCACTCCTGCGGCTTCTCACACAGCGATGTGTGCTGCTGCAGGAATGAGGAACAACATCGTACCTGTCGCTGCCGCGACATTATGGAGATGACCGACACTACACCGATGATATGATTTCGACGCTTTTGCACTCGTTAATCATATCAAAAACGATTTACACACTCCGATATCGACAGCAACGCTGGATGTGCGTCACTTTCGATTTGACCCCACCGAAATCGCAGCTGCGATGTCGTAGTGTGCAAAGTACCCCTTAGAGTTTGTCCTTTAACTATGGAACGCTACTCGTTATGCTAGTAGCGGAGGCTCAACCTGCTCTGTTGCAGCCTCGTCCTGCGACAGTCCAGTCCCAACGTCCCGGATCCCATTAACCCACCAACCAAACAACCTGACTAGCTGCATTCCTATTTGTGGGTCCGTGACCAGGTTAAGGTCTCGGGTGTTGAAAAGACGACTCTGGTAGGCACAGGAGGTGCAACTATTTACATTGAGCACAAGTCCATGCTGTCCGCAACCAGTCCCGCAGCCATGGTCCATTTTTACTACTAAAAATATATATAAGAACCGGAGTCCATGCACATGGTGCAAACAGTAACTTCATAATCAGATGAGGTATTCAGTTGATTGAACCGGTGATAATCATTTTTGTCCTTAAACCCTACTTATTACTTTACTCAAGAAAAATAATAAACTATGAAAAACAAGAAAAGAAAGCACAGATTTTTCTAACATTTTAATTTTAAATAGCCAGGTACCACTAACATTAATGCTTGTAATTCACGGCGGAAGCTGGCATGACCTTCTCATCAATTATCACATGCCTCATCACATCCAGGGCATACCAGCCCCGCTGCCAACAATGCCGGGTATAGGAGACCATCTCTCCCGCCTCCAGATTCCGCCCAGGATGTCCCCTGGGGAGGTGCTGTGCCACATCTCGCCGGGACACAAACACCCCAGCCATGAGGCCCGCTTCCATTATGAACCCCCACCCTTTACTGGGTCAAAGCGCCTCACCAGACCACAGTACTGCGGCCCTCGGACTTGGAAGGTGGCTTTCCTCAAATGCTCCTTCTCTCTTTGGGTACGGGCAGCAATCTCCTGTCGTCGTTGATCTTGGGTTGTCATCTCCTGATGTAGCTTACGCTGGTGTTGTTCCCAGTAGGGGGCGCCATAGTCTGGCCTCGCCTGCCTTGCTGGCATGGGTTATAGGTGTACTCCTGCGGCCCCAGCAGCCGCTGGGATGCCGCGCGGTGGTGGAACTGGCAGCTCCTCAGGTTTCGCCTCTGCCATTACAGGAAGAAGGACCGACTGCCGGGGATGTAGAGTCCGGGTGCTCCGTATCAAGGTACGGGCCCGGTGATGCGGCCGGGTCTGGTCATGCCGACGTTGGGGTAACCGCTGTCGTGACCTGGTCGGGAGACGGGTTGGGAGCTCTGCAGCTGGCTCCTCACAGATTGGGGCTGAAGGTTCCGCTGCCAAGGTTGTAATAGGCAGCTTGGCGTCCGCCGAGGACTGGGGTGGCTGTGGTGAAGTGCTTGTCACGAGCGGGGGCACACTGGATCCCACAGCCGCATAGGCCGGATTGCTCGGATCAACTGGGACTCGGTGACCGCTTACCCGCTCCTCATGTGGGACTTCTATCTTACAGGCTCCTAAGCCTGGATTCAATACAAACACCGAACTGTAATTTTCAGGTTCGCTCATCCCTCTTCATTACGTGATCTGGGAGTATCAGCAGATACTCAAAACATGATGTATTTAACCTTCTATAATCTTTTATGTGTACTTTGGCTTTGTTTGTTTAGGTTCAAGTTTTATCCTAAAGGGGTTGTCCCACACCGATCAGCTGTTATTTGTTCCAATTAAATGGACTTAATCTTCGGTAGCTGCCAGTGGTTGATGCACATTGAATTGAGCAATGTTCAAAGTGATTATAATAGCTGATCAGTCGGGTGCCACCCATCACATATCGATGACCCATCCTGTTGATGGGCTATCAATATTCTGTGATGTATGATCAATAACTTAAAATACGAGCTGTCAGTATATTTGAGAACTAATATTAGTACTATCAATTTCACAACAAAATCTACATTAGATATTACACAGAGTTAGTTTTGGTTCCAGTATATGACTGATATTTGCAGTAAAGAGAATACTACACTTTAATATCACAATAATGAAACTAATATCTTGTAGCAATGACATTTCCTAATTCCAGTTCCTGTTCTTTCCTCTAAGTTGAAACAGTAAAAAAAAATCATCATTTGCATATTGCCAGTATTTGAAGCAATTTCCAGAAACACTTTACTGCTTATCTGGTGAATGTGAATGCATTATTTGTGAACCTGGCGTAAAGTCACAGCGCACGTTACGTAACTTAACCTCTTCGTGCTGCAGCCGATTTTCAATTTTGCCCTACAGTGTTTTCCTCCGTAATTTCCCAAGTGTAGTAACTTTTTACATTTTCAGTCGATATCTCCATATGAGAACTTATTTTGTTGCTTTACCGTATGAGTTAAATCATTTATTAATTTTACATACTGGACTTTTGTAAACATTTGTTTATGTGTTTATTTTTAAAGGGAGAGATTCATATTTTTATCTTTTATTTTGAAATATTTTTACAAACTTTACTTTTTTCAGTCACCATAGGGGACTTGATCCTGCAATTCTCTGATCACTTGTGCTATATACAGCAATCCCACCATTGGTATTGTCGTGCCTGTCAATTTTCTCATGATTATACAGTATTATATTACAATATTGGTCAGGCACAATACAAGCCTTTCTAATGCCTTGCTATTGCTAATCCACTAGCACAAATAGTGTATATTAAATCTTCTTATAGTTGCCCCAACAACATTGTTCAGCAAAATACTGACCAAGAATACAAGGAGTGGCATTTCTGTAAATACACTTTGGATTTTTTTTTTTTTTGCTTTTAAAAACATACAATACTATATATTATTATTGAAAGCTTTTGCAAGTTTTTATTAACTTTGTAACTTCAAATGTATTTTTAGGATTTAAAGGGGCTTTTCCCTTTTCTCTTTCCCATAAGTTACAATTTTATTACAAATCAACAAGTATGTAATGAAGCTTTCTTCATAAAGGAAGAACAGAGCCCTAAGCAGAGCCAAGGGCGGAGTGACCCATAACTCAGCTTTGGAGGGCAAGCAAGGGGTTAAAAGCAGAGCAAGCTGGTCTGTACTGGGGTTTGATACTTTAAGGGGAGGTAGTTTAGGGAGGTGTGGTCAAGAAATTTGTAGGAACGTATATAGGGTGAGGTAAAAGCGGTAGCCTGCAATCGGCATGTAGGCACCTCTGCTGAAGGTACCTGTGCCCATCCTCATCTTCTCTCATCGCCTGGTTATGAGAATATCTGCTCTGTAGGATCTTCAAGGACAGCCGAGGGGGGCTGCCAGCAGGTCTGATGGAGTGAAGATCCAGGCACGGCTGTAAAAGATCGTGGGAGGACTGCCGGCAGGAGTGGATGCTGCTTTTACCCCTGCCCAGCCATCACGCAGGGTCAGGCCGCCAGAGCGCTTCTCCCCTGATGTTGCTCCGGGGACCCGGTGATGCCGCAAGAGCCCCTCTGGGGATCCTCCTCATCATGGCCTGCTTCCCCCTGCAGATGGTCACAGGCCTCGGTGTGGGAGGAATCCATACAGGTAGCCAGGACTTGCAAAGTGGGCGATGCCAGCAGTCGGTCATGTGACCAGGCCTCTTTCAGCTTCCAGCACCAGAGAAAAAGGCTACAACAAGATGGCGGCGGTTCCACCTGGTGATGCTCTAGTCGGTGGGGCTGCTCGGCTATGAGAGACCCATCACCTTCCGGACCTTGCTGTGCTGGGGAGACCAGGCGGATACACGCTGGCCATGGTTTTCAGGAATCCAGATTCCGGGACGCTGCCCACCTAGCTGTCAGTTCCCTGGTGGTCGTGCTGGGTCTGAATGTGTCAGCGGGGTAGGGCTCCCCGACAGGCGACGCATAGGATGAGATGCCGTGTCGGTTGGAAACCAGTCACCTGGATTCTGATATGGCGGCTGGTTGGCGCTTCATGCCAACGCAGCCTGCTAAGTGGGGCTGTATGTGTGTCTTGTCCCTTTCTAATAGAATTTTCACTGGGAGTGGATGTCAGTCGAGTTGTTGATGTATCATGTGGGCGGAGTATGGGGAGTATGGGGGAGACGGGGGAGTATGGAGAATTTGTTGGGGGTGTACGGGATTTATGAGAAAAGTTGAAGCAGACCAATAGGGGTTTATAATAATAATAATAATAATAATAATATGTAATATTTATTCATTTATATAGCACTATTGGTTCCATGGCGCTTTGCATGCAGTGGCGGCGCTGTCCCCATTGGGGCTCGCAGTCTAAGGTCCCTATCTGTATGTTTTTACAGTTTACAGGGGTAGCCCATCCCAGTTTAGGAACCCGAGGATGACCCATAAAAAGGGTTGGTCAGTCGGAATGTGGGGTATCACACGGTAGTGCGGTCTTGGTGTGGTTGCAGACAGTGGAGGATAATGAGGGGGATCATATCATTCTGGATGACCGGGTGAAAATGGCATGGCATACGTGTGTTTTGAGGGACTGATGGGGGTACCCTGGCACGGGATTTAAGGAATAGTTTTGGAAGGCATATGTTGAGTTTTTCTCCCTCCTTCCACGGGAGAGGTTTGTGTTGGGGAATATATATAAAACTTAAAAAAAAGAGGTGCGTCAGAAAGAAGCCTAGATGATGATTTATTCCTCAAACCTTTGTGGATTTTGCTGTATGGACACAGTTGGAGAGGCTGACCATACTTGGACAGAGTTAGTTAGGATTTGATGAGCAGCTATGGCAACAAAAGGGTAGACCCTCCCGTTATGGCTAGTCCTTTCCAAAAGTTTCCTTTTGTTGGGGTTGTTTAGGATTCCTTCTCCGCCACTTATAGTTCTGTTTTATTTAGGATCTAGAGTCTGGCTATCAACACCCTCTGGTGGTGGGGTGTAGGTTTAGTCAAAAGACGGTTTTAGGGGGTCGCATGGCAGGTCCTTTCTTTTACCCCACTCACTTTGTTTCGGTGATTTGGTCTTTCACTGCCGGGGGGGGGGGGAAGTACCTGAATAAATTGGATCATTCTGATTCGTTATTTCCTAAGGGGTGTTTTGGTAATGGTGGCATTAACCCTGCTCTTTGCACCGTGGTGCATACATTGGTTGACACAGTTTTTGGACTGCGATAAATGTGATGGTACAGGGTCAATTTGTTAGCCAGGATGGACCGGCCCACCCTGACAGTCTGTGGTCGTTGGGTTGTTTTTGTGTCGGTGTTTATTTTAAGATAGGTTTTTTGCCCATAGGATATTCAGTCCTGTGCACTCAGTTTGAAGCATCTAGTCCTTTTTGGAATGGTAGTATGTGACCGGGCCGGTGGATTTTGTGGGTGATCCACTACCCAGACGACTTGTGTTCATTGGACCTGCCTGGGTTACATGTTTTGTTAGTTATTTCTGGCATCCATGGAGTGGGTAGCCGGTTGATGGGGGAGTTCTTTGGCGCACAAAAAAAAATATAAAAGGTTCCTCAACTGGCATTAGTTTCTTAGGGATGAGGATTGATACTATGCGGTTGGAGCGAAGATTTCCAAAAAAAAAGTGGGTATGCAGGTGTTGGAAAGTTGTCTGGAGATGTGCAACAGGCAGTCTGTGTTATTGAAGGAGGTGATTGAAAAGTTTTGGCTACGAGCTTTTACGGATGTGGTGAGCCGTACTGGCTGTGGCTCGTATGTTAGGGGCAATTGGTGAGCAGTCGTTTGACCGGATTAGTGTGGGAAATTGGGATTCACCAAAAATGTTAGGTTGCGCAAGTTTTTCCCATAATTGGGGCAAGGACAATGTGGGGTGATAGTTAGTAATCGGGATACATTTCCATGACAACAATATGTGGGCGGTCATGGTCATCAATTAAACTGATGGTGGCGTCATCACCCATGGTTCGGTTTATGCGACATCTCGTCTCAGGGTGTTTTTGGCTTCATTTTCTGGATAGGGGTTTCTGGGGGCTGGAGGACTCTATCGCGGATTCACTTGCGCAGCAGCAGTGGGATAATTTTCGGTCTTTGGTGCCGTGGGCGGAGTCTGAGGCTGCCATTGGATATTGGAGTGTTGAGCTGGGTTTTGAACTTAGGGCTCATTGTTTAGTTAGGTTCCTTTGCAATTGGGATGTGGTTCACCCTATAATGCAGCGTGGAGGGGTGGGTCGCCTGGAAGTGACAATTTGTGGAGTCACTATCCCAAGAGGATTTAGTGTGAGTCTCACTGTGTTGGTGAATGGGGTTGTGAGGTAGGGCCGGTCGGTCCCACAAGTTATTACTTTAGGTATGGGTGGTGTTTTCAGAGATAAGTTTTGGTGCACAGACATCATGAAAGATCTCCTGGTGTGTCAGGCCTTAAAAGGTTGTGGGGGGGGGCTGACTCACACAGATATACATAGGCCAGTTGCATTCAAGGACCTGGAGTAGATGACCTCTGGGCTACATTTGGTGTATTTTCATGGTTTGAAGAGGGTTGCTTGGTTTGGCCTTTTCATGGGCCTTTTTTGGGGCCATGAGGATTGGGGACCATCTGGTCACCTTGAACCTGGTCTTTAGTAAGTGGACCAGGCATTTGTGCCAGTGCGGGGGAAATTCCTGGCATTCAGTCAGGATTGTTGGGATCCAGAGGCCCAAAATCGATTCAGACAAATAAGGGCAGGCTGGTGAGGTTGGGGCTTTGGAGGATCTAGTAGGCATCCTGTGGAATGTGTTAGACATTGGCTTCGTATAGGGGCCCAACATCCAGGGCCATTATTAAGGCATAGCGATGGTTCCTTTTTGTTGAAGATTCCATCTCGTGTCAGTTTTTTGGATGGTGCCTCGCTGCCTTTGGGCAGTAGGCTAAGAGGTTTTTTCATCCCATTCTTTTCAACTCGAAGTTGCAGTTGGGGCCGAACGAGCGGGCTTCCGGAGGTGGTGAAAAGAATCGGTAGGTGAGAATACAAGAGCTACAAAAATGTATTTGCGCCCATATTTGGAGTAGGGGGGCAAAGGAAGGGATCATAAGGGTAGCCTGAGAGGCTGGAACTCCTGGGTAAGATTCTTTTGACAGTGGTGAGGTTACTGTCATACCTTCTTTCCTTGTTTACTACCCCCCCATTGTTTTCCCCGTGGAGCACCCGGGCAGTGTAGTTTGTTGGGCATTGGATGCTCATTGGATGTGAGGGAATGGGAACTGTGGGGCATGTGCAGATGTGAGGCGACTGTTCGGTGGATCGGGGTCTGGTTTAAGAGACGGCGACAAGTGTTGTTGGAATTCCACTGTTTTGGAAGGTTGGACCTTTCCCCTGATGGGTTTGCTTTACATATCAAGGGGATCGTTCTGGGGTTTTAATTCAGGATATCTGGCACGTTTTTACTGCGCTCATGGGCATCAGTTCCCGATATGAGGGTGGGGTGGTCAGACATTGTGCCCAGAAAATCGTGGCTTGCAGCTCAGACTGTCAACAAAATTTAAAAAAAGGGAATGGAGCAGAACGGGATTTTCTGCTTCAAGAAACCGGTGCGGTTTGTGGTAAAAAATATGGATGTGGAACCTGGGGAAGGAAATGTTTTGGAAGTGTGTCGAGATCCACCTGAGTGCATTGGGTATTGATGTGTGGACGATGAGCATCCAGGAAGGTGTGGAGCGGGCACTTTTGTTGGTAGGGAGACTTGCATTATGAGGAGTCAGGTAATGCTCGCTGTGGCGGGGGTTCTTGGTGTTGGTGGCAAAAATTGTGTTTGGGGGGTGGTAAATTTGGTGGATGTAACCTCCCATTTTGGATCTGGTGGATAAATGGTGATGGGGTGGTACATCTGGTGGATGTAACCTCCCATTTTGGATCAGATCTTGGTTTATTGCCTGGCGGATTGGGGGGCTCTTCAGGGTGGAATCCCTGGGAGTCTGTACCACCTCTGTACTCTGTATTGAGCTGGGGGCGGGGCTTAGCGCCCTTGCGGTCACCTGACCGGATCATGTGGTTTTGTGTTCCACTGTGGAACGCATACTGCTCAGATGGTCTTTTTCCTTATTGGGATATAGAGGATTCCTGCCTTACCTCCAACTGGGCGATTTTTCATCTGATTCTTCTCACACCGGTTTGTAAGAATCAAAGGCTTGTACATATATATAAAGCTGGGTCACTGCTATGTACTCCCCTGATTAAGCCACACATAGTGGCGTAACGCGTGGGGTTGGCGCATCCACATGACCTCCATTACTCCTTCTACTTATGGTAAAGTATATGGACTGTCCTTGATTTGTATCATCTGGTATTACCCTCTGATGTTCAAATTTGTTTCTGTGCCCTATTATTGTGGCCATTACCTGTCTAGCCTTGCTATTTACTAATACCAGTTCAATCATGTTGTGAAGTTTTTTTGTTGCTGCGCCTGATTCATCCTGAGTGGGACGCTCTTTTTCCCCTCATGTTTAAAATGTTTTTAAATTATTCTGCTGTGGTTTAATAAACTTTCATATTTTTCTATATAATTGTGGTAACTCTCTTGCTTTATATTACTCTGGATTTTCCAGTGATTCTTTGGTTGTAGCTGTGTTCATACCTCTTTCCTGTTTTTTTGTGTATGTATATTAGGTTGGAGCACGTTCTCATATTACTCTGTGGTGGTGCCGTCTTACTTCTGTTTTCTCCTCTATTGTTATAAAACATCTTGGTGATCTGGGGTAAACTTGAGCCGAACTGAAATGTTTGGGGATTTTTTGGACACCAGAAGTTTTTGTAGTTTATAGTATTCATTAAGCCAGGGCACCATGATTGATGTACACCAAGGCCTTGAGCAACGCTTTGTAGCCGTTCCAGTTAAATGCTTCTCCATAACACGTCTTCTGAGGTCGGTACCCAGGATCTGGGTGCCTTTATTAATGGATAAAGCAAGTGTGAAACCTAAACCTCTGATGTCACATGCTTACTAGAAATATCTTTTGTGAAGTAGCTCTTGGAAGAGTCATTCATTAACATAGTTTCACTTACTTTTTTGCTCTACACTGTGGTTGTTTTCCCAATGTACTTGTGGCGCCCTGGACAAGCCAGGACGTCACAGGTACTGCAACAACACACCCCACACCCCGGTTAGGCACATCAGTCACACACAAATCCTTGTTGCCTCCCTCCAGGGGCTGATGTCCACACCAGGTGGGGTGGAGCCAGGCGGTTAGCCCCAACCACCGAGGAGTTCACAGTCCTGGAGGCGGGAAAGGACGGCAGTGCAGTGTAGTTAGGGAGAGTGAAGTGGTAGGAGAGGAGCAGTCTGACCGTGCTCGGGTACGTGGCCCGGGCACATACAGCAAGGTTGGCAGACGGTGGTGACCGTCTGCAGGAGGGGCCGATCGACGCAGAACCGTAGGACCGGGGACGGGCGGTGGCCCACCGGTACTGAACCGGGGAGCGAAGAGAAGCCAGCACCATCCGGCACGGCCTACGGACCCCGACCAGGCTTGGAGTCGCCGTAAAACCAGTCAAATCTGTTAGCGACGGGAACCTCCGGGGTTTCCCAGCAGCAAAGACCCGATTGAAGGCAACCGCTCAACCGTGAAGGGAAATACAGTCACCGCCAAGGCTACAGTTCCCAGGGCCAGAGCCTGCGGGCAAAAGGGGCTCCCTCGGCATCTATCCACGCTGGGGAGCGGGTTACCGGTGGGAAGCCATCGGGGCCGAAAACACACTACAGGTGCAGGGAAAGGCAGTCACCGCCAACCTACCGGGAGTCACCACCGCAGCCGGCTGCGGGACCCATCCATCCAGCCGTTTGTTTTACCAGAGACTCCATATACGTTATTGGCTGAGTGAGTACCACCGTGCCGTCTGGCACCGCGCTGCCCCCGCGACCCTGCACCTCACCCAAACCCCTCCATCCACATTCCAGTTACCCTCACCGGGCCCCGGGACCACCAAAACCCCCTACCCATAGAGGGGAGAGAAACATCTCGGCTGCTCCCTGTCATCGCTCCCGGTATCCCCGTCCAGACCAGCGGTGGTGTCCCAACCTCACCAAAAACCGTGGGTGGCGTCACGGACCGACTATCCAAACCCCAAAAACTATCCCCTTTTCACTCACGGGCGAGGAGCGCCGCTCGAGTCCCTGGGTCCGGCCCACCGCGCGAGCCACCGAGCAGCAGCAGCAGCAGCGCCGGACTCGAGCGTTAGTGAGAGCGCAGGGGTGGCGGCCTCCTCCCCACCCGCGACATACTCAATATAAGATATGAACAATTTAGTTTGAGCATTATTCGGTGTTTAGTTAGATTGTGTTTTCTATCATTGCAACATTATATTAGTAATCATTGCTGAAATATAGGTAGGTCCATGTTGTTCACTTAAGCGTTCTTGCTATTGCAAATGGCCTTAAAGGGCCAGCAGGTTTTTGTAATGTAAGGTGAACGTTATTATGACAGCATATACGGAATTTTTTAATGATGATAAAATTTAGGTATATGCTGTCATAACGTTGAATTTTGTATACACATCCAAAACTTTTCTTCTTAAAAAATGTAATGTAAGGTGAAGCCAGCATGCTGCAATTGTTACAAAGTTACATATACAGTAGTTACATAGGTTGAAAAAAGACCTAGGTCCATCTAGTTCAATCTTCCTCCACTAATTATATATTTTGTCACTAAATCATTTATAAGCGACAATGTTGTGTGTACTGAATAAATCATCTAGCCCTTTTTTAAACGATGTTATAGTGTCAGCCATTACTACCTCTTGTGGTAGTGCATTCCACAATCTGACTGCTCTAACTGTTAAGAACCCTTTCCTATTTAGCTTCCTGAATCGCCTTTCTTCAACTCGCAGTGTATGCCACCTGGTCCTTAGTATTGTCTTTGCAAGGAATAAGTCATGTGCCAGTCCTTTGTAGTGATCAGACATGTATTTATAAATGAGATCTTCTCTGAGACGTCTTTTTATTAAGCTTAACAAATCCAACTTTTTCAACCGCTCATCAGATGGGAGGCCTTCCATTCCTTGCAATAATCTAGTTGACCATCTTTTAAAATGTGAAGCCCAAAACTGGATCCTATATTTCATATGTGGCTTTTCAAGTGATTTATAGAGAGGTAACAATACGTTGGGATCACAGGATCTAATCTCTCTTTGTATAAACGCTAAAATCTTGATTGCTTTTGTAGCTGCTGCTTGACATTGAGTGCTGCTGCTTCGCTTACTTGTTGTAACCAGAATACTCAAATCTTTCTTCTGTTCTGTAGTCCCGAGTTTACTTCCATTTAATGTATATGCAGTTATAGGATTACTCCGTCCTAGGTGCATTACTTTACATTTATCAATATTAAACCTCATTTGCCAAGTATCTGCCCATTCCAAGATTTTATCCAGATCGTTTTGTAATATTGTACAATCAAGGTCCATTTTTAATACCCTACATAGTTTGGTGTCGTCAGCAAAGACTGACACTTTACTCTCAATTCTATCCACAAGGTCATTAATAAAGATATTAAAAAGAATCAGTCCTAGCACAAATCCCTACGGTACCCCACTGCTGACTATAGCCCAATTAGAGAATATACCATTTATAATTACTCTTTGTTTCCTATCTTTTAGCCAAATCCTTACCCATCTGCATATAGTTTCTCCTAGTCCTTGCTTCTGAAGCTTTAGTATAAGGCTATTATGTGGTACAGTGTCAAATGCCTTTACATAGTCCAAATAAATCAAATCAGCTGCATTACCAATATCCAGATTTGCACTTACCTCCTCATAGAAAATGAACATGTTGGTTAGACACAACTTATCTTTCATGAATCCATGCTGGTTAGCAGTTATTATATTGTACTCGCTAATTTATTGTTGCATGTAATCTCTTAAAATGCCCTCAAAAACCTTGCACACCACTGATGCCAGACTTACCAAACTGTACACCCTCTTACCTTTCTTAAATATCGGTATCACATCAGCTATTCCCCAATCCTGAGGTATCAACCCTGTTACAAAAGAGTCTAAGAAGATAAGATACAGCAGTCTGTCAATTACTGAGCTCAATTCCCTCAATATCCATGGATGAATGCCATCTGGAAGGGAGATTTGTCAATGTTTAATTTACTCAGAAGCAGGCATACATTTTCTTGTGTTAAATTAGTTAGGGACTTTTATTTTTACCTTGTTAAATCATCCCTGGAACAGTCAGTTCCTTGGTAAACACCAATTAAAAGTGCCTGTTTAATATCTCTGCGTTTTCATTGTCCTGTATAATTATCCTGTTATAATCTTTTATGGTGCCGATACCATCCTTTTTTGTCTTTTGGCATTGATGTATTTATAAAAAATTTGGAGGTTTATTTTAATGTCTTTGGCGACTTTTATTTCAGTAGCTAATTTTGCCAGCTTGATTTCTTTTTTTACATTTCCTATTGAGATTTTTATACCTCTGAAATGCTATTTCTGTATTCTCAGTCTTCAAGATTTTGAATGCCTTTTGTTTTTGTTTTATTATACTTTGTACTGTCTTATTTTTGCATGGTGGTTTCTTTTTCTTCCTGGACATTTTATTACCAGAGGGTATAAGTTTTTGTTTTACAGGACTAATCCCCAGTTACCATCACGTTGTCCCAATCTACACGATTACGCTCTTCCCTTAATTTGTTGAAATTAACTTTCCTAAAAATCCAGGTTTCAGTATCTCACTTTTTCAGATTTACTATTGAATAATACATTGATACTTACCATATTATGGTCACTGCTGCTTAAGTGCTCCTGGACCTGTAGATCTGAATTTGACAGGACCAAATCCAGCTAATTATATCCCCTGGTCGGTTCATCTACCATCTGAGAGATGTAATTGTTTTGAATTGTAAATAAAAACTTGCAGCTTTTAGCACAACACGAAGATTTTATGTCCCATTGAATGTCTGGATAGTTGACATCCCCAATAATAAGGACCCGATTATTATTATTATTAGCTGCCTTTTCAATTTGCTGTAGCATTTCACCCTCTACCTGTTCAGGTATGTTAGGAGGCTTATAGTAATCTCCAATTAGCATCTTTCCGTTATTCCCCTCCCCATATACAACATTTACCCATATTGACTTTACTTTGCTGCGCACAGGTCTTAGGTTACATTTGATAAATATACACACCCCTCCACTTTTTTTGTCTTTCTTGGCCTTTCTGAATGTAGTATAACCCTCTTCGTTTGTCACCCAGTCATGGCTCTCATCCAGCCAAGTTTCCATATTGCCCACCACATCATAATCCATGGTTGACATAAGTGTCTCCAACTCATTCATTTTGCTTACAAGACTTCTTGCATTTGACAGTAGACATTTAATACTATTAACACATTTTTTACTCCTAGATGCCCTACTTTCGTTGGATGTCCTTTTCCCACCTAAACCTGCCTTGACCCCTACTGTCTCACTCTTTTTGTCTACTCTATCTATTCTCTTTTTTTTTGCACAACTACCCTCCTTCCTCCTAGATCCTAGTTTAATGGTTGGATGTTTTTTAATTAGGTGGATGGTTTTCCTCCATCCATCTGAGTATTTTTTCAAATGTCAACACAGAACGTTCAGGAATGTCTGTTTTTCACAGTCTAATCTTTTGTTTATTTGCAGTTTGTTTAAGCAACAGAACTCTTATTATTACAGGACTAGAAACTCATTTGCAGAGCAGTCTGACACGCCCCCTAATGTGATTGATACCTTAATGTCAATGAACAATCTCTATAGAGCGCTTGGTGTAGTCAGGACTCTGCTACATGACTAAAGCGAAAAATTCAGATTGTGTCAGAACGGCTGCACACAGTAATCTACAGTGCCTACAAGTAGTATTCAACCCCCTGCAGATTTAGCAGGTTTACACATTCGGAATTAACTTGGCATTGTGACATTTGGACTGTAGATCAGCCTGGAAGTGTGAAATGCACTGCAGCAAAAAAGAATGTTATTTCTTTTTTTATTTTTTTTTTAAATTGTGAAAAGTTTATTCAGAGGGTCATTTATTATTCAACCCCTCAAACCACAAGAATTCTGTTTGGCTCCCCTAAAGTATTAAGAAGTATTTCAGGCACAAAGAACAATGAGCTTCACATGTTTGGATTAATTATCTCTTTTTCCAGCCTTTTCTGACTAATTAAGATCCTCCCCAAACTTGTGAACAGCACTCATACTTGGTCAACATGGGAAAGACAAAGGAGCATTCCAAGGCCATCAGAGACAAGATTGTGGAGGGTCACAAGGCTGGCAAGGGGTACCCTTTCCAAGGAGTTGGGCCTACCTGTCTCCACTGTTGGGAGCATCATCCGGAAGTGGAAGGCTTATGGAACTACTGTTAGCCTTCCACGGCCTGGACAGCCTTTGAAAGTTTCCACCCGTGCCGAGGCCAGGCTTGTCCGAAGAGTCAAGGCTAACCCAAGGACAACAAGGAAGGAGGTCCGGGAAGATCTCATGGCAGTGAGGACATTGGTTTCAGTCAATACCATAAGTAACGTACTCCACCGCAATGGTCTCCGTTCCAGACGAGCCCGTAAGGTACCTTTACTTTCAAAGTGTCATGTCAAGGCTCGTCTACAGTTTGCGCATGATCACTTGGAGGACTCTGAGACAGACTGGTTCAAGGTTCTCTGGTCTGATGAGACCAAGATTGAGATCTTTGGTGCCAACCACACACGTGACGTTTGGAGACTGGATGGCACTGCATACGACCCCAAGAATACCATCCCTACAGTCAAGCATGGTGGTGGCAACATCATGCTGTGGGGCTGTTTCTCAGCCAAGGGGCCTGGCCATCTGGTCCGCATCTATGGGAAGATGGATAGCACGGCCTACCTGGAGATTTTGGCCAAGAAACTCCGCTCCTCCATCAAGGATCTTAAGATGGGTTGTCATTTCATCTTCCAACAAGACAACGACCCAAAGCACACAGCCAAGAAAACCAAGGCCTGGTTCAAGAGGGAAAAAATCAAGGTGTTGCAGTGGCCTAGTCAGTCTCCTGACCTTAACCCAATTGAAAACTTGTGGAAGGAGCTCAAGATTAAAGTCCACATTAGACACCCAAAGAACCTAGATAACTTGGAGAAGATCTGCATGGAGGAGTGGGCCAAGATAACTCCAGAGACCTGTGCCGGGCTGATAAGGTCTTATAAAAGACGATTATTAGCTGTAATTGCAAACAAGGGTTATTCCACAAAATATTAAACCTAGGGGTTGAATAATAATTGACCCACACTTTTATGTTGAAAATGTATTAAAATTTAACTGAGCAACATAACTTGTTGGTTTGTAAGATTTATGCATCTGGTAATAAATCCTGCTCTTGTTTGAAGTTTGCAGGCTCTAACTTATTTGCATCTTATCAAACCTGCTAAATCTGCAGGGGGTTGAATACTACTTGTAGGCACTGTATATGATACATCATTGGATTCAGTATCTCATTGCCTACATCATGCTGTTCTCAGAAGAGGTAGCAAACACCTTTTGACAAATTCTCTTTAAATCTTTAAGGAAGGAGGGAAGAAGTGACTCCCCACTTTGTGTGGCCCAAAGTAATCAATGTTTTAGGAGGGCTGTATAAGAAAGATAAATGTACACTTTAGGCTGTGTTCACACAATGCATTTGCAATGCTTGTTTTGTCACAATTTTTTAAAATTCTTGAAAAATGCTACCACTTGTCCCTACAAACGCACAGGCAATGCATGATGAGGACATGGCTTACAACTAGTAAAATAAAATGTCTTTTATGGTACATAATAGCTAACAGGAAAAACTCTGGAGGTCCATGAGCAGCATAATGAACCCATATGATTTTATTATTCATTGTGGGCCACAGTTTAATAGCGTGTAGTTATTTCTTATCCCCCTTAGTTACTGTTTTATAACCAAGTTCTCCACGACAATAACCGTGAGATGTAATAATGTGGCTTCTTATTATGCGTTCCCTCCTTGCACGTAAGGCAAAACCACAAGAGTTTGCAGTCCTATTTAGTACAAATGGGCTTTCACAAGTTTCCCGAGCTACAATTAGGAATCCTGTGTGACTGTAACGTGTGTGGAGAGAAATGCCCCGAGTAATGTATGTCTGCTCATAATTATGCTATTTTCAGCTTCAGGCCCCGCACAACAGTAACTGCTCACAGAAACGCAGACGTCCAACAGGCGCTCCATACAAATTATTTATTACAGCAATATATATAGCAACAGAACGGGCTGAACTTACACAATAAACTACGGAAAACGACATGTCTATATTATGTGGACACATGACTACGTAAAAAAGGAAACATATTATAATTCATTCTTCTAAAAAGAAATAAAAACCTGCACGTTTTCTGTATAAATGCTTCTGACTCTATGCGATGAACTTACATGACAGACACAACATGAAGAGCCCCGATGACTTACACATGTGTCTTTTAATATATTATTTGCCATGACACGCACCATAACCATGCCCAAATAATTGCCCGATGTGCCATGTACAGCCAAACCTTCTTTTTTTTTAACAAAAGTGGAAACACAATGGGCCCATTGCGTTATTTAGTTTGCGCTTTTGTATTGGTTTTGGTGTATTTTTCTCCATTTTTGATTCTTCATTGGGGTTGAGGTTTTTTAAACTTGATATTATACGTGTTTGCATGTCTTTTTTAATCAATTTTTGCTATTGTGGGTGGAGTTTGAGTGTGACGCCCTGGCAAAACCAGGTAGTCATAAATAGGCCCCTGCATAACACCTTCCCTCATTAGGAAACACACAGCCAACCAGTAAACCCTAGTCACCCCCCTTAGGGACAGACAGACACACCAGTGGGCGTGACCAGGTGGTTCGGACACGCCCACCCAGGGGTCCAGACAGCCCGGGGCGGGAAAACCAGTAGATCAGTTTTGGAGTTCAAGGGCAGAGGAGTGTGGAGTGGAGGTCAGGCCTGTGTGTCAGGCCTGAAGCTGACTGACAGGTACCAGGGTAGGAGCCCTGGTGCCACTGGCTAGGAGGCAGATGGTGGTCTCCGTCACCAGGAGACGGGAAGACGGCTCGGTGGAACCGAGGTGGACCGGGACAGGGTTGGAGCCCGCCGGTACCGACACGGGGAACCGACCTGGAAACCGTAGCACAAAGAGGGGTACTCGGACCCTGAAGCCAGGAACCAGAAACAAGTGGAACGGATTAATTAAATGATTGAGGCCAGAACTAGAGGTCCTGTCCCACCCAAAGTCCCTCATAGAAGACAACAGCCCACCGATTAGGGATAGGAGGTCACCGCCAAGGCCCATAGATCCCACGGGTCAGCGTCTGCGAGCACGGCTCCTTAGGTCACATCCAGTCGGGAGCGGACTCCTGAGTTTTATACTGGGAAAGTCCACCTTACACAGCAGTGCAGGAAAAGGATAGAGACCACCAGCCGGGTGGGGGACCACAACGCAAGCAGCCGCAGCATCGGCCACCACCACCTTGGTTTACCAGAGACTTGTGTGTTTTACTAACAGTGAGTACACTAGCACCCCCTGCGGTCGTCATCCTCCCCTGCATGCACCAACCGGGTCCCGGCGACACCATCCCTGCCCACGGAGGGGTTAACAACTTGCTGCACAACATCTCCCCCGGGTGCTCCGTAACAGCAGCGGTGGTGTCCCACCTCACCACACACAGTGGGTGGCATCACGAACTTACTACGGCCTAGCCCGTACATCTACGTCCCCCTATTTATTCGGCGTGTCCGCTAGACCCGCGGGTCCGGAGACCCTCGAGCCACCACCCCTGAAGGTCCAGGCCCGAGCAGCGACCGGCTGCTGGCACAGGGGCGGCACATGAGTTTTCACATTTTGCCGATTCGTCAATTGCAACTTTTTAAAATTAAAATAAAAAAAAACCCGGACACAAATATACTTAACTCCCCTTAAGGATTTTTTTGGCACACATTTTTCACCATTTTGTTAGATATTACATATTGCAATGAAAAGGCACACAACCGGTCAAAGATAAAAAATAAAGACCATTTATGACTTGGCCCAAAATTAATGAACAGCATGCGACGTTTTCAAGAATTTGGCATGAAAAAATGACCAGAAATATAAAACAAAAAATAAAAAACACAATTGATTATTGGGGCTCTTGTGCTCTCCATTAATTGCTGGTTATATAAGGCTCCTTTCAGATTGCGTTTTTCCCTACGTCCACAGGTCCCGTCGGAGCATCAGTCCGAACCGCCCCTCCCCCACTCTGCAAAGCGTGTTCCCGACGCATGCGCCCGGCAGGGCCATTCACTGTAATGGAGCACACTGCTTTAGCGTGTGCTCTGTTTTGTGCCATTTTTGCACATATACGTTTTCTGCAGACGGACACCCGAACATAGTGGACTACGTTCGGGTGTCCGTCTGCAGAAAACGTATATGTGCAAAAATGGCACAAAACAGAGCATACGCTAACGCAGTGTACTCCATTACAGTGAATGGCCCTGCCGGGCGCATGCGTCTGGAACACGCTTTGCAGAGTGGGGGAGGGGCGGTTCGGACGGATGCTCCAACGGGACCTGTAGAAGTAGGGAAAAATGCAATCTGAAAGGAGCCTTAATCTAGTGAATGAGCACTAGGTTTTTCTAGTAAATTCAAGCAAATATGAGTCCTCGGAAAAAAACACTGCTTACCTACAAAAATTTCCGTTGCAAAACCATATATCGCTACATAGCCACCCCACTTTGGACGACTTTACTATCACCACACTTCTGCATCATATTTATTAAGTGGTTACGACTAGGGATGATCGAATACCGCAAATATTCGGCAACGCCCATATTCGCCGAATAGGTCGCCAAAATTCAACGATTTGCGATTATTCGATGCGCAATGTAAGGCTATGGGAAACCCGAATAGTTGCCGAATAGCAACTATTCGGGCTTCCCATAGACTGACATTGCGCATAGAATATTCACATAGCAGCGAACTATTCGTCAGATATTCGCAAAGCCGAATATTGCCAAATATTTGTGATATTCGATCATCCCTAGTTACGACATCTTCTGAGAATGTCTTCTAAGACTCATTTGAATCTAATTCTTTAAAATGCTCCTTATTAGATTGTGAGAAAGACAAACCCTGTACCACACTACATAATAGTACAAAATGTTACTGGAAAGCACAAATCAGATCAGAAACTTGAGTTGAGGAAGTTGAAAAATACAGTATTTCAGAGAGCAAGCACGAGAGAAGGCTGCCGAATTTCAGCTCATGGTTAACACACTTTATGTAATCACATAGGCAGTGAGGTTAATGATCAAAGTGTGTAACGTGATCATGAGATCAGAAATTCTGGAAAACTTTGGTGGTGTCACCAATTCTCACTGTCATTAACCCCTTCACCAGTCAGCGATTTTTTTTCATTTTCGTTTTCATTTTTTTCTCCCCTTCTCCCAAGGGCCATAACCTTTTTTTATATTTCGATAAATATTGCAATATGAGGGCTTATTTTTTGCGGGAACAGGTTGCACTGTCGATCAACACCATTCATTCTACCCTATGTACTGGAAAACGGGAAACAAATTCCAAGTGTGGTGAAATTGCAAAAAAAAGTTCAATTGCACGTGTTTTTTTCTTAAATTTATTTATTTACTACTTTCATTATATGGTATAACTGACCTAACAATTTTATTTTACAGATCAGTACGAGTTTGTAGATACCAAACGTGTAATTTTACTTTTATCTAATGAGTGAAAAAAAATCAGCAATTTTTAGAAAAGAATTGCACTTTTGTCGACATTGTCCCACACCCGTAGCGTTCTCATTTTTTGGAATCTGTGTCTGTGTGCAGGTTTATTTTTTGCGTCTTGAGCTGATGTTTTTAATTATACTAATTTTGGATAGATACAATGTTTGTTTTGATTGCCTGTTATTGCATTTTATTACAATATTGCGGAGACCATATAACCCCGCAATTCTGGCTGTTGATTTTTTTTTTATTGCTGTGCCCTTGTCGCGGGCGGGGAGGAGGGTGTCAGCACACTACGCTCACCCCTTCTGCTCGGGTCCGGCGGCTGCTGCTCAGTGGTGGCTCGAGCGGTGGGCCGGATCCCGGGGGCTTCTCGAGCGGCACTCCTCGCCCGTGAGTGAAAGGGGGGTTGTTGGGTGCGGGGATGATTATTGTCCGTGACGCCACCCACGGTTGTGGTGATTTCACCACCGCTGCTCTATACGGGGCTCCCGGGGATGGTGATGCGGAGCAGCCAGGTGTTGTGTTGCCCCTCCGTGGGTAGGGGTTGGTGATCCCGGGGCCCGGTGATGGCTTGGGAGGTACAGGGCCTGGTGGGCGCAGGGACGCGGGGGCAGCGCTGTGCCTTGCGGCACTGTGGTACTCACTCAGCCTGAGACGTGGACACAGTTTTACGGTAAACCAAACGGCTGGTAAGACGGTCCCACGGACGGCTGCACTTGCTCTCCCGGTAGGTGACGGTGATGTCCCTCTTCCTTGCACCTTTGTGTACTTTTTGGTTTCGATGGGTACCCACCGGTAACCCGCTTCCCGGCTTCAAGCTGGACCGGGAGAGCTCTACTCTTTGCCCGCAGGCGCTGGCCCTAAGAAACTGGTGCCTTGGCGGTGGCGGTGTCTCTCTTACACTGGCTGGGCTGTTGCCTTCAATCGGGACTTGGTTGTTGGGGGATCTACGTCCCCTTCACTGACGGATTCGGCAAATTATGGCGACTCCAAGCCTTGCCGGGGTCCGAGAGGCCCCTGCCCTGGTGCTGACTGTCCTTCGGAACACTGCTCCAGACCGCCGGGCACACAGCCTACGGGGTCCTTCCAGGAAATTCCAAACGGTCCCCCTCCAGACAGTCACCGCCGTTGCTGACCTTGCTGACCTGTCCTGCACACAGCTGGACTACTTCAGGCTTTTGCACGCTCTTTCTGTTCTGTCGCCTCACTTGCTTTCCTCCTTTACTACTTTTCTTCCTTCACTTTCACTTAGCTGTTTACTTTAGCCCTGTCTGAGTTACTCCTCCACTCCTTCCACTTCCTCCTCCCTGACTAGACTGCCTGGTTTTTCCCGCCTCCAGAGCTGTGAACTCCTCGGTGGGCGGAGCCAACCGCCTGGCCCACCCCCTGGTGTGAATCATCAGCCTCTGGAGGAATGCAACAAGGATTTTTGGTTAGCTGAGATGTTCCTACCTGGGATGTAGGGTGTGGTGGTGTGTGACCTGTGTCCCCTGGCTTGCCCAGGGCAACACATTCCCCCTTAGCAAAATGCAGACCGTCCGCGGGCTGCCGTCCAACACCGGTTTTATTTTTCTGAAAAAGATAACATAGTAAATAACATATGTACATTTTTAATAATAACTCTTCCCAAGACGGGAGGCACATTTCTTTTAACGTTGCAAACGGTTTACGGTTACGGTTTCCGCTTTCTCCCACCCAAGCAACCTGGCCCTGATGCTGCCCCTAAAGCCCAGGCAGCACCCCTTGACCCACAGTCCAGCACACGGTACCCGAGCGGGATCTGTCCTTCCCTCCAGAGGGTAGCCACCGGTTCCTTTGGTGGCTGGGCCCCAGCCTGCTCTGCTGAGGGCCCTCCCTCCAACCTGCCTCTCCGGAGGCGGCATTGCGGAAAACGGTAACGGTAAACAACATATTTACAAGCCACTTAACGTTTGTGGTTGCCCTGCAAGTTCACGGGCTTGTCCATGGATAGTTCCCATGCAAAACTTTTTAACGGTCCCCACGGGGACAACGGTGCCGGCTCCAGCCGGTTGCAAATCACAAAGCAAATCAGATGAAACTTCGGTATCATTTTCTTGTCATTCTTTCAAACTTTTTCAAACAACAATTCACACAACTTCAGTGGTGGTCCCAACGGGGACTGCGGCAGCGGGCATCCGCTGCCCTACTCCAGATATTCAGCTAACGCAGCTCCATCCCCCTCCACCAGCATATCCAACATGCACTGACATGCCTGCGGTGACAGGGGCACCCGGTACCCATTTCCACCGGTACACGGGGCATGGACGACCACTGGGGCTCCTACATAGTGGGAACGCTCACTTGCTCCTTCAACTGCAACAGCGGACCCGGAGCTGGGGCAGGAGTCGTCATCTCTTGTTCCTGCGTCAGGCGGGTTGCCGCCAGCTGCCGCAGCCTCCTGGTCTCCAGTATCCAACACTTCAGCCCCTTCTGCGGTAGCACGGAGCAGCAGATTAGGCGAGCTGACATTAGGGCGCCTCGTAAGTAACGGCAAGGGTGATGCATAGGCCGAGACTAGGCCGGGCCCCTCAGCCGCAGCGGCCGGTCCTGGTAGGACATAGGGACGTGGGTCACCAGTCGGTTCTGCTACCTCCATTCCCCCTCCATACCTCGGGGCAGTTGTAAGCAGCTCCTCCACCTCGTTGGTCCACTGCTCCATCATCCGGAAGATCTGATCCTGCTGACGCTGGTGGAACTGCATCACCCGGGCCTTCATCCAGGCCACGGTCTCGGGCTCAGGGTCTGGCACAGTCTCTACTGGGACTTCTGGCACCATGCTGTTAAGGGGTCGCGGTTCCAGCGGTTCCCCCTGGTATACTTCAGGGACGTCGGATGTCTGCAGCCGGCTGGTCCGCCGAAGCGGCTGGGCAGGGTATCGCTACCGGTTGGATAGGTAGCGGGCCTAATGGTGGGGCGGCAGCAGCTATTACGGGTAGCAGGGAGAGAGGTAGGGTGAGCGGAAGCCGGCCGGGCCCCTCAGCTCCAACGGCCGATCCCTCAGGAATACAGGGGCGTGGGTCGCTTACCCGCTCCTCCAAATCCTCTTCTGTCTCGCGTCTCCACATAGCAGCCACCACATCCGCCATGTCGGTCTCCCACTCCTCCAGGAGGAGTTGCATATGGGCCTGCAGACGATTACTCAGCGGGACAGTCCGGTCCCTCAACCACGTCGCCGTGCCAGGCGCGGGGGCTTCCTCGTTGTGAGCAGGGTTTTGCATCTTGATAACGAGGTCTTCCAGGAACCCAATATCGCTGCAGAGTCCTGGCGTCCCTGCTTTTATAGCTGCAGCTACATGCAGCCAGCCGCCATCGCGTCCCCCTTAGCTCTTTCCGGCCCCTCCTCTCTCGGGGCGGGGTTTTGGCCTTCGCGCCTCTACTGCTCGAGAAGACGCTCGAGCGGGAACTTTTCGCGCCAAAGATGGCGGCTTCTGAAATTTTTCTGCCGGATACCTCCGGTGGTAACAAGGCGCACCTCTACCAGACGGCAGAGCGGTAAGATCCTGTTCGTGACGCCAAGTTGTCGCGGGCGGGGAGGAGGGTGTCAGCACACTACGCTCACCCCTTCTGCTCGGGTCCGGCGGCTGCTGCTCAGTGGTGGCTCGAGCGGTGGGCCGGATCCCGGGGGCTTCTCGAGCGGCACTCCTCGCCCGTGAGTGAAAGGGGGGTTGTTGGGTGTGGGGATGATTATTGTCCGTGACGCCACCCACGGTTGTGGTGATTTCACCACCGCTGCTCTATACGGGGCTCCCGGGGATGGTGATGCGGAGCAGCCAGGTGTTGTGTTGCCCCTCCGTGGGTAGGGGTTGGTGATCCCGGGGCCTGGTGATGGCTTGGGAGGTGCAGGGCCTGGTGGGCACAGGGACGCGGGGGCAGCGCTGTGCCTTGCGGCACTGTGGTACTCACTCAGCCTGAGACGTGGACACAGTTTTATGGTAAACCAAATGGCTGGTAAGACGGTCCCACGGACGGCTGCACTTGCTCTCCCGGTAGGTGACGGTGATGTCCCTCTTCCTTGCACCTTTGTGTACTTTTTGGTTGCGATGGGTCCCCACCGGTAACCCGCTCCCCGGCTTCAAGCTGGACCGGGGGAGCTCTACTCTTTGCCCGCAGGCGCTGGCCCTAAGAAACTGGTGCCTTGGCGGTGGCGGTGTCTCTCTTACACTGGCTGGGCTGTTGCCTTCAATCGGGACTTGGTTGTTGGGGGATCTACGTCCCCTTCACTGACGGATTCGCCAAATTATGGCGACTCCAAGCCTTGCCGGGGTCCGAGAGGCCCCTGCCCTGGTGCTGACTGTCCTTCGGAACACTGCTCCAGACCGCCGGGCACACAGCCTACGGGGTCCTTCCAGGAACTTCCAAACGGTCCCCCTCCAGATAGTCACCGCCGTTGCTGACCTTGCTGACCTGTCCTGCACACAGCTGGACTACTTCAGGCTTTTGCACGCTCTTTCTGTTCTGTCGCCTCACTTGCTTTCCTCCTTTACTACTTTTCTTCCTTCACTTTCACTTAGCTGTTTACTTTAGCCCTGTCTGAGTTACTCCTCCACTCCTTCCACTTCCTCCTCCCTGACTAGACTGCCTGGTTTTTCCCGCCTCCAGAGCTGTGAACTCCTCGGTGGGCGGAGCCAACCGCCTGGCCCACCCCCTGGTGTGAATCATCAGCCTCTGGAGGAAGGCAACAAGGATTTTTGGTTAGCTGAGATGTTCCTACCTGGGATGTAGGGTGTGGTGGTGTGTGACCTGTGTCCCCTGGCTTGCCCAGGGCGACACACCCTTTCCTGATCAGGTTAATTTGTGTTATATTTTGATAGATTGGGCATTTCTGAATGCGGCAATACCAAATACGTGTAAGGCTAGGGCCCCACTTTGCGTTCACTTACTTGCAGTTCTAAACGCACGTTTTGGGCTTAATTGATTTGACCAAAGTTGCCTTTTTCAGAAATTTAGCGCTGAGAACGCATGCGTATTTACCGCGTTTTAGATGTGTTTTCAGCGCTTTTTACCTGCTTTTCCACCTGCATTTTGATAGATGCGTTTTGAACATCATGACACTGCTAAATGAAGTTTAAATAGTCAAACTCAATGAAAAAAATTGGAAAAAAGAAACAAATCTATATTTTTGTGAAAAATAATGAAAATAGATTAATTTAATGAAATTATAGCGGGAATATGATATTTAATGGAAAAATAGCAATAATTTATTAAAATTCTTATTTTTAATTGTCGGACTATGTGTGTGTGTGTGTAAAGGGACATATGAAATCATTATTTTGATGTCCAAAAAGCATGCGTTTTTGAAGTCCAAAACGTGTTTTCATTCACACACCGTTTATTTCCGTATGAGTGCAAGCCATGAGTTTTACAGATAGCACTTCTAAATATAATAATGAATGGTGCTGTTCACTTGTCCGTGATTCATCGCGGACTGAATGGTGAGTGCAAAATCGGGGAAACATGTCTGATAATAATCCAAGTGTTGGATCAAAATTAGCAATGCAAGTCTTTGGATCCGTGATAAAAATGGATCAGGGTACTCTCCATGTTTCACAAACTGCTAGATTCTTATTTTTTGTTTCTCATTCAAGAAAAACTCAAGAAACTCAAATCAGACTGATTGTAAAAACTGACACGTAGACCAAATCCTGATAAAACTCTGTCAAAAAACACTGATAAAACTCAGTCTGCTTTAAGGGTGCTTTACACGCTGCGACATCGCTAGCGATCTCATTAGCGATGCGACACGCCAGATCGCAGATGCAATCTGCCGAGATCGCACATAGGTCTTTTTTTCTAACGCCGGTCACATGTGCGATCTTAACAGGTTGCATCTGCGAATTGGCGTGTCAAATCGCTAATGAGATTGCTAGCGATGTCACAGCATGTAAAGCACCCTTTACTCATGCAAGAAAATCACAGACCCTAAAGTGTTTTCATTACGTTATTTGAGTGCGGTTTTTTTTACATACGTTTTTATTGTATTTTTGATGTTATAGTTTTGTTTCTTTTTGTTATGTCAACCTTTAGATTCAGTTGCTCTGTTTTTAATACTTTATTGATGCATACATGTGTGGCTTACATACGTTCTTAGTGTGTTTCCACCACAGAAATGCCCTATAAATAAATGTACCTTTATTACTTGTGGAAGAGGAAGAGATTCCAGCTAAAGATCCACATCCAGGGCTAGGTAAAAATTAACATATTTAAGATTCCATCAAAAATTAATCTGTTCAATAATACTGGCAACACATCTGATGCAGTCCTAGTCAAGACTACACGTTTTAGCTATTTATGCCTTCATCATGGTCCAGTAAAGGTAAAGCTGGCAGCTGATGGCTGAGGGCTGAAATTATCAGGCTGGGAAGGCCCATGGTTATTGGGCCCTTCCCAGCCTAAAAATATCAGCCCAAAGCCATTCCAAAAGTTACATTAGATGCTCCAATTCTGGCGCTTTAAGATTGCCTTGTTGAGGTGGCAGTTGGGGTATTAGTAGTTGGGGTTGATGTCAGCTCTGAATTGTCCAAAAACACAGCTCACATTAGGCACTGGTGCTAGTAATGGAGAGATGTCTATCAGACATCCAAATTAGTATCCCAGTAAAAAGATAAAAACACACACAAAAACACTTTTTTTAAAAAAAAAAACCCAAAACAAAAAAAAACCCACTAGCCGAATTCTTTACATACCTGGCTCACCGATTCATTTATTAGAAAAAAAACACAAAACAGGCAGGTCAGACGTAGTCCAGGGAATCCGACAGTTCACAAATGGAAACCTGAAAAACATAAAAAGTGAGAAAGAAAAGATTCTGCCCCGTTAACCAATTTATTAAAAAGTAAAGCTCCCACGCAGGTCTGACATAGTCCAGCGCTCCCCACAACGATCCCTGATTCAATCTACAAGTATCAAGCCGGGATTCTTGATGATTTGCTTACCCAAGTGTACTCAGCGTGACAGTACAGTCCTCCAACAGCCATTAATAACACTCTATGGTAATTAAATTTGTGCATTTATTAGTTTTGAAAATGTTGTTTCCATTTTTTCATAACTTGCATATCATTAACATGTCTATTGATCTTGTAATTTCCACAACTACATGACTTTTCCTTCTTTGTGTTGGAATTTCAATGTTGAAATGTATATGTCTGCTGTTAATATAAGTCCATCATCGTCTTCTCCAGTATCCAGCGCCATTCTAGTCCTCTTGTAGACCACGCGACCACTTTTCAGCTTTGCCATTGCAGGCTTTGCTTTTTCTATGTAAGTCTATAAGACTAAGAATGAGACTCTATATATACCAACGTTTACAGTAGAAGACAGCAGTAAGTTTTTTTTTTAAAAAAACACTACACATAAATATAGAATAGATTAAGGAACACAAATTTAGCTTGGAGTGCTTCTTTAAACAGAATGATGGCTAATTAGAAAGAGAAGTCATTGATATAATTGAAGTGTCAGAGAAATCTTGAGTGTCTGCTGAAACAAACCTTCTTTTGAGCATATTGAAGCCCATGGCATGAGCCCAGAACTACAAGACCCAACTACTGGTTATATAAAATAAATAACAATATTCATATGGATTAAGCAAACAAATCCAAACTACACAATTGAGACAATTACTCCGAATGCATATTAAAAAATAGGAGGAATGGAGTGAGGAATGCAAAAAATATTTTATTTAAGTGCAGTGGCAGATTAAAACACCAATGGTTTACAGGAAAAAGAGAAAGCTGTTAGGAGATGGTACCATTGTTACATCTATGCACGTGGTTCACAACAACAGGGTATTGCAAGTAGCCCATAAGAGAAGTTAAAGTGCACAAATAATAGAGAATTATAATGGACACCTGTAACCACCAATATGTAGGGGCCACAACGCGATGGATAGCAAAAATACACATACAAGTGTATGGGTGGCACAAAGGGTTAACAGGCACCAATTAGTCAGCATGGATGCAGTCCCAGGAACAGGCTCCCCAACGTACGTTTCACATTGTTTGGTGACAGAGCAGCTTCATCGGGAGAAAAGACAGTAGTACCGGGATATGTTGTGTGCTGCTTTTAAATCTGCCGTCGGTCATATAATAGAAATCACCAGAGCTCTCTGGTACATACAATGTGGAATGGGAAACAATGCGTTTGGTCTTCACATGTCATTGTCCGGTACTTAAAACTGACCCTATTTTGGTGAACTCTCTTACGGACGCACCTCTTATGACCTCTAGGAAGACACGTAATTTATGTGATATCTTGGTATGCATAGATGTAACAATGTTATAGTCAGTGTGTTGTCTATCCCATCTCCTAACATCTTTCTCTTTTTCCTGTAAACCATTGGTGTTTTAATCTGCCACTGCACTTGAATAAAATATTTTTTGCATCCATCACTCCATTCCTCCTGTTTTTTAATTGGTTATATAAAATGGCTCTGTCCTAACTTAAAATATGTTTTATCTACAAAACAAAACAGGATAAGGAACACCTACAGGTCTATAGTGCAGACACCCTGTGTCATCTTAAGCGGGCTTTACATGCTACGATATTTCTAGCAATTGCTAGCGATATCATACGCAAAAGCACCCACCCCCGTCGTGCATGCGATATCGTGTGATCGCTGCCACAGCGAACATTATCGCTACGGCAGCGTCACATGCACTTACCTGGTCGTCGGCGTCGCTGTGACTGCTGAACAATCCCTCCCTCAAGAGGGAGGTGCGTTCGGCGTCATGGCGACGTCACCGTGACGTCATTAAGCGGCCAGCCAATCAAAGCGGAGGGACGGAGATGAGCGAGATGAAGATCCCGCCCACCTTCTTCCTTCCTCATTGCGGGCGGGACGCAGGTAAGGTGAGGTTCCTCGCTCCTGCGGTGTCACACACAGCGATGTGTGCTGCCGCAGAAACGAGGAACAACATGTTAAACAACCATTAACAATTTTTGGTTTTAGGACGACCTCTCCATGGTGAACGATTTTCACCACTTTGGAGGACGTTTACGGTCGCTGGTAAGTGTTACACGCTGCGATACCGTTAATGACGCCGGATGTGCGTCACTAACAACGTGACCCCGACGATAAAACATTAACGATATCGTAGCGTGTAAAGCCCCCTTTACCCTTGATCCATTGCTGCCAATATTGCTGGAGATGGACAGTGTAAAATCAAGAGCACAAAGGTGCAATACGGGCCCGTAGATTTATAATAATAGCATATTATGGATCCTTAGGGTATGTGCGCACTAGGCGTTTTTTTCACGCTGCGTTTTTATGTGCGTTTTTGTCTAAAAAAACGCACCCGCGGCTAAAAAACGCAGCAAAAACGCATGCGTTTTTGCCGCGATTTGGTGCGTTTTTTTGCTGCGTTTTTGCTCACTGCGTTTTTAATCAGTGCACAATGCCATTAAAGATTGTTGATGAAAAAAAAAAAGGTCTGATGTCATTTCCTTCTTCAAAATGTTCATTGTATGCAGGAGAGCAGACAGCTGCAGAACTAGTGTATGCAGGAGAGCAGACAGCAGCTGCAGAACTACAAGTCTCAGCATCCTCCATTCACTAGTGTATGGAGGAGAGCAGACAGCAGCTGCAGAACTACAAGTCTCAGCATCCTCCATTCACTAGTGTATGCAGGAGAGCAGACAGCAGCTGCAGAACTACAAGTCTCAGCATCCTCCATTCACTAGTGTATGCAGGAGAGCAGACAGCAGCTGCAGAACTACAAGTCTCAGCATCCTCCATTCACTAGTGTATGCAGGAGAGCAGACAGCAGCTGCAGAACTACAAGTCTCAGCATCCTCCATTCACTAGTGTATGGAGGAGAGCAGACAGCAGCTGCAGAACTACAAGTCTCAGCATCCTCCATTCACTAGTGTATGCAGGAGAGCAGACAGCAGCTGCAGAACTACAAGTCTCAGCATCCTCCATTCACTAGTGTATGCAGGAGAGCAGACAGCAGCTGCAGAACTACAAGTCTCAGCATCCTCCATTCACTAGTGTATGCAGGAGAGCAGACAGCAGCTGCAGAACTACAAGTCTCAGCATCCTCCATTCACTAGTGTATGCAGGAGAGCAGACAGCAGCTGCAGAACTACAAGGCTCAGCATCCTCCATCCAGGACTGTATGCAGTTTTTTGCCCAAAAAGAAAAAAAAAATGACATGGGCTTCGCCATATTTTTGTATGCTAGCCGGGTACAGCAGGCAGGTACGGGCTGCCCCCAACCCCCAGCTGCCTATTTATACCCGGCTGGCAACCAAAAATATAGAGAAGCCCTTTTTTTTTAATTATTTCATGAAATAATTAAAAAAAAAAAATGACGTGGGCTTCGCCTAATTTTTGAGTCCAGCCGGGTACAACTAGGCAGCTGGGGATTGGAATCCACAGTGAAGGGTGCCCAAGCTTTCTGGGCACCCCCACTGCGAATTGCAGTCCGCAGCCACCCCAGAAAATGGCGCTTTCATAGAAGCGCCATCTTCTGGCGCTGTATCCAACTCTTCCAGCTGCCCTGAAGCCGGGTGGCTAGCCGGGTAATAATGGAGTTAGGGCTAGCTGTATATTATCAGCTAGCCCTAAGCCCGAAATTCATGGTGTCACGCCAATATTAGACATGGCCACCATGAATTTCTAGTAATGATAAAAAAAACCACAACACACAGAAAAATATTTTTATTAGAAATAAAACACAACACAATTAGTGACTCCATCTTTATTGAAATAAACCCCCCTCCGCAGTAATCCTGGGACAGGGTCCCGCGCCGTCCAATCCGGATCCAATATCATCTGATCGGTTTGCTGGAAGGCAAAGCGATCAGATGATGTGTCAGGATCAAGTGCCTGAATCACATCATACATCAGCTGATTGTATAAAAGCCGATTATACAATCAGCTGATGCATCAGTGCCAAAAAAAAAATAAAAAAATAAATACTCACTTATGTGCTGTGGTGATTACCGGCAGCTCCTAGAGCGATCGATTGGACAGGAGTCTGATCCTATACGATCGCTGCCGGAGCTGCCGGTAATCAGCTGATGAAGTCCCCTGACGGCAGGATCAGCTGATAGCCGGCCGGGCGCGAAAAAGCCGGCGACACCGCGATCAGCTGATGCGTCAGGTGACTGCATCAGGTGATCCACCGCCAGGTCCTGCAAGCAAGGTCCTGCCCCGGGGAGACTGCACACAGCCAGAGCGGCGGGACCGGGAGGAGATAGGAGCGGGCATGGCACCGGGACCCTGCGGACAGGTGAGTATATGACATTTTTTTTTTTTCTACTGTTCACTTTGTTTTTCGCCGCTGCCTCCACCTCCCGCCCAGACATGGCGCCGCACGGAGCTGACATGGCACCGGACGGGAGGTGGACGCAGCGGTGACGGTACCGGGAGGATTCATGCTTCTGTGTTTACCAACAGAAGGAATCCTCTTCCTGTACACGTCACTGTAGTGCCCATCCCTTGCATTTATAGCTGCGTTTTTAGTCATAGAAACGCGGCTATATGCGTTTTTCATTGCGTTTTTAACATCTCATTGAATTCAATGAGTGAAAAACGCAGTGGAAAAACGCAGAAATAATTGACATGCTGCGTTTTTGTGGTCACCACAAAAACGCAGCTAAAAAAAAACGCTGTGTGCGGACAGCACTTATGAAAACCCATTGACATTGCTGGGGAAGCAATGTCACTGCGTTTTCAGCACAAAAACGCGGTAAAAAACGCCGCTAAAAACGCGGCAAAAACGCCTAGTGCGCACAAGGCCTTATAATTAGTGATGGGCAAATAGTAACGATTTGTGTTCGGATTATTTGTAACAACTCCCAAAGTACTACTCCGGTATTCATCACGAATAACGACTCTAACGAAAGTCAGTGGGGAAACGGAGCATTTTGTTTTTCATGATGAATACTGGAATAGTACTCGGTATTCGGTAAGCATTATCCGAACACGAATAGTTACTATTCGTCTATCACTAATTATATAACGTGAAATGTGCATAAGCCCTAAATGTCACAAATCAGCAGAATCTGTGTTTTCTGTTTTAATTAAATGAAAATTGGAATGATCCCAGGTTGAGGGAGGATGGATTGCGGAATGCATTCCTTTTCTTTGACATTCTGTCCCTTTTTGGTATCACAGAAAGAATAGTCCTGTTAAATTATGAACACAGTTTTGCCTATTAAACAAAAAGTTTTTGCTAGAATTCTAGTGTTAAAACGGATTAAAACTGTCGCAAACTTTGCAGCTTTTATCACTGTTGTGCCAACTTTGTCAACTTCTTGAAAAATGGTTCGAGCTTAGATTGTGGTAGAGTGAGTAGACTACGGAGTACATCACAGGTGAGGCAAAGTATGACAGAAATGTTCTCGGGTCAATGACTGGAGTACATATCGTATGTTAATGCATGGCAACTAGAAAATGCACCAAATTATTTCAGAGGTTTATTCCACTTAATGAATTATGTGCTTCTTATTCCAGCAGACCCTAATTTAACGCCTATCCTAATAAACTGGATTGTACTCCGATAGTATGCAATTTCATCCTATTTAGCAAGCAGTTAAAGCCACCATACACATAAAGAGGCTGACAGCCAAACAATGCTTTGGCTAATCATTCAGCTGGGAGCCATCTTTGCCGGCTCTGCCATGTATACTCTATGACGGAGCTTATCCCCGTGAGAACAGACAACAGCAGTCCAAAATCGGACATGTTGGATTTGTATCCCCCCCCCCACAACAAGTTATTGTCTAGGGCCCCAATACAAATTGGTGTTCATATTGGCGGATTTGGCAGACAGAAGTCTAATATGTATGGGGCCCTTTACATCGATTACTTTCCTATGTTCATTGATGAACATGAAGCTCACGGTGAATGTCTATACTATAGTAGTTTACCAGTGCTGACCTTTTTGCGTAGAATGAAAAGCAGTTTGGGTCCCTGTTAAGTGCTCATTTTTGTTATTCAGACCAGTCATCTACTTTAATTGCTGATGTGTTGAAATAAGTAATTGCCTGGTGACAAGTAAGGCTAAAGAATACCATGGTTTTAGTGGAGAAATAGAAAAAAAAAAAGAAAGTGAGCAAGTTAATATCAATTGCATTTTGATGTCCCACTCTGCCCGCTTGTTCCACTAATCACTAGGATTGTGTGACGTGAGGCAAGTGTGGAGTCATATAGGCATCCAACAACCTACAGCTTTCCATTTCTCACATATTCCCATAAATTCACAAATCCTTCTCATCAGAAACGAAAGCTAAGAGCTCACGTTCAGAGTTCATCACAGTCATTCATTGTGAAACTAAACAGCTGCTGGCCTGTGCTGCTTGGTCATAGAGCTTTTTCCTGATAAAGTTTATACACTGGTATTTTATTCAGAAAAGAAAGAAATATATTGTGATATATTTATTTATATTTTGTCTGCCAATATGAAGATAGCGCACCTTATCGAGTTCATGCTGCAAATAGCTATAGGTAACTATATAAATGGTGGTTGTTCATAGCTTTCCCCAGAATTAATACTGGCCAAGCAGGTTACATTTGTAAGACAGCGGTCGTATTAAATGGAAGAAGACTGCATATTTGATCTGTAGAATGCACTATAAAAGAAAGAAAACTTTTTTTTTTGCATGTGTTTTCTCTTTCTAAGGACCATTAGTTTCCATGTTTGCACTTAATTTTAAGAGGGGTTGTTTTTTTGAAGGGGCTTGATGACTTCTAGTTTTCATTGATGGTGTAAAGACGCATGCAGGTACTTTTTTCTGTAGGGCGGGGGTCCCCAACCACCGGTCTGCGGGCCAGGACCGGGCCATTGGTTTTTTTTTGGCCATCCGCAGCACCACTGCAGACCAGCATTAAAAACTAACAGTGTGTTCTGCGGCGGCTCAAAGCACACTTTGTGGGGTGGATGCTGCCCACTGCCCCGCATAATGTTCTCTGTCAGGAGCTGTGACATTTAAAGCTTCACGGCTCTCGGCAGAGAACATTATGTGGGGTGTGCTGGTGGGCTGGCCTCAGTAGATGCGGCTCCTGGCACAAGACATTATGTGGGGTGCAGTGGGGCAGGTCACCGATCTGACCACAATGTTGTGGCTCCTGGCATAGCTCCTGGCGAAGAGCGGGTCTACAGCACTGTACACCGAGGTCCCGCCAGCACCCCCTGGTCTACAAGGCTGTTTGGTGTATAGCGCTGCTAACTAGCAGTGCTGTACACTGAGGCTCAATGTACAGTGCTGCTACTCTACTTGCAAAATTTGCTCAGATAGGAGCAGAGACAAGAATGTTATATGTGTCCAGCCCTCTTTCCCCTCCTGCTAGCTGTATGTTCCCCATAACCTCACCCCCATGTGACTAAAGCTCTGTAAAGCCCCACCCATACCCCACCCTGCCGCGTTATGAAAAAATAGTCTTGCTTGAAGACACTCCCGGGTGACAAAAAAGGTTAGGGACCACTGCTCTAGGGCATTTACACTGATGAAAAAAATACTAATAGCTTTGCTACATTATCAATTGTGGTTTTTTTGTTTCAGAAATCCTATTTTTCAAGGAAAAACCTACATTTTTCAGTAATGTAAAAAATGAAGTGTCCATCCATATGTATAAGGTTGCACTTTTCCCTTACATTTCACACAAAGCTGATGAATACTGCACAGTATACACTGGTCAGATATAACAAATCCTGAGGGTATGTGCACACAACATCTTCTTTGCTGGTCTGCTCCATAACCCGCCTGAACAAGACCTAAAGAAATGCTAAAACCAATGAACGTATGCACCACAATGTAAACATGACTTGCTGTTCAGTCTTTTGAGCTTCTGTTAACCACACAAGGCTTATAACGCCACAAAGCAGTCACAAGAGGAACCTGACCATTCGGCAGGCGGCTTCCACTTGGAATCCACTCACAATTTTATACATGCAAATGAACAAAAAAAAGTACTCTTGGCAAAACCACCACAAAGTAAGTCTGAAATAACACCTTCACAATCTGTGAGGTCAGACCAGATGGCTAGGCTTGACTACCCATGCATAGTTATGAGCTTTGATTGTCCATCACCAGGCCCAGACTGGTCACCTGCCGAAACGATTAGATTAGAAGTGAGCGGCGCTGTCCAAATCCACAGTGGGCCGCCAGCTCCTGCTCCTACATCACCCTTGCGTGCCACTGTAGAGCACACAAAACCCTGCTGTAAGATACACCGCTGGCCATCAGGATGTTTGGTGGTGTCGGCACTAAAGATTCTTCAATTTCCAAGCTCCAGTCTTCCACTGCCTGTCATCACTGGAGAATGAAGCTTTTGCTTTATTTGGTATCATTGCACAGCTGGACAGGGGCACAGAGGGTGAGGAATTAAAAATACAACTTAAGAAGAAACAGCTTGGAGTCCACTGAAATGGGGCTGGAGCATAACACTGTCAGTGAGAGGAGTCTAATAATTAGAGGTTTTAATAATTATTGGGAGTAACCTTGATGGAGATGAACACTGGATGTCGTGCGTATTCATAACAATGTTTTACTGACCTGTTTATAATGTGGTTTGTGCAGTAATAATTGTGTATATTTGTGCTAATAATATCTTATAATTGTATGCACTGTGCTCGTGTGACGTGTGCTCTGTGATTATGGGACATGTGCGCTATGCTTATGTTACGAGTGCATTGTACTTGTGTTACATGGTATGTGCTCGTGTGAGCGTTTTGCTTGTGCAACATGTACATAGTGCTTGTTGTGCTCATGTGTCGTGTGTGCTGTGTGTTGTGTACTCTGGTTGTGTGATATGTATCTTGTGCTTTTGTGACATTGTGCTTGTGTGTCATGTGTGCTGTGCTTGTGTACATGGTATGTGCTTGTGTGAGCGTTTTGCTTGTGAAACATGTACATAGTGATGTTGGGTTCATGTGACATCTGCGCTGAGTGGCATGTACACTGGTTGTTCAATGTGTGCACTGTGCTTGTGTGTCCTGTGCTGTGCTTGTGTCATGTGTACTGTGCTTGTTTGATGCACATATAGTGTTTGTGGGATGTGTGCGCTGTGCTTGTGTGCCCTATCTGCTTATCTGATTCATACATAGTGCTTTTGTGTCATGTGTGCTTTTCTGATACATACATAGTGCTCATAGTGCTTGTGTGATGTGTGCGCGAGTTTGTGTGTCCTGTGTACTGTGCTTGTCTGATGCATTCATAGTGCTTGTGTGATGTGTGGACTGTGCTTGTGTATACTGTGTGCTGTGCTTGTCTGATGCACACATAGTGCTTGTGGGATGTGTGCGCTGTGCTTGTGTGCCCTATCTGCTTATCTGATTCATACATAGTGCTTTTGTGTCATGTGTGCTTTTCTGATGCATACATAGTGCTCATAGTGCTTGTGTGATGTGTGCGCGAGTTTGTGTGTCCTGTGTACTGTGCTTGTCTGATGCATTCATAGTGCTTGTGTGATGTGTGCACTGTGCTTGTGTATACTGTGTGCTGTGCTTGTCTGATGCATACATAGTGCTTGTGTGATGTGTGCACTGTGCTTGTGTGATGTACGTGTGTGATGGTTACATACTGATTGTGTCACGTGCTTCTCTAATGCCTGTGCAATACGGTTTATATACAAAGTGTGCAGCGTTATTAGGGAAATTAGTATTTTGGCCACATGATACTTTTTATACATGTTGTCCTACTCCAAGCTGTATAGGCTTGAGAGCCAACTACCAATTAAGAAAATCAGGTGATGTGCATCTCTGTAATGAGGAGGTGTGTGGTGTAATGACATCAACACCCTATATAAGGTGTGCTTAATTATTAGGCAACTTCCTTTACTTTGGCAAAATGGGTCAGAAGAGAGATTTGACAGGCTCTGAAAAGTCCAAAATTGTGAGATGTCTTGCAGAGGGATGCAGCAGTCTTGAAATTGCCAAACTTGTGATGCGTGATCACCGAACAATCAAGCGCGTTCATGACAAATAGCCAACAGGGTCGCAAGAAGCGTGTTGGGCAAAAAAGGCGCAAAACAACTGCCCATGAATTGAGGAAAATCAAGCGTGAAGCTGCCAAGATGCCATTTGCCACCAGTTTGGCCATATTTCAGAGCTGCAACGTTACTGGAGTATCAAAAAGCACAAGGTGTGCCATACTCAGGGACATGGCCAAGGTAAGGAAAGCTGAAAACTGACCACCTTTGAACAAGAAATATAAGATAAAACATCAAGACTGGGCCAAGAAATATATTAATATAGAATAGAGAAACTTCGGCACACGTGGAAGAATAGAGGAAAATTTGCTTGAATTTAATGTCTTTATTTTGTGAAAAAAAGGGGTAACAAAAGAACGTCCCTCATACCACCGACGTTTCGGCGTGTAGCCTTTATCTGGGTGATAGGGATCTGTGTAAAAGGATTTTCACAATTATATAGTTCAAAGTGAAAATATGGGTACTTTGTAACAAATGAAATCAAAATCACAATATAAAGGTAAACATAATGACAACAGGTATTATTTTCGATTACAATGCGTACCTAGCAAAGACAATAACGATGAAGAGAAAACACTGAAAAATACGTTTCGTGTTGAATCAAAGAGGCTCTAAAAGAGATGGAAAATATAATGAGGATAACATCCATATTCTAGATGCATTACATGCATAATAAAGTGATGGGATTCAGAAAATTCAAGTTGACCTTATGACCCCTAGGGGTCAGTCCAGGGCTTCAAACAGAAAGAAAAAGAGAGAAAAATAAAATGTATATAAACTCTTTAGTGGTATATGTATGCACGCATATAGACTGCTGAATAGGAGAGTGTTTCAGATTGTTACCTCCTTTGCGCTGGGGGGACTGTGTGAAAGGCCCTATCGATCCACCAGGATCACTATTCTTGTGAGATGCCAAATGAAAGGATATAATATCCCTTGTAGAAATATATTAAGACTGATTTTTCAAAGGTTTTATGGACTGATGAAATGAGAGTGACTCTTGATGGGCCAGATGGCTGGGCCAGAGGCTGGATCAGTAAAGGGCAGAGAGCTCCATTCGGACTCAGACGCCAGCAAGGTGGAGGTGGGGTACTGGTATGGGCTGGTACCAAAGATGAACTTGTGGGACCTTTTTGGGTGGAAGATGGAGTGAAGCTCAACTCCCAGACCTGCTGCCAGTTTCTGGAAGACAACTCCTTCAAGCAGTGGTACAGGAAGAAGTCGGTATCGTTCAAAAAAAACATGATTTTCATGCAAGACAATGGTCCTTCACATGCATCCAAATACTCCACAGCGTGGCTGGCCAGTAAAGGTCTAAAAGATGAAAAAATAATGACATGGCCCCCTTGTTCACCTGATCTGAACCCCATAGAGAACCTGTGGTCCCTCATAAAATGTGAGATCTACAGGGAGGGAAAACAGTACACCTCTCGGAACAGTGACGGGAGGCTGTGGTGGCTGCTGCACGCAATGTTGATTGTAAACAGATCACGCAACTGACAGAATCTATGGATGGTAGGCTGTTGAGTGTCATCATAAAGAAAGGTGGCTATATTGGTTACTAATTTTTTTGGGTTATTTTATTGCATGTCAGAAATATTCATTTCTAAATTTTGTGCAGTTATATTGGTTTACCAGGTGAAAATAAACAAGTGAGATGGGAATATATTTGGTTTTTCTTAAGTTGCCTAATAATTCTGCACAGTAGTTACCTGCACAAATAGATATCCTCCTAAGATAGCCAAATCTAAAAAATAACCCTACTCCAACTTCCAAAAATATTAAGCTTTGATATTTATGAGTCATTTGGGTTGAAAACATAGTTGTTGATCAATTATAAAAAAAAATCCTCTAAAATACAACTTGCCTAATAATTCTGCACACGGTGTATATACACTTTACTATATACAGTACAGTGCCTTCTGAAATTATTTGACCCCTTTGAATTTTTCAACCTTTTCCCACATTTCAGGCTTCAAACATAAAGATAAAAAATGTTTATTTTATGGTGAAGAGTCAACAACAAGTGGGACATAACTGTGAAGTTGAACGACATGTATTGCTTATTTTAAACTTTTATAAAAAATAATAAACTGTAAAGTGTGGCATGCAATATTATTCGGCCCCTTTACGTTAATACTTTGTAGCTCCACCTTTTGCTGCGATTACAGCTGCAAGTCGCCTGGGGTATGTGTCTATCAGTTTTGCATATCAAGAGACTGAAATTCTTGCCCATTCTTCCTTTGCAAATAGCTCGAGCTGAGTGAGGTTGGATGCAGAGCGTTTGTGAGCATCAGTTTTCAGCTCTTTCCACAGATTCTCCATTGGATTCAGGTCTAGACTTTGACTTGGCCATTCTAACACCTGGATACGTTTATTTGTGAACCATTCCATTGTAGATTTTGCCTTATGTTTGGAATCATTGTCTTGTTGAAAGACAAATCTCTGTCCCAGTCTCAAGTCTTTTACAGACTTCAACAGGTTTTCTTCAAGAACGGTTCTGTATTTGGCTCCATCCATCTTCCCATCATTTTTACCCATCTTCCCTGTCCCTGCTGAAGTAAAGCAGGTCCAAACCATGATGCTGCCACCACCATGTTTGACAGTGGGGATGGTGTGTTCAGTGTGATGAGCTGTACTGCTTTTATGCCAAACATATTATTTGGCATTGTGCCCAAAAAGTTCGATTTTGGTTTCATCTGACCAGGTCACCTTCTTCCACATGTTTGGTGTGTCTCCCAGGTGGCTTGTGGTAAACTTTAAACAACACTTTTTATGAATATCTTTGAGAAATGGCTTTCTTCTTGCCACTCTTTCATAAAGGCCAGATTTGAGCAGTGTACGACAGATTGTTGTCCTATGGACAGACTCTCCCACCTCAGCTGTAGATCTCTGCAGTTCATCCAGAGTGATCATGGGCCTCTTGGCTGCATCTCTGATCAGTCTTCTCCTTGTTTGACTAGAAATTTCTGAGGGACGGACGGGTTTTGGTAGATTTGCAGTGGTATGATACTCCTTCCATTTCAATATGATTGCTTGCACAGTGCTTCTTGGGATGTTTAAAGTTGTGGAAATCTTTTTGTAACAAAATCCGACTTTAAACTTCTCCACAACAGTATCACGGACCTGCCTGTTGTGTTCCTTGGTCTTCATGATGTTCTCTGTGCTTTAAACAGAACACTGAGACTATCACAGAGCAGGTGCATTTATACGGAGACTAGATTACACAGAGGTGGCTTATATTTATCATCATCAGTCATTAAGGACAACATTGGATCATTCAGAGATCCTCAATGAACTTCTGGAGTGAGTTTGCTGCACTGAAAGTAAAGGGGCCGAGTAATTTTGCACGCCACAATTTGCAGTTTATTCTT
Source organism: Anomaloglossus baeobatrachus (assembly GCF_048569485.1). Taxonomy (NCBI): domain Eukaryota; kingdom Metazoa; phylum Chordata; class Amphibia; order Anura; family Aromobatidae; genus Anomaloglossus; species Anomaloglossus baeobatrachus. Next base: position 509,831,827 of record NC_134355.1, read on the forward strand.
TTTTTTACAAAAGTTTAAAATAAGCAATACATTTCGCTCAACTTCACAATTGTGTCCTACTTGTTGTTGATTCTTCACCATAACATTAAAATTTTTATCTGTATGTTTGAAGCCCGAAACGTGGGAAAAGTTTGAAACATTCAAGGGGGCCGAATACTTTTGCAAGGCAGTGTGTGTATATATGATCACACATACTATATATATATATATATATATATATATATATATATATATATATATATATATATATATATATATATATATATATAGTATGTGTGATCATTTTGCATTATGAACAGTTTGGTGCGTTGATACATTATATTCCAGTGAATATTGACCTGACCTACAAGACTTTTCGTTGCATGCTGTATGTACTCAAATATACTGATACACAGTGAGTGGATAAATGATATCACCAGTCTGTAAGCTGTCAGTAGGTAATGTCCTGTAATATTGTGTGCCGTTCCTGTCCAGTAATTGTACTTAGCCTATCTTATAGCAGAGCTTTGCTCAGAAATCATTTGGTTTCACGTTAGCCCTTAGTCATAGTGTTTAGCATGGCAGGTCACGTCACTGCACGGATAGGGCTGAATCATGGCAGGATTCCAGGCTCATAGCATAGGTACTGCATGAGATGAACAGTATACGCAGGCCTTCCTTCCCACACTCCCATGTCGGATGCATATGGCATGGACATGCATCTGTGTTTTTCTGGGCATTTTCCAGCTGCCTTTGGAGAAGATTAAACAGGAAATTGATGCCACAGGGTAAATATTCATTCTTCCCAGTCTCCCTTAGAAAACAAGGCCAGGATTGCTGTGGCTAGACTGACTTCCTCCGCCATGCATCTGTTTCTCCACTCTTCAAACTATCAGGAAGTTCTAATGTCTGTTTTACTTTCCAGCAGTGGACGAGTCCTTCGAGTCTTTCTCTTTCCTTACAAGTAAAATATATCTTTGTACCGTGTTAGCCAGTAGAGATAAAAAAATTGTTTAAAAGAACAGAGAGTCCTCAGTGGTTGATACCTTTTAATGGCTAACTGAAAAGATGGTAATAATTGCAAGCTTTCGAGACTACTCAGGTCTCTTCATCAGGCATGGTATAACATGGTATAATCTCTTCAGATTTTGTGTTATACCATGCCTGATGAAGAGACCTGAGTAGTCTCGAAAGCTTGCAATTATTACCATCTTTTCAGTTAGCCATTAAAAGGTATCAACCACTGAGGACTCTCTGTTCTTTCCTTACAGTAATTCATGGGTGTAATGAGGAGAATGAAACTGCTGTCTCACGTACAGTCATTCCCATTAGCTGTGGCGGGTTCCCTTCTGAGTCAGCCGCACTCACTTTTTCGTCCACACCTGTCCAGTCACGCACCCATCATGCACAATAATGTTCCTGGAATGCTAAGTCCAAAGTGAATGCACTAACCCAGTAATACATTCCTTTCTTCATTTAGCATATTCTCTTTAACACTTTCAGTGCTGCATTGTCATAAATCTCCCAAATTTAGAAATCACATAAAGCAAAGTTGCCACAAAATCCTATTTTATTAAAAGCACACTTCGAATTAAACAGTTACAAGAAATGTAAGATTATGTCCGCACGCTGTAGTTTTCTGTTCACCACAAAACTGCACCATGTGGCCCAAAAACGCATCCAGAAACGAATGCGGTTTCCATACGTTTTTCAGCATTTTTGACAGTGTTTTTTTTTGTTTTTTTTTATAATTCAATGGGTGAAAAATAATGATGGCCATACCCGAAGTGTAAAGTGTGGACACACGCGGATTCAAAAGTCTACGGGTTCCGAACCCAGGCACGGAGTTCTCAGGGAACTGTGTGTAATGAACAGGATCCAGTAACTCAGGAATAAAAAAAAAAAAGGAAAAAGAACACATTAGAATAAAGCAAGCGCATTATACTTACCGAGTCTTCCGCACGGTTGTAACACTGCCTTCCGGCCACTCACTCTTCTTCTGGGGCCACTCATTATTGCTCATCTATATGCACTGCTTTCCCCACCCACCAGCTGTCCCTGCGTCTGTGATTGGCTGCAGTCAGATATGCTCCCAGCCTGTGTGACAGCGTATCTGACTACAACTAATCACAAACCCTGTCTGCGGTTCACTATCGTGGTGTAAAACTAAATAAATTAAAAAAAATTGGCGTAGGGTCCCCCAGTATTATGATACCCAGCACACATAAAGCATACGGCTACAGGCTGCTGCCCCCAGCCATGCGCTTATCGTGGGTGGCTGTGTATCAAAATAAGAAGAACTGCATGCGTCTTTTTTTTTATTATTATTATTTGATACCTAGCCATGATAAAGCCTGACAGCTGGAGGTTGGTATTATCAAGCTGAGGTGACTCATGCTTATTGGTGTTACGGTTGCTGCGAGCACTGGAGACTATGTCCAGATTTCTTGCTACTGCACATGTGCGAGCGCTGGAGACTAAGTCCAGATTTCTTGCTACTGCACATGTGCGAGCGCTGGAGACTAAGTCCAGATTTCTTGCTACTGCACATGTGCGAGCGCTGGAGACTAAGTCCAGATTTCTTGCTACTGCACATGTGCGAGCGCCGGAGACTAAGTCCAATCTTGGAGCCATTGCACATGTGCGGGTGACATCATCGCTGACACGAGGTCACATGTCTCTGACACCTTCTATGCCGATTGGTCGCTGGTCATGTGCTTGTGACGTCTTGCTCGGTGATAGGCCAGCATGACGTCACTCCTGTCGTTCTGGCAGCGGATTGGCTCTGGTGTCCTCCATCTTGGATGAGGCACAGAGTCTATATAAGACCCTGACACACGCCGCATGGTGCTCAGTCCTCTTGGTTCATGCATATGAGTAGACGCTCTGTGCGCGTTCCTCTAGGCATTCCTCTGTCTATGCTAGGTGAGCGCTACCGGCAGGGTAGCGTTCTTATACCTTACAGCTTCGGCTGCTGTCCGTATCCTTACCTCTTAGGGGAGCGGACATAGGCAGGTGCCTGAGGCACATGGTCTGGCTGGGCCTTGTGATTCTACTCGTAGGTGGACGTTGCCGCTAGGGTAACGTTCCTTATACTGCGTCTGGCAGTTGTTCGTATCCTCGCACACTAGGGGAGCGAACAGAGGTAGGAGCTTTGTGCGGCTTACGCTGCTGTTCGTCTCTTTTGCACCACTAGAAGAGCGGACCTAGGCAGGTGCCATATCTAGTGGTTCGTGTCCTCGCACACTAGTGGAGCGAACGCAGGTAGGAGCTTTGTGCGGCTTACGCTGCTGTTCGTCTCTTTTGCACCACTAGAAGAGCGGACCTAGGTAGGTGCCATTTCGCACACATTGCCTTTGTCTCTGTGATTATTAACAGAGATCATTCCACACACCCTCCAAGTAAGGGAGGAATTGCTTTACTTACTTATTATATCCTTCTGTGAGTTAACAGAGGTATTGCACTCTGCCATAGTCTGCAGCAAAGTCTTTGCACGGTGGACCCTGACTGTCTGATACTCCTTTCGGTTATTATCAGACAGCCCCCCGTAACATTAGGACTGAGCCAAGGGTCTGGCAGTTATGGCAGAATATCAGCAGTTACACCGTTACATACAAGTACTTGAGTCACGGCTCAAGAGTATAGAGGATAAACCTCAGACCATGGTGACATCTGCACATGATCCTCGACTTGCTCTGCCAAACAGATATTCTGGCGATGCCAGATCATGTCGTGGTTTCATTAGTCAGTGTCAGATACACCTAGAGGTCAACTCTTCTCGCTTCTCTACGGAGAGGTCCAGAGTAGGCTTTATCATCTCCTTACTTCAGGACAAAGCCTTAGAATGGGCAACTCCCCTATGGGAGCGCTCTGATGTGGTTACTCTGAGACATCAAGACTTTCTTGATGCTCTTAAGGCGGTATTCATGGGTCCGCAGGTTACCCATGATGCGGCCCTGAGACTGTTAGATCTATCTCAGGGTTCGTTATCCACTAGTTCTTATGCCATTGCTTTTAGAACTCTGGTGGCAGAACTAGATTGGCCAGAGAAGGTGTTGATTCCTATCTTCTGGAGAGGGTTGGCAGGCTATGTCAAGGATGCCCTTGCTACTCGTGAGGTCCCTGCTTCTCTGGAGGACTTGATCACAGTAGCAACGAGGATCGATGTACGCCATAAGGAACGTAGACTCGAGGTCTCTTCCTCACGCCCTAAGCATCGGGCTATTCCAGTTGTTGAGGGTCCACTACCATCTTCCTCAGCATCTGAAACATCTCCCACTCCTATGGAGTTAGGTCATACGTTCTCCAGACTACGCAAGTCTGGTCCTCCTATATGTTACGTATGTCGTCAGGCTGGGCACTATGCCAACAAGTGTCCTAGTCGTCAGGGAAACTCCCTGGCCTAGTAACCATTAGAGGGGGGTTACTAGAGACGTCTTCTGCACCCTCTAAGTGTTGTATCCCAGGTCAGCTCTCGTTATCTGAGAATACATGGCCTATTATGGCTTTTGTGGATTCCGGAGCTGACGGGATTTTTGTGTCCTCAGGATTTGTAAAGGGACACAATATTCCCTCTATCATGTTAGAGGCGCCTATTCCTGTCCGTGTTGTTAATGGAACTATGTTGTCTGACTCCATTACATTGAGGACAGTTCCCTTGCGCCTTTCCCTGTCTCAGGGTCACATAGAGGAGATTTCTTTTCTTGTTTTACCTGAGGGTATAGACGATGTCCTTCTGGGTCTTCCATGGCTTCGGACTCATGCTCCTCACATTGACTGGGAGTCTGACAGCATTATTAGTTGGGGTTCGAAATGTCAGTCCCGATGTCTTCCCTTACCACCTAAGGTCGTTGCGGTTGCATCAACTGATCTCTCTCCCATACCTACACCCTATTTGGATTTCGCTGACGTGTTCTCCAAACAGGGTGCTGAGGTTCTTCCACCCCATAGGCCGTATGACTGTGCCATAGACCTTATCCCAGGTTCGGTTCCACCTAAAGGCAGGGTTTACCCCCTGTCGATACCTGAGTCGGAGGCCATGTCGACCTATATAAGAGAGAGCTTAGAGAAGGGGTTCATTCGTAAGTCTGTCTCTCCCGCGGGAGCTGGGTTTTTCTTTGTTCGGAAGAAAGAGGGTGATTTGCGTCCCTGCATAGATTACAGGGGTCTCAACGCAATCACAATAAAGAACAAATACCCATTACCTTTAATTTCGGAGCTCTTTGACAGACTGAGAGGAGCTCAAGTTTTTACGAAGTTGGATCTGCGGGGTGCGTATAACTTGGTACGAATTCGAAAGGGTGACGAATGGAAGACCGCTTTTAACACCCGAGACGGTCACTATGAATACCTCGTCATGCCTTTTGGGTTATGTAATGCACCCGCAGTATTTCAGGACTTCGTAAACGATGTGTTCAGGGATTTACTGTTATCCTCAGTAGTGGTGTATCTGGACGACATTCTGATTTTTTCTCCTGATCTGGAGACTCATCGTCAGGATGTCGTTCGTGTCCTTTCCCGTTTAAGGGAGCACTCATTGTTTGCTAAACTCGAGAAATGTGTATTCGAGCAGTCCTCATTGCCTTTTTTGGGTTACATTATCTCACAAGAGGGTCTGGCTATGGATCCTGCGAAGCTCTCTGCTGTCCTGCAATGGTCCGAACCTCATTCCTTGAAGGCGGTGCAACGCTTCTTAGGATTCATAAATTATTACAGGCAGTTCATACCCCATTTTTCTACTTTGGTGGCCCCTTTGGTGGCCTTGACTAAGAAAGGTGCTAATCCCAAAGCCTGGTCTACTGAGACATCTCAGGCTTTTGAGGCAGTAAAAAGACACTTTTCAACTGCTCCCGTTCTTCAAAGACCCGATGAGAGTAAGCCCTTCCTCTTAGAGGTTGATGCCTCTTCAGTGGGTGCTGGTGCGGTCTTGTATCAAAAGAACGGTGCAGGTAGAAAAAGGCCGTGTTTCTTCTTTGCTAAAACCTTTTCACCGGCAGAGAGAAACTATACCATTGGGGATAGGGAACTGCTCGCTTTGAGATTAGCCTTGGAGGAGTGGCGTCACTTGCTGGAAGGAGCGAAACATCCTTTCCAGGTCTATACAGACCATAAGAATCTGACGTACTTACAAACCGCTCAGCGTCTGAATCCTCGCCAAGCCCGCTGGTCCTTGTTTTTCTCCCGCTTTCACTTCTCCATCAACTATTTGTCTGGGAGTAAGAATAACAAGGCAGACGCCCTGTCTCGCTCTATGCTTTCTACCCAGGAAGAGATTGACGAACCTCGTCTTATCCTTCCCTCCAGAGTTTTTCATACGCTCTCCCCTGTGACGTTAGACCAAATCCCACCGGGCAAGACCTTTGTTCCGCCTGATCGACAGAATGATATACTGTCATGGGCCCACACCTCAAAGGTGGGTGGGCATTTTGGTATTAGGCGGACACGAGAGTTACTGGAGAGGTGGTATTGGTGGCCACACTTAGCCAGCCACGTCAAGAGATATGTCGGTTCCTGCTACTCGTGTGCTCGCAACCGTCCATTACGGCAGAGACCGGCTGGGCTCTTGCATCCTTTACCAGTGCCAGATAGACCATGGGAGGTGGTAGGCATGGACTTTGTGGGTGATCTTCCATGTTCACAGGGACATAGATTTGTGTGGGTCATTACGGACCATTTCTCCCGGATGGTTCATCTCGTACCGTTATCGAGAATCCCATCTTCCAGGGTACTAGCCAAACTATTCCTCAAGCATGTCTTTAGGCTTCACGGGATGCCAGATCGTATCATTTGTGATAGAGGCCCGCAATTTACTTCCCGTTTCTGGCGAGAGCTTTGTAGCCTTCTGCAAATTGAGTTGAATCTCTCTTCGGCATACCATCCGGAGACTAATGGTTTGGTTGAACGTACCAATCAATCTATGATTATATACCTTCGACACTTTGTTGCTGAGAACCACGATAACTGGTCCTCCCTCCTACCCTGGGCAGAATTTGCCCTTAACAATTCGCTGGCTGAGGCCACTGGGCAGACACCGTTCGTACTCAATAATGGGCAACACCCTAGGGTACCGGTACCGTTTCCCGCTGCTGCACCTCCTCCTCTTGTGGCCGACTGGGCAACTAATGCCAGAGAGGTTTGGGATCGGACTCAAGAGTCGATCCAAGCAGCTAAGGACCGTATGAAGACGGTGTCCGATCGGTTTCGTCGCCCGGCTCCTGTCTTTTCTCCAGGAGACTTTGTGTGGCTCTCTGCAAAACACGTGAGACTTAGAGTGAGCTCTGTCAAATTTGCTCCTCGCTTCCTGGGTCCTTATGAGGTTCTTCGACAGGTAAATCCTGTAGTCTATCAATTGAAGTTACCTGTCCATCTTAGGATTCATGACAAATTCCATGTCTCACTGCTAAAGCCGGCTATTTTACCTCACGCTCGTGAAGTGCACTCTCCTGCCTCTGATTCCTCTCGCTCTAGCTATGAGGTACGAGCCATAGTTGGTTCTAAGATGGTTAGAGGGCGCAGGTTCTTCTTGATAGATTGGGAGGGCTATGGCCCGGAACATCGCTCTTGGGAGCCTGAGGAGGCTGTCCATGCTCCCGACTTAGTTGCCGATTACCTGCGTCGCCGGGAGGGGGGCCCTTGAGGGGGAGGTACTGTTACGGTTGCTGCGAGCACTGGAGACTATGTCCAGATTTCTTGCTACTGCACATGTGCGAGCGCTGGAGACTAAGTCCAGATTTCTTGCTACTGCACATGTGCGAGCGCTGGAGACTAAGTCCAGATTTCTTGCTACTGCACATGTGCGAGCGCTGGAGACTAAGTCCAGATTTCTTGCTACTGCACATGTGCGAGCGCCGGAGACTAAGTCCAATCTTGGAGCCATTGCACATGTGCGGGTGACATCATCGCTGACACGAGGTCACATGTCTCTGACACCTTCTATGCCGATTGGTCGCTGGTCATGTGCTTGTGACGTCTTGCTCGGTGATAGGCCAGCATGACGTCACTCCTGTCGTTCTGGCAGCGGATTGGCTCTGGTGTCCTCCATCTTGGATGAGGCACAGAGTCTATATAAGACCCTGACACACGCCGCATGGTGCTCAGTCCTCTTGGTTCATGCATATGAGTAGACGCTCTGTGCGCGTTCCTCTAGGCATTCCTCTGTCTATGCTAGGTGAGCGCTACCGGCAGGGTAGCGTTCTTATACCTTACAGCTTCGGCTGCTGTCCGTATCCTTACCTCTTAGGGGAGCGGACATAGGCAGGTGCCTGAGGCACATGGTCTGGCTGGGCCTTGTGATTCTACTCGTAGGTGGACGTTGCCGCTAGGGTAACGTTCCTTATACTGCGTCTGGCAGTTGTTCGTATCCTCGCACACTAGGGGAGCGAACAGAGGTAGGAGCTTTGTGCGGCTTACGCTGCTGTTCGTCTCTTTTGCACCACTAGAAGAGCGGACCTAGGCAGGTGCCATATCTAGTGGTTCGTGTCCTCGCACACTAGTGGAGCGAACGCAGGTAGGAGCTTTGTGCGGCTTACGCTGCTGTTCGTCTCTTTTGCACCACTAGAAGAGCGGACCTAGGTAGGTGCCATTTCGCACACATTGCCTTTGTCTCTGTGATTATTAACAGAGATCATTCCACACACCCTCCAAGTAAGGGAGGAATTGCTTTACTTACTTATTATATCCTTCTGTGAGTTAACAGAGGTATTGCACTCTGCCATAGTCTGCAGCAAAGTCTTTGCACGGTGGACCCTGACTGTCTGATACTCCTTTCGGTTATTATCAGACAGCCCCCCGTAACAATTGGTCCCGCCAGTCTAAAAATAGAAGCCTGCAGTCACCCAGGTTTGCTGCATCCATTAGATATGAGAATCCTGGAACTTTACCCGGCTCTCTCCGATTGCCCTGGTGCAGTGGCAATCGGGGTAATAAGGGGTTAAAGGCAGCTCACAGCTGCCACTAAGCCCTAGATTAGTAATGGGAGGTGTGTATCTGTAAGTGAAAAAAAAATAAACACAAAAAACAAAAAAACTCTTATTTGCAATACAAAACAAAAGAGCACCCACTTTCACACCTTTATAAACCCTCCAAATAACTCTGAAAGTCTGATGTAATCCACAAAAGGTACCATAGGACATGACCGCACACTGTAACTTCAGGCAGAGAATGTCTGAGCCACAGTGATGAGCGGTGACATCACTAAGGTTAGTTGCGGTCCCAGCTGGAGGTTCCCATAGTCCTTCACCTGTGACTGCAGGTAACTTGATCTCAGGTGACTTCACTAAAGTCGGTGACCTCACCTCAGGTCACCTGAGGTCAAGTTACCTGCGGACACAGGTTGAGGACCGTGGAAACCTTCAGCTGTGACCGCAACTAAAAACCTGAGTGACGTCACCGCTCATTGCTGCAGCTCAGACATTGCCTGAAGTTACAGCGGGCAGTCATGTCCTATGGCCGCTCACTGTCACTTTGGATGTAGCAGAGCCAGGATCATCGTGGGACCTCGTGTGGATTATGTCAGAACTTAAGGGATATTTTGGAGGTTAAAAAAGGGTGCATCTAATGGATGTAGCGATCCTAGGCGACTGCTATTTTTAGGCTGGGGAGGGCCCAATAACCATGGGTCTCCCCAGCCTGAGAATATTAGCCCCCAGCGGTTGGGCTTTATCTTGGCTGGGTATCAAAATTGGAGTACAATGCATGCCATTTTTTTTAAAATGATTTATTTAAATGATTTAAAAAAAAAAAAAAGCCATATGCGGTTCCTCTTATTTTGATACTCAGCCAAGATAAGCGCACGACTGGGGGCTGCAGCATGTAGCCATATGCTTTATCTGTGCTGGGTATCATAATATGAGGGGAACCTATGACACTTTAAAAAAAAAATGTATTTATTTTTTACCACGATAGACCCACGACAGGGTAAGTGATTAAAAGCAGTCAGACATGCTGCCACTAGGGGGCGAGTCTGATTGCAACCAATCACAGATGCCAGTAGGCGGAGAAAGCAGTGAATATGCATGAGGCTTATGAGAGGCCCTGATAAAGAGTCAGCGGCCACGAGAGCAGTTACAGCAGCACTGGAGACTTGGTAAGTATAACGCACTTGCTCCAATCCCCCATCCCTTCTACCACCATTTTTAAGAGCCAGATTCTGGCCTCCATGGACTTATATGGCGACCGGCATCCGGATGCTGAGGATAAATTCCGGGCCAGAACTGTTTTTATTTTTTAACTTGTTTAGACCTGCTGATCCCGGGTATCTGTGAGTCTGCCTATAAATACTAAAAAGCTGGTCAAAAACGCAGAAAGTATTGACATACTGCAGTTTTGTGGTCACCACAAAACTGCAGCCATAAAAAAGCAACGTAAGCACAGCAAAACTGAAATCCCATAGACTTTGCTGGGGAAGGAAATGCATGTAGCTTTTGTTCCACAAACTGCATCCAAAGACATGGCAAAAAACGTAGGGTGCGCATGAGACCTAAAACACAATATTGACCTAAAGTGTATTGCATGGTATAGATACACTCCAACAGGCGGCTATCTGTATATGCCAAGTTACTTTATCAACAATTTAAGAATACAAAAAAGGAAAATGGTGATATCTTGGGTCCTCAGATGCTATTTGTGACAGTATTATGTCTGTACAAAATACATTTACTTCTTAAATATAGAGAAATCTTTAAATCTGAATTCATGGAAAGTCACCTGCAAACTACAACAGTATCAGTAAATCTAGGTTAAATGGTGTAAAAAACAAAAAATCACACAATCAAAACTATAAAATAAAACAAAATTTTATATTATAGTGACTGCCGTGTACTGCTGATCTGTGGTGTACGGGTATTGAGTAAAGAGGTGCTGATAAATACAAGGGAAGATAATTGTCCCTAAGCAGACTGGATGTCTCCAGTCCATATCAGGGACAGCACGTGGCACAATAATAATGTAATATTTCCATGTCATATTGAAAATAATCTGCTATTAACACAATCCATGAATATAACTGTGATCGGGGGACATAATCACTTTTGTGGGTCCAAGCACCAGGATTTTCATTTTTGCAAATCCACAGGAATATAATATCAACTCGAATTATGGATCTTTCCTACTCATGTTTGGTGTGTCTTACATGCTGAAAATATTGCCTTGCTTCTCTAAACGTACCCACAACCTGAAACAAGGCAAGCATATTCTGGTTGTTTTACCCTGTGAATGCCAGACTGCAGTGTACCTGTTTGGGATCGCTGGGTGTGTCCATAACTAGGGATGGGCGAACCCCCGATGCTCGGTGTTCAGGAGACTTGCCCGAACGTTTTGTAAAGTCGCGTTCGGGTTCTGATATAACGCGAACTTGAGTCCGAACACCGAACTTGAACTTTACAGTTATGGGATGGGGCAGGGGGCTGTAAAATAAAGAATACAGTTAATAATAAACATTGTCATTATACTTACAGGTCCCGCGACGCGTCCTGCAGACTCTGTCTCCTGACGCTTCTCCTTCCGATCATCGCTGTGCCCTCCCGGTAACCAGCACTGATGATAGGACCTTTCCGTGACATCATAGCATGTGACCAGTCACGTGTGTATTATCTCATTGGCTACAGACTGGTCACATGGCTATGATGTCATGCTAGGTCCTGTCAGTGCATCTCTCCGGTACTAGGTGCTCGCCCGAGCATCTCCGTACTCAGTATACTCGGTGAGTGCCGTGTACCGGCGAGATGCTCGGGCACATGGTCGGCTCCCCGTCCCTGCATGTCGGCGCTGTTTGCAGAGTCAGCCCACATGCAGGGACTCTTCAAAACAAGAAAGCCTGCGGAGACACCATCACATGTTTCTCAACGCTGGCAAGAAACTAGCCAGGTCTTTCACCGGGAAGGAACAAGGTCAACCATCCTTGCTTATGTAGTCTTCTACTAGGCATTGCTCCCACTAGCCAGTTTTCTATTCCACACTGATGAGGGGCAAATACCCTGAAACAGCTGTCTGTGGATGGATACCATGTTTGGCATAGGTGGTTTCCTTGACTGGAGACTGCCCTTCCCGTGGTTGTTCCTTCCCGGTGAAAGACCTGACTAGTTTCTTGCCAGCGTTGAGAAACATGTGATGGTGTCTCCGCAGGCTTTCTTGTTTTGAATATTTCCCAGGGGGCATTGCTCTAGAATCACTGCGTTGAGAAACACGTGATGGTGTCTCCGTGGTGTTGGATGTTGATCTCCCTAAGGTCAACCATCCTTGCTTACACATGCAGGGACTGGCTGCCACAGCTGGTGAATAGCGGCGCCGGGAATCATGTGATCGGAGATCACCGTTGCTATAGGAACCCACCTGTCAGGTTACTATTGCAACAGTGGCAGCGGTGACGTCACCGCTTATCAACCCGCAGCCTCTGCTCACTCACTGAGTGATTAGACTGCACGGGAAGGAGGAGCATCATCCTCCCCTGTGCTGACTGATGTAGTAGAGCTGCATGGGTTGAAGGAGAAAGAAGACCGAAGATCAGGATCGTGGAGGGGTGAGAGGGAGTAATAAACATGGAGTCTCTAAGTGTGTGTGTATTTATTTCTATTAAGTATTTTTTCTCTGTGGTGTCATTTTTTTAACCCTTTATTGGAGATTCTTAGTGGCCAGGTCAAACTTGCCTGACATTAAGAATCTCTGGCTTAATAATAGCTAGTAAAACAAAGCTAGTATTAACCCCTTATTATTATTAGCATGCCACCCGTCACCAAGGCCACTGGAAGAGTTGGATACAGCTCCAGAAGATGGCGCTTCTATGAAAGCGCCATTTTCTGGGGTGGCTGCAGACTGCAATTCGTAGCGGAGGGGCCAAGAAAGCTTGGGCCAACCTGCGCTGCGGATTACAATCCCCAGCTGCCTAGTTGTACCTGGCTGGACACAAAAATGGGGCGAAGCCCATGTAATTTTATTTTAATTATTTCATGAAATTCATGAAATAATTAAAAAAAGGGCTTTCCTATATTTTTAGTTCCCAGCCGGGTACAAATAGGCAGCTGGGGTTGGGGGCAGCCCGTACCTGCCTGCTGTACCTGGCTAGCATACAAAAATACGGCGAAGCTCACGTCTTTTTCTCTTTAGTTTTTTGGCAAACATTTTTTAAAAAAAATGCTTCCCTTTCCATTGCCAGTGAAGGTAACAGTCTATACACAGTGAGAAGCAAAGAGCAAAGTCAACTCTGCTTCATCTTGTGCACAGACAGTCTATACACAGTGAGAAGCACAGAGAGCCATGTCAGCCTGCTGCATCGTTCTGGACAGAGTGATGCAGCAGACTGACAGTGACGGGATGATTGTGCATCACCCAACTCTCCCGACAGCAGCAGCGCCTCAGCTGTGGCCATACATGCAGATAACCCGCTGCCATCGGGAGATTGTGCGCTGTGATGCGATGACACTCGCATCATGGAGCGCCAGGACCTGTGATAACGTCATACTCACGTGACCAGTCTGTAGCCAATAAGGTAATACAACGTTCACACGTGACTGGTCACATGGGTATGATGTCACGGTCACGGCAGGTCCTTTTAGCCAAAGGTGCTTACCGGGGGGAACAGCAATGATCGGACGGACGGGTTAGCAGAAGAGCTGTGAGGCAGAGTCTGCAGGACGTCGCGGGACCTGTAAGTATAATCATAATGTTTTTATAATAACGTGTTTTTTTTAACAGCTCCTGGACCCAAACGTTTACACGAACTCTAACACGAACGTCCCAGAAAGCTCATGTTCGGGGTCATGTTCATGAACACCATGTGTTCGGTACGGACACCGAATTTTACAGTTCGTGTTCGCCCTTCCCTATCCATAACTGTACTAGTGTTACCCAGTGCAGACATCTCATTGGCCTAACAAAAAGGAGAGTGGTGGCAGCAAAGTGTGGTGTGGATGCATGAAATAGCTGTGGGGTGTGCATAGCTCATTGTCAGCCTATTGGCATAGGGGGTGGATGAGTGAGTGTGAGAAGCAGAATCCTCCTTTACAGTCACTTCTAAGTTTGCAGCGATTTGGTGGCATTCGTGAGTTGAGCACTTCAGAGTGTTTTGACCAATTGGTGGGGGTTACAGGATCCATGTCCCCACCAATAAGCAGCACATAGCAGCAACTATAATATAAAAGTGATATTAAAAGGAAACCTGACATGTCATTTTTCTATAATAAACTGCTCCAATGTCTTGTTAGCGATGCAATGTGCATCACTATTGGTATTCTCAAACAAAAATTCCCAGTATTTATCTATAAAAAACACTTTTTATCATTAGCTGAAGGCATCACATATCTCCTCTTTCAGTGATTGTAGTGTTTCAGTCATGGTCCTCTTCAAATTATGCACGGCCATCGCAGTCAAATTGATTGCTGTGACTGGCTCAACGTCACTACAATCTCCTAATAAATCCCGCGCTTGTGCACTGCCTATCAGCTCCCCAGATATACGGACTGAATCAAGGTGTATGTCCCCAGCTTCATTTAATTTCCAGCTCCTGAGTATGCACACATGTGAAATGCAGCTGGGGACATACGCCCAGATTCAGTGCGTCTGTCCGGGGAGCTGATGGGCAGTGGACAAGTGCGGGATTTATTAGGATATCGCCTTGACATTGGGTCAGTCACGGCAATCAATCAGACTGCGATGAACGTTTATAATTTGAAGAGGGCCGTGACTGAAACACTTCAAAGCACCACCCCAATGACTGAAATAGAAGGTCTGTGATGCATTCACTTAATGATAAAAAGTATTTTTGCTTGAGAACACCATGTTAGTGATGCACATTGGTAGCTGTTTAAAAATGAATAATGACAGGTTCCCTTTAAATAACAGGTACTTTTTTTAAAAAAAAACCAAATAATTGATCTCAGGATGAAATACTTCCAACTTGTTCTTCAGAGCCTGGTTGGATATAACTACTCACAGTGAAGGCAGAGTATTTATTACTATCTGTGCCTTTACAATTGTTAAATACATGCCTTTTAATATGTTCATCATATGCCTTATATGAGTCAAAGTTGCTGACCCAGATCAGCTCTATGATGTCTGACTACACACAATGGCCAGTGCCAATATTTAGTTTTATAACAAAACCAGCCAGCTATTAGTGGAACCAGTCAGCAGGTTTTTTTTATCCCAAACTAACATCATTTATATTAGGGCTCTGTAATGCTGAATAAATTCAAACCTTCCATTTACAGTCATATGAAAACGTTTGGGCACCCCTATTAATGTTAACCTTTTTTCTTTATAACAATTTGGGTTTTTGCAACAGCTATTTCAGTTTCACATATCTAATAACTGATGGACTGAGTAATATTTCTGGATTGAAATGAGGTTTATTGTACTAACAGAAAATGTTCAATCCGCATTTGAACAAAATTTGACCTGTGCAAAAGTATGGTCACCCTTATCAATTTCTTGATTTGAACACTCCTAACTGCTTTTTGCTGACTTACTAAACCACTAAATTGGTTTTGTAACCTCATTGAGCTTTGAACTTCATAGGCAAGTGTATCCAATCATGAGAAAAGGTATTTAAGATGGCCACTTGCAAGTTGTTCTCCTATTTGAATCTCCTATGAAGAGTGGCATCATGGGCTCCTCAAAACAACTCTCAAATGATCTGAAAACAAAGATTATTCAACATAGTTGTTCAGGGGAAGGATACAAAAAGTTGTCTCAGAGATTTAAACTGTCAGTTTCGACTGTGAGGAACATAGTAAGGAAATGGAAGAACACAGGTACAGTTCTTGTTAAGCCCAGAAGTGGCAGGCCAAGAAAAATATCAGAAAGGCAGAGAAGAAGAATGGTGAGAACAGTCAAGGACAATCCACAGACCACCTCCAAAGACCTGCAGCTTCATCTTGCTGCAGATGGTGTCAATTTGCATCGGTCAACAATACAGCGCACGTTGCACAAGGAGAAGCTGTATGGGAGAGTGATGCGAAAGAAGCCGTTTCTGCAAGCACGCCACAAACAGAGTCGCCTGAGGTATGCAAAAGCCCATTTGGACAAGCCAGTTACATTTTGGAAGAAGGTCCTGTGGACTGATGAAACAAAGATTGAGTTGTTTGGTCATACAAAAAGGCGTTATGCATGGAGGCAAATAAAACACGGCATTCCAAGGAAAGCACTTGCTACCCACCGTAAAATTTGGTGGAGGTTCCATCATGCTTTGGGGCTGTGTGGCCAATGCCGGCACCGGGAATCTTGTTAAAGTTGAGGGTCGCATGGATTCAACTCAGTATCAGCAGATTCTTGACAATAATGTGCAAGAATCAGTGACGAAGTTGAAGTTACGCAGGGGATGGATATTTCAGCAAGACAATGATCCAAATCTACTCAGGCATTCATGCAGAGACAAAATAGTTACATCATTGCACCCTATGCACTGAGATGTCAGACGCAGAGGTAAAATGATGGGGGAGGGAGCGGAAGGCTTCACTCTTCCATTATTGGTTTCAGCAGTTGAAAGTACGATGCCAGGTCAAGTGGGATGATAATTGTAGGCATTGTGGGACAAATATAATCACAATGCAGCTAGATTTTGCCTGTGGGCCTGAGTTTGACATGTATGCCCTAAGGGAAGATATTATGTAGGTTACTATGGTTTCCAAATCTTTATCCACTCTTTGCAGAGAAAATTGATTTAATTTCACCATCGCCATTACAAAGAGTCAAATTCTCAGCCAAATCAGTATCCTAATCCGCTAGACCAGGGCTGGGCAAAGTGTAGACAAAGACAGCCACATTTATGAAAACCTTGGTCTGTGGGCCACACCGTGCTCTTGCCCACTGCTACCCGCCGCCAATGTCCCTGTTATTTGCATCTTCAACATTATTATTGTTATTATTATTTATTTATAAAGCACCACTGATTTCATGGTGCTGTACATGAGAAAGGGTTACATACAAATACAGATATAAGTTACAATAGACAAACTGGTACAGAGGGGAGAGGGTCCTGCCCCTGCGGGCTTACATTCTATAGGATAATGGCGAGCAGACAGTAGGTGTGGTGGGATCGCGGCAGCTCCAGTGGTGATGAGGTGGAAGCTCTGGCGGTGCTGAGGAGGCAGCAGGGTCATTGCAGACTGTAGGCATTTTTCAAGATATGTTTTTTTCAAGTTACTTTTGAAACTTGCAAATGTAGCAGATAATTTGACGTGTTCAGTCATAGAATTCCAGTAAACAGGTTATACTCAGAAGTCTTGGAGGTGGTTGGATGAGGAACAGATAATTGTGGAGGAGAGAAGGAGGTCTTGTGAGGACCAGAGATTATGTGTTGGAATATATTGGGAGATTAGTTCGGCAATATATGGAGGAGACAGATTATGGACAGCTTTGTCGGTCAGTGCTAGTAGTTTGAATTGAATACGGTGGGGAATTGGGAGCCAATGAAAGGATTTGCAGAGAGAAGAAGCGATGAAGTAGCGAGGAGAAAGGTGGATTAGTCAGACAGCACAGTGAAGGATGCATTGGAGACGTGTGAGTGTGATGGCATGGAGGCCATAGAGGAGAATCTTGTAGTAATTGAAGTGCGAGATTGCGAGGGCATGCACTAGCATTTTTGTAGATTGGAAATTGATGAAAGGATGAATTCTGGAAATATTTTTGAGTTGGCGATGGCAGGAGGTGATGAGAGATTAGATGTGCAATATGAAGGGCAGAGTAGAGGGTTAAGGTGGTGTCACACACAGCGACGGCGACAACGACGTCGCTGCTACGTCACCATTTTCTGTGACGTGGCAGCGACGTCCCGTCGCTGTCGCTGTGTGTGACATCCAGCAACGAGCTGGCCCCTGCTGTGAGGTCGCCGCTCGTTGCTGAATGTCCTGCTTCATTTTTTGCTCGTCGCTCTCCCGCTGTGAAGCACACATCACTGTGTGTGACAGCGAGAGAGAGATGAACTGAAGCGAGCAGGGAGCAGGAGCCGGCGTCTGGCAGCCTGCGGTAAGCTGTAACCAAGGTAAACATCGGGTAACCAAGAAGCCCTTTCCTTGGTTACCCGATATTTACATTAGTTACTAGCACCGCCGCTCTCAGGCTGCCAGTGCTGCCGGCTCCCTGTTCCCTGCACACGTAGCCGGATTACACATCGGGTTAATTACCCGATGTGTACTCCAGCTACGTGAGCAGGGAGCCGGCAGTGGCAGCGTGAGAGCACACCACTTAGCGCTGGCTCCCTGCACACGTAGCCGTAGCCGGAGTACACATTGGGTAATTAACCCGATGTGTACCCTGGCTAGGAGAGCAGGGAGCCAGCGCTAAGCGTGTGCGCTGGTAACCAATGTAAATATCGGGTAATGGTTACCCGATATTTACCTTAGTTACCAAGTGCAGCATGGCTTACACAGCGACGCGTGTTGTTATGATCGCTGCTGCGTCTGCTGTGTTTGACAGCTAAGCAGCGATCATAACAGCGACTTACTAGGTCGCTGTTGCGTCACAGAAAATGGTGACGTAACAGCGACGTCATTGGCGCTGTCGCTATGTGTGAACCCAGCTTTACACCGAGGCAGCAAACTTCAGGTACTGGGGAGAGTGTGGCGTTATTTATTGTAATAGATTGATCAGGTAGGGGAGATAAGTGAGATGGGGTAAAGATGATTAGTTTATTTTTGCCCACATTGAGTTTAAGGAAGCGAGAGGCAAAGAAGGAGAATATGGCTGATAGATATTCCGTGATTCTGGACAGCAGAGAGGTGATATCTGGGCCAGAAAATTTCATCAGAATATACTGTAGATGGTACTGAAAGCCATGGGTCTTTTATGAGTTGTCCCAGGCCAAAGGTATAGATGGAGAAAAGTGAGGATCGCATGACAGAGCCTTGAGGGACAACAACAGAGAGTGGGCGGGATGAGGACGTAGTGTAGGAGTGGGAGACACTAAAAGTGCAGTTGGGAAGGTATGAGGAGATCCAAGAGAGGGCAAGGTCTCTGACACCAAAGGAAGAGAGGATTTGTAGTAGGAGTGAGTGATCAACAGTGTCAAAGGCTGAGAATTGTCTAAAAAGAGGAGTATAGAGAATTGTTTGTTAGCTTTGGCAGTAAGTAAGTCATTAGTAATTTTGGTGACGGCAGTTTCTGTACAGTGGTGAGGACGGAGGCTGGATTGTAGGCTATCAAAGAGTGGGTTGGATGAGAGGTGGGAGGAAACTTCAGCATGAACATGCTGTTTGAGGCGTTTTGAAGCTACAAGAGCAATGATATGGGGAGATAGCTGGTAGTAGAGAGGTCAGATCGAGGGATGATATCTTTAGTATGGGTGTGATTGTTCCATTTTTGACAGCAGAAGGGAAGGTACCAGAGATTAAAGATAGGTTGAAAAGATGGGTTATAAGCATCATAGTGAGATTGGGAAGGAGGTGGGATTGTATTTGGTGATGTGCGATTTGGAGAGGAGATGAGTAAGCTCTCCTTCAGTGACGGTGGGGAAGAAATGTATGGGGGAGGCTAAGGTCTGTTAGATGGAGGGATTGTGGTGATTGAGCAGAAAAGACTTGCCTTGTTTGATTGATCTTTTCTTTGATAAAATATGAGCCCCACATAGCCTCCTATATGCGGTATTACCGCCACATAGCCTCCTATATACATTATCAGTCCCACATAGCTTCCTATATATAGCATGATCCCTGTAACATTTGCCACTGGGGTTGCTGATGCGGCAAGTAGGGGTGGAGCCACTGGACCACGGGGGGAACCTGTGCTTACCCTTAAGTGGGAGGGGCTTAGCTAAGTATGGACCGTGAGGCAGAACGCCAGGTACCACTCCCAGGGCAATGACTGGTACTGTGGAAGCTGACTAAAGCAGATAGGTACGGACATGTATAGTGGGAATGGTATTAGTTATGTTAAAGTGGTATAGGTGACAGACACAGGAATAACAGGATCTGTCAACTATCTAGCAGACTGGAAGACTAATTAAGGACGTTGCACATAGTCCCTCTCATTAATACAGCCAGAGAACAACCATCAGTACATGACTGAAGCACCAATTCATCCATTAGTATATGAATACA
The DNA here is from genome assembly GCF_048569485.1 of Anomaloglossus baeobatrachus. Classification (NCBI taxonomy): domain Eukaryota; kingdom Metazoa; phylum Chordata; class Amphibia; order Anura; family Aromobatidae; genus Anomaloglossus; species Anomaloglossus baeobatrachus. The sequence continues at coordinate 509,851,830 of NC_134355.1, forward strand.
GCATCAGAATCACCATCAGTACCAGACTAAACCCATCAGTATGGAAATATAGCACCAGAACCACCATCAGTACAGGAATACAGCTCCAGAGCCAACATCAATACATGATTACATCACCCGAACTATCGGTATAGGAAAACAGCACCAGAACTATCCTCAGTGCATGAACTAATCAGAATTAATCTTAGTACAGTGATTACAGTGAGTAATTGCAATTTCAGGTAAGCCTCATTTGTATTACATGAACCTACAATTCCCAGTACATCCTTAACAGTGGTGAGGAGATGCTGGGAGTTGTTGTAACAACCATCCATCATCAGACTGTGGACCATAAAGGAGCCACATTACTGATTAGATGCAGACAGTATCACAAAACAAAAATTACATTCAGATATCTTACCAGTGATATATTTTCCGATTCGTATTGCTCTTATTCTTTTCTTTTCCATCTTGTGCAGACGCAATGATTACTTTTCACATCTACAGCTCATCTCTGCAGATTTCTCTGTTCTCTATTCCTCTATAATACATGTCAATATGGTGCTCTTAAAAATAAGTTGCATTATAATGATCCTTCTATAAATATCTGCTGACAAGGTGCCCCTGAATAAATAAGTGCTCCTCACTTAACTTCCTGCACTAAATATGCCCCCACACACACACACAGACTATCCCTCTTATGATATACTGCCTCTGCACTGTCCTCACTTATAAAGTATTGCTCCCATTTTTTTGCCTTTATAAGCTGTAACTACAACACTATCCTCTTTTATGAACCTTAACCACCACACTGTCTTCACATATGAACTATAACTGATAGCTGCCTCATTGTTTGCCTTTATGAGCTGTAAACTGCACACCATGAGCCCTTCTGAACTATAACCTTCACACTGTCATTGCTTATGAACTATAACCTCCACATTGTCTTTCCTTATGAATTACAGCTTCCAAACTGTCTACCCTTGTGAACTCTAACTGCCACATTGTTCTCCATTATGAACTATAATGACTAAACTGTCTGTATTTATAAACTACAACCATAAAACGCTAATTTGGAGTACTACTGCTGTAGTTAGGAGTACCCGGGGTGATGGAATGGGGCAGCCAGGTGTTAGAACCCTCCACGGGTAGGGGGAATGCCCCGGGACTCGGTGATGTTGTTCGGGGAGTGCTGTGGGTAGCAAAGGGGTCATTTGCGTACTCACTCAGTCCATTAAGCTGACACCTACAACTGGATAAACCAAGTTCTGTATACCGCTGAGGGGAGGTAGTAAGGGTCCCATCCCCAATGGTGCTGCCTGGTGATCTGTGACCTGCCTCCTGGCACTAAATTTACTTCTCTGTTGGTCCCGGTAGTATGGAACTAGTTGGGTCCCACTCCCCACTATGGCTAAGTGTGGGATCATGCTTTCAGGGTTCATGCTTGGGATTTTCTGGACCGTTTTAATGGAAAGTCCTATTCCCCTCGTTGCACTAGTACCCTGATTTTGGAGCGGGTGGAGAGTGGATCTTGAAGGCTCCGTTCTCGTTGGGTAAACTGTCAGGTTGCCTGAAGCTACTCCCTGACCTAGAGTCCACGTACCCCGTCGTGCCCTGGTCCCAGTCCCAGCAAGGCCGCCGGCTGTCCTCCTAGATAGTTCCGTGCCCCATGCCACGATCCCCTGCGACCGGCGATCCAGCTCCTCTAGGCCCAGACCACCGTCTGCTACCTAGATGGCTTCCTAGGAGCCCAGCTCCTGACCTCCTCTCTCCTTCACTTCCAACACACTTCTCCCCTCTCCTGGCACTCCTGACCTCCCCTAACCAACCCCCCAAGTGGGAAACCCTATTCCAGTGATGGCGAACCTGTGGCACTACAGCTGTTGCAAAACTACAATTCCCATCATGCCTGGCCATTCAAAGCAAAAGCTTTGGCTGTGAAGACATGATGGGAATTGTAGTTTTGCAACAGCTGGAGTGCCACAGGTTCGCCATCACTGCCCTATTCCATTCAGGTCGGCCACTGGTGTGTCTGGTGGGTGTAGTGCAGAGTGTACCTAGGATTTTAATTAGCTGATATAGGCAACACCATGTAGTTGGGGACCCATAAGCAAGAAGGAGGTGGATATTGCACGGGAGGGCAGATTGTACAATACCCTGTGACGACCTGATAGTCCAGTGGCGTCACACTATAACTTCCACACTGTCTTCCTTTCTGAACTATAACTCCCACATTGTCCTACCTTTTGAACTATAAACTCCATCCACACTATCCCCATTTAATGTTGCCCCTGCTCATTTCCCCTCATGATGTTGCCATCTATGCACTGCCCTATCCACACTGCCCCCTTTACACTGTTCTCTACCCAACATGCTGCCACTTCTCAATACTAACTGTAACATCCTGGATGTGGATTCACGGTGGCGGTGAGTTACAGGCGGCGCCGGGACCCGGGGAGCGTGACATTACCCCCCTTCACGCCCCCCTCCATGCAAGCGGGACAAGAATTCGCTTATGAGAGGAGTGCCAACGTTCTCACGGGGTTCCCAGGACCGGTCCTCGGGACCGTAGCCCTCCCAATCAACAAGGAAGAACTGCTTACCCCGCACAGTCTTCATGGCCACTATATCTCTTACCGCGTACACATCGTCGTCAGCAATAGGAGGAGGAGTACCGGCATCAGAGGAGAAGGGACCAAGGACAACGGGCTTCAGCAAGGAGACGTAGAAGGAGTTTGGGATCCGCATCGTGGCCGGGAGCTGCAGTTTGTAAGAGACCTCGTTGATCCGTCTGATCACCTTCAAAGGACCGATGTACCGCGGGCCCAACTTGTAGGAAGGAATCTTCAACCGGATGTATCTGGAGGAAAGCCATACCAAATCTCCAGGAGAGAAGCGAGGAGGGTCAAAGCGTCTTTTGTCCGCATGTGTCTTCATCTGGGCGGAAGCACGTTCAAGGGAGGATTTGACGGTATTCCATATCTTAGCGAAGTTTCTGGACAGGGTATCTGCAGCGGGAACATCAGAAGATGAGGACACCGGTAATGGAACGGAAGGCTGAAGACCGTAGACAACATAGAAGGGAGAACTGGAGGAGGATTCACTGATGTGATGATTACGGGAGAACTCCGCCCAAGGAAGAAGTGTGGACCAGTCGTCATGATGGACGTTGACATAGTGTCGAAGGAAGGAAGGAAGTGAAGACCTGGTTGACACGTTCCACTTGGCCATTCGACTGGGGATGGTAGGCTGAGGAAAAGTCCAGAGACACTCCCAGATGTTCACAGAGCGCCCTCCAGAAGCGCGAGGTGAATTACGTTCCCCTGTCGGACACTATATGCAAGGGAAAGCCGTGCAGCCGGAAGATATGCTTATTGAAGGCATCAGCGAGCTCCTGGGCAGAGGGCAGTCCGACCATGGGGACGAAAAGAGCCATCTTCGAGAAACGATCCACCATGACCCAGATGACCGTATGTCCAGAGGACAAAGGCAAGTCCGTGATAAAATCCATGGCAATGTGTTGCCATGGAACGGAGGGGATCGGCAGAGGCAGGAGTCGTCCATAGGGCAAGTGCTTGGGCGTCTTGTTCCGGGCACAGCATGGACAAGCGGAGACAAAAGAGACGACATCCTTGCGGAGGGACGGCCACCAATAGTGACGGACGATAGTGTTCCATGTTTTCTTCTGACCGGCATGTCCGGCCACCTTCGAAGAATGCAGGACTTTGGTTCTGTCGGTCTCCGTGACGAAAGTCTTCCCAGGGGGTATCTGTGTCAGGGTGACGGGAGCCACGGAACGACCTTACTAGGGCAAATGATGGACTGGTTTGCCCCTTCCTCTTGCTCCACCGGATCGAAGGATCGGGACAAGGCATCCGCCCGCACGTTCTTGTCCACGGGCCAGAAATGAAGTTGGAAGTCAAACCAGGCAAAGAAAAAGGACCAACGAGCTTGTCGCAGGTTAAGTCTTCGAGCGAAACGCAGGTACTCCAGGTTTTTATGGTCGGTGTAGATAATAACTGGATATACCGCACCCTCCAACAGGTACCGCCATTCCTCCAGAGCCAACTTGACAGCTAGGAGCTCCCGATCGCCAATGCTGTAGTTGCATTCCGGTGCCGAGAAGATTTTGGAGAAGAAGCCGCAGGTGACCATCTTCCCGGTGGACGACTTCTGCATGAACATGGCCCCGGCTCCTGAGGAGGAAGCGTCCACCTCCAAGGTGAATTGTCGGTTCAACTCCGGTCTGTGGAGAACAGGAGCGGAGGCAAATGCCTGTTTCAAGGAACCGAACACGACATCGGCCTCAGGTGACCAGTCTTTCGGGTTGGTCCCCTTCTTGGTCAAGGCAGAGAGAGGCGCCATCAGAGCAGAGAAGTGAGGAATGAACTGGCGATAATAATTGGCGAAGCCTAGGAAGCGTTGAATGGCTTTCAGTCCGGAGGGTTGAGGCCACTTGAGGATAGAAGACACCTTCTCGGGATCCATCTGCAGGCCCGTGTCGGTAATCACGTAGCCGAGAAAGGGAAGCGACGACCTTTCAAACACACATTTTTCGTACTTGGCGTACAGATGGTTCTCCCTAAGCCTTTGTAGAACAAGTCGTACGTTTTTTTCGGTGGGTCGGCAAGTCCAGGGAATAAACCAGGATATCGTCCAGGTATACGACCACACAGACGTAGAGGAGATCCCTGAAAATGTCGTTCACCAGTTCTTGGAAGACAGCCGGGGCATTACAGAGACCGAAGGGCATCACACAGTACTCGTAGTGCCCATCACGGGTGTTGAATGCCGTCTTCCATTCGTCTCCTGGGCGAATACGAACCAGTTTGTAAGCTCTGCGGAGGTCTAGCTTGGTGAACATTCGGGCCCCCCCTGCACCGGTCGAATAGCTCCGGGATCAAAGGTAGAGGATATTTATTCTTTACGGTGATCTGGTTCAAGCCCCGGTAATCAATGCAGGGGCGTAAGTCACCTTCTTTCTTCTTGACGAAGAAAAACCCCGCTCCCGCAGGAGACGAGGACCTCCTGATGAACCCCTTTGCCAGGTTGTCTGCAATGTAGTCCGACATGGCCTGAGTCTCGGCAGGGGACAAGGGATAGATCCGTCCTCGAGGGGGGGTAGTGCCTGGCAGCAAGTCAATAGCACAGTCGTAAGGTTGATTTGGCGGTAACACCTCTGCCTCCTTCTTGTCGAAGACGTCCGCAAACGACCAATATGCGGAAGGCAGTCCCGGTAGGGACTCCGGTGCCGGAGACTGATGGACGGGCCGTACAGACTGCAGACAGTTCTCATGACAAGACGGGCCCCAATGGGTGATATCTCCAGAACAACAACTGACGACAGGTTGATGTAGTCGTAACCAGGGTAGGCCCAACAGGAGTGAGTGAGCCAGTTCCGGGAGGACATATAGGGCAATCTTTTCGGTATGCAGGGCGCCAATATGGAGTTCCACGGGTTTGGTAATGAACAACAATGGTTCGGATAAGGGTTTCCCCTCCACGGAAGCGATCACAAGGGGTTTTGACAGCGAGATGACAGGTACCCGGTATTTGTCCACTGTAGCCTGTTGGATGAAATTGCCCGCTGCCCCTGAATCAAAGTACGCCTCTGCCGTGAACCGGGTCTCCTCCGTCGTCACTTGGACGGTCAGCGTCACCGGGTCCGAGAGGGTTCCGGTACCTAGGGTGGCCTCTCCTACCAACCCTAGGCTTTGGAGTTTCCCGGCTTCTCGGGACATGAACGAAGCAGGTGTGCACTGCTTCCACAGTAGAAGCACAGGCCCTTGGTGAGCCGCTCTGCGCAGCGTTGCGCGGCTTGTCCTAGACGGTCTATTTGCATTGGTTCAGTAGTAGAGGTACCGGGTAGCACTGACTGCGGGACGGTGGACCTCTGCGGAGTGGAGGTGTGACGTGTCGGTCTTCTCTCCCGAGATACCTCCTTAGACCGTTCCTGGAAACGGAGATCAATCTGGGTTGCTAGAGAGACCAGACTATCCAGAGTAGGAGGAACATCACGACCGGCTAACTCGTCCTTGATGCGGCCGGAGAGGCCCTCCCAGAAGGCTGCTGTTAATGCCTCATTGTTCCATCCTAGCTCAGAAGCAAGCGTACGGAACTGGATGGCGTACTGGCCCACCATTAGGGTTCTTTGGCATAGCCGGAGGAGCGAAGAATGGCCGAGGTGGTGCATCCTGGTTCGTCAAATGTATTACGGAAGGCCTCAAGGAATACCTGGATGTCAGTAGTCAATGGATCTTCTTTCTCCCATAAGGGATTAATCCAGGCCAGAGCTTCGCCCTCCAGATGGGACATCAGAAAGGCCACCTTTGCTTGATCAGATGCGAAGAGGTGTGGAAGCAACTTGAAATGCAACGAGCATTGATTTAAGAAACCTCTACAGGTCTTGGGGTCCCCAGCGTACCAGAGCGGAGAAGCCAGATGGAGTTTCGAGGTTGAAGACAAAGCCACTACGGAAGCCGCTGCCGTGTTTTGATCCAACAGGGATGTGGCTGTGGCTTGGAGATTATTCAGACGGGTGTCCACTGACGACATAAAAGCCAGCATGCGAGATTGGGTCTCGCGTTGTCATACCAGTTCCTGTTGTAAACCGGCCAGCTGGTACACTTGTGCTCCGGCGGAATCCATGGCCTGATCAAACTGTAACGTCCTGGATGTGGATTCACGGGACCGTGCACCGGACTCCCCCAGAGAGGCAACCAAGAGCTAACCCCTATACAGGGACTGTCTGGTCACCCAACCAGAGGGCCTAAATGCACCGGAGCCAGAACACAGGGAGTACGGGGTACAGGTCCTTCAGAGATTGGCACGGGAGATGACTAAGAGTCCAACGGGAACCGGAGGCAGGATAGAAGATGGGAACCGGGTACAGGTGCCAAGTAGTCCCAGCCGACGGGGTCCGGATCCAACGGGACGAGCAGGCTGATGTATCCAGGTGAAGTCCAGGTGACGGGTTCAGGCTGACGGGAGATGACGGGATCCTCAGCAGACAGTCACTGGCACACTTCCTGGGAGATCAGCACTCTGGGACCAGGTCAGGGCGGCAGGTAGTCTCTGTGGAAGAGACAGGGTTAATCCAAGGGCAAGGCACAGAGGGACCTGCACATCTAGCTCTGGGAACATGTTGATCAGGCACCGGCCATATGAAAAAGGAAGTCTTATATAGCCTGTACCTGAATACACCCATATCCTGTTTCCGGGATGCTGGCCCTTTAAGAAGAGGTGAGTGAGCGCGCGCGCGCCCTAATGCGCATGCGAGAGGCCCGGGTGCCAGAGACCAGTGCAGGAAGCAGTGAAGGAGATGCAGGGGAGCCAGGCAGAGAGATCCGGGATGCAGCAGCACGCCGGGGCTGGCGAGCGGGAGGCACGGAGGACGCACAGGAGGAAGAGCAGGACACAGAGCCGCGGGCAGGGGAACCGGGGACCGGGGAGGTGAGTGACAGGCGGCGCCGGTACCCGGGGAGCGTGACAGTATCTTCATACACTGTCCCCCCACATTGCCCCTTTTCCATACTTTGCTGCTTTTTTTCACACTGTCCCCCCTCATGCTTTCCATATCTTCAAATTTCCCCTTGATGCCCTTCTCTGTACTTTTCACCGTCATGTGTCTTTATCACCACACTGTTCCCTGATAATGGCCCCACCGTACTGCACTCCATCTCATACTTCTTCCCCCTCTGCATACTGTCAGTTCATATTTTGACCTTACACTACGCTCCACTATAAATGTGGTGTCCTCTGCTCGCTCCATTGAGCGCTTATGTGACGCCCTGGCCTATCAGGTCGTCACAGGGTATTATGCAATCTGCCCTTCTGTGCAATATCCACCTCCTCCTTGATTACGGGTCCCTAACCAATGGTGTTGCCAAAACCAGCTAATCAAAATCCTAGGAACACTCTGCACCACACCCACCAGACATACCAGTGGACGGCCTGAGTGGAATAGGGTTGCCCACTTGGGGGGTTGGTTAGGGGGAGGTCAGGAGTGTCGGGAGTAGGTGAGTGTAGTGTTGGAAGTGAAGGAGAGAGATGGTCCTTTGAGTTACTAGGTAGCAGACGTTGGTCTGGGCCTGGTAGGAGCTGGACCCCGGTTGCAGGGGATCGTGACAAGGGGCACGGCATTGTCGTGGAGGACAGCTGGCGGCCTTGTATCATCACCGAGCTGGGACCAGGGCACGACGGGGTACGTGGACCCTAGGTCAGGAAGTAGCTTCAGGCAACCTGACAATTTTCCCGATGAGAACGGAGCCTTCAAGATCCGCTCTCCACCCTCCGCTCCAAAATCGTGGTACTAGTGCAACGAGGGGGATAGGACTTTCCACACATACAAATAAGAAAGCCGCGGAGACACCATCACGTGTTTCTCAACGCTGACAGGAAACTAGCCAGGTCTTTCACCGGGAAGGAACAACCACGGGAAGGGCAGTCTCCAGTCAAGGAGACCACCTATACCAAACATGGTATCCATCCACAATGTACTCCCCAGCTGCAGCGATGGTACTCCACCTTACCACAAACCACGGGTGGCGTCACGAACTGTAAATATACTGTTCCCTGTAAATACCCCCCTTAATTGGAGTGGCCGCACAACCCCCGGGTCCGGACGCCCCTCGAGACACCGCAGATCCGGATCCGAGCAGCTCGGCTGCTGACGTGGGGGCGGCACACTTACCTATCTTCAGTGCTGGGCCTCAATAGTTCCTCTATGCAGCACTCTTACTGTATTGTTTGGTCAATAAAAAGTGCCCAAAAATAAGAAATAAGCTAAGTAGGAAAATGTAATCTTTAGACAGGGTAATTTATTACTGTCAAGAACTAGTAGCAGTGAAGTATAAATGTGACATATAATGAATGATTCAACGGAAAAAAGGAAATGCATCAAAATAAAAAAATGTAACAAAATTTTGAAATGTTTGAGGTCAAATGGTAGGAGGATAGGAGTAGTAGACTGCGCTGCTGATGCTAGATCAAGAAATGCGGAGGATGTAGTATAGTATTGGACCGGTTTATTCTCAATGTGTTTCGAAGTTAAACCAATTTTTTCATCAGGAGAACCACAGTACTGCATGGTCCAGTCCTATACTATGTTCTCTGGATATCTTGATCCAGCATTAGCAGTGCAGACTACTATTCCTATCCTCCTACCATTTGTCTACACTGCGGGATCCCCCGACCTGAGGGTACTGCAGCAACTGTTATACCTTGATTCCTCAGTTATGGGCTAATACAACCCCAAAAGTGAGAAATTCCTATACCTCTAACCTAGACTAGTTTGTCCACTGGATAAATTAAGAAATAACGTCTGGAACACCATTTTAAATCTGAACTGGGTGCAAAATCCCTAAAAAAAACTTCACTATATAAAGAGAAGGGCTGCACACCAGTGACAGTGCAAGGGGAATAAATGTAAAGCACAAACTGCTGTGTGAATACTGACATGAACAATACAATAGCTATATGTAGAAATGAAAGTATGAAAATGGAATCTGCATAACTGCCATGAACTTTAGGAATAAGGAGAAATTTAGCTATTGAATTGATCAATGCAACAGAGCCCCAACACCTCGTCACGGTATTCTCTATGTTGAGGTCCCTAGCTAATGTGTATCCTCTATTGCAGTTAAAAAACTTACCGTCTATGGGAAGGTGAAAGGCGACTGTATATGTAGGGACAGACACATGCAAAGTTAAGAATAGTATAATGTAAAATATACATGTCTGTCCCCACGTATTCAGTCGCCTTTGTGTTTTATATTTTATTAACATATTCTTGTATTTATTTTAAATATATTTCAATGAAAAGTAACTTTTTAAGCCCCAAACCTTTATTTTCTCTGTTGTGATTTTTATACAATTGTAAAATCTCCATAGATTTTAAGCTGTTTTCATGCTGTTTTTCTAAAGTTCATTTTGATATTTATACACTGCTCAAAAAATTAAAGGGAACACTCAAATAACATATCCTAGATCTGAATGAATGAAATATTCTCATTGAATACTTTGTTCTGTACAAAGTTGAATGTGTTGACAACAAAATCACACACAAATCATCAATGGAAATCAAACGTTTTAACCAAAGGGGGCCTGGATTTGAAAACTTATACAAAATGAAAGTGGAAACAAGTCAAAATGAAAATCAAAACAAGACAAAATTAAAGTGAAAACAAGTAAAAATGAGGCTTAGTATTGTGTGTGGCCTCCACATGCCTGTATGACCTCCCTACAATGCCTGGGCATGCTCCTGATGAGGTTGCGGATGGTCTCCGGAGGAATCTCCTCCCAGACCTGGACTAAAGCATCCGCCAACTCCTGGACAGTCTGTGGTGCAATGTGACGTTAGTGGATGGAGCAAGACATAATGTCCCAGATGTTCTCAATCGGATTCAGGTCTGGGGAACGAGCGGGCCAGTCCATAGCTTCAATGCCTTCATCTGGCAGGAACTGCTGACACACTACAGGCACATAAGGTCTGGCATTGTCCTGCATTAGGAGGAACCCAGGGCCAACCGCACCAGTATATGGTCTCACAAGGGGTCTGAGGATCTCATCTCAGTAGCTAATGGCAGTCAGGCTACCTCTCGCGAGCACATGGAGGGCTGTGCGGCCCTCCAAAGAAATGCCACCCCACACCATTACTGACCCACTGCCAAAACCGGTCATGCTGAAGGATGTTGCAGGCAGCAGATCACTCTCCGCAGCGTCTCCAGACTCTGTCACATGTGCTCAGTGTGAACCTGCTTTCATCTGTGGAGAGCACAGGGCGCCAGTGGCGAATTTGCCAATCCTGGTGTTCTTTGGCAAATGCCAAGCATCCTGCACGGTGTTGGGCAGTGAGCACAACCCCCATCTGTGGCTGTCGGGCCCTCATGCCATTCTCATGGAGTCGGTTTCTAACCGTTTGTGCAAACACATGCACATTTGTGGCCTGTTGGAGGTCATTTTGCAGGGCTCTGGCAGTGCTCCTCCTGTTCCTCCTTGCACAAAGGCGGAGGTAGCGGTCCTGCTGCTGGGTTGTTGCCCTCCTACGGCCCCCTCCACGTCTCCTGGTGTACTGGTTTGTCTCCTGGAAGCGCCTCCATCCTCTGGACACTACGCTGACAGAGAAAACCTTCTTGCCACAGCTCGCATTGATGTGCCATCCGGGATAAGCTGTACTACCTGTGCCACTTGTGTGGGTTGTAGAATCCGTCTCATGCTACCACGAGTGTGAAAGCACAACCAACATTCAAAGTGACCAAAACATCAGCCAGAAAGCATTGGTACTGAGATGTGGTCTGTGGTCCCCACCTGCAGAAACACTCCTTTATTGAGGGTGTCTTGATAATTGCCAATAATTTCCATCTGATGTCTATTCCATTTACACAACAGCATGTGAAATTGATTGGCAATCAGTGTTGCCTCCTAAGTGGACAGTTTCATTTCCCAGAAGGTTGATTAACTTAGAGTTATGTTCGGTTGGTTGAGTATCCCCTTTAATTTTCTGAGCAGTGTATATATTATGTATATATATATAGATATATACCATCTCAGAAGTGGGAATCTTTTCATTGAATACAGATCTTACTTCAAAATTGAGAATTTTGATAATGACTGATCAATTCTGGAAGTGAAAGAAGCACATTTGTCTGATACAATATATTACAAAGTTGCTTATTTTCATGTGTACTACTGATTTATTAAATAAAAATTGAAATGACAAAGGTATCACAAATCTTTGCATTTTATATTTCACTATAAAATTCAAAATAAGATTTTGGCTGCAACATTTTAGTAAAAAAAAAAAAAAATCCAGGAAAACATTGCCTTTTTCTGCAAAAAAGCTGTGTGCCAAACCAGCCTGCAGGAGAGAACTTTGCTTCAATGCCTGTGTAATCATAACCACACGCTTCATATTTCTTTTACAGCCGTGCCCAGGGCCCAGTGTGGTTGTTGAATGGAATTTCTATAGAATATGAATGGGATTCTCAAATCATCTCTCTTAAGTCTGATCTCTTTAGGTCAACGTCCAGGAACTTAAAAGCAGCTTTCTTCAAGTCACACTGTACTTGCGTGCAGTCTGCTTGGCTTGTAAACAACAAAAGGAGTCCTGTTTCCACTACTCATGCAATGCTGCCAACCATGACATTACCCTGCTAATGAATATAAGTCCATTTGTTTCCTATTTATTAGGGGTTGACGAGTGGTTAGTGTTATTACTATATATAGAATAGGATTTTAATATATATATATATATATATATATATATATATATATATATATATATATATATATATATATATATATATTAGGATATATATTTACCATAACAAAATAATTGTAAATTATGGTTTATTGAAGTGACTTTTAAAATGGGCCATCAAACAATAAGTTTCATGTATGCAAGTGAATACACTCTGTTATTCCATATTTTCTTCAATTTCCATTATCTCCAATTCTGTAAAAGAGGAGGAATGGGTTAACAACTGAATTTAGCCAAGTTGCTAGCCCTCTTCATACATGTCACCGGTCATCTGACACATAAAGGAGGTAGAAAGCTCTTTCATGTTGGAGACAAGTAAATAGAGGCTATGGAACCTCAATACCGGTGCTAAGATAAAGGGAGTGATGCAGCTTCTATAATTGTGTGCAGAAATATTAGGCAAGTTGTATTTTAGAGGGTTTTTTTTATTATTGATCAACAACTATGTTCTCAATCAACCTAAAAGACTCATAAATATTAAAGCTATTTTTGGAAGTTGAAGTGGTTTTTATTTAGATTTGGCTATCTTAGGAGGATATCTGTCTTTGCAGGTAACTATTACTGTGCAGAATTATTAGGGAACTTAATAATAAACAAATATATTCCCATCTAACTTGTTTATTTTCACCAGGTAAACCAATATAACTGCACAAAATTTAGAAACATTTCTGACATGCAAAAACAAAACCCAAAAAATTAGTGACCAATATAGCCACCTCTCTTTATGATGACAGTTGCTTGATCTGTTTACGGTCAACATTGCATGCAGCAGCCACCACAGGCTCTCAGATACTGTTCCAAGAGGTGTACTGTTTTCCCTCCGTGTAAATCTCACATTTTATGAGGGACTACAGGTTCACTATGGGGTTCAGATCAGGTGAACAAGGGGGCCATGTCATTATTTTTTCATCTTTTAGACCTTTACTGTCCAGCCACACTGTGGAGTAGCTGGATGCATGTGATGGCGCATTGTCCTGCATGAAAATCATGTTTTTCTTGAACGATACCGACTTCTTCTGGACCACTGCTTGAATACGTTGTCTTCCAGAAACTGGCAGTAGGTCTGGGAGTTGAGCTTCACTCCATCCTCAAACCGAAAAGGTCCACAAGTTCATCTTTGAGTGGACCATACCAGTACCCCACCTCCACCTTGATGGCGTCTGAGTCAGAGTGGAGCTCTCTGCCCTTTACTGATCCAGCCTCTGGCCCATCCATCTGGCCCATCAAGAGTCAGTCTCATTTCATCAGTCCATAAAACCTTTGAAAAATCAGTCTTAAGATATTTCTTGGCCCAGTCTTGACGTTTTATCTTTTGTTTCTTGTTCAAAGGTGGTCGCTTTTCAGCCTTCCTTACCTTGGCCATGTCCCTGAGTATGGCACACCTTGTGCTTTTTGATACTCCAGTAATGTTGCAGCTCTGAAATATTGGCAAACTGGTGGCAAATGGCATCTTGGTAGCTTCACGCTTGATTTTCCTCAATTCATGGGCAGTTATTTTGCGCCTTTTTTTGCCCAACACGTTTCTTGTGACCCTGTTGGCTATTTGCCATGAAACGCTTGATTGTTCGGTGATCAAGCTTCAAAAGTTTGGCAATTTCAAAACTTCTGCATCCCTCTGCAAGACATCTCACAATTTTGGACTTTTCAGAGCTCGTCAAATCTCTCTTCTGACCCATTTTGCCAAAGAAAAGGAAGTTGCCTAATAATTAAGCACACCTTATATAGGGTGTTGATGTCATTACACCACACCCCTCATTACAGAGATGCACATCACCTGATTTACTTAATTGGTAGTTGGCTCTCAAGCCTATACAGCTTGGAGTAGGACAACATGTATAAAAAGTATCATGTGATGAAAATACTCATTTGCCTAATAATTCTGCATACAATGTATTCTAGACAACTCTGTTAAATGATGTTTCTTACCTTTGCAGTGCAGTCACATGTGAGGCATTGCCACGTTCAGGAGAATAGGCCTTTTTTTTACCTATTCCCCTTGCGAAAATTGGAAATCTGAGGTTAACACAACATTTTAATGGTAAAAAGTAATTATTATTTTTTCTACTGAATTCAGTGAGGGGTGCAGTTATAAAATAAGGTCCACTGTGGGGGATTTCTATTGTTTTTGCACCTCAGGGGCTCTGCTAATGTGAAATGGCACCCAGAAACCTTTTGAGCAAAATCTGCACGTCAATATGGCGCTCCTCCCCTTCTGAGCCTTGCACTGTGCCTTAAAAGTAGTTTTTGACCAGATATGATGTATCAATGTACTCTGGACAAACTTCAAAACAAATTATATGGTCTATGTTCTCCTGTTACCCTTGTAAAAATGAAAAATATAGGATTAAAGCAACATTTTTGTGATAAAAATGTATTTTTTCATTTTCATAGCTCAAAGTTATAATATTTATTCTGTGATTCATCTGGGGGTTCAAGGTACACACCAAACATCTAGATAAATTCCTTGAGGGGCCTAATTTTCAAAATGGGGTCGCTATTGGAATGTTTCCATTGTTTAGGCACATGAGGTGAGCTCCAAACACGACATGGGGTGTCCTCTAATAATTCCAGACTATTTTGAGTTAAAAAAAAAAATCAAACGGCGCTCCTTCCCTTCCGAGCCCTGCCGTTCACCCAATCAGTAGTTTTCCACCACATATAGGCTATTGGCCTACTCAAGAGAAATTGCACTACAAACTGTATGGTGGATTTTTCTCCTGGTCTGCTTGTGAAAAGGAAAGATTTGGGGTTAAAGCAATATTTTTATGGTAAAAATTTATTTTTCCATTTTCACAGCTCAATATCATAGAATTCTGTGACGTTCCTGGTGGTTTAAAGTTCTCACCCAGCATCTAGATAAATTCCTTGGGGGAATCTAGTTTCCAAAATGAGGTCACTTGTTGTAGAGTTTTCATTGTTTAGACACATCAGGGGCTCTCCAATTGAAACATGGCATCCACTAATGACTCCAGACAATTTTGAGCTCTAAAATTCATATGATGCTTCTTAACTTGCAAGCCCTGCCGTGCCACCAAACAGTAGATTGCCAACATATATGGGGTATCGGTGTACTCAGGAGCATTTGCACAAAAAATTATATGGTGTATTTTTTCTTGCTACTCTAGTGAAAATAAAATATTTAGGGCTAAAGTAACATTTTATGGATAAAAGTTAAATTTTTATTTTTTCTTTCCACATTGCTTTAGTTCCTATGAAACACCTAAGGGGTTAATAAACTTCTTGGATGTGGTTTTGAACAGATTGTCACCTAGGCCTCTCAAAGTTGCTTCAAATGTGATGTGGTCCCTAAAAAAAATGGTTATTTAAATTTTGTTGAAAAAATAAGAAATTGCTGATAAACTTTTAACTCTTCTAGCTTCTTAACAAAAAAAAGAAATTTAAAAAATTGTGCTGATGTAAAGTAAACATGTGTGAAATGTTATCAACTATTTTGTATGACATAACACTCTGATTTAAAAGTATAAAAAAAAGTTTGAAAATTGCTAAATTTTGTAAAATTTTTGACAAATTTCCAATTTTTTCTCAAATAATGCAAAAAATATCATCCTAAATTTACCACTATCATGAAGTACAATATGTCACGAAAAAAAGCACTGTCATAATCACTGGTATCTGTTGAAGCGTTCTAGAGTTACTATATCATAGAATTCAAATTGTCTCTCCAGTAAAGGAGACAAACTCTAGCGCAGCGCCACCTATTGGAAGTAGCGATCCTAAAAGTCACAAGTGGATTTTTAACAATCCTTTGCAATATGACTCAGGATATATAAGCCAGATCAGAATCTCAATTTGCAGACACGGTGTTTCATGGGTGCTTGCCCCTCGTCAGTGCAAAGTATGGGGTGTCTGATCTGGCTCATGAGAAAGCTATGTGGGGACCACGGGGGAACACTATTCACCTTAAGAAGACTTTGCAAGCCAGTCTGGCTGCCAAGTAAGGGGACTTATAGCTGCCATGCCCCTCTGGAAAATATTCAAATTGTCTCTCCAGTAAAGGAGACAAACTCTAGCGCAGCGCCACCTATTGGAAGTAGCGATCCGAAAAGTATATCATAGAATGAGACTGGTCAGAATTGAAAAAAAATGGCTTGATCATGAAGGTGAAAACAGGCTGAGGAGTGAAGGGGTTAACACTGATGTACAAAACACCTTCATAAATCTCCCCTATGTTTTAATGAGCCTTTATGTTTTCCAAACATCTATTCAGTATGGTGTCTCTGGAAGAGCTTAATCTCATGAAGAGATCAGAGAGGTCAAGGGAATGACAGTCCGAAAACTAAACACAATACACCAGCCGCCAGTGCCTATATTTATAGACATTGTAAACTTTATGTTACAAGATTTCAGTGACGAAAACCAAAGAGAAATTCTTGTTAGGCATGACCGGACACTAATAGCAAGATTATTAAGGTCTCGTATATTCAAGAGAAGAAGGTTGTGTAGCTTCCATATTAGGCCTCAATGTCTGATACTGTCCTGTGAAGCCATTCATACACATATAGTGCCCAACTTTGTAAGAACAGAAAGAGAGCCAACTTATGTGGAGTGTAGCAAATTTTCCCCACTCCCCTAGTCACACCCCAAGACACATGTATACATTCTCCCCCTTATTTCATATGTTCTTGGTGCAGATGTGAAGCCGCATTTTTAAGTGTTTTTTATAGTGCAGTTTTTTTAAAGGGGTTGTTCACTACTCTTAAATTGATGACCTATCCTTAGGATAGGTCATCAGTGTCTAATTGGCCAGAGTCCGACACCCTGCACCTATCAGCTGTACTTGCTCCCCGCCGGCGGCAGCATGCAGCCGGAACTGCTCCATCTTTGGCACCGCGGTTGGGTACTGCACATCCCCCTCCTATTGATGAGAATGGTAGGTGGCTATGCAGTACCCTGCCTTGGGTATCAGGAGATAGAACAGCTCCTGAACTGAGCATTTCTGTAATATTAAAAAGCATTAAAAATGCAGATACATATCTGCATCAAAAACACACCAAATAAGTGGTGAAACACGTAAATTTAACGCAGCAAACACGCAATAATCAGAGATGATTGTTATTGTGTTGTGTGGTGCGGACACCTGCAGAAAACTTGCAGAACAAAAGCAATCGAAGAAACGTAGCATTTACACTTCGTGTGAACACAACCTTAGTGTTACATTTTTATTACATTTTTTACAAGTTTAAAATAGCAAAATAAAAAATCATGCCGGGTTTTACACTATTTACCAATCATCATAAATAATCTGGTTGCTGTGTCGTGCAGGTCAGTACGATTACAGGAACACTAAATATATCCATGTTATTTGCTGATTTTACATTTATTTTCCTTTTTAAAAGTGTATTAAAATATCATTATTTAACCTTTTTATTCTTATTTTTTTAGTAATTTTCTAAGAAAAAAAACCCTCTTTTATTCTCTCTCTAAAATACAAGAAATACTCTAATATGTACAATATATCTCTATGTACCAGTATAATCTGTCTGAGGAGTCATTGTCACGCTTCTACACGTGGCGGGCGCATTCAGACCAACAGAAGTCTGACGCACAACAAAAACACACCTCAACAACACCACAGACAGGGGGAACACCAGGGAAACAATAACAACAGTGGGCCTTGGTACCAGTGAGAGAGTATATGGACACTTCCTGTCTTACCTGGCACTGTACCTTGCACTCCTAGCCAGACCCTATACAGGCTCGACACCTGTTGCCGAGCAAGAATAGATGAAGCCCTGAAAAAACCCTACTATACTACTGGCTAGGGAGTGGGAGATAAGGTACATTTGATCCACTGTTGCACTAATAGAACAGGAGGGTAGGTAAGACAAACAGGGGAAAAACAACAGAAATGGAGAAGGTACGTCTCAGGATGACTCCACAGCAGCTCCTTCCACCAAGGCAGTGAGCATACAAATGGCCTTGTGTAATCAGCAAAGACTGCTGGGAAACCTGGCTATTTAAACACAAATGGGGGTGGCAACAGAGCAGCTACAACTGACAAGTACTGCAGTAAAGCTGCTAGCAGCAAAACTGACATTAACTTTCATAACCCAGAGAAATTAAACCACATTTAAATGCAGAGTCCAAGATAGAGGTGGGAGGCTCCAGTCTAAAAGCTGTCACTAGTCACTAAAAACAGGGAGACAACTGACAATCATAACCTGTAATGCAGCTTCAAGATTGCAAAATTCTTTAAGTGACATCAGCAGAGCCTGTGGTTCAGATTTTTATCTCCTGCCTGCAACTGTAGAGGCTCTTGGTTCAAGTCCCAGGGACACTCATAAAAAAAAGGAAAAAATTATATTTCTTCAATTAGAAGAAAATTGACATTTTTGCATTTTTTTATTATTTTTTAGTATTTTTATAGAAACAAAAATATTTGATTATTTCTTCCCCTCCAGAATATAGGGACATAGAAATGCATTGCTATGTACAGATGTATCTCTATGTACCTGTATAATCTGCTTCTGGGTTTCCTTTGCTTCTGTGCCGCCCGTGTGCCAGCAGCCTGCTGCTGCTCGGATCTGGACCTTCCGGTAGGTGGCTCGAGGGTCTCCGGACCCGGGGGGTCCTGCGGACACTCCGAATGAAAAGGGTGGGGAATGGTGGATGTAGGACGTATATGTATGGGCTGAGCCGTATTAAGTTTGTGACGCCACCCACGGTGTGTGGTGAGGTTGGACACCACCGCTGCAGTTACGGGGGCACCCGGGGAAGATGTTGTGCAGCAAGTTGTTAACCCTTCCGTGGGCAGGGATGGTGGCCCCGGGACCCGTTGGGGTCTGGTGCAGGGAGATGGGCGACCGCAGGGTGCTGGTGTACTCACTATTAAGGAAACATACGAGTCTCTGGTAAACCAAGGTGATGGTGGTCGGTGCCCGCAGCCGGCTGCGTTCTGTGTCCCCCACCCGGCTGGTGGTCTCTGTCTTTCTCCTGGACCTTTTTAGAATAGGGGACTGCCTGTGCTTGCAACTTCAGGAGTCCGCTCCCGGCTGGATGTGGCCTAAGGAGCCCTTGCCCGCAGACGCTGCCTCGTGGGATCTCTGAGCCTTGGCGGTGGCCTTTTATCCCCCTCGGTGTGCTGTTGTCTTCTAATAGGGACTTTGAGTGGGACAGGACCTCCAGTCCTGGCCTCAATTGGTTAATTAACCAGTTCCAGTAGCTTCTGGACTTGGCTTCAGGGTCCGAGTACCTCCCTGTGTGCTCCGGTGTCCGAGTCGGTTCCCCGGGTCGATACCGGCGGGCTACAACCCTGTCCCGGTCCACCTCAGTTCCACCGAGCCATCTTCCAGGCTCCTGCAGACGGAGACCGCCGTCTGCCTCCTAGCTAATGGCACCAGGGCTCCTACCCTGGCACCGTTCAATTTGGGGTATTCGCCTCTGCTGGAGCTGCACACAGCTCCAGCCCATACTCCTCTCCAACTTGAACTCTACAGAAATCTGTTTGTTTTCCCACCCCGGGCTGTCTAGACTCCTTGGTGGGCATCTTCCAACCACCTGGTTCCGCCCCCTGGTATGTCTATCTAGCCCTGAAGGGGGGTGACTAGGGTTTTTGGTTCGGCTGATGTCACCTGAGAGGGAAGGTGTTGTGCAGGGGCCTATTTGTGACTAGGGCCAGGTATTATTATTATAATAAATAATAATAAGAATAATACCTGGCCCGGCCAGGGCGTCACACTTCCTGTTGCTCATACAGTGCCTTGCAAAAGTATTCGGCCCCCTTGAATTTATCAACCTTTTCCCACATTTCAGGCTTCAAACGTAAACATTTTAATGTTATGATGAAGAATCAACAACAAGTGGGACACAATTGTGAAGTTGAACGAAATGTATTGCTTATTTTAAATTTTTGTAAAAAAGAATAAACTGAAAATCGGGGCGTGCAATATTATTTGGCTCCTTTACTTTCAGTGCAGCAAACTCACTCCAGAAGTTCATTGAGGATCTCTGAATTGTCCTAAATGACTGATGATGATAAATATAAGCCACTTGTGTGTAATGAAGTCTCCGTATAAATGCACCTGCTCTGTGATAGGCTCAGTGTTCTGTTTAAAGAGCAGAGAGCATCATAAAGACCAAGGAACACAACAGGCAGGTCTGTGATACTGTTGTGGATAAGTTTAAAGCCGGATTTAGTAACAAAAAGATTTCCACAACTTTAAACATCCCAAGAAGCACTGTGCAAGCGATCATATTGAAATGGAAGGAGTATCATACCACTGCAAATCTACCAAGACCCGGCCATCCCTCAAAAATTGAATCTCAAACAAGGAGAAGACTGATCAGAGATGCAGCCAAGAGGCCCATGATCACTCTGGATGAACTGCAGAGATCTACAGCTGAGGTGGGAGAGTCTGTCCATAGGACAACAATCAGTCATACACTGCACAAATCTGGCCTTTATGGATGAGTGGAAAGTAGAAAGCCATTTCTCAAAGATATCCATAAAAAGTGTTGTTTAAAGGTTGCCATAAGCCACCTGGAAGACACACCAAACATGTGGAAGAAGGTGCTCTGGTCAGATGAAACCAAAACTGAACTATTTTGGCAGAATGCCAAACAATAAGTTTGGTGTAAAAGCAACACAGCTCATCACCCTGAACACACCATCCCCACTGTCAAACATGGTGGTGGCAGCATCATGGTTTGGGCCTGCTTTATTCATCAGGGACAGGGAAGATGGTTAAAATTGATGGGAAGATGGATGGAGCCAAATACAGGACCATTCTTGAAGAAAACCTGTTAAGCCCACTTTACACGTTGCAATTAGTTGTACAATCGCATTTGCGATGTGACACGCCCAGGTTGCATATGGGATCTTATGAGATTTCACGTTGGTCATTCATTTGCTGTCACACGAGCGTTAGTAGTCTATGTTAAATTGATCAATGTTATGTGCGATCCTTTAGATCATGTGATCTGTGACGTATGCATTGGGCACCTTTTTTTTTTTTTTATTTATTGACTTGCCAAGCGTGTGTAATGTGTAGGGATGTATTTTTACTATGTCATCTGCCATTCAGCTCTGCTACATGGCCGCTAACAGCAGACTCAGACAGCCATGTAGCAGAGCTGAATGGCAGATGACAGCAGACACAGACAGAGCCGCACTGTCAGAATGAACTCGGGTGAACTTCACCCGACTTCATTGTCATGCTGCGGCTCTGTCTGTGTCGCGTCCTGATTAGCGGTCACCAGTGAAGGACTCACCGGTGACCGCTAATCTCCTAAATTACTGAAGTTAGCAGCCCTCTCTCATACTCACCAATCCCCGATCCCCGGCACTGCACGGCGTTCACACTGCTCCGGCGGCTTTTACTGTTTTGAAAAAGCCGGCCGCCCATTAAACAATTTCGTATTCCCTGCTTTCCCCGCCCACCGGCACCTATGATTGGTTACAGTGAGACACGCCCCCACTCTGAGTGACAGGTGTCACACTGCACCCAATCACAGCAGCCGGTGGGTGGGTCTATACTGTGTAGTGAAATAAATAATTAAATAATTAAAAAAAAGGCGTGCGGTTCCCCCCAATTTTAAAACCAGCCAGATAAAGCCATACGGCTGAAGGCTGGTATTCTCAGGATGGGGAGCTCCACGTTATGGGGAGCCCCCCAGCCTAACAATATCAGCCAACAGCCGCCCAGAATTGCCGCATACATTATATGCGACAGTTCTGGGACTGTACCCGGCTCTTCCCGATTTGCCCTGGTGCGTTGGCAAATCGGGGTAATAAGGAGTTATTGGCAGCCCATAGCTGCCAATAAGTCCTAGATTAATCATGTCAGGCGTCTATGAGACACCCTCCATGATTAATCTGTAAATTACAGTAAATAAACACACACACCCGAAAAAATCCTTTATTAGAAATAAAAACACAAACATATACCCTGGTTCACCACTTTAATCAGCCCCAAAAAGCCCTCCTTGTCCGGCGTAATCCAGGATGCTCCAGCGTCGCTTCCAGCGCTGCTGCATGGAGGTGACCGGAGCTGCAGCAGACACAGCCGCTCCGGTCACCTCCACGCAGGTAATAAAGACAGACGCGCGATCAGCTGAGCTGTCACTGAGGTTACCCGCTGTCACTGGATCCAGCGGTGGATGCAGCGGTGGCCGCGGGTAACCTCAGTGACAGCTCAGCTGATCGCGCTACTCACCTCAGTTGCTGCGTGGAGGTGATAGGAGCGGCGGTGAGTAGCGCGATCAGCTGAGCTGTCACTGAGGTTACCCGCGGCCACCGCTGGATCCAGTGACAGCGGGTAACCTCAGTGACAGCAGCTGATCGCGCGGCTGTCTTCATTACCTGCGTGGAGGTGACCGGAGCGGCTGTGTCTGCTGCAGCTCCGGTCACCTCCATGCAGCAGCGCTGGAAGCGACGCTGGATCATCCTGGAGTACGCCGGACAAGGAGGGCTTTTTGGGGCTGATTAAAGTGGTGAACCAGGGTATATGTTTGTGTTTTTATTTCTAATAAAGGATTTTTTCGGGTGTGTGTGTTTATTTACTGTAATTTACAGATTAATCATGGAGGGTGTCTCATAGACGCCTGACATGATTAATCTAGGACTTATTGGCAGCTATGGGCTGCCAATAACTCCTTATTACCCCGATTTGCCAACGCACCAGGGCAAATCGGGAAGAGAAGGGTACAGTCCCAGAACTGTCGCATATAATGTATGCGGCAATTCTGGGCGGCTGTTGGCTGATATTGTTAGGCTGGGGGGCTCCCCATAACGTGGAGCTCCCCATCCTGAGAATACCAGCCTTCAGCCGTATGGCTTTATCTGGCTGGTTTTAAAATTGGGGGGAACCGCACACCGTTTTTTTTAATTATTTAATTATTTATTTCACTACACAGTATAGACCTGCCCACCGGCTGCTGTGATTGGGTGCAGTGTGACACCTGTCACTCAGCGTGGGGGCGTGTCTCACTGCAACCAATCATAGGCGCCGGTGGGCGGGTAAAGCAGGGAATACGAGATTGTTTAATGGGCGGCCGGCTTTTTCAAAACAGTAAAAGCCGCCGGAGCAGTGTGAACGCTGTGCAGCGCCGGGGATCGGGGATCGGTGAGTATATGAGAGAGGGAGATAGACTGACATGGACAGAGAGTGAGGGACAGAGATAGTGACCGACTGACAGAGATTAGTGACTGACAGACATTGTGAGGCGCTTCAGAACGCAGCTTTTCAGCTGCGCTCTGAAGCGGACCTTTTTTAAGCTGCGGTGCAGAGCGCACACCTGCGCACATAGCCTCAGACACCAAAATTGTATGAGGGATGTCACACGTTACAATTGACTAGGTTCGTGCAACAAAACGCTCAATTCTAGAGAATGATACGATGTGTTTGCGATCAACGGTTTTGCGTTCAATCCTGATCGCAAGTAGATGTCACACGCAGATACCTCACAAACGATGCCGGATGTGCGTCACTTACAACTTGACCCCAACGACAGATTGTGAGATATATTGAAGCGTGTGTAGCGGGCTTTAGAGTCTGCAAAAGACCTGAGACTGGGATGGATATTTGTCTTTCAACAAGACAATGATCACATAAAGCAAAATCTACAGTGGAATGGTTCACAAATAAACGTATCCAGGTGTTAGAATGGCCAAGTCAAAGTCCAGACCTGAATCCAATCGAGAATCTTGTGGAAAGAGCTGAAAACTGCTATTCACAAACGCTCTCCATCCAACCTCACTCAGCTCCAGCTGTTTGCAAAGGAAGAATGGGCAAGAATTTCAGTCTCTCTCTGTGCAAAACTGATAGACACATACCCCAAGCGACTTGCAGCTGTAATCACAGCAAAAGGTGGCGCTACAAAGTATTAACTTAAAGGGGCCGAATAATATTGCACTCCCCAATTTTCAGTTTATTATTTTTTATAAAAGTTTGAAATAATCAATACATTTTGTTCAACTTCACAATTGTGTCCCACTTGTTGTTGATTCTTCACCATAACATTAAAATTTTTATCTTTATGTTTGAAGCCTGAAATGTGGTTAAAGGTTGAAAAATTCAAGGAGGCCGAATACTTTTGCAAGGCACTGTAGCTGCTACTGTGATCAAGTAGTTCACAGGTTTGAGTCTTGGGGCACCAGAGAAGAGAATTTTTAATTTAATTTTATCTGTGCGCAGAGAAATTGTATCCCCACCCCTCCCCCTAGGAGACGGAGCTATGGAGCTGGCGAGGAAAGGTAAGAAAATTAAAGGTTATTTATACGTTATACAGGTCAGTTTGGGCACCTACTGTATATACCATATTCTAGAATGCTGTATATAGGGGCTCATTGGTGTGGTGGCCACAGCTCATATGGGACAAATCTGGTTCAGGTTCCCTTTAATGATTAAAATAACCCTTATTTCTATAGTATTTATTTTACAGAGTTTTATAACTGGGAAATGGCAGAGATATAAAATGAGTAATATAAACTTATGAAACAAGAAGGGAAAACACTGCCTTTATGTGGTAGACATGAGTCACAGAGGCAGATTCCTAGGGAAATGCTGCCTGACAGCAACAAAAAAGGTTGGAAATATATCCATAGCAACTAGCCTGTGTCTATAGCATCAAAGGTTAGAAGTGTATCCCTAGCAACTAGTCTGTGTCTATAGCATCAAAGGTTAGAAGTGTATCCCTAGCAACTAGTCTGTGTCTATAGCAACCAATCTATCTTCTATAAGTGCTACAGCAGAAAAGGGGTAAAATAGGGTTGCAGCAATCATCCAATCATTCCATGTCATTTCCTAACTCTGTAATATGGTGTTAAGGTGGTGTCACACACAGAGACAACGACAACGACGTCGCTGCTACGTCACCATTTTCTGTGACGTTGCAGCGACGTCCCGTCGCTGTCGCTGTGTGTGACATCCAGCAGCGAGCTGGCCCCTGCTCTGAGGTCGTCGCTCGTTGCTGAATGTCCAGCTTCATTTTTTGGTCGTCATTCTCCCGTTGTGATGTACAGATCGCTGTGTGTGACAGCGAGAGAGCGATGAAATGAAGCGAACAGGGAGCAGGAGCTGGCATCTGGCAGCTGCGGTAAGCTGTAACCAAGGTAAACATCGGGTAACCAAGTTGGTTCCCCGATATTTACCTTCGTTACCAGCCTCCGCCGCTCTTACGCTGCCTGTGCTGCCGGCTCCTGCTCTCTGCACATGTAGCTGCAGTACACATCGGGTAATTAACCCGATGTGTACTGTAGCTAGGAGAGCAGGGAGCCAGCGCTCAGTGTGCGCTGCTCCCTGCTCTCTGCACATGTTGCAGCACAGCGACGCGTGTCGTTATGATCGCTGCTTCGGCTGCTGTGTTTGACAGCTAAGCAGCGATCATAACAGCGACTTACAAGGTCGCTGCTACGTCACAGAAAATGGTGAAGTAACAGCGACGTCGTTGTCGCTGTCGCTTAGTGTGAACCCAGCTTAAGAGGCATTTACAGATACCTCCTCCATGTGATGTGATAGCATGGGTGCCAAAGACATTGTCAAAGCTTGTGTGTTTGCCATGCTTGAACATCAAGATGATTATTAATTATACAATCAGCTGGAATACTAAAATATTGCAATTTATAGTATAAGAGTTTATGTGATCACAGGTTAGAGTCCCCTTTAGGAGTAATAAAATAATTAAAAAACACTAAAATTTATATAAAAAATGTATACAAGTCTAACCCCTACTCCATCTTCTCCAGTTTCCAAGGTAGAAATCTCAAAATCTAATAATTAAAAAAAAATATAAAAAAATAACACATTAGCTTTTTTTGCATGTATAAATTGTCTGAACGAAAAAAAAAAATCTGAAAAATTAAATGAAAAAAAGTAATAAAAAAAAAAATCAGAAAAACTAAAAGGTTATGCCTCTAAGAATTTGGGGACTAAACCATTTTGTTCCCCCCATTTTTAAAGAAATAAAAGTCTTTTTTACTGTGACATTGAGTAATATAACCGGAAAAAAAATACTAAACCAAGTTACCAGGTCATTATACCCCAGCTGTTTGTTGTTTTTTTAATTTCGTGCTACTTGGATTTCTTTCTCCCATTTTTCAATTCTTTACTTGGTATAGTGAATGGAGTCTTTCAAAACGACAACTTCTTGTGCCAAAAACAAACCCTCATATACAGGGGCCTACCGATCGCGTTCACAGAGGCTACAACCATGACTGGGCTTTTGTGAGAAGGGGCTGACACCAGCCCCTATTTCAGCTGAATGTGTATGTGAAGAGTATTGCAAAACACAAACCCGCAAGGTCCCTAATATACGCCGCTGTCTGATCAGAGGCCAACATTTAATGTCAGCAAGTCTGTGACAGGTGGCACATTGCAGCGACATCATGCACTGCCAGTCACTGACAAAGTTAGCTGCCGGCCTCTATGCCAGCTATGGAGGACGCCCCACGTTGTAAGAGCGGGGGAAGATGAGAATAATCATTTATTTATTTTAAATATGTTGTAAAAGAGCAGCAGAACGGATTAAATTAAAAGAGGAAGGGGCCCAAGATGAGAGACATTTCTTACAGGCTGCAGCCAAGGATAGGGGCATTATTATAGTAATGGGCCCAGGATGGGGGACATTTTTTTATAGGATCCGGTCCAGGAGGGAAACATTATTATAGGCAAGGGTCTAGGATAGGGACATATCTTACAGGATGCAGGCCAGTATGGAGGACATTATTACAGGAAGGAGCTCATGATGGGGGAACATGTTTACAGGGTGGGGTATTATGACAGCAAGGGGCCCAGAATGGGGGACATTATAGGAAGTGGTCTTGAATGGATAACATTATTGCTGGAAGGGGCCCATGATGGAGACATGTTTACATGAAGGTTCCCAGATGGGGGACATGATTACAGTAAGGGGCCAGGAGAGCAAATATTATACCAGAATGGGCCTATAATAGGGGACATGATTACAAAAAGGGGTTTGGATGGAGGAGATTATTACAGGAAGGGCTTATGATGGGGGACATTATTATGGAATCAGGGCCAGGACAGAGAACATTATTCTAGGAAGGGTGAAGTAATTACAGGAAGGGGCACATCATAGTGGATATGACTAAAGGTAGGAGATAGACGGAGGACATTATTACATTACAGGGTGAACACCTATGTGTTTAAAGGATCTAGAACACTGCAAGGACCAATATATCTGACCAACATGCAGTAGGGTGCCAAGGTCACAATTTTGCATTGGGGCCCATTAGACTCTAGTTACATCACTGTTTATTCGGCTTTGTTGAAGCAAAGATAAAAGAGGCATGGCTTTTGAAAGGCAAGGAGGAAATAACAAAAGCCAAAAGGAGTTAACGAGGCTAAGCATTAGCTTTGCACTGAAGATTGTAGTGTTGCTTGTATTAGAAAAGGATAGATTCCATTACAAGTTATAAGCCCCAAACTACACCCAGTTCTTTTTGTGCAGCCACACAGAAATAGTGTCACCATCAGTAACTCCTTTAATGGCTTCCCAAGTAGAATAATACCTTCATGGTTCCCCTCCACACATTATGATGCGCACACAGAACTACCAAAAACACTGATGCTCCCTCACTGTGTAATGCCTCCAGAGTGCCCCCAGGCCACAAACATAATGCTACCCCCATAGTGTGCCTTCCACAATGCAGATACAATTGAAATACCACCTACCTCTCAAGTCAGCAGCTCAGATTCCCAAATTGGACTATGTCCTGCTGGATCCAGGTTGGCTGGGAGGTATGCCAGATCCTTGTCAAACATAAGTAATATCCTCTGTGTTCAGCATAACTAAAGGGGTTAAGTTTATTGCCTTATCATGATAGGAATGTTAAAATGGGTTCAGAAGACAAAAGAAAGTCAAATAAGGCAACAATTTTTAAATTTTGGCACAAACTCTTAATTTTGGCTTATGTTGTCAAGAGTACCACATAAAGATTTGTCTTGGAACAGTAATACATATCTGAAGAGCCATTAATAGGCTTGTAAGTAGCACACATCCTATTAAGATGTGTAACATAAGATATTGCATCATTAATACAACCAAAGAAGAAGTATGTTCCAGGGAAACTAAATAAACATTCAAACTCATACACATAAATCGAGGAAGATGTGATGTGTAAGCGCAAAATAACTCACTCAATGTGCAATTTAGTCTCTGTGCAGATTGGTGTATACAGTGTATACATCTAGGCTCCATTAACCCAAGAGAAGCATATGATTGTCCTTTAATGTTCTGCCAGTGTGATATACAGTACATATAGATTTGTTCTACTGTATAGGAAAGCACAATGCTTTACAAAAAAAGTATAGTATGGTGCAATGTTTGTTAGAGAAATAAAA
The DNA here is from genome assembly GCF_048569485.1 of Anomaloglossus baeobatrachus. NCBI lineage: Eukaryota > Metazoa > Chordata > Amphibia > Anura > Aromobatidae > Anomaloglossus > Anomaloglossus baeobatrachus. The sequence continues at coordinate 509,880,390 of NC_134355.1, forward strand.
TTAGTAAACTTGTAATTTTCACACAGGCCACTAAAACATTTGTAGGCTAGTTCCTACTTTTCTTTCTTTTAGTAGAGGCAGGATTACAATGATAGGTAAAACATTTATATCCAGATGATAACACAGGATTTACAAATGACAATAAGAGGACGTCACGCCTGACCCTGCTCCTCCTCCCTTCACAATCACCATTGCTCATTAGACACTTAATTACAAAATACAGGATCAGAGTCTGTTCATCATTGGTATATAAATGAGTTGTTTGCTGAATTAAAAGGAAGTTAGTTAAAAAAAAAGTTACAGTGGCCAGTGAAAGTGGCTACTGTGTCCGGCCCATAGATCTTAACAGCTCATTTGCATATTAAGAAACGCGAGGATATATCTATCTGGGATAAAACATGAGATTGCAGATATCAAGGTATCATTTTATTATTTTATTCATTTATATAACGCCATTAATTCCATAGCGCTTTACAGACATCATCATTACTGACCCCTTTGAGGCTCACAATAGAAATTCCCTATCTGTATGTCCTTCGAGTGTGGGAGGAAACCAGAAAACCTGGAGGAAACCCACACAAACACAGGGAGACCATACAAACGCCTTGCAGATATTGTCCTTGGTATGATTTTATTCAACTTCCTATGACCTACATGCCCATATTGATAGTTTAGGAAGATTGATCATACTGACAGATTCCCTTTAAACAATAGTTCATATTCTGATGATAGCTTCCCTTTAAAACATTTCCACTGAATAGAAAAAAGATACATACAGCAATAGATAGATAGATATATAGACAGACAGATAGATGGATGTAGTAGTTAGTGATGGGTGGACCCAGATTGTAAAAGTTTAGATCCGCATGGTTTCAAAGGTCCTCGAGTGCTGGACTCGGGCCCTAGATTCCAGAAATTGATCTGGATCCGCCACTCAGGAAATTAAAGAAAAAATAAAGAAAATAAGAATGAAACAAGCGCTTCATACTTACGGAGGCTCCGGCACGTCTGTAACTGCTCCCGCGGCTGACCATTCAATTCCTGGGCTGGTCATCATTGCTCATTCATATGTACTGTTTTCCCTGCCTACCGGCTGTCCTGGCGTCTGTGATTGGTGGCAGTCAGACGTGCCCCCAGCCTATGTGACAGTGTAATGACCAAAAGTCCGAATGAGATCTGGCGAGTCACAAACTGAGGCCCAGGCAGAAATGTCTCAACACTATTTGCTGGAAGGGATAGGGGAGAGGCTCAAAAGGAAATGCATTTACAATTTCTCCCCAGTCACTACTATACTTATTTACATAGACAGGCTATAAGCCATGGTCAGGATGTTGGCTCCAGAGATCTATCTAATATGTATCATGAACTGCTGGAACAAATTTACCTAAGGATCCTATATGGAACAAACAGTGACTCCCTAACACTTTAACAGACAGGGTGTAAATTCAATGGGTGTAACCTAGTAAGCGCAACCAACGTAAGCTTCAACTGTTTGGATACCCCGGAATCGTTAGTCTTACCATGTTATTGATGGAGTCCGACACAGGGCTGTGGTATGTCCTGGCTGCAGCCACTCCGGGAGGTCTTCGGTGCCAAAACCCATGAGGAGGAATCACTAGTCACACAAAAAGAGTCCGTGTCTCTTCCTGCAGCAAGGGACCTGTGTCACGGGCGGGGACAGACCACAACCGGGGGGCCGCTCGAGGCACTCGGATCCGGGCGGTGACTGTGGCTCGAGTGGCAGCCGGATCCAGGGCTCGCGCAGCCGTCTGTCGCCCATGAGTGAAAAGGGGTTATTTACAGGGGATAGAGTCTTTGTCAGTGACGCCACCCGTGGGTTGCGGTGAGGGATGGTGACACCGCTGCTGCCTTGTATGTGGGTGCCCAGGGCTGATGGAATGGGGCAGCAAGGTGGGATCCCCTCCACGGGTAGGGGAGGTGTAGTCCTGGGGCCCAGAGGATGGTGAGGGATTGCAGGGAGCAGGCAACTCACAGTTCGTTGTCGTGGTGTTGGATGAGCTAGTGCTGATTTGGAGGGTCAATAAACACACAGAGTCTGTGGTAAACCAAATTGCCAGTGACCGGTAACCTCTGGTGGTTGTATTTGGGTCCACACACAGATATACAGCCAGGGGCTCCTTTCTTCTGCACTTTCTGTCTGTCTCTCTCTTGTCTAGACTAGTCCGCTTGAAATGGCCTCCAGACCGGATCCCCTCTCTCGGCACCGGCAGGCTATAACCCTGCCCCGGTCGACCTCAGGTTCCCCGAGACCGGATCTCCATCGCCTGTGGCCCTTACTGCCACCTAGTTAGCGTAGCTAGTTCAGTCATCCGGTATTCCGGATCTCCAACCCCGACTACCACCCTCTCCAGGGAGCTCCAACTCCCTCCTGTCAGCTCTCCACTGACTACAGCTCAAACTGAAACTAAACTCTGCTCTGTCACTTCCTAAGCTGTTTTTGATCCTTCCCCTTGTCCTGGGGGAGGGGAAGAGCGACTAGGCCTCATTGGCTGGTGTATACCTGTGAGGGGACTGTGTTGGTGTCGAAGAGGAGAATGGCCTGCATTTTGGTGGATTTGTGCAGGCTCTGTGACAACTTGGTTTTGCCAGGGTGTCACACTCCCCCTTGGTAGATTACAGCTCGTCCTTGGGCTGTCCTGCCACTGACATTTATTTTTCTGCTTTTGCAAATGAAAAAGATAACAAGTAAACCATTTCAAAACGTTTCATTCCCCGGAGGGAAGGCACATCATAAAAAAACAACATTTTTTTAACGTTACGAAACTGTCCTGAGGAAATGAGGTAGCCGAGTTCCACTACCAAGTCCATAGAACAACATTTTACAACCGCTGCCAGCGCAGCCTCCTGTGCAGCTGCTGCCAGTCCCAGTACGGGGCATGGGTGCCGTGCTCCGCCTCCTGCTCAGGAGCCAGGCCCACTTGGATGCCCTCAGCACCTGCTACGACTGGCCTCTCATACTGCCATGGGCCCCACCGATCAGTGGCCTGCTCCGCCTCTCTGCAGGTCAGGTGCCGCCTCCGTTGCAGCTGGGTGGACTGCTGGAGCCGACGTCATCACTGGTGCAGCCAGGCTCGGGGCCGGGGATGATGTCATCGGGGTTGCGGCCTGGCTCGGGGCCAGATGAGATGTCATCGGGGTTGCGGCCTGGCTCGGGGCCGGAGGAGATGTCATTGGGGTTGCGAGAACGGGACTCTCCACATGCTGTTTGCCAGGCTGCTGGGACATCTTGCCGCATTGGTGTCCAGGAACGGGTTTCTGCAGAGTCCTGGTGTCCCTGCACTTTATCTTCTCTGGTCAAATGCCGCTCTTTCCTGCCCCCCCCCTTGGTTTTCGACAGCAGTCTCGTGGGACCCACTGTCCTTTTCAACTTCCTACTCTGGGGATCACTGGGTTCCGCCCACGTTCTTAGGGGGCGGAGCTTCAGATTCACGCCCTTTTTGGGGAAGAAGATGGGGAGGTTGTTGTTTTTGGTGCCAAATATGGCGGGCAAGAGGGCGGCAGTCCAAAAATTTTGAGCGTTTCATGGTTTACAGTCCAGAAAAGGCGCACTTCACCCAGAGGGTAGTAGATGGGGTAAGTATCTTGTTCGTGACGCCAAGATGTCGCGGGCGGGGGACAGACCACAACTGGGGGGCCGCTCGAGGTCGCTCGGATCCGGGCGGTGACTGTGGCTCGAGTGGCAGCCGGATCCGGGGCTCGCACAGCCATCTGTCGCCCACGAGTGAGAAGGGGTTATTTACAGGGGATAGAGTCTTTGTCAGTGACGCCACCCGTGGGTTGCGGTGAGGGATGGTGACACCGCCGCTGCCTTGTATGTGGGTGCCCGGGGCTGATGGAATGGGGCAGCAAGGTGGGATCCCCTCTGGCAACTCACAGTTCGTTGTCGTGGTGTTGGATGAGCTGGTGCTGATTTGGAGGGTCAGTAAACACACAGAGTCCGTGGTAAACCAAATTGCTAGTGACCGGTAACCTCTGGCGGTTGTATTCAGGTCCACACACAGATATACAGCCAGGAGCCCCTTTCTTCTGCACTTTCTGTCTGTCTCTCTCTTGTCTGGACTAGTCCGCTTGAAACGGAACCAGACCTGATCCCCTCTCTCGGCACCGACGGGCTGCAACCCTGCTTCGGTCGACCTCAGGTTCCCCGCGACCGGATCTCCGTTGCCTGTGGCCCTCACTACCACCTAGTCAGAGTAGCTAGTTTAGTCGTTCGGTGGTCCGGGGTTCCAACCCCGATTACCACGCTCTCCGGGGAGCTCCAACTTCCTCCTGTCAGCTCTCCACTGACTACAGCTCAAACTGAAACTAAACTCTGCTGTCACTTCCTAAGCTCTTTTCGATCCCTCCCCTTGTCCTTGGGTGGGGGGGAGAGCGACTAGGCCTGATTGGCTGATGTATACCTGTGTGGGGACTGTGTTGGTGTCAAACAGGAGAATAGCCTGCATTTTGGTGCATTTGTGCAGGCTCTGTGACAACCTGGTTTTGCCAGGGCGTCACACCTGCAGATTCGCAATCACCATCCACTCAGTTCTGCAGGATTCAAAGCACTGCTCGAGATGTCACAAATGCTCTGCTACAAGCTCCTTCTTCCCAGTCAATGGTTCACTTGGCGGCTCAGGGTCCCGGCTGCTTGGCCCACTCAGCATCTGCTCTCTGCAGCCTCCACCACAGACCTCCATAAAGCTCTAAGCTCTTCACAAACTTTCCAGAAGTCCTTCTCCTCTGATTCCCACACTTCTCTCCTCACAGCACAGCCACTGTCCTCCATCACAAACAGGCCCCCACCTTTAGCAGGGAGGAGTTTTACAGGTTCTGCTACTTCCACAGTTCTCTCCACACACAAGTAATCACACACTGCAATGACAGCATCCTCAGCATTCTGTAGCCTGTTATAACAGCATATGACTGCAACCAATCAAAGACCCTGTCTGTGGTTCAGTATCATGGCATAAAAATAAATAAAACAATTGGTGTAGGGACCCCATATTATTATACCTAGCACAGATAAAGCCTACGGCTATAGGCTGCAAGCTGCAGCCTCCAGCCATGCGCCTATCTTGGCTGGATATCAAAATAAGTACATAAATAATTTTAAAAAAGGTGTGCGGTCCCCCCAATTTTGATACCCAGCCATGATAAAGCCCAACAGCCGGGGGCTGGTATTCTCAGGCTGTGGAGGTCCATGTGACATGCCCACACCGGGGCCTGAGGTTTTGCTACGGGGACGCCGTGGTGGCAGGCCCCGGTTCTGTGACCACAGCGGTGTCAATCAAAAAGGGGGGTTTACTTGAATGATGGGTATGGTAATTCGTGACGCCACCTGTGGTATGCGACAAGTTAGATGCCGCCACTGCGGGATGGGGACCTCTGGGGCAGATGTTAACACAGCGGAGATGGGATAGCTCTCCCCAGACAGTGCTGGGCCCCAGGGTGGATGGGGGTTGTAGCATTAGTCTGTAATGGCAAGTTTCGTAGGGCGGCAAGCGCAGGTGAATAACGTAGCGACACAGGGGTGCAGTCTCGAGGTCTTTACTCACTGTAGCCGGTTCCAAGGTTACACATACACACCAGTGACCACCGTTGGAGAGCTGGGATTCACCATGATGAGCTCCAGCCGATACCGGGTAGTTCGTAGGTCGAATCTGGTGCACCTCTCTCAAGTGTACCCTTTCCTGGCTGACTCCTGCGCTTGCTTCTCCCTCCTGCGTTGCCCCTTCGCTCACTGAACCCTGTATCAGTGCCCGTGAACCCTGTGGGGTGGCGTGAAGCTATATCCCTTGGTCCTTGAGGGTCACCTACCAGTGAATTCATGTGCAGTGGTGGCTTCGGTGCATGCAGTCACCTCAGCCGCTGGTTTTGTCAGTAAAGACCGTAGCTTTTACTCCCCAAGCCTAGTGACCAGTCCCCATGTTGCAGCCAAGTCCTTCCACTGGTAGATTATATGTGGAACAAGGCCACGTGAGGACATTGCACTTCGCGTGGTCTCTAGGACCCCTTCTGTCTGTGCCCGGGCTGAGCAGTACCAGCTCCAGGCCATGGGTCTTGACTCCTCCAACTCACTACTCAACTCCACACTCCATACTGTGTTCCCACTTGTACTATTGTGTTCCCACTCCTAAGACTCCACCCCCCAGCCTGGCTTTGGGTATAATCACGCCCTTGCCATGTCTGATGAGGTGTTTCTGAGCCTGGGTGTTGGGCTTTGTGTGAACCGGTGTTGACCTCATTCTTACCCAGGATGGAATACCACACCTCTGGCTGAGGTGCAGTACTTCTGTGGTGACTGAAGCCTCAAGGGTGCCACACATGCTTATCGGGACACCCCCAGACTAAAAATAGCAGCCTGCAGCTGCCTAGGATTGTCGGAGGTGTACCGCCTGAGCAGAGGTCGAACCACTTGGATCCGGGTGTCACTGCTCGTGGCTCGAGGGTCTCCGGACCCGAGGGCACGGTGACACTGTAAAGCGTGATGGGGGGTCTATTTACAAGGGAGTATTAGATAGTTTGTGACACCACCCGTAGTGTGCGGTAATAGGGAGTACCACCGCTGCCGTTGGGAGTACCCTGGGTGATGGAGCGGGGCAGCCAGATGACGTTACCCTCCACGGGTAGGGAAGGCCCCCAGGACTCTGGATGGTGGGATGGATTGCAGGGAAGCAGGCTCGCTGGTGCAAGGGGTGATCATGGAACAAACTCAGAATGAAAGCAGACGCTGAAAATGTAGTAACCCAAGTTTTGGGTGCCGCAGCCCTTTTGGAGGAGCTCGACTGGGTTCCGTCCCCTGCAGCACTGCCTGATGGTCTGGAGCCTGCCTCCGTGCACAGATTTTTAGTAGTCCAAGTGTTCCGTAAGCTTGCAGCTGTCCGTGCTCCGCTACCCACTTTTTGGTGTGAAGGTGCTGTGCTTTCAGGAGCTCATGCTTGGGATTTCAGTGGGCTGCTTTGGTTGGAAAGCCCTATCCCCCTCGTTGCGCTAGTGCCCCCGATCTCTGAGCTTTGTGGGGACAGTCCATAAAGGCCCTGTCCTCCACAGGTTAATTGCCGGCTTGTTTGAAGCCTCTCCCCGACATAGGGTCCAGTACCCCGACACGCTTTTGTGACGCACTGGGCAAGCCAGGGGTCACAGGTCATCACACCACCACACCCTACACCCCAGTTAGGAACACCAAGGCTACCAAAATCCTTGTTGCCTTCCTCCAGGGGCTGATGTTCACACCAGGGGGGTGGGCCAGGCGGTTGGCTCCGCCCACCGAGGAGTTCACAGCCCTGGAGGCGGGGAGAACCAGGCAGTTTAGCTCAGGCAGAGCTTGAGTAGAGTTCAGTTAGGGAGGTGAAGGAGTAAACAGTGAAGTAGAAGGAAGCGGTAGTGGAGCTAAAGAGAAAAGCTGAAGTAACAGAAGAAAAGAGTAAAAGTGTCAGTAAGAAAGCCTGAAGTTGGTCCGGCTGTGTGCCAGGACAGTGACAGCAAGGTCAGCAGACGGCAGTGACAGTCTGGAGGGGGACTGCTCGGAGGTTGCTGGAAGGACCGCGGACGGGTAGTGGCCCGGCGGTCTGGAGCAGTATACAAAGAACAGTCAGCACCAGGGCAGGGGCCTCTCGGACCCCGACAAGGCTAGGAGTCGCCGTAAATTTGCCAAATCCGTCAGTGAAGGGGACGTCTGTCTCCAAACAACCAAGTCCCGATTGAAGGCAACAGTCCAACCATTGAGGAGAGACACCGCCACCGCCAGGGCACCAGTTTCTCAGGGCCAGCGCCTGCGGGCAAAGTAGGGCTCCTCCGGCCCATATCCAAGCCGGGGAGCGGGTTGCCGGTGGGAACCCATCGCTACCAACATAGAAACATAGGTGCAGGACAGAGTGACCGTCACCGTCACCTACTGGGGAAAGCAAGTGCAGCCATCCGTGGGAACCGTCTTTCCAGCCGTGTGTTTTACCGAGAACTGTGTCATCGTCTCAGGCTGAGTGAGTACCACAGTGCCGCAAGGCACAGCGCTGCCCCCGCGTCCCTGCACCCACCAAGCCCTGCATCTCCCAACTCATCACTGGGCCCCGGGATCACCAACCCCTACCCACGGAGGGGCAACACAACAACTGGCTGCTCCATACCATCCTTCCCGGGATCCCCATACAGAGCAGCGGTGGTGCTAACAAATCACCACAACCGTGGGTGGCGTCACGGACAATAAACAATCCCCACACCCAAAACCAACCCCCTTTCACTCACGGGCGAGGAGCGCCGCTCGAGTCCCCGGGATCCGGCCCATCGTTCGAGCCACCGAGCCGCGGCAGCAGCAGGCCGCAGTGCCAGCCGGACCCGAGCAGCAGAAGGGAGAGCGCGGCGTCCCCTCCTCCGCCCGCGACAACTTGGCATCACAAACAGGATCTTACCACTCTGCCGTTGGGTAGAGGTGCGCCTTGTAACCGCCGGAGGTATCCGGCTGAAAAATTTCGGAAGTCGCCATCTTTGGCGCGAAAAGTTCCCGCTCGAGCGTCTTCTCGAGTAGCTGAGGCGCGAAGGCCAAAACTCGGCCCCAAGAGAGGAGGGGCCGGAAAGAGCTGAGGGGGACGCGATGGCGGCTGGACGCATGTGAGGTGGCTATAAAAGCAAGGACGCCAGGACCCTGTGGCCATCTTGTTGCTAGTTCCTGGAAAGCACGACTGCCGAGATGTCCGCTCCAATCAATAACAGCGAGACCCCCGCGCCCGGCACGGCGATGTGGTTGAGGGACCGGACCGTCCCGCTGAGTAATCGTCTGCAGGCCCATATGCAACTCCTCCTGGAGGAGTGGGAGACCGACATGGCGGATGTGGTGGCTGCTATGTGGAGACGCGAGGTAGAAGAGGATTTGGAGGAGCGGGTAAGCGACCCACGCCCCTGTATTCCCGAAGGATCGGCCATTGGAGCTGAGGGGCCCGGCCGGCTTCCGCTCACCCTGCCTCTCTCCCCGCTACCCGTGATAGCTGCTGCCGCTCCGCCATTAGGCCCGCTACCTGCCCAACCGGTAGCGATACCTTGCCCAGCCACTCCGGCGGACCAGCCAGCTACAGACGTCCGGGACGTCCCTGAAGTACACCAGGGGGAACCGCTGGAACCACGGCCCCTTGACAGCATGGTGCCAGAAGTCCCAGTAGAGACTGTGCCAGACCCTGAGCCCGGGACCGTGGCCTAGATGAGGGCCCGGGTGATTCAGTTCCACCAGCGCCAGCAGGAACAAATCTTCCGGATGATGGAGCAGTGGACCAGCGAGGTGGAGGAGCTGATTACAACTACCCCGATGTACAGAGGGGAAATGGATGTAGCAGAGTCGACTGGTGACCCACGTCCCTATGTCCTACCAGGACCGGCCGCTGCGGCTGAGGGGCCCGGCCTAGTCTCGGCCTATGCATCCCCCTTGCCGCTACTTATGGGGCACCTCAGTGTAAGCTCACCTAATATGCTGCTCCGTGCTGCCACGGAAGAGTCTGACATGCTGGATGTTGGAGGCCGGGAGGCTGTGGCAGCTGGCGGTAACCCGCCTAACGCAGAAACAAGAGATGATGACTCCGGCCCTAGTCTCAGGTCCGCTGCTGAGTTTGAAGAGGCAAGTGAGCGTTCCCGCTATGTAGGAGACCCCGTGGTTGTCCATACCTCGCGTACCGGTGGAAATGGGTACCGGGTACCCCTGTCACAGCAGGCATGTCAGTGTATGTTTGATATGCTGGTGGCGGAGGATGGGGCCGCCTTGGCAGAAGAATCGGAGTAGGGCAGCGGAGCACCGTTGTCCAGTCCCCGTTGGGACCACCACTGAGTTGTATGTTTGAAAAAGTTTGAAAAGTTTGAAAAGAAATGATAAGTAAAATGGAACCGAACAGTCATCTGATTTACCATGATTTGCAACCGGCCGTGGCCAGCACCGTTGTCCTCGTGGGGACCGTTTAAAAAAGTTTGCATGGAGGACTTTCCATGGACAAGCCCGTGAACTTGCAGGGCAACCACAAACGTTAGTGGCTTGTAAATAAGTTGTTTTACCGTTACCGTTTCCGCAGTTGCCGCCTCCGGAGAGGCAGGTTGGAGGGAGGGCCCTCAGCAGAGCAGGCTGGGGCCCAGCCACCACAGGAACCGGTGGCTACCCTCTGGAGGGGAAGGACAGATCCCGCTCGGGTAACTGGTGCTGGACTTGGGTCAAGGGGTGCTGCCTGGGTTTTAGGGGCAGCATCAGGGCCAGGTTGCTTGGGTGGGAGAGAGCGGAGACCGTAACCGTAAACCGTTAGTAACGTTTAAGCAATGAACCTCCCGCTGTGGGATGAAGCCATAAATTGTTATGTTTATCTTTTTATATATTTGCAGAAAATAAAACCGGTGTTGGACGGGCAGCCCGCGGACGGTCTGCATTTTGCTAAGGGGGAATGTGACGCCCTGGGCAAGCCAGGGGTCACAGGTCATCACACCACCACACCCTACACCCCAGTTAGGAACACCAAGGCTACCAAAATCCTTGTTGCCTTCCTCCAGGGGCTGATGTTCACACCAGGGGGTGGGCCAGGCGGTTGGCTCCACCCACCGAGGAGTTCACAGCCCTGGAGGTGGGGAGAACCAGGCAGTTTAGCTCAGGCAGAGCTTGAGTAGAGTTCAGTTAGGGAGGTGAAGGAGTAAACAGTGAAGTAGAAGGAAGCAGTAGTGGAGCTAAAGAGAAAAGCTGAAGTAACAGAAGAAAAGAGTAATAGTGTCAGTAAGAAAGCCTGAAGTTGGTCCGGCTGTGTGCCAGGACAGTGTCAGCAAGGTCAGCAGACGTCGGTGACAGTCTGGAGGGGGACTGCTCGGAGGTTGCAGGAAGGACCGCGGACGGGTAGTGGCCCGGCGGTCTGGAGCAGTATACAAAGAACAGTCAGCACCAGGGCAGGGGCCTCTCGGACCCCGGCAAGGCTAGGAGTCGCCGAAAATTTGCCAAATCCGTCAGTGAAGGGGACGTCTGTCTCCAAACAACCAAGTCCCGATTGAAGGCAACAGTCCAACCATTGAGAAGAGACACCGCCACCGCCAGGGCACCAGTTTCTCAGGGCCAGCGCCTGCGGGCAAAGTAGGGCTCCTCCGGCCCATATCCAAGCCGGGGAGCGGGTTACCGGTGGGAACCCATCGCTACCAACACAGAAACATAGGTGCAGGACAGAGTGACCGTCACCGTCACCTACTGGGGAAAGCAAGTGCAGCCGTCCGTGGGAACCGTCTTTCCAGCCGTGTGTTTTACCGAGAACTGTGTCATCGTCTCAGGCTGAGTGAGTACCACAGTGCCGCAAGGCACAGCGCTGCCCCCGCGTCCCTGCGCCCACCAAGCCCTGCATCTCCCAACTCATCACTGGGCCCCGGGATCACCAACCCCTACCCACGGAGGGGCAACACAACAACTGGCTGCTCCATACCATCCTTCCCGGGATCCCCATACAGAGCAGCGGTGGTGCTAACAAATCACCACAACCGTGGGTGGCGTCACGGACAATAAACAATCTCCACACCCAAAACCAACCCCCTTTCACTCACGGGCGAGGAGCACCGCTCGAGTCCCCGGGATCCGGCCCATCGCTCGAGCCACCGAGCCGCGGCAGCAGCAGGCCGCAGTGCCAGCCGGACCCGAGCAGCAGAAGGGAGAGCGCGGCGTCCCCTCCTCCGCCCGCGACACTTTCGGTCCCAAACCGGCTATTGTACTGCTGCTGACCATCCTCCTAGACTAAACCAGGCACCCAGTCCCAATATCTCTCAACTGCGTCTCCGACTCTTCCTGGTTCAGACCACCGTCTGCAACCCAATCTACTTCTCCCCTGGGAGCTCCAACTCCCAGCTTCCCCAAGCTCCTCACTGCTCAAGGGCTACTACTCAAACTAACTCATCACCTCCCACCTCCCTGCCTGACCCCTAGGTGGGCGGCCCTATTCCAGCTCAGCAGCCCACTGGTGTGCCTGACAAGGTGTGGTGCGAGGTGTGATTGGGATTTTGGATGCTGATGGAGGCAGTACTGCAAGTTGGGAACCCAGAACCAAGAGGGGTTGAGTCCTGCACTAGAGATAAAGAGCGTGCAGTACCCTGTGATGACCTGACTAGTCCAGGGGCATCACACATCCATTAGATTATTCTTGGCAGTGCAAGTGCTGTTAACATAGTTAACATAGTATGATGTGCTGCCCAACATGATGATATTTGTGCAGCACAAAGGATAATTTCGCTCGACTAACGAGCATTTTGTTGGGTGATCGCTGTGTTGACTGGAGAAATTTTGTGAAAATTGCATTTCTAAAAACACTAGCTCACAATAATAAATGTAGAACTTTTAGACCATGTGCACATGTTGAGTATTTGGTGAGGCTTTTTTTACCTCAGTATTTGTAAGCCAAAACCAAGACTGGAAGGATCGATGCCCATGATCAGGATTAGCAGCGTTTTGGAAGCAGCATATTTTCACTGTGTCCAAAACACTGCGTTGTACAATAAAAGCACAGTGGATGGGATTTCTAGAAATCCCTTGCCCTCTGTGCTTCTTTTCTACGCAGCGTAAACTGAAATGCGGCACGGCTTTCCGAGTATGTCAATTTATTCTTGTGGAGACGCAAGTTTTCTGGCAGGATAACACAGCAAAAATACGCTGCACCCAGAATCCTGATTGTGGGCACGGACGGTGCGTTTCCCACAGAGAACACTAGCGTCTCCGCAAGAGGAATTACACTGCGTCTAGAACAGTGTCTCCTGATCATGGGCACATACTCTAGTAGAAACTAATGCACCACTTCTGCATTGTTTATCCACTCCTGGTTCTGGTTTCCAAATACTGAGGTAAAAAAACTCACTAAATACTCATCATGTGGACGTGGCTTAACATGTTTCATTGTGACACAAGACTTAGGAGAAATGTCACAAAGATGTCATGTCACAATCTAGCAGAAACTATTTGAGAATAAAATTTCACTGAGTCACTGAGCAGCGTGAGATTGATGTAATAAATATGAAAATGACTGCCCCCATGGCACATAATGCATAACAGTAAGAGAATGCAGGCTTACAAACAACAGCTCTGTTGTCTATATTAGAGAATGTAAGATGGGACCAGCTTGTACTTTGTACTGCTTGCCTCTGAGCACAGCGCTATACTAGGGTGCACTGAAGCGCTCTGCCTGTGTGTGCCATGCAGTATATACACAGTGCTCTGCTAAAATGAGTAACAGCCCCATTGAAAAGTGAGATTTTAATCAATATTTCACTGAACACAGGAACAAAATTCTAAAATTTTGACAAGACTGAGTCTTATATAACATTTATTTTAATCTAAAACATTAAAGTAAGGTTAATATAACTTTAATGAAAAAATGTTCAGTTTTAGTCAAATTAGTTGATTCAAAAATAAATACAGCCCACATTAAAAACGACGTCTAGTATTTTGTATGCTCTCCATAAGTTTTTGAAGACACCAGGGAGTTCAAACTTTAATCTATTACTTTGATCCAAAAGAAGGCAAAACCCCATGAGGCAAATACTAACTGCCCCATATTCGAAGGAAAATTCCTTCCCGAGTCCAGATATGACAAGCAGACTAGTTCCCTGGATCAACGTCCAATCAAAGGGTCTAGTACCCATAACCTGTTATATTATATCTATTAATAAAGGCATCCATGCCCTTCTATAGAACCCATTATGGCGCCCCGCGCTGTCCTGCCCCCCCCTCTCCCAGAAGGGACGTTGGTTCTCTCACCTTCCTGGTCATCCTATGGTGGCTGCCCTGTGCTTATTTCATGCTGCTGTCTCCCAGGGCCTGCACACACCACACAGACCTCCCAGAAATGCCCGTAAGGTGCATGCACGGCCACACCCCTTTCCTTAAAAGGCCAGTGCGCACTGACCCAGAAATAACTCTCAGGTCAGCTGAGAGGTTTCAGGTATATAAGCCACCTTGCCCTTAAGAAAGGTGCCTAAGCAACGAGTTCCTAATGTTGCTAGTTCTCAGGTCCCACTGTGCTGCTGCTGTCATTGTGCTGAGTTCTGCTGCTGACTCGTATCTGTGTTGCAGTGATCTACCAGTTTGCTGACCTACTGCTGCTGGTACCATCCAAGCTGGCTGGCTACCACGATACCCACTCTGCTGCAAGTATCCACGCCAGCCGCTGCTTCTATATCCATCCATTCATACCGGATGAATCCACGACTCTGCGGGCTGCTGCTGTCACTTCAATCAGAGACTGTACTGAATCTGTGATGCCAGCTGCCAGATCCCCTGGGGCTGCCCTCTGCTGGCCGCATGTGTACCTGCTCACACCCCTGGTGGCAGTAGTGAAGACTCAGCAGTCGGTCCAGTTCGCTTCCCAAGGCAAGTGAATGGTACTTTCGTTCCAGTGGACCCACTAATACTGTGCTCGTCCTGCAAGCATAACACCTCCTTGTACTTGTTTAGTAAATTACCCTCCTTATCATTATTGCCGGCCTAGGTGTAAAAAGATCATTAGAAAGATCTCCATACTGTCAATTCATATATTTGCATATTGTAATAAGATTGCCCCTAAGCAGTTCACCCATTTCCTTAATAAACCTTGTTGCTCTTTTCAGCAACCACTGTAGTTCAGCTATGTCGTTTTTATATACTGGAGCAGGAGCGGACACTGACAGAAGATGGTACCTGTGCAAGAACAATACATGAACTCTTTGCAGGCCAATAGCTCATCATAATGCACAATACCACCTGCTTTGGAGGTGGTAGTGTGCCCCTTTATATCTTGGACCCCTATGTGACTGCACATGTTGCAATCAATGGTATCCCTCCCTGTACTGGATGACAAAATGTACACAGTATTAGAAGTGTGGCAGCACCAGTGTCTTGTATAGAGGCAAAACTATTTTCTTGTCATGAGCATTTATGCCTTTTTTAATGGATATCCTAATTTTATTTGCTTTGGCAGCGGCTGTCTGGTACTAATCGCTAAAGGAGAGTTTGCTGTCTACTTAAGCCTTTTCCATGACAATTTTATCCAGTGTCCTACTATTTAATACTTAATTGTACAATTTGTTTCACTGGCCCAAGAGAATGACCTTACATTTATCTATGGAAAACTTCAATTGATTTTCTCTGCCACATTTTCCATCTTAAATAAATCTCCCTGTAGTAATAAACTATATTCCTCTGTGTTAATTACTTTTACAGCATAATGGCATATGAAAACATTGAAATGTAGTCTATATGCCCTCTAAAAGGTCAGTAATATATTTATATATTAAAAAGATGAGGGTCCAATGCTAACCCCTGTGGTAATATTTACTAAATCAGACTGTGGACTGTGTTCCATGAGTAACCCACTGTCTATTTTCTATTACTGAGGCAGTTGTTAACCAAAGTAGCCATATTTTTCCTTAATGTACCAACCTCTTATGTAGCACTGTATCAAATGCCTTTGAAAATATTGAAAAATTTAAATAACAACATCCATGTCTAGAACTTGGTTTTCATAAATCTGATTAGAGTAATTTAACAGGACTCATACCTCATAAACCTATGTGTATGATGGCTTATCACGTAATTATTATTGAGATATTCCAGAATAGATTATTTTAGAAAATCCTCAAAGATTAAATTTACAGGCCTATAGTTTACAAGCTAATTTTTGTCCTCTGACTATTGCCACCATTTTTGTTTTCACCAGTTCTAGGAAAAGACCCTGTAATTATGGAATAATTAAATATTAGAAGTAATGGTCTGTCTATCGTGGTACAAATATCCTGCAGAACTTGGGGACCTTTGAAATCCGGACCCGGTGACTTGTCTGTTTTGGTGTTTTAGAGGCAGTGATGCACTTCTTACTGGTTTAAGCAACTTATATTTATGGTACGACTCAACATGTCATCTTTCATTGGATTTTCTTGTGTGACTACTGCAGAGAACAAAGTGTAAAATAAAATGGCCTGTTCCTCATACTCTTCCATCATTTCACACAGGTTATTTTTGAGGGATTCAACTTCCTCATTTTTGAGTCCTTATTGTTTTTATTTTCCTTAGAAATTAGCCTTTCTTTCTGTCTCATTTTTTGCTGCCTTGATTAATTCAGTTTTCTTTTTCTTGATAATTTTTAATATCTCACCAATACTAGTGATGAACAAGCATGATCGGCACTGCTCAATACTCAGTCAAGCATCGGGGTGCTCGTCCATGTCACGCAGGTTTCGCAGCTGTTAGATTGGCTATTGGCATTACTGTGATTGGTTGGCCGGGATTGCAACATCAGGTTTTATATGAGACCTGGGGGCGCGATGCTGAGCACACTGTCCTCTAGAAGCAGTTCAGGGAGAGTCGATGAAGGAGGGACAGCTTAGATTATAGGAGGATTTGTACATTTGCACCCTTTAGTACATTTAAGGTGTTTTCAGCCTTTTTTAACCTAATAATTAGATAAATAATTACAAAAAAACCCTGCGTGGTGTGCTCCCTATTTTTGATAACCAGCCATGGTAAAGCAGACAGCTGCGGGTTGGTATAATCAAGTTGGGAAGGTTCATGGTTATTTGGCCCTTCGCACCCAAAAAATATCAGCCCACAGCTGCCCCAGACTAACACATCCATTAGCTGCACCAATTCTTGTGCTTCCCCCAGCTCTTCCCGATTGCCCTGGTGCGGTGGCAATTGGGGTGATATATTTGGAGGTTGATGTCAGCTGTGTAATATCTGCTGCTATTAAGTTCAGGGGTTAGTAATGGAGAGGTGTCTATCAGACACCCTTCTTGACTAACGCAGAAAGTGAAATGAAAAGAAAGACACACAGGAAAAAATAGTTTATTTGACTAAAAACTCTTCCACATTATCCCTCATTCAACAATTTATTAAAAACAAACAAACTATGAAGATCAAAAGCAGTCCACTGAATCCGACGTAGTCCACAAATGGGAAGCTTAGTGAATGAATAAACTATTGTAACTATATTTTGATTATATTATTGTCATGGGTCTGTTTTTTCTTTTTGGATTACTAGTTCTTTTTTGAAAAACTATCTACAGTAGGGCCTAGGGCCAAGTTGGGTAACTGTTCTGGTAACAGTTGATAAGTGTTGGTCCCCTAATTATTTGATATTAATAACCAATGGTCATTAATACTAGTGTAGGTGAAAATTGCTTTAAAAGGGCAAGGAAAAAAGCAATGAATTAATAAATTACACCTAAAAAACGCTTGTAAAAAACACTAAACGTTTTCATCTAAACCTTAAAAAAACCATACAGCCAAAATACAATTGTGTGAAGGGAGCCTTAAGGGTACTTTTCATGCTGCGATCTCGCTAGCGAGATCGCAAGCGATCATACCCGCCCCCGTCGGTTGTGCGACACGGGCAAATCGCTGCCCATGGCGCACAACCTCGTCCCCGTCACATGGACTTACCTGCCCTGCGACGTCGTTCTGGCCGGCGATCCGCCTCGTTTCTAAGGGGTTTGTTCGTGCGGCGTCACAGCGACGTCACACGGCAGGCATCCAATAGAAGCGGAAGGGCGGAGATGAGCAGGACGTAACATCCCGCCCACCTCCTTCCTTCCGCATTGCCGGTGGAGGCAGGTAAGGAGATGTTCGTCGCTCCTGTGGTGTCACACACAGCAATGTGTGGTGCCGCAGGAACGACGAACAACATCGCTAATAAGCAGACAACGATTTTTGGTTTAAGGATGACCTCTCCGCGGCAAACGATTTTGACCTCTTTTGCGATCGTTTAAGGTCGTTTGTAGGTATCACACTGCGATCTCGTTAATGAAGCCGGATGTGCGTCACAAACACCGTGACCCTGACTATAATTCACTAACGTTATTGCAGCGTGTAAAGCCCCCATTAGGGTATGTGCCCACTACTTCTTTTTCTTGTGAGTCCACTCTGTAACCCTCCTGAAAAAAAAATGCTTCAAAATTGCTGAAAAGAATGAAGATATGCATTATAATGTCAAAACAACTTTCTGTACATATGTTTAGTCTTTGT
Organism: Anomaloglossus baeobatrachus; assembly: GCF_048569485.1. Lineage (NCBI taxonomy): Eukaryota > Metazoa > Chordata > Amphibia > Anura > Aromobatidae > Anomaloglossus > Anomaloglossus baeobatrachus. The sequence goes on from NC_134355.1 coordinate 509,898,361, forward strand.
GAGCTTTTTTAAGTTCTTTAGGCTGCGTGCCCATGATCAGGGTTCACAGCGTTTTGGATGCAGCGTGTTTTTGCTGCGTTGTGCGGTACAAGCACAGTGCATGGGATTTCTAGAAATCTCATGCCCACTATGCTTGTTTTTCCCGTTGCAAAAACTGACCTGTGGTGCGGCATCCTCAGCCGCAGCACGTCAATTCTTTGCTGCAGAGACGCAAGTGTCCTATGCAGGGAGAACACAGCGAGAGACCGCAGCGCACAGAACCCAGATCGTGGGCATGAGCAGTTGCGGTCTCCTGCAGAGGAGACTCGCGGCCCCGCAGGTCAAGACCCAAAGCGTCTGCTTGGAAACCATTTGGTATTGTATACACAATAATAAATATGCTGGAGGAAAAGCCGAAGCAAAATGTGCTGCAGAAGTTGGCCAACAAAATGCTTCAGGAAAAATGTGTCCGAATGATGTTGTGTGCAAACTTAAAGTGTATACTTTTTTTTACTAACTTGCATTCAGCTGTTTTAGGCTGCTTTCACACATCCGGCTTGAGCTCTGCGGCTCAATCCGGCTGTGCAAGCTATGCAATGGATGCGGTGAAAACACCGCATCCTTTGCATAAGTTTTTCCCTTGCGGCCCGTCCGGTTTTTGCCGCTTGCGGCACGCTACTGAGCATGCGCAGTGGCAAAAACCGCATGCGGCGGCCGGATGCGGTTTTTGCCGCATCACGCCGCATCTGGCCGTCATAGGCATGCATTGAAAAATGCGCCACATCGGCCGAATGCGGCGCGATGCGGTTTTTTTTGCCGCACGAAAAAACGTGCTAGGCAACGTTCCATCCGGCCGCCGCATCGGCTAAATCTGCCGCATGCGGCAAAAACCGGATGGAACGCAAGGCCATGCGGCACAATGCGGCACTAATTAAAGTCTATGCAGAAAAAAACGCAACCGGCAGCAAAAAAAACCGGTTGCGATTTTCCTGCAAAGTGCCGGAGTGTGCCGCATTGCAGAAACCGGAGGTGTGAAAGCAGCCTTAGGGTACATTTAAAGATCCAGGACTTTTATTTCGATCCTTGGGATAGGTCATCAATAAATGATTGATAGTGGTGCAACATTCGGCATCTCCACCAATCAGCTGTACATAATGCTGCCAGTGACTAGATTTTCTCAATTGTGGATCTGCACAACAGAGCTCCGTAAACTACAATATATAGCGGCTGAGTACTGCACATCCACTCCTTATTGATTTAAACAGGGGACGTAAACGTCTGACCACCAATGGCAATGGGAACAGCTGACCGGCAGGGTTGCCAAATTTCTCATCCCCCTTTGATTGAAACTTTTTTAACCAAACAATGGAAAACGTGTAGGAAGCAGAATGAAAACCACACGCTGTATAACAGAAAGTTGCCACATTTTTCAAATGCAGTTTTTGGTTTGTGTTTTTTACAGGTGAAATACATTAATTTAATGTTGCACAGTTGAAAACTGCATTGCAAAAATCGAATAACCATTGGCAGCAAGTGTTTGGTGGCACCACCTGGTTTCACCCTTGGACTTTAGCCTTCACATTCGTTTCCTGTATACCAGCTTTGATGAATGAATATTTAGCCAAATGGGTGAACAGCAACGATTACTTGGCCGTATGATCTAGGAATTGTGATAGAGGTAATACCATGCAATGATGTACAATAAAAGGAGCAGCTGCTGAATAGCGGGTGTGGATGACACCTTTGTACAAGGTTACCTTATATCACCTACAAACTGCTGTGTTTATTTTCTTTACCTTTAGATAGCTATAGCAGGTATTGTTTCCAAAGCACAGATACCAGTAATAAAACTAAATCTTCCTGAATGATGAGAATCTGATAGCAGATGCCCCCTTTGTGCTCGGCCATGTGTCCTTTACCCTGGAGAGAAGAAAACAGCATAAACCGTATGACAATAAACTTCATTGTAGGGTCCAGAGAGTGTAAAAAATAATGCAAATATAGGTAGAGCAAGCAAATTGCAGTATGAGGGTAAGTACACATGTCGCCTATACAGTATGCAGCGGATTTTTGGCGCAGTATACAGCACTATACACTGTGTGCAGAATTATTAGGCAAATGAGTATTTTGATCACATGATACTTTTTATACATGTTGTCCTATTCCAAGCTGTATAGGCATGAGAGTCAACTACCAATTAAGTAAATCAGGTGATGTGCATCTCTGTAATGAGGAGGGGTGTGGTGTAATGACATCAACACCCTATATAATGTGTGCTTAATTATTAGGCAACTTCCTTTCCTTTGGCAAAATGGGTCAGAAGAGAGATTTGACAGGCTCTGAAAAGTCAAAAATTGTGAGCTGTCTTGCAGAGGGATGCAGCAGTCTTGAAATTGCCAAACTTTTGAAGCGTGATCACCGAACAATCAAGCATTTCATGGCAAATAGCCAACAAGGCCGCAAGAAGTGTGTTGGGCAAAAAAGGCGCAAAATAACTGCCCATGAATTGAGGAAAATCAAGCGTGAAGCTGCCAAGATGCCATTTTCCACCAGTTTGGCCATATTTAAGAGTTGCAACGTCACTGGAGTATCAAAAAGAAAAAGGTGTGCCATACTCAGGGACATGGCCAAGGTAAGGAAGGCTGAAAAATGACCACCTTTGAACAAGAAACATAAGATAAAACGTCAAGACTGGGCCAAGAAATATCTTAAGACTGATTTTTCAAAGGTTTTATGGACTGATGAAATGAGAGTGACTTTTGATGGGTCAGATGGATGGGCCAGAAGCTGGATCAGTAAAGGACAGAGAGCTCCACTCCAACTCAGACGCCAGCAAGGTGGAGGTGGGGTACTGGTATGGGCTGGTATCATCAAAGATGAACTTGTGGGACCTTTTTGGGTTGAGGATGGAGTGAAACTCAACTCCCAGACCTACTGCCAGTTTCTGGAAGACAACTTCTTCAAGCAGTGGTACAGGAAGAAGTCAGTATCGTTCAAGAAAAATATTATTTTCATGCAGGACAATGCTCCATCACATGCATCCAACTACTCTGCAGCGTGAATGGCCAATAAAGGTCTAAAAGATGAAAAAAATAATGACATGGCCCCCTTGTTCACCTGATCTAAACCCCATAGAGAACCTGTGGTCCCTCATAAAATGTGAGATCTACAGGGAGGGAAAACAGTACACCTCTCGGAACAGTGTCTGGGAGGCTGTGGTGGCTGCTGCACGCAATGTTGATCGTAAACAGATCAAGCAACTGACAGAATCTATGGATGGTAGGCTGTTGAGTGTCATCATAAAGAAAGGTGCAGATATTGGTTACTAATTTTTTGGGGGATTTGTTTTTGCATGTCAGAAATGTTTATTTACAAATTTTGTGCAGTTATGTTGGTTTACCTGGTGAAAATAAACAAGTGAGATGGAAATATATTTGGTTTTTATTAAGTTGCCTAATAATTCTGCACAGTAATTGTTAACTGCACAAACAGATATCCTCCTAAGATAGCCAAATCTAAAAATAACCCACTCCAACTTCCAAAAATATTAAGCTTTGATATTTATGAGTCTTTTGGATTGATTGAGAACATAGTTGTTGATCAATAATAAAAAAAATCCTCTAAAATACACATGCCTAATAATTCTGCACACAGTATATGTGAGGTTCTATAAAATCTCAACTACAAGCAGTAGAGTGTTTGCAGCATAATTTGATCAGCATTGTGAATCTTAACCACCTGTCAGTTTGTGCTACGGGTTTCACCAAGTATTTTATTGCAGAGTAGCGGACATATACCGTCCCCCAGGCTCACCTACCCAGTTCCTTGACCACTTTTCAGCCTGGCTGCCACACTTCATGTCCTCAGAAATATCAACCCTTATCCTGGGAGACTTTAACATCCCCATGAACAGCCCAACCTCCCCATCTGCATCCCAGCTTTTATCTCTAACCACCTCTCTTGGACTCTCACAGATCTCATTATCTGAGACACATGAAGACGGTAACACCCTTGACCTGGTCTTTGTCCGCCTCTGCTCAATCTCTCACTTTGACAACTCACCTCTTCCCCTCTCTGACCCCATATCCTCTCCTTCAAGCTCATAAACCTTTGACCAACCCAGCACACTCCCACCTATCACACATTCAGAAATCTACAGGCCATTGACTCTCAGACACTTAAAGACTCTCTACACTCACCACTGTCCCCTATTTCCTCCCTTTCCTGTCCTGATTTGGCTGTAAATCACTACAATCACACACTCAGAAGTACCCTATACTAAGTTGCACCCCTGGCTAACATTGCAAATTCGATTTCTCCAGCGATGCTCTAGGAGTGCCGAACACCTACGGAGGAAAACCTGCACACTAGAAAACTTCATCCACTACAAATTCATGTTGAGAATCTACAACTCTTCCCTTCACCTCGCCAAACAGACTTACTTCACCACCCTGATCTCTCTTTCCAACAATCCAGAAAAGCTCTTCGACACCTTTCACTCCCTCCTCAGCCCCAAAGTACAGACCCCTTTCACAGACATTCATGCTAATGACCTGGCCTCATATTTCACAGAGAAAATAGAAAACATCCGCTGAGAGATCAGCTCCCAGCCACCAAGCGTCATAATTCCCATCCATCCCTACATCCTGTCCAGCTCACTTTCCACATTTGACCCACTCACAGAGGATGAGGTCTTCAGGCTCCCCTCTTCTGATTGTGCTACCACTTGCACTACTGATCCCTTCCCCTCACACCTACTCTAGTCTCTCTCTCTGGTCGTCACTACTCACCTAACTAAAAATTTCAATCTCTCTCTCTCCTGGTAACTTCCCCTAATCCCTCAAACACTCTATCATTACTCCATTATTAAACAAAACCCTCTCTCGACCCATCCTGCACAAGCAACTACAGACCAGTCTTTAATCTCCCCTTCATTTCCAAACTCGTGGAGTGCCTTGTCTATTCCTGCTTCACCTGCTACCTCTCCACTCACTCTCTTCTAGAACCTTTACAGTCTGGCTTCCGACCCCTACACTCAACAGAAGCTATGCTCGTCAAAGTGACCAATGACCTTCTGACAGCAAATTGTTATGGTGACTACTCTCTGCTTATTTTTCTTGAGCTCTCTGCAGCCTTCGACACTGTTGATCACCATCTCCTTCTCTCTATGCTCCATTCATTCGGCCTAAAGGACACTGTGGTCTTCTGGTTCTCCTCCTAGCTTTCTGGACACTCATTCAGTATATCATTTGCTGGCTCCACATCTTTTCCTCTTCCTCTCACTGTTGGGGTCCCTCAAGGTTCAGTCCTTGGCCCTCTTCTTTTCCCCCTCTATACTGCCCCAATTGGACACACCATCAGTACCATCTTTATGCTGATGACGCACAACTATACACCTCATCCCCTGACCTCTCCCCCGCTGTACTACAGAACACCAGTGACTTTCTGGCTGCAATTTGCAACATCATGTCTGCTCTCTATCTGAAACGTAACCTTTCCAAAACTGAACTACTTCCATTCCGTCCTTCTTCTAAACTTCCTAAAGCCGACATCTCCCTTTCTGTGGGAGGCACCACAATAACTCGTAGGCAGCAGGCTCCCTGTCTGGGTGTTATACTGGACACCGATCTCTCCTTCACCTCCTATCTACAATCTCTTGCCCGCTCCTGCTGCCTGCAACTCAAGAACATCTCAAGAATCCGCCCCTTTTTCACCATGGAAACTACAAAAACCCTCACTGTGGCCCTGATCCACTACCGCCTTGACTACTGCAATTCTCTATTAATTTGTCTCCCCCTAACTAGACTCTCTCCTCTACAGTCCATCCTTAATGCTGCAGCCAGGGTCACCTATCTGGCTAACCGCTACTCGGATGCTTCCACTCTGTACCAGTCACTTTTCTGGCTGCCATATATCACAGTATCCAATTCAAATAGCTTGTTCTCACCCACAAAGCTCTCCACAGTAGAGTTGAGTGCGGTTCGCGGTTCAAGGTTCTCCAGTTCACGGGTCGAGTGATTTTGGGGGCTGTTCTAGATCGAACTAGAACTCGAGCTTTTTGCTAAAGCTCGATAGTTCTAGATACGTTCAAGAACGGTTCTAGCAGCAAAAAGACAAGCTAATTACTAGCTGGCTTTCCGAGCTAATAGTGTAAGTCACTCTGTGACTCACACTATTATGAAATTTCAGCGTATAGTGTGCGGGAACAGCGCATTCAGATCACTGCTGATCGCCATTTTTTTTTTTCCCTTGTCTTCCTTCCCTAAGGAAGCCAATCCAAGACACACACACAGGTAAGTGGACTTTTAACCAGAGAAGCAACGGCATGTGTGATAGGATGTCCATGTCACATGTCCATGCATTATAAAAACGGACATTTTCCTCCAGCACGCCATTATCTGCCTTCTGCGTCTTGGTGTCAGTCACCGCTGGCGTAGCTCCTGTCTCCGATACTGCTGTGTACGCTCTATACACAGCGCTATACAGAATAGTGATAGAAGTTTCTATTAGTCCTTGTAAGGGCTAATACCAGCAGGGTCAGAGCCATAGGTGACAGTCAGGTCCGTGAAAACAGATTTTAACAGCTACACAAGATGACAGCGTCTGTGTAGCTAACGTCAGGGATTTCCTCGCTGCATTTCCCCATTAGGAGGGATAGAAAGGGAGGCTTCCTTTCCTCTACCCAGACCCACAACCCTGCCACTGTACCCTCCTGCCCTTTGCACACTCAAACTCATTGTTACTAAGCCATTATACTAGCAAACACTGAGGAAACTTAGTGGCATCCTAAAAGTGGCTGTTGGACTTCCATTAGTGTCCCACTGGTGCAAAGCTATTTGCAGCACCACTGCATTGCACACTCAAACTCATTGTTACTAAGCCATTGTCGCGGGCGGAGGAGGGGACGCCGCGCTCTCCCACTGCTGCTCGGGTCCGGCTGCCGCGGCTGTTGCGGCCTGCTACTGCTCGGTGGCTCGAGCGGTGGGCCGGATCCCGGGGACTCTAGCGGCGCTCCTCGCCCGTGAGTGAAAGGGGGTTGTTGGGTGTGGGAATGGTCTATTGTCCGTGACGACACCCACGGTTGTGGTGATTTGTAGCACCACCGCTGCTCAATATGGGGATCCCGGGAGTGGTGATGCGGAGCAGCCAGGTGTTGTGTTGCCCCTCCGTGGGTAGGGGTTGGTGATCCCGGGGCCCAGTGATGGTGTGGAAGGTGCAGGGCCTGGTGGGCGCAGGGACGCGGGGGCAGCGCTGTGCCTTGCGGCACTGTGGTACTCACTCAGCCTGAGACGTTGACACAGTTTTACGGTAAACCACACGGCTGGAAAGACGGTTCCCACGGACGGCTGCACTTGCTCTCCCAGTAGGTAACGGTGATGTCCCTTTGACCTGCACCTAGTGTTTCTATGTTGGTAGCGATGGGTTCCCACCGGTAACCCGCTCCCCGGCTTGGATATGGGCCGGAGGAGCCCTGCTTTGCCCGCAGATGCTGGCCCCGAGGAACTGGTGCCCTGGCGGTGGCGGTGTTCCTCCTTAATGGTTGGACTTTTGCCTTCAGTCGGGACTTGGTTGTAGGGGGATCGACGTCCCCTTCACTGACGGATTCGGCAAATTATGGCGACTCCTAGCCTTGCCGGGGTCCGAGAGGCCCCTGCCCTGGTGCTGACTGTCCTTCGTATACTGCTCCAGACCGCCGGGCCACTACCCGTCCGCGGTCCTTCCAGCAACCTCCGAGCAGTCCCCCTCCAGACGATCACCGCTGTTGCTGACCTTGCTGACACTGTCCTGCACTTAGCTGGACTAACTTCAGGTCTTTTTACGCTCACTTTTACTCCTTTTCTTCTTTGCTCCACTACCACTTCACTTTCACTTAGCTCCTCTACCACTTCCTTCTACTTTCACTTCCCTCACTGTTCTGCTTGGTTCCTCCAGGGCTGTGTACTCCTCGGTGGGTGGAGCCAACCGCCTGGCCCACCCCATGGTGTGAACATCAGCCCCTGGAGGAAGGCAACAAGGATTTTAGTAGCTTTGGTGTTCCTAACTGGGATGTAGGGTGTGGTGGTGTGATGACCTGTGACCCCTGGCTTGCCCAGGGCGTCACACCATTATACTAGCAAACACTGAGTAAACTTAGTGGCATCCTAAAAGTGGCTGTTGGACTTCCATTAGTGTCCCACTGGTGCAAATCTATGTGCAGCACCTCTGCATTGCACACTCAAACTCATTGTTACTAAGCCATTATACTAGCAAACTATGCTGCCAGTTTAAGGGCCGTAGTTGCATTGCCAGGGATAGTTATTGTTATTTATTCTGCTGTTAATAAAGATAGACCACCGCTGCAATCTACACCACCTCTCAATTTTTACTACAACATTTTAAGTGCACAATCTTGTCGCAATCAAAATGAGTGGCAAAATCACAGATGCTGGTGGAAAGGGGAAGAGGCGTGTTGGAAAAGGAAAAAAAGGGTTTGTCCGTAGGGAAGGTGGCAAAGCTCCATTAACATCTGCTGAAGATAGACCATCTTCCAGCAAAAGTAAGATATCTACTACTTACCGTGGACAATCCGATGTGCTCCCTTTTTTACGGACACGAACAACTGGAACAAAGGTAGATGATGGCCAAAAAAAGAAAATGCTTGAATGGATCTCAAGTGGTCCAACAAGTGCCCTCTCCTCCACCTCAACTACCGCATCCAAAAAACACCAGTCCTCTGAGTTGTCATCCCAATCACACTTGCTTTCTCCCAGCTCTGAAGTCTCCATCAGCCCTGCACAGTATGGTGGAACTGAGATGGCTGAGTCTGCAGAGCTGTTCAGTCACACTATAGCCTGGGAATCAGAGGTCTGCACCCAAGCTACAGTGAGTACAGACCAGGAAATGGTCTGCAGTGATGCCCAGAACCTTTGTGACTCAGATTCAGGCCGTGATGACCAAGTTTCTGAGCATAATGTTGACCCTTATTCACAAACTGAAACACCTGTTGTAATAGACAATGAGGAACATACTGATGACGATGAGACGCAGATACCAGATTGGGATGACAACTTAAATATTCGGTCAGGGCAAGAAGAGGCTCGGTCTGAGGGTGAGGGGAGTGCAAACACAACAATTGATGAGGACGTTCTAGATCCCACCTACTGTCAACCCACAGTCAGGCCCTCGAGGAGGTCAACAGAGACGGTGGAGGAGGATGCAACTGACGACGAAGTTACCTTGCGCCTTCCTAGACAGAGTCGGAGTACTGGTAGCATGTCTACAACTGCATCCTCAGCCTCCACTGTGCCTCTGAGCACTAGTCGGGGTGGATCAGCAGGTCGCATGCCCTCTAAGCCTTGCCTAGCCTGGTCCTTTTTTGACATAGCAAAAGATCGCCCAAATTATGTGATCTGTAAAATTTGTCGTGACAACTTCTTCCATGAATCGTCACATGAATAAATATCATATGTCCCAGTGGGAAGCTCACCGTGCTGCAATGCGGCCTAGCGGAGCGAACCATCCACTGCCTGCCCCTTCCAGTGCATCCGCGCGCTCTTCATCTTCTAGGACTGTGGGGACAGCTGTCACACCTGGTTTTCCACGTACAACTTCCACCACTGTAACCGCAACAGGCAGTTTGCTTGGTAGGTCGTCAGTTGGTTTGGAAGGGGAAACAAGTGCGTGTGTACAGCTCTCTCAGACATCGATAGCACCAACGTTGGATGAAGGCAACATCATGTCTACGCCTGCACTTTCCTCACAAACCTGCATTTTTCCAGGGACACTCTACTCAACACCGTCTACACACAGCAGCCAGATCTCTGTCCCTCAGATGTGGACAAATAAAAGGCCATTTCCTGCAACCCATGACAAAGCTAAGAGGTTGACTTTATCCCTCTGTAAGCTCTTGGCTATCGAAATGCTGCCTTTCCGCCTGGTGGACACACAGGATTTTAGAGACCTTATGTCTGTCGCTGTGCCCCAGTACTAGATGCCCAGTCGCCACTACTTCTCTAAGAAAGGTGTGCCCGCGCTACACCAGCATGTCGCACACAACATCACCGCTTCCTTGAGAAACTCTGTGTGTGAACGGGTGCATTTCACCACCGATACTTGGACCAGTAAGCATGGACAGGGACGTTACATGTCGCTGACTGGGCACTGGGTAACTATGGTGATAGATGGTGAAGGGTCTGCTGCACAAGTCTTGCGGTCCCCACGACTTGTGTGTCAATCCTCTGTCTGTCCAAGTTCCGCCACTGCTTCTGCCTCCTCCACCTCATCTGGGTCCTCCACCTCCGCCCCAAGCCTGCCTGGTCAGGCCACCAGCGTTCTCACTGCGCAGAAGGAATCATGCACCCCTCATTACTATGCTGGCAGCAGAGCGCAATGGCATCAGGTGGTCTTTAGCTTGACATGTCTTGGAAATAGGAGTCACACAGCGGATGAGTTGTGGGCAGCTCTGGAGACTGAGTTTAATAAATGGTTGTCTCCACTCAACCTGCAGCCTGGTAAGGCCGTGTGCGACAATGCTGCAAACCTGGGTGCGGCCCTTCGCCTGGGCAAGGTGACACACGTGCCTTGTATGGCTCACGTGTTGAACCTTGTTGTCCAGCAATTTTTAACACACTATCTCCGCCTAGATTGCCTTCTGAACAGGGCACGAAAACTGTCTGCTCACTTCCGCCGTTCAACCACCGCTGCTGAGCGACTTGCATCGCTCCAGAAGTCTTTCGGCCTGCCGGTTCATCGCCTGAAATGCGATGTGGCGACACGCTGGAATTCGACTCTCCACATGTTACAGCGACTGTGGCAGCACCGCCGAGCCCTGGTGCAATACGTCATGACGTATAGCCTGGGCCAACGAGATGCAGAGGTGGGGCAGATCACCCTGATGGAGTGGTCTCAGATCAAGGACCTATGCACCCTTCTGCACAGTTTCGACATGGCGACGAATATGTTTAGCGCTGACAATGCCATTATCAGCATGACAATTCCAGTCATTTACATGCTGGAGCACACGCTAAACACTATTCGGAGTCAGGGGGTGGGACAACAGGAAGGGGAGGAACTACAGGAGGATTCATATGTGCAAGACACAACAACATCACCAAGGTCCAGACGTTCATCATCACCAACGCGGCAGGCATGGGACCATGGGGGACAGGGATCAACAAGGGCGCATGGTAGCAGACGAAATGTTGAGGAAGGTGCAGGAGAACATGAAGAAATGGAGGACGAACTGTCCATGGACATGAAAGACTCAGCGGATGAGGGAGACCTTGGTCAAATTTCAGTTGAAAGAGGTTGGGGGGAGATGTCAGAGGAAGAAAAAACGGTTAGCACCTCTATGCCACAAACACAGCGTGGACTTGGTCCGCATGGCTGCGCAAGACACATGAGTGCCTTCTTGCTGCACTACCTCCAACATGACCCTCGTATTGTCAAAATTAGAAGTGATGATGACTACTGGCTTGCCACACTATTAGATGCCCGGTACAAGTCCAAATTTTGTGACATAATTCCAGCCATAGAAAGGGACGCACGTATGCAGGAGTATCAGCAGAAGCTGTTACTCGATCTTAGCTCGGCTTTTCCACCAAACAACCGTGCAGGTGCAGAGAGTGAATCTCCCAGTTGTAACTTGACAAACATGGGACGATCTCGTCATCTTCAACAGTCTACCCGTACCAGTAGCACAATATCTGGTGCTGGTAACAGCAATTTTATGGAATCTTTTCATAATTTTTTTAGACCCTCCTTTGCAAGGCCACCAGAGACAACAAGTCTGACACATAGTCAACGGCTGGAGAGGATGATACAGGAGTATCTCCAAATGAGCATTGATGCCATTACTTTGCAAATGGAGCCTTGCTCATTTTGGGCTTCAAATCTTGAAAAATGGCCAGAGCTCTCCACTTACGCCTTGGAGATTTTGTCGTGTCCAACTGTCATAGTTGTCTCTGAACGTGTCTTCAGTGCTGCTGGATGTGTGCTGACAGATAAGCGCACGCGTCTGTCCAGTGACAATGTGGACAGACTAACGTTCATCAAAATGAACAAGTCATGGATCCACAAGGAATTTACTACCCCTGTGTCATTCTGGGGAGAGTAAATGCTTGTGTATTTTGAATGTGCTTGATGCAAATCTAGCTGTGAAGTGTACAACTAGGGCACAAGTGCTGCCACTGATGGGGTGTCTGTGTAGCCCAATTTTTGGAAAAAAGGGAGACTTTTCTTGGAGTAACCCTTGCTGTGTTTTTAAAAATGATCCAAGATGCACAGCACTGGGATCAGGAAAAACTTTGCTACCTACCCCGGTGTCATCCTGGGGACAGTTAATTATGGCGTATTTTTTAATGTGCTTGATGCAAATCTAGCTGTGAAGTGTACAACTAGGGCACAAGTGCTGCCACTGATGGAGTGTCTGTGGGGCCCAATTTGTGGAAAAAAGGGAGACTCTTCTTGGAGTAACCCTTGCTTGCTGTGTTTTTTAAAAGGAGCCAAGATAAACAAGTCATGGTTCAGCAAAGACTTTGCTACCTACCCCGGTGTCATCCTGGGGACGGTTAAGTATGGCGTATTTTTGAATGTGCTTGATGCAAATCTAGCTGTGAAGTGTACAACTGGGGCACAAGTGCTGCCACTGAAGGGGTGGGTGTGTGTGTGGCCCAATTTTTGGAAAAAAGGGAGACTCCGCTTGGAGTAACCCTTGCTTACATTGTTTTTAAAAATGATCCAAGAGGCACAGAGCTGGGATCAGGAAAGACTTTGCTACCTACCCCGGTGTCATCCTGGGGACGGTTAAGTATGGCGTATTTTTGAATGTGCTTGATGCAAATCTAGCTGTGAAGTGTACAACTGGGGCACAAGTGCTGCCACTGAAGGGGTGGGTGTGTGTGTCCCCCAATTTTTGGAAAAAAGGGAGACTCCGCTTGGAGTCACCTTGCGGTGTTTTACATGATTTTAGAAGGGCTTGCCATGCCTATATCTGTGTCTCCTCCTCTTTTTCCTTGTCCACCTTTTTTGTTTTCACATGAGTATATGTCCTTGTCACTTTCCCATGTGTTTGTGTTGTGTTGTGAGTTGTTTGTCACCTTTTGGACACCTTTTGAGGGTGTTTTCTAGGTGTTTTTATGTGTTTGTGATTGCCTCCCATTGTTTCCTATGCGGTTCGAGTGGTTCGCCGAACCGAACTCGAACGAGACCTCCGTTCGGCGAACCGAACTCAAGCCAAACCGCGACCGGTTCGCTCATCTCTACTCCACAGTGCGGCACCCCCCTACATCTCCACCCTTATCTCTGTTTATCACTCTACCTGTTCCCTACGATTTGCAAACAATGTTCGACTAACATCCACAATTATCCGAACCTCCTACTCCCAGATCCAAGACTTCTCCCAAGCAGCACCAATCCTCTGGAATGCTCTACCCCAAGAAACTAGGATGAATCACAACTTGCGTCAGATGTTCCCTTAAAACACCTCTTTTTAGGGTAGCCGATCACACTTCCTAGCCGAATTAACTTCACATAGTCCCTCCACGACTTCTCAAAACATAACTCCCCATCAAACTGCGCCACACCCAAAAGAATGTAAGCCCGCAAGGGTAGGGCCCTCTTCCCTCTGTACTAGTCTGTCTACTGTAACTTGTATACGTATTTTGTATGTAACCCCCTTCTCATGTACAGCACCATGGAATTAATGGTGCTCTATAAATAAATAATAATAATAATAATAATCTCAAGGATTGGCTGACTGTTTCAGGCAGCCTTTATCTAGCCTCCATTTCTTTTAGATGGCTGGATTGTTATTATAAACTAGAAGGTGGCCCGATTCTACGCATTGGGTATTCTAGAATTTACGTATTGTGTAGTTCATGTATGATTTTTGTTATATATATATATATATATATATATATATATATATATAGATGTTGTTGTGTGTAGTTACCAAGTGCTTGTGTTGGGCGCTGTACATGTTCTGGGTGTTGTCTGGGTGTGACGGGGGTGAGAGCGGTGTTGTTTGAGTGTTGCGTGTGTTGCGTTGTTTGTGGAGCGCTGTGTGTCTGTAGCGTTGTGTGTGTGTGTGTGTGTTGCGCGGTTTGTGTGTGTGTGGTGTGTTTTGGGGGAGGTATGTTTTGTGCAATGTGTGTGTTGTGCGGTATGTGCGTATATTTGTGTGTGTCGCGGTGTTTGTGTGTTGGGTGTTGTGTGTGTGCAGCGTTGTCTGTGTGTGTGGGTGTCTGTGTAGGGCAGTTGTTTGTGGTTCCCAGTGTGTGTGTGTGGTGTGTTGTGCAGTGCGCGCGCGTGTGTGTGTGTGTGTTGGGGGGAGGTTTGCACTTCCCATCATGCTCCATCCAGCATGCAGCGCACTCCCCATCGTGCTCCATCCCCCATGCAGCGCACTCCCCATCGTGCTCCATCCCCTATGCTGTGCACCCCCCATCGTGCTCCATCTCCCAGGCTGCGCACTCCCAAACGTGCTCCATCCACCATGCTGCGCACTCCCCATCGTGCTCCATCCACCATGCTGTGCACTCCCAAACGTGCTCCATCCGCCATGCTGCGCACTCCCAAACGTGCTCCATCCGCCATGCTGCGCACTCCCAAACGTGCTCCATCCGCCATGCTGCGCACTCCCAAACGTGGTCCATCCGCCATGCTGCGCACTCCTAAACGTGCTCCATCCGCCATACTCCACACTCCCAAACGTGCTCCATCCGCCATGCTGCGCACTCCCAAACGTGCTCCATCCGCAATGCTGCGCACTCCCAAACGTGCTCCATCCGCCATGCTGCGCACTCCCAAACGTGGTCCATCCGCCATGCTGCGCACTCCCAAACGTGTTCCATCCGCCATGCTGCGCACTCCCAAACGTGCTCCATCCGCCATGCTGCGCACTCCCAAACGTGCTCCATCCGCCATGCTGCGCACTCCCAAACGTACTCCATCCCCCATGCTGCGCACCCCCATCGTGCTCCATCCCCCATGCTGCACCAGCATCAGCCTCTCTACCCGCAGCATCAGCCTCTCTGCCCGCAGCATCAGCCTCTCTCCTCCCAGTATCAGCCTCTCTACCCGCAGCATCAGCCTCTCTCCTCCCAGCATCAGCCTCTCTGTCCCCAGCATCAGCCTCTCTGTCCCCAGCATCAGCCTCTCTCATCCCAGCATCAGCCTCTCTCCTCCCAGCATCAGCCTTTTCTGTCCCCAGCATCAGCCTCTCTCCTCCCAGCATCAGCCTTTTCTGTCCCTAGCATCAGCCTCTCTCCTCCCAGCATCAGCCTCTCTCCTCCCAGCCTACCCCAGCCTCCCCCAGCATCAGCCTCTCTCCTCCCAGCATCAGCCTCTCTCGTCCAAGCATCAGCCTTTTCTGTCCCCAGCATCAGCCTCTCTCCTCCCAGCCTACCCCAGCCTCAGCCTCCCCCAGCATGAGCCTCCCCCAGCATCAGCCTCTCTCCTCCCAGCATCAGCCTCTCTCTTCCCAGCATCAGCCTCTCTCCTCCCAGCCTACCCCAGCCTCAGCCTCCCCCAGCATCAGCCTCTCTCCTCCCAGCATCAGCCTCTCTCCTCCCAGCCTACCCCAGCCTCAGCCTCCCCCAGCATCAGCCTCTCTCCTCCCAGCATCAGCCTTTTCGGTCCCCAGCATCAGCCTCTCTCCTCCCAGCCTACCCCAGCCTCAGCCTCCCCCAGCATCAGCCTCTCTTCTCTCAGCCTCCCCATCCCAGCCTTCCCCAGGATCAGCCTCTCTCCTCCAGCACGCCGTGCTCCTCTGCCGACACTCACAGATCCGATCGCATACACTCACACACACACACACACACCCGATCGCATACACTCACACACACCCGATCGCATGCACTCACGCACACACACATTGACGATATTGCACATACGCGCTCACACTCACAACATCCAGAGATACCACATGCTTCTGGCCATGTGATCCTCCGGCAGGTCCTGGAAGCTCACAGCACAGTATCGCCGCCGAGAAGCAAGCGATATCCCAGGATGTTGTGAGTGTGTGGATGCGATGTGATGTGTGTGTGAGATGTGTGTGAGAGTGAGTGTGATCTGATGTGTGTGTGTGTATGTGTGTTTGTGTGCTGTTATGTGTGTGCGTGTGTGTATGTTCCGCCGCTGCAGGACCTTGATGCGCTGGTAACTATGCTACCATGGTTACCAGCGTATCTCGTCCCCCGCTCACACGGGAGCCCACACCAGCATACGCCGGCCAGCCCCAGCAATGCGAGGGTATGTGTCGGCTGGTTTGGCGGCGTATGCTGATGTGGGCTCCCGGGGGTACAGTACTCACCTGGGAGTCGTGGCTCCGTGACCGTGTCGGTTCTGGGAATGCGTGGGGGGGGGGCCAGAGCTAGCGTGCATTGCGTGAGGGGGCGGGGCGTGGCCGAGTTGCCAATGCCTGCAGGGTGCCGGGGTGAGAGGCCAATCTGTGGGGGGGGCGGAGCCTGGGCGAGCGGCCGGCCAATCCGTGTGGGGGCACAGCCTGGGCGAGCGACCAATCCGTGCGGGGGGGTGGGGCCATGGCGAGCCCAGCGGCCAATCAGCTTTGTGTCACCGTAAGGACACAATTTTGGAGCAAGACAGACAGACAGACAGACAGAATAAGGCAATTATATATATAGATAAGCACTTGTACCTTGTCCCCCCCCAATCTCACTGTAGATTGTAAGCTCTCACAAGCAGGATTGTCTTTTTTTGCTTTAATATTGCATTTTCTATAACTGTTACTTGTTTGTATATGAACCTCCTGCATTGTAAAGCGCTATAGAAATAAAGATTTATATTATTATTATGTTTGTAATACAACGGCTAAAATAAGCGGCAGATCAGTAGTTTTTACGTATCTGCGTTCTACAGGGGATTTTGCCTCCGTGGATTTGATTCTAGACTTTATACTGCTGAATCACCCATGTGCACAAACCAATAAAGTTGTACTCAAACAGACATTAAGAAAAAAGGAACTGTATTGTTTGCAATTCCTTTAAAACAGGGGCCTCAAACTTGGCTGGGTATATGGGCCGCACATACAGTACAAAAAAAATTGAATTTTTACATAGTTACTTAGGTTGAAAAAAGACCTAAGTCCATCTACTTCAACCTTTGGGCGACCACATTCTCTGCAGGACAGTGATATTTTTAGTGATTCAGTTATTTTTTTCTATTGCATCACTTCATTTGAGCTATTTTCGCTTGTTTATTTTTTTTGTTAAATGGCAAACATTGTCCGGGTTATAGTATGGTTCTATAGCTTGGGTCTATACGGATGTGGTGATAACAAATGTGCACTTTTTTGTTTATTTTAGGTAATAGATGAAAAAGCATTTTTAATGGTAAAAAAAAATCATACTTTATTTTGATTTTTTTTTTTTTACATTTTTTCCCCTACTTGTAAGTAATATCATCTTACAATGTGCCCCATATAGTAATTTGGGCCAACATTATGTAGTAATGTGCCCCCATCCTTGTTCCCATCCTGTAGTAATGTCCCCATCCTGGTCCTTATCCTGTAATAATGTGCCCATCCTGTCCCCATCCTGTAATAATGTGCCCCATCCTTGTCCCCATCCTGTAGGAATGTGCCGTCCATTCTTGCTCCTATATTGTAGTAATGTGTCCATCCTTGTCCCTATCTTGTAGTAATGTGCCCATCCCTGTGAACATCTTGTAGTAATCTGCTTATCCTTTTCCACATCCTGTAATAATGTCCCCATCCTGGTCCTTATCCTGTAATAATGTGCCCATCCTTGCCCCCATCCTATAGTAGTGTACCCATCATTGTCCCCATCCCGTAGTAATGTGCCCATCCTTGTCCCCACCCTGCAGTAATGTGACTATCCTTGTTCCCATTCTGTCGTAATGTGCTTATCCTTCCTTAAGACTTTTTAGTTCACTTGAAAGGTCCATTTTAGAAAATGTATGTGGCTCCTATAAAATAATAATTTCTCTGTTGATCCTCCTAAAAAGGATAAAGCATAACCTCAGCAGAGCCATGGACAAAGTTATCCCATGACGCTATGCAGGGCAGACAAAAAGACTGACGGCACTCACCAAACTGAGGTGTGAACAGGTGCATAACTGAACATGACATAAAACACAAAAAAAGACAGTTTGCACTCTGACAATGCTAAAGTATGGAAACCATGAATGTGTGAACATGGACCTGCATTACTGCTAAGGAAAATCTAAGAAAAATGAGATATTTAGCATATATAAATGGTCATTTGTATATCTGCCCAGTTGCACCTGTTCACACCTCAGTTTGGTGAGTGCCGTCAGTCTTTTTGTCTATATTAAGAGGGTTATATCTTCTGACCGTGCACCCCTCCACCACTTGCCACAGGTAATCTTATCCTATATAGCAGGTTCCTACTTGCCCATACACAGGAGGTTTTCAACCCAGAGAGAGGCTTCAGCATAGTGTAGGTACCCAGTTACGAGATATGCCATGAAGGGGCAACTGGGCAGATATACAAATGGCCATTTATATATGCTAAATATATGCTAAATATCTAATTTTTCTTACATTTTCTTTAGCAGTAATGCAGGTCCATGTTCATACATTCATTGTTTCCATTATCAGAGTGCAAACTGTCTTTTTTTGTATGCTATGTAGGGCAGGGCACGAGTTAAAAAATGTAACTGATGCTAGTGGAATAGGTTAAAAAGTTCAGACGGAGGAAAAGGAGGGCAGAGTAGGGAAAGAGCGGGGCCATAAATAGGGGGCGTGGCCTAATATGTTGGCATGTAGGTTCCTAATTGAACAGGACCTGCCCTGTTAAATTGTTTAGGAATAGGATAGGTTGTTAAGGGCAAAAGGGTGTGTTGTTATTTCGGCAGGCTATGGGAAGGGGGTTCTTGGAGTTGCTGTCAAAATTTGGAGTGGGGGTTATACATCATAGAGATGGTAACCTCCTATTGGTTTGGTAATTCATAAGTTGTCTGTCAGATTTTGGGGCTCTACAGGGCGGGGTCCCTGGGAGATGTTGGTATGGTAAATGGTTTCTGGAAATAAAGGTGCCCCCAAGCCTGTGGCTAAGGCTGGGGGTAATGCTGAATGATTATTTCTTATATACAGCTGAACCTTGGATTACGAGCATAATTTGTTCCCGGAATGTGCTTGCAACACATATCACTCTTATATCAAAGCAAATTTTCCCATAAGAAATAATTGAAATGCAAACGATTCATTCTACAACCTCAAAATATTTATAGTACAGTGGAACCTTGGTTAAAGAGAACGATCCTTTCTGGGACTGTGCTTGTTAACCAAGGTACTCGTCTAGGAAAGCAAGATTTCGCATAGGAAATCATTGCAATGCAGACAATTCATTCCATAACTTGTTAAATGTCCCATCCTGGTCCCCTATTGTACCATTTCACACATGCACAAACACACACAAACACGCACAAACACACACAAACACACGCGCACACACATATTATGCTCACCTTACCTTCCATTCCATCGCTGGCCTCATGGTTCTTGCAGTTCGCTGGTACAGGATGTGTATCGCGACCGATGCAGGAACTTCCACTGCTAGAGTGCTGATGTCAAAGGCAGGAGCCACTTGCCTCTGATTGGTCAGTGCGCTGCCTTTGAGTAGCGGCTGACAGCGGAAGTTCCTCCCTCGTCGCAATGGTTACTGATATACATCCTGTAGCGGCGAACTACAAGAACCGTGAGGCCGGCAACGGAACGGAAGGTAAGGTGAGCATATGTGTTTGTGTGTGTTTGTACGTGTTTGTCTATGTTTGTGAGGACTGTAAGAAGCGGGTCAGAGTGCGGTGGATGTACGGAACCGGAAGTGTGTGCGGGGAGTATTTTGCTCGTATGGCAAAGCTTGCTCATAAAGTGAGTTACAAATTTACAGCAAGCTTTGCTCATTAAGCGAAATACTCACTAACTGGGTTACTCGTTAACCGAGGTTCCACTGTATTTATATATTACAATAATACAAAATACTGTGCAATATACAGTACAGGCAGAGAGACCTGTATATACAGCCTGTGTCTGCACCACACATATCGCACCTGTACAGGAAGTTAATCAGTTACCTAATGTTGGTTTAGTAGCTGTGTATCAAGTATGGAGTGCGGTGAGTACGCAAAGGCCGGAACCCATAAGTGAGAAAAGACTGCAATTGATGGCTTATGCGCATGTGCTAAAAGCGGTATTACTAGTACAGGACTGTATTTGCGCAGGGATTGAGGTACAGTACTGTAGAGGGGTGTGGAGGCCTCACATGATG
The DNA here is from genome assembly GCF_048569485.1 of Anomaloglossus baeobatrachus. Classification (NCBI taxonomy): domain Eukaryota; kingdom Metazoa; phylum Chordata; class Amphibia; order Anura; family Aromobatidae; genus Anomaloglossus; species Anomaloglossus baeobatrachus. Next base: position 509,918,589 of record NC_134355.1, read on the forward strand.
CTCACATTGTGAAACCTTGCTTAATTACCGAGTTACAATTTTTAAAAAAATGTTAGCCTGTCTCGCAAAATGTTCTCAAACCAAGTTATTCTTAATCCAAGGTGTCACCAAATAGGGGTACGTTTATATGTAATATTATCTGTATAGCACCATCTTGTGCCCGTAACGTCTGACTGGCCGGAAGTCAGAAGTTACATCACAAGTGCTCAATGCCTCTCTTTGAGAGCAAGAACAAGTGCAGAAGAAGGCTCTCATAAAGATGTATTGAGTTGTGACCTCTGGCGCACTCTATGAAATACTGGAACTGCCGACAGGTCACAAATTGCCGAAGACCTACCGGAGCAACGCTGGCTAATGATGAAGATGGTGGCAGGTGAGTATAAGACAGGGGCAGTGGAAAAGCACCACTCCAGGGCTGAAATAAAAAAAAATAAAAAATGCTGTTGTCATGCTTTAAAGGATATGGACACCTTCGGGGGAAAAAAATGTCATCAAAAATTGTGCACTGTTTGGGTTTTTAGGCTTTTTGTTTAGCTGCTCATGAATTGCTGCTGAATGATTTAACTATAATTTATTTATTATGCTCTGCTTATACTGTATATCGCAATCATATTCCACAGCACTTTTCCGACTTTATCATCACTATCCCCATTGGAACTCACAATCTAATTTCCTCACCAGTATGTCTTTGGATTCCTTGGCAGGACTCCAGTGCTGCAAAGCAACAGTGCAAATTGCTGTGTCAGCATGCTGAGAATCTTTTAGCGAGCTTGTTCGGTTGGAGCGTTTTAGCGAGCTTGTTTGGTTGGAGCGTTTGTATCTCTTATCTGTCTTTTTTACAGCCCCTTTTGCTGATTTATGCCCACATGAAAGGTCTTCTATTTATTGTCATAAATCACTGACTTGAGCTCAGTAAAAAAAAGTTCTAAATGAGGGCATTGTAGTCACCTTCTTTACTGCCCTCAATTCCCATATTCTGTTGGAAGCCAATGTGGTCAACTTCTCTGCTGATCTGTATGTCCATATTCTGATAAAGGCCATCATGGTCTTCTTCCCTGTTTTTCAGGATCATCATGTTCAAGTGGAGGCCATTGTGATCATCTTTTTGTTGTTCTGGAGCTCTATATTCTGGTGAAAGACTCTTTGGTCCTTTTCTATGCAATTTTAGATCCTCATGTTCCGGCCATTGTGGTCACCTTCTTTACTGCCCTCAATTCCCATGTTCTGTTGGAAGCCAATGTGGTCAACTTTTCTGCTGATCTGTATGTCCATATTCTGATGGAGGCCATCATGGTCTTCTTCCCTGTTTTTCAGGATCCCCATGTTCTAGTGGAGGCCATTGTGGCCATCTTTTATGTTGTTTTGGACCTCCAAATTCTGGTGAAAAAACTCTTTGGTCCTTTTCTATGTAGTTTTGGATCCTTATATTCTGGCCATTGTGGTCAAATTCTCTGCTGCTCTGTTTCTGGGGATCCTTATTTTTTTTAAATATATATCACTGCCATGTCTACTCCTTAAATTGGTGAAAACCATTGCAGTATCCCTTTCTGCTACTTTCGATCCCCATGTTCTAGTGAAGGCAATGGTGGTTATCTTCTCTGCTGTTCTGTATGTTTATGTTCTGGGGAACTGCATTGTGGTTATCTTCTCTGTTGCTCTGGATCCTTACGTTCTATTAGAAGCCATTGTGTTCATTTTTCTGTTGCTCTGTTTCTGGGATCCTTATTTTTTAAATATTACTGGCATGTCTACCCTGTAGATTGGTGAAAACCATTGCAGTATCCCTTTCTGCTACTCTCGATCCCCATGTTCTAGTGAAGGCAATGGTGGTCATCTTCTCTGCTGTTCTGTATGTTCATGTTCTTTGGGAACTGCATTGTGGTTATCTTCTCTGTTGCTCTGGATCCTTACGTTCTATTAGAAGCCATTGTGTTCATTTTTCTGTTGCTCTGTTTCTGGGATCCTTATTTTTTAAATATTACAGGCATGTCTACCCTGTAGATTGGTGAAAACCATTGCAGTATCCTTTTCTGCTCCTCTCGATCCCCATGTTTTAGGTGAAGGCAATGGTGGTCAACTTCTCTGCTGTTTTGTATCTCCATGTTCTGGGGGACTCCATTGCGGTTATCTTTTCTGTTGCTCTGGATCCCTAAGTTTTAGTAGAAGCCATTGTGGCCATCTTCTCTTATCCTCTTTTTCTGGGGATCCTTATTATTTACCGTATATATTACTGGCATGTCTGCCCCTTCAATTTTCCATGTGGAGATACTGTAGCTGGTGGACATTACAGCTGAAAGAAGGGTCATTAGATAACTACAGTAAGACAATGGAGGAATCAGTGCCTCCGAACTTGCGTTTTGGTACATAAATCAGTAAACTGGAAACAACCTTGGGCGCATACTTTTGTTTTCAAGAGCTGTTGGTGATATAGCCATACTGTGTGAAGTGGCAAGTCTGAACAAGCTGCAGGAAGATTTCTTCTCAGTGTCCGGACTGTATTATGCTTCCCCACATATACATTACATCACTGCACTCTTCTCCCTCTTCACTGCCTCGTACATGTAATAGAAACACGAATGAAAGGATTAATTGTGACACAGCAAAGCTCTGGTTACTTAAGGAAACAGTAGCCTGCTTATTATCTCACCAGAGCTGTCCGAATTAACCTGGTGAGATGCAAGACAGAACTAGATGAGGACAAATTGTTCCTACACAATGAAACAGGATCCATGTAACGTGGGAATAGAGATGTTCATTAAAAGCACATTTGTCTTTGCTTGCGGCAACCATCCACTTTCATGTATTTTACTGACATTCAGTGTTTGTGGTGAGTCACTTTATATTGTTGCTGAAACTATTGTTTATATAATGCAGACCCGGATTAATGAAAAAAAATGTCTTTGTTACAAAATTGCTTAAAATTTGTGATATGAATTTAGGGTATGTGCGTATGCTGAGTTTTTATTGTAGAAATTTTCTGCTCCACAAAACGCACCCTGTGGCAGAAAAGCGCATGCATGTTTGGTACATTTTTTTGGTGCATTTTTGTACCATGCACTTTTTTGTGTGAAATCAATGGTTGAAAGGGATAAAACACACAGGGAAAAAATGCACCAAAAATGCATGCCTGCTGTCAGGATTCCACACCACCAGGACCAGATATGCACATGACTGCAAGTATACGATTTGCATACAGGCAGTCACATGCCAACTAGTCGTATGGGACCTGAATACAAGTGAATTGAGAAAGACCGGACACGTCCAGTCAGAATGTGACGATAAGGCTGGAGGCACAGTAGCGTATGGCATGTGATGCGAGCATGAGCCGAGTGTCATGTGATCTTGCAATCAGGTCACAGCTGCAAAGCTAAGGGTGGGCGCTGTGGAGGAGAGGAAGGGGTTAATCCCCCCCATCTCCTCTATTGTCAGCCTGTGCGTATATTGCACTGCACTGGAACAACATCCGAGTGCAATCCGATGTTTCTCTCGTACCCATTCACTTGAATGAGTGTGAGTGATACGGCTCTTGCAGAAAATCGCAGCATGTTGCGTCTTTTCTCGCATCCAGAATCTGGATGCGAGAAAAGCTGACCAACTGCTCTCCCTCATTCATCAGAGTGCAATGCGATTTCTTCTCGCATTGCACTCGTCCGTTTTTCACGCTCATGTGAGCGTACCCTTAGTATGCAAATTGCAATGACTCCTGGCTCCAACACCAGATAATCCTGATAGTGTGCACACTGCATGCTGTGAGGATTCACAAGTCTACAGACACATGAAGTGACTTTAGGGCTTGTGCGCACGTTGCGTAATAGCATGCATTTATGCTGCGTATTGCACTGCAGCATAAATGCATGCGTCCTGCGTTCCGTGCACAATCTATGAAGATTGTGCATGATACGTGCGCACGTTGCTTTTATGAACGCAGCGATTTGGATGCTAAAATTTTGACCCATTCGAATAAAAGCAGCATGTCAATTATTCCGTGTGCTTTGGATGCAGCTCCCACTCTCTGTCTATGGTGGGGGCAGCAGCCATAGCGCATGAAAACGGCTTCTTTTGTACAGAAAAACTGCATCCATTATACAGTGTTTCTGCAGCGATTTGAAGCGCACATGTGCGGTCAAATCGCTGCAGAATATTCAGCAGTTATGTACGCATGAGCCCTTAAGCCTGCTTTACACGGGACGACCGATTGTGAGATTTCACAATCGATCGTACCCGCCCCCATTGTTTGTGAGTCACGGGCAAATCACTGCCCGTGTCGCACAAACTCTTGAAACCCCCGTCACACGTACTTACCTGCTGAGCGACCTCGCTGTGGGCGGCGAACGTCCACTTCCTGAATGGGGAGGGACATTCGGCGTCACAGCGACGTCACACAGCCGCCGGCCAATTGAAGCGGAGGGGTGGAGATGCGCGCTCATGTAAACATCCCGCCCACCTCCTTCCTTCCACATAGCCGGCGGGAGCCATGGTACACAGGTAAGCAGAGTTCATCGCTCCCGTGGTGTCACACGGAGCGACGTGTGCTGCCACGGGAACAATGAACAACCGGCACAAGTAAAAATAAACGATATTATGAAACTGAGCGACTACTACACGACTCACGATTTGTGAGTGATACTGCGTCGCTCAGAGGTTTCACACGAGACAACGTCGTGTATGATGCCGGATGTGCGTCACGAAAACCGTGACCCCCGACAAAGCATCGCACGATCCGTCGTCTCGTGTAAAGCACCCTTTAGACTTGTACCTCGGCAACCTCTTTAACCTTTGGTTGTGAAATGTGACATATTCATAAATGCATTTCTCTATAAAAGTCTTTAAAAAGTCACATAGTCTACATAACTTGATGAATATTAAGTGGTTAGTTGCACTGGTTACACTAAAGATTTAGTGTAAATTTAAGCATTTTTTGATAAATGTTGTTCAAGTTATTGTAACCATCAAAGGGGCACACAGGAAGCATTATAACTTTCTAGAGGGAAAGGGGGGGGGTCGCAAAATGTCAATACTATTACTTTCTAGGGCACTCACATTGGGCACTGATGTTTTCTAGAGAACACTTTTACAGTCTTGTAGGCACATTTTTCCATGTAAGGGCCACAGAGGTGGGCATTATTATATGGGGCATTAAAAGGCGTACTGTTGACATACAACACAGCCGATTCGTTAATGGACAAATTTGGCAGCAGCATTGGGTTATCAGCAGGGCCGGCGTCAGCACCCGGCATACCCGGGCAAATTCCGGGGCCCTGGAGAGCTGGGGGGGCCCACTCGGCCTCGTCACTTCAGCTGCCCCGGGCCCTGCCCACTCTCCTTCAGTTCTGCTGTCCCCGACATCACCGTGACCGTACACATCCCACATTACCGTACACATCCCGACATCACCGCACACATCCCGACATCACCCCACACATCCCGACATCACCGCACACATCCCGACATCACCGCACACCTCCCGACATCAACGCACACCTCCCGACATCAACGCACACCTCCCGACATCACTGCACACATCCCGACATCACCCCACACATCCCGACATTACCGCCCACATCTTCACCGCACACATCCCGACATTACCGCCCACATCTTCACCGCACACATCCCGACATTACCGCCCACATCATCACCGCACACATCCCGACATTACCGCCGACATTCCCGCACACATCCCGACATCCCCGCACACATCCTGACACTACAGCCCTCATCATCACCGCACACACACCGGCACTACCGCACCCATCATCACCGCACACGCACACAGGCATTACCTCAGTGGCGTCCCCGCCGACAGCGCGATTCACTTCAGTTGCTGCCTGTAGCTCACAGGTGTGGCAGTGTTCTATGGCCGCTCCTGTCAGCTTCATGTAGCAGAGCTGGATGCGGGACCTCGTGTGGATTACACTGCACCTGGAGGAGTATTTGGGGATTTTAATAAAGTGGTGAAAGAGGCTGTTTTTTGTCTTTTATTCCAAATAAAGGATTTTTTCGGGTGTATGTGTTTATTTATTTTCACTTACAGGTTAATCATGGAAGGTATCTCGGGGAGACGTCTGCCATGATTAACCTAGGACTTAGTGGCAGCTATGGGCTGCTGCCATTAACTCCTTATTACCTCAATTGCCACCGTACCAGGGCAATTCGGGATGAGCCGGGTTGAGTCCCGGGACTGTCGCATCTAATGTATGCGGCAATTCCGGGCGGCTGCTGGCTAATATTTTTAGGCTGGGGTGCTTCCTATAACGTGGGGCTTCCCATCCTGAGAATACCAGCCTTCAGTCGTGTGGCTTTACCTTGGCTGGTATCAAAATTGGGGGGGACCGCACGCCGTTATTTTTTAATTTATTTATTGTACTGCACGATATAGACCCGCCCACCGGCCGCTGTGATTGGTTGCAGTGAGACAGCTGTAACTCAGCATGGGGGCGGGTCTGACTGCAACCAACATAGGCGTCGGTGGGCACGGGAAGCAGTGAATACGAGATTGAATAATGAGCAGCCGGCTTTTTCAAAAGAGTAAAAGCTGCCGGAGCAGTGTGAGTGTGTCTGTATGTATGCAGCAGAGCAGTGTGTGTCTGTATGTATGCAGCAGAGCAGTGTGTGTCTGTATGTATGCAGCAGAGCTGTGTGTGTCTGTATGTATGCAGCAGAGCTGTGTCTGTGTGTATGTATGCAGCAGAGCAGTATGTGTGTGTCTGTATGTATGTATGCAGCAGCAGTGTGTGTGTCTGTCCGTATGTATGCAGCAGAGCAGTGTGTGTGTCTCTGTATGTATGCAGGAGAGCAGTGTGTGTCTCTGTATGTATGCAGCAGAGCTGTGTGTGTCTGTCTGTAGGCATATATGATGTGTATCTATGTATATCAGTGTATATGACTGTATAGATTTGTCTGTTTATATGTATTTTGTGAGTTTGTCTTTAAATATGTATATTTACATATACATAATACGTATCTGTGTATGTGTGTGTGTGTCTGCGTGTTTATGGGGCCCACTGGGACTCTTCCGCCTGGTTATCAGTATGTGATGCCCTGGCGCCGCCAGGCGGTCACACAGAGTAGGCCCCCGCATAACACCATCCCTTACCAGGTTACATTATGCCAAACAAAAACCCTAGTCACCCCCCAAGGGAAGGAAAGGCACACCAGTGGGTGGGACCAGGCGGATGGAGAATGCCCACCTTGGGGTCTGGAGAACCCGGGGTGGGAAAAGAGTTCAGTTCAGTTAAGAGTTGAGTGCAGTGGAGTTGAGAGAGTGGAGAGGAGAAGGAGGAGAGGAGAAAGGAAAGTGGAAGCCAGAGAGCAAAGGCGTCGGAGTTGGAGCTCCGGCCTACTGGCTAGGTGGCAGATGGTAGTCCGTGTCTGTCAGGAGACGGGAAGATGGCAGCTGTAGATCCGAGGTGGACCGGGGCAGGGTTGGACCCTGCCGGTAACGACACCGTAGAACCGACCCGGAAACCATGCACAGATGGGGTACTTGGACCCTGAAGCCAGGACCGGAACCAACGGCCTAGCTAATTAACCAATTGAGGGCAGGATTTTAGGTCCTGTCCCAACCAAAGTTCCAAAAGCAGACAACAGCCCACTGTGGGGGATAGGGCATCCGCCAGGGCCCGGTAGATCCCAAGGGCCAGCGTCAGCGGGCAAGGCTCCCAACAAAAGTACCGGGAGTGGACTCCCGTGTTCCACACCCGGAAGTCCACCACACCGAAAACAGTGCAGAGGAAAGTGACACAGACCATCACCCCGGGTGATGGACCAAAATACACCCGGTCGCGGCGGCCGGCCACCAGCACCTTGGTTTACCATTGGACTTGTGTGATTTATTCAATCGTGAGTAAACTAACATCCCCCGGTCTGACCGGGCGCGCCGGCCCCTGCAATCACCATCCTCAACACAGAGACACTGGGCCCCGGGGCATCCATCCCTACCCACGGAGGGGTTAATATTCAGCTGCCATCCCATCGCTCCCGGGTACCCCATAACAGCAGCGGTGGTGCCACATCTCACCACACATCGTGGGTGGCATCACACAGTGATTACGGTAAATCCCGTACAAATACGTCCCCTTTTTATTCTAAGTGTCCGCGTGACCGCCGGGTCTGGAAGATCCCTCGAGCCACCCTGCGGATCCGGACCCGAGCAGCCCAGCTGCTGGCACGGGGGCGGCACAAGTACATTGAAAAGTTTGTGCAGATTGGGAATAGATGGAAAAGTTGCTGGAAATGTGAGGAGTCAAACATGTTTTTGTTGTATACTCTGCAGACGAGTTATGGCTGGAAATAGTTTGTAATATTGGTCGGAACCAGAAGGAAAAGACGAGAAAGTGAACTCCATCAGAAAGGACATCAGTTGTGCTTGCTTCGGCAGCACAAATATTAAAAATGGAACCATACAGAGAAGATTAGCTGGTCCCTGCACAAGGATGACACGCAAATTCGTGAAGCGTTCCATATTTTTTTTTTGTAGTTCTCCCAATACATTTTTGGAAATAAAAAAAAAAATAATAATAGTAGGAAGGACATCAGCTGTAAATCTCTACATATAACTGTACTGTAATCTCTCACATGTTCTGCTGAACTGGTATTAACCTCTATAGTCTATTGTCACTGTATGGCGGTCTTGATTGTCGTATAGTGATTTCATTTTAGTAACCGTATTGTCATCTGCTGAGGTTCCCCCATGCTCACTCTGATTGGGGGGTTGTCACCATAGTTGTAAACATGATCATCTAGGTCAGGAGTAGTGATGGGTGGACCCGGACTCTAAGGCGGGCTTTGCACGTTGAGACATCGCAAGCCGATGCTGCGATGTCGCACGCGATAGTCCCTGCCCCCGTCGCAGGTACAATATCTTGTGAAACTGGCGTAGCGAAAATTATCGCTACGCCGGCTTCACATGCACTCACCTACCCTGCGACCGTCGGTCTGGCCGGCGACCCGCCTCCTTATTAAGGGGCGGGTCGTCGCCTTCCTTCTGCATAACCTACGGAGGCCGCGGTGACGCCGGTAGGAAATGTTCCTCGCTCCTGCGACTTCACACACAGCGATGTGTGCTGCCGCAGGAGCGAGGAACAACATTGGACCATCGCGTCAGCGTAATTATGGATTACACCAACGCTGCACTGATGATACGATTACGACGCTTTTGCGCTCGTTAATCGTACCATCTAGGCTTTACACACTGCGATGTCGCATGCGATGCCGGATGTGCGTCACTTTCAATTTGACCCCACCGACATCGCACCTGCGATGTCGTAGTGTGCAAAGCCCGCCTAAGAGTCCAGATCCGCGCAGTTTCAAAGGTGCCAGGATACCGTACCCAGGCCCGGGATTCCGTATTTGATCCGGATCCAACACGCGAGAAATTAAAGGAAAAAAATAAAGAAAATAAAAATGAAGCAAGCGCTTAATGCTTACCGAGGCTCTGGCGCAGCTGTATGCTGCTCCCGCGTGGCTGTACACTGCTCCTGCAGGCTTCCTGTGCCACTCATCATTGCTCATACATGTGCACTGCTTTCCCTGCTTTCCCCGCCCACCAGCTGTCCTGGCATCTGTGATTGGTTGTGTGACGGCCCTGGACTATCGGGTCGTCACAGGGTATTGCACAATCTGCCCTCCCGTTCAGTGTCCACCTCCTTTTTGGTTTTGGGTCATTAACCATATGGTATTGCCTCCATCAGCGAATCAAATCCTAGACACACCCTGCACCACACCTACCAAACACACCAGTGGACGGCTTGAGTAGAATATAGTCGCCCCATCTGGGGGGGTTGGAGAGGGGAGGTGATGAGTGTCAAAGAACGAGTAGACTGAGTAGTGGAAGGAAGAGGAGGTCGGGAGCGGGGCTCCTGGAAAACTGTCTAGGTTGCAGACGGTGGTCTGGGCCTAGAGGAGTCAGACCCCCGGTCGCAGGGGATCATGGCAAGGGGCACAGATCTGTCGAGGAGGACAGCCGGCGACCTTGCACCATCACCGGTCCGGGATCGAGGCACGACGGGGTACGTGGACCCTAGGTCGGGTAGTAGCTTCAGGCAACCCGATAAGTTACCCGAGGAGAACGGAGCCTTCAAGATTCATTCCCAACCGCTCCAAAATTGAGGCACTAGCACAACGAGGGGGATAGGACTTTCCATTTAAAACGGTCCAGAAAATCCCAAGCGTGAGCCCTGAGAGCAAGCTCCCACACTTAAGGGCACTTTACATGCTGCGATCTCGCTAGCGAGATTGCTAGTGATCGTACCCACTCCCGTCGGTTGTGCGTCACGGGCAAATCGCTGCCCGTGGTGCACAACATCGCTTACACCCATCACACGGACTTACTTTCCCTGCGACGTCGCTGTGGCCGGCAAACCGCCTCCTGTCTAAGTGGGCGGTTCGTGCGGCATCACTGCGACATCACACGGCAGTCGTTCAATAGAAACGGAGGGGCGGAGATGAGCGGGCGGAATATCTCGCACACCTCCTTCCTTCCTTATTGCCGGTGGACGCAGGTAAGGAGATGTTCATCGTTCCTGCGGTGTCACACATAGCGATGTGTGATGCCGCAGGAACAACGAACAACCAGCAGCATGCACCACCAACGATATTATGAAAAGGAGCAACGTGTCAACGATCAACGATTTTTTGACATTTTTGCGAGCGTTGATCGTTGCTCCTACGTGTCACATGCTGCGATGTCGCTAACGTTGCCGGATGTGTGTCACTAACGACGTGACCCCGATGATATATCGTTAACGATGTTGCAAGCATGTAAAGCACCCTTTAGCCATGGTGGGGAACGGGACTCGGCAAGTTTCACACTACCAGGACCACCAGAGAAGTAAACTTAGTGCCAGGAGGCAGGTCACGGATCCCTAGGCAACACCATTGGGGACGGGACCCGAACTAGCTCCCCTCAGCAGCAGCGGTGTCCAGAGACTTGTTTTACCAGTTGTCGGTGTCTGCTTAATGGACTGAGTGAGTACCAGAGTGACCCCCTTCGCCTCATATCATTTCCCCAAACACTGAGTCCCGGGGCTTCTCCCCTCTACCCGTGGAGGGTTACAACACCTTGCTGCCCCACTCCATCAGCACGGGTACTCCCAGCGGTAGCGGCGGTACTTCCGAAATTACCATACACCACAGGTGGCGTCACAAACTCTTTATCTCCCTTGTAAATACCCCCTTCATTTGAGTGGCCGCACGTCCCGCGGGTCCGGAGACCTTCGAGCCACTGAGAACTCGGATCCAAGCAGCTCGGCTGCTGACACGGGGGCAGCACAGTTGCAGTCAGACGTGCCCTCAGCCTGTGTGACAATGTAAGCCTGCATCCAATGACAGGTGCTGTCTGTGGGTCAAAATTATGATTCATGAAGTAGGATGTTCAGGATGAGCAGAGAAGAACACATTGCGCTCATCCTCAGCCTCCTTCTACATGAAGCAGGAGGCTCAGGATAAGCAGAGAAGGACACATCATCGCGGGCACAGAGATCTGCTCATCCTCCTCCATCTAGGGGTCTTACCCCCTGATCCCCGCTTCTATTATAAACAACTCCACATGCCCATGTGGACTTAGAAAAAGAATGTTTATTCTAAGCCGGGCTGCATTTTGAACATGCACCCCCATCACGTGACAAATTACATCATACCTGGAAGGAGCCGGTACATTCTAGCATCTACCGTTATTATCAGTGCACGATCTAGACGCATGCATCCCTTCCATCAACATTTTCAATCTCCAGATTTTAGTTCCCATAGACTTATATGGGTACCGGATACCGGACCGGAATCGGTATTTAAAAAATTAGCAGGGACCCGCCTGTCCCGGTTTTCTGCGAGTCCTCCCATCTCTAGTACTAGTTAGAAGCCAACTCAGATATATTTTGTACCACCCTCCCCACACTCCACTCCTGTGCATAATCTTTCTTCTGACATCATCTGTCAAAGGAGAATTGTGAGGACACCATACATCAGATGGTTGTCAAGTCTCCGATTGAGTTCTGAGTGTTTATGGGGTCTTTGGGCAGTAGCACTTTTTTTTTTAGAGAAAATGAAACACCAAGTTTCCCCCATGTCGCAAGTTGGTATGGATAAAAGTAAATTGACTCCATGTAATAAGGAAGCCACCAACAATACTCCGTATCTCAGCTTCCTAGGCATCTATGAGAGTCACGGGATTTTGGTAGATATTGTCTTGAATTGTAGTCGGACCTAATGTTTTTAGGATTTGACAGAGTTTGGCTTCACATTATCACTTTTACTTTCTAAAAGTCACAGTTGTTTATCAGAACTTGCTGTATCCAAAATGTTCTATCACGTGTTATTTTGTGGTTTTCATCCATTCCTTATTTATCCTTTACCTCTCCCTATAGCATTCTCAGACTGTGACTTTCTGTTTACCTCCTCTTTTCTCACATTGTGACATTGTCCCTGTCACATGGAGCCCTGTCCTCACTAACATAATCACATTATGGACAGGTCACTGCCTCACACAAGATTACCATCCTCACAGGACACGCTGGGAACATTCTGGTGGCTGCCATGAACAAGGGACACCCTGGGCAGAACTGCATGAACTAACGTTCAGCCATACCAAGCCTTTGCCCTCAAAATAGCAAGGCTTGGCAAAAAGAAGTGCTGTCATGCGAGCATAATTGGGTACACCAAGGATTAGTTTGGTTCATCGGGTGTATAGTTTTTATGCTCAAAAGTCATTTGAGTCTAATGATGCACACCCATAAAAACAGCTTTATATCTCCAATTGTTATCCGGCCAGGGACAGCTGACTACATAATAAAACACTGCATTGTAGTCACTACTAGCATATTGCTGGAAATATTACATCTGTCTTTTAGATATTATCAATTAATGATTTTCTATGCAAAAATCTGAGCTTTTGTGGCCTTATGCATCTCTGTTGTGGAAAATCTACATAATTTACAGCACTGGTCTTTTCATGGTCAAAGGGATTGTGGGCCTCCTCAAGCATTGGCGGAGGATGTGACTGCAAGTTCCCCAAGGAATAGCTTCAAAGAAAATGTCTGATATAATGCTACTTCATATGATCAGTTGTTTTCTGTATCTCTAGGTAAGTTTAGGGATATTGGCTTTGATTGAAGCAACCCAACTAAGTATGGATTTTGTAGGTAAAAATGGTCCAAGCAGCTCATATCAGATGGGTCTCTCTGGTTTGGTTGCTGTAGTATCTGTAGGTAAACTTTATAAAAACCTGATTTACATATGAAAGTTAGTGATTGGGATAAGTGTGATTGGAGTAATCCTTCTAAGGGGTACTTTGCACACTACGACATCGCTAGCCGATGCTGCGGCGCCGAGTGTGATAGTTACCGCCCCCGTCGCAGAAGCGATATCTTGTGATAGCTGCCGTAGCGAACATTATCGTTACGGCAGCTTCACATGCACTTACCTGCCCTGCGACGTCGCTCTGGCCGGCGAACCGCCTCCTTCTTAAGGGGGCGGGTCGTGCGGTGTCACAGCGACGTCACATGGCAGGCGTCCAATAGAAGCGGAGGGGCAGAGATGAGCGGGACATAAACATCCCGCCCACCTCCTTCCTTCCGCGTAGCCGGTGGACGCAGGTAAGGTGATGTTCCTCGCTCCTACGGCTTCACACACAGCGATGTGTGCTGCCTGCTGGAACGAGGAACAACATCGTACCGTCGCTGCTGCGAAATTATGGAAATGTCGGACCCTACACCGATCATACGATAACAACGCTTTTGCGCTCGTTAATCGAATGTAAAAGGATTCACATACTGCGATGTCGACAGCGACGCCGGATGTGCTTCACTTTCGATTTGACCATACCGACATCGCACCTGCGATGTCGTAGTGTGCAAAGTACCCCTAAGAGTTCGCTCACACTAGTGAATATTGTCTCATGTAAGAGAATTGGATGACTTATGCAATGACATTCAGCACAACTCTGCTGCGAGTGTGACCCAAGTGTCATTTTACTGTGATCCAAATCTTCCGCAGTTGAGATTCGGAACACAGGTGAGGAGAAGATGGAGAGATTAATTTCTCCATCTTCTCTATTGTATGTGCTAGTATATATTGGGCTGCACTCAGAAGACATCTGTGTGCAGTCTGAATGGCTAATGTCTTAAATTCTGTCCATCAAGTGGGTCACAGCATGCTGTCCAATCTGTGGTAAGCAGTGTAGAGGATAATCTGAATTACAGTGGGTATGGAAAGTATTCAGACCCCTTTAAATCTTCATTGCAGTCATTTGGTAAATTAAAAAAAAGTTATTTTTTTTTCTCATTAATGTACACTCTGCACCCCATCTTGACAGAAAAAAACCCAGAAATGTAGATTTGCAAATTTTATAAAAAGAAAAACTGAAATATCACGTGGTCATAAGTATTCAGACCCTTTGCTCAGTAGTGAGTAGAAGCACCCTTTTGAGCTAGTACTGCCATGAGTCTTCTTGGGAATGATGCAACAAGTTTTTCACATCTGGATTTGGGGTTCCTCTGCCATTCTTCTTTGCAGATCCTCTCCAGATCCATCAGGTTGGATGGTGAACGTTGGTGGACAGCCATTTTCAGGTCTCTCCAGAGATGCTCAATTAGTTTTAGGTCAGGGCTCTGGCTGGGCCAGTCAAGAATAGTCACAGAGTTGTTCTGAAGCCACTCCTTTGTTATTTTAGCTGTGTACTTAGGGTCATTGTCTTGTTGGAAGGTGAACCTTTGGTCAAGTCTGAGGTCCAGAGCACTCTGGAAGGGGTTTTCTTCCAGGATATCTCTGTACTTGGCCACATTCATCTTTCTTTCAATTTCAACCAGTTGTTCTGTCCCTGTAGCTGAAAAATACCCCCCTGGCATGATGCTGCCACCACCATGTTTCACTGTGAGGAGGTACCTAGTTTTCTCCAAACATACCGCTTAGAATTGTCACCAAAAAGATCTATCTGTGTCTAATCAGACCAGAGAATCTTATTTCTCATAGTCTGGGAGTCCTTCATGTGTTTTTTTTTGCCAACTCTATGAGACTTTCATATGTCTAGCACTGAGGAGAGGCTTCCGTTGGGCCACTCTGCTCAAGGCCCGAATGGTGGGGGGCTGCAGTGATAGTTGATTTTGTGCAACTTATTTCCATTTCCTTACTGCATCTCTGGAGCTCAGCCACAATGATCTTGGGGTTTTCGTTACCTCTCTCACCAAGGCTCTTCTCCCACGATTGCTCAGTTTAGCTGGACGGCCAGGTCTAGGAAGAGTTCTGGTGGTCCCAAACTTCTTCCGTTTAATTATTATGGAGGCCACTGTGCTCTTAAGAGTACTGCAGATATGTTTTTGTAACCTTAACCAGATCTGTGCCTTGCCACAATTCTGTCTCTGAGGTCCTTGGACAGTTCTTTTGACCTCATGATTCTCATTTGGTCAGACATGTACTGTGAGCTGTGAGGTCTTATATAGACAGGTGTGTGCCTTTCCAAATCAAGTCCTATCAGTTTAATTAAACACAGCTTGACTCCAATGAAGGAGTAGAACCATCTCAAGGAGGAGCACAAGGAAATAGACAGCATGTGACAAATATGAGTGTCTGAACAAAGGGTCTGAATACTTATAACCATGTGATATTTCAGTTTTTCTTGTTTAAAAATGTGGAAAAAATTCTACATTTCTGTTTTTTTTTCTGTCAAGATGGGGTGCAGAGTGTACATTAATGAGAACAAAAATGAACTTTTTTGAATTTACTAAATGGCTGCAACGAAACAAAGTGAAATATTTAATGGGGTCTGAATATTTACCATACCCACTGTATATGTAGGTTTATTGTAGAAGATTCAGTATAACTTGGATTTTATACTTGAAATCCTTGATGTTTGCATGTATTCGAGTGCAGTGTTGATCCTACTAGTGACAAATATCTTTCTATGTACTGTCATACCCCGAAGATTGCCAGTTGCTCTATAGGACTGCCCACTGGACTCCTATACATACAAATACCATACAGTTTTTCACACCAAAATGTGTAGAAGTCTGATCAGCTCAATTGACTAAATACCTCATGTACTTTAAATATCTTGTTCATCTTTTTACTGCACATTCTTCCATCTTTATGCAGGATGAAGCCAAACCCTTTAGTGTTGGCTGGGTAAATTGGGGTGTCTATCCTGTGGGGTGCACTTATATAAAGTGCTAGGCAGCTCACCTCATCTAATGGTGTGGGTGTCATCAATAGACTGCAATCTAGACACTGTGCATCACACGTATCTGTGTGACAGGCGCCCTATACAAGCCTCATCTCTGTGCATTTGTTATTCTAGCCAGCCACACCCTCCATGAATGGTAGGTTTGTAAGTGGTTGTTTCATCAGTATTTTGCACCTATGCTGCCCCCACCTTTATCATGGGGGTCTGATGCATCCTGTAGTGCTTTTGGTACTGTGATCTGGTGTCGGTAAGGAAGGCTGTCTTTTTTTTTCTGTAATGTTTTATGAATTCCTGTTCTTTTCTATGAATTTTTTGAATATAGTATAGGGACTCTCAGGACTTTGAGGACCCTTGACTTTGGCTGCGCTCTGTTTCGGCATTTCAGAGAAAACATCTTTGAAGTGATAGCTGGAGACCATAGCAATAGACAAGTCTAATCAGGCACTGCCCCTTGCTGACGTCTCCCTGCCCATCTCCAGGTGATTGACAGACTTCTCTTTATGGACACACATGGGGAAAACTGTCTCTTTTTTCTGCAATACTTCAGAATAACACATATCTCTGTGAATGAGTAGACAGGCTATGATTGATGCTGCCTGTGGTTTGGGCAGCATTAATCGACTGACAAGTTACCTACCTGTAAGCACAAACTCGTTTTCAGGCCAATTCCACAAGTCCTGAAACCAGGGCTAAAGAAGTGCTACAAAGATTGAACACAATGCACAGCAATGTAAAAACTACTTGCTGTGCATATGTTCTGTCCTTTGTCACTTATTTTAACCATTTAGAACAGACCTGGGCAAGGGAGAGTTGGAGGCGTGGCCTGATCTACGATTTTATGCCCCGCTCTCACTGCCGGGAGCTATGTAGCCCGCAGTGCAGTGATAAGCAGCTGCCACGCCCCCACTCTGCCAGTCACACCCCCTCTTGCTGCCAGTTATGCCCCTCTGGATGCTGGTCACAGTCCGTGGATGCCTTCCATGGCATCTATGCTGCTAGACACGCCCCTTTTTCTCCCTTTTTCTGTCGTCCACGCCCCCTCAATGCTGGACACACACTCCTCGGATGCCTTCTTTGTCCCCTCTTGCTGCTCTCTCGATGCTGGCCATGCTCCCTTTGCCTGCCCCTTCTATTCAGGATCCTCACATGGGACCTTCTCATCTCCACAGCAGCCACTTCAAAAACGTCTGTTCTGCAACTGAGGTAATGTGAACCAGTAGCAGCAGGGAGAGAGCAGTGTGCCTGCAGGAGAGGAGGGCAGTGTGAGTGCAGAAGGATAGTGCAGTGTGCCTGCAGGAGGAGAGAGCAGGGAAGCAGCACTTGTGTCTTCTCAGGTCCCCCTGTGCCTGCAATAGAGGAAGCAGACACACAGGTGACTCAGAGAAGGCAGCCAATTGAGCCCTCAGACTCTGCTGCTGCAGTGCTGTCAGCCTGTGCCCTCAGCACCCCCAGGGCCAGTATGTATGCCCCACAGGCCACCACTATCAAAATGTATGCCCCACAGGCCACTACTGTCAGTATGTATGCCCCACAGGCCACCACTGTCAGTATGTATGCCCCACAGGCCACCACTGTCAGTATGTATGCCCCACAGGCCACCACTGTCAGTATGTATGCCCCACAGGCCACCACTGTCAGTATGTATGCCCCACAGGTCACCACTGTCAGTATGTATGCCCCACAGGCCACCACTGTCAGTATGTATGCCCCACAGGCCACCACTGTCAGTATGTATGCCCCACAGGTCACCACTGTCAGTATATATGCCCCACAGGCCACCACTGTCAGTATGTATGCCCCACAGGCCACCACTGTCAGTATGTATGCCCCACAGGCCACCACTGTCAGTATGTATGCCCCACAGGTCACCACTGTCAGTATATATGCCCCACAGGCCACCACTGTCAGTATGTATGCTCCACAGCCCACCACTGTCGTATGTGTGGCGCCCCTGACCTGGTCAGGCACCACTGAGTACTGCACCCATGCTGGGGACAGTACAACACAGGTAATCCAGAAGGCTGACCGGGGTGTGGTACACAGGCGCATAGTGATCAGGTCTCACACATGTACCTTTGAGAGGACCCCTGGGGATCCCAGGAGGGGGAAAAGCCTTCACCTTCACTGGAATAGTGGAGGGGGCCAAAAGCCTCCATCTCCTCTCAAGGGGTGTGGTAAGAGAATCTGGTTGCTAGGTGGCGTAGGCAAGAACAGGAGAGGAGGGGCAGTGAGCCAGGCAGTGCAGAGTCCAGGGAGCTCGAGTGAGGAGCAGATCCCGTGGGCTGCTGTAGTCTGACAGCGTCCGCGCAGTGGCTACCGACGGGGGAGAACGGTCAACTAGGAGTGCTACCCGAAATCCATCTTCAGCTAGAGAGAGAGCAACGGAGTGGGAAGTAAGGAGACTGCTAGAGAGTACCAGGCCCAAACGGGCGGCAGATCCCGAAGCGGAGATAGATCCAGCTTTCTTTTGCTAAACCTGCCGGTGTGGGGCTCTCAAAGCCCACGCCACAACACCACAAAAGCCGCAGCCACGTAGCCACAGTTAGGGCCCATAGGTCACAGGAGGCAAGCAGCTGGAGTGGCCTGGTCCAGGCGACAAGCAAACGGCAAACGAAGGGGAGAGAGGCTGCAGCATCTTCCCTGGGTGACCCCCATAGGGACTCAAAGTCGGGGTTACCCCAAACCACCAAGGGCTAAGGAAGGCGAGTTAGTAGTCACCCTCACAAGTCAGCCTGAAGGACACCTGGTTCCCACTTGGTTCATCCCAGCTACGCCCGGGTCACTCACCCTGCCATCAACTGTGAGTAAAAACCCTGAAAGACATCCTGCCTGTGTTGAGTCATTCTGCGCCTTGTGGTACTACGCACCTACACCGGGCCCTGGGGCTTGCCTCACTCTCAGGAGGCTATTCCAACTAACTGCACACACCATCAGCCCCAGGCGACCCTCAACCTGCAGTGGCGGTCCCTACTGGCCGCAATACTGAGAGTGGCGTCACGACAAGAATAGAAGATTTCCTACCAGTGACAAGATCCAGCCGAGTGGAGTCCCTGAAGGTAATGCACCGACACAGCGTTCTCGGGGCTTCACATCTGGCGTCACGAACAGGATAAGGACTAGACCTGTTCAGACAGGTGACCATGTGCCTGGGCGGTCCGCTTGGAAAATTGGAAGCGCCGCCATATTGCCACCATGAAAAGCGCGCTGAAAAACAACAGCAGCCCGCGCTGGAAGAAGTTACCGCCCACGAAGAGGTGTGGCTACCCAGAGATCCCCTGCAGAGTTCTGACCTCGCTTGTGAAGAGAGCGGAAGCGTCCGGAGACGGCGGGAAGGAAAGGGAACCACAAGCCTGCTGCTGCAGAGAGAAGAAATGGAGTCCAGACGTGGATACCCAGAACCAGGCTCTGCTGCCTGGTGGTGCCGGGAGCTTGCTATCTTCTGCGATCAGCTGGAGGCCAGGATTATACGACAGCTCAGTGAGGGACGCACGGAGCTTCTGGAGATGGCTGAGGCGGTTCGGACCTACGAGGAGGGAGCCGCGCGACGCATGCCAGATCGAGCGGCGACGACTCAGATCCCGATGGTGCCACCGATGGGTGAGTCCAGAGTTGCCCCGGCCAGCGCAAGTGCTCCGACCCCTGCTGCTACGACCGCGGTCCCAGAAGAGGCGCCTGGCGCGGCGACGCTGAGCGAGGCCGCAGCCACGCTAGGTGCGGCCCGCCAAATCCAGGCCGCCGCAGCGACACCCCGCCTGGCCCGCAAAGGTCCGACTGCCACGGCGATACTCATCCGTGCCGCAGGTGTGACGCTGACCCAGGCTGCCACCTTGCTGAGCCCAGTCCGCCAAGACCCCACCGCAGCAGCGACGCTCGTCCGAGCCGCAAGTGAGATGCTGAACCAGGCCGCAGCCCCGCCAGGTGCGGCCCGTCAAGCCCCGATCACTGCAGCGACGCCCAGCTCCACCTGCACGGACCCCATTGAGGATGCGACGCCAATTCAGACCGCGGCTGCAATGCCCAGTCCGGCCCGCCAAGAACTGGCCGCAACAGCGACGCAGATCCAGGCCGCCGCCACGCCAGGCTCGGCCCGCACAGACCAGGCCGCCGCCATGCCAGGCGCGGCCCGCCAAGACCAGGCCGCCGCAGCGATGCCCTGCGCGGCCCGCCAAGAAAAGACTACATCACCATTTATCCCGGCCTGCAGGGCCAGAGCAGACACCGCTCCCCAGTCTAAGGAAGTCCCTACTAGGAAATCCCTGGTGGGTGAGGACCCCGCATACTGGCAGCTGAAGGCTGACCTGGAGGCCAAGTTCCCACAGGAGATGGTGGACCAGTACATGCTCCCTCCGCACACCCCTAAGGCAACCCCTGCGGCAACCACGCCGAAGAGTCCACCGCCTGGGCCAGCTGAGGAACACTCATCCCCAGCGCTGCCACGACCAGAGTGCAGCGAAGAACTAAGGGGGAGAGGAGGGCAAGAAGCTGAGGAGTTGCCCCCGGAGCCAGCAGCAGTGCTAGTCCCAGAGCCGGAGATGCTGCCATATTCCCGCTGGGACGAGGAAGACCTGACACCTCCTGCTGAAGAAGACCTGCCCAACCGCCCCACCTGGGAGCTTGTAAGCTGTACTTCGCAGAATTCAGCCCGCAAGACACGGCGCCGAGGCGGTAGTACAAAGTATCCTCCAACATCACAATCTCCTGAGCAGAAAGACGAAGTCACCGCCAGAGACCTAGAGGAGAAACGGTTCCTGAGAAGGTTCAAACCCCAGATCAGAGGACCCCTGCGTAGAGGAATTGTCGAAGATTTCAGCCTCAAATCAGGATACGGCTTTATAGTATCACCTGGTGTGAAGGAAGGGATTTTCGTCAATCGAAGGGATGTGAGAGCCCATTTGCCCAGAGGACACCCTGGAAGAAATTTGAAGATAGGAGACTCAGTGGAGTTCACTATGCATCAGGGAGAAAGAGGCTGGTATGCCCTAGATGTTGCACCATGTCCTAGAAGTCCTTGCAGAAGCCCTGCAGTCACAACAGAAGATGAAGACAGAGACACTGAAGAAGAGGAAAGAAAGGATCAAGAAACAGACGATAAAAGCACAGGAAGTAACAGATGCCCCAGCCCTACAGGCCCAAGCCCTGGTAAGGAGGAAACAGGAGCAAAGTTCACATAAAGCAAGAAGAAAGCATGCAGCAAGTTAAAGTTTTGAAAAGTTTGAAGTTTTGCAACGTTTACGTTTAAGTATGTGCCCACATAAACTTGTGTGAGAAAACCATAAACCTTAAGGCTATGAACTGGCTATAGCCACAAACTCTCGCAGTGTAAATAGTTACACCAGAGGGCACCACCACCACCAGAGTCAGCCTGTTTAGGGGCTTGGCTCGTCTGCAACCAGGAGGAGCCCGTCCGTATATAGGGCCTTGGCTTACCTGCGACCAGAGAGCATGCCTGTTTATGGGGCCTGGCTCTCCACCACAAAGAGGGTACCTGGTCAGCACCAACTGTGGAGGCCGCCTCTACATCCTGCCAGAAGTGGCTGAAGGCGCGGATCCACCAGGCCAGGTATACCCTGAAGACCACCAGCCCATGAAAGCCGCCTCTACATCCTGCCAGAAGTGGCTGAAGGCGCGGCCAACGTGAGAGGGTTTTGGGTGGGTTAACGGACTTGTGGGTGGAGGGTGGTGATGTATGATAGCTGGTGGTCTTAAAATGTTTTACCACGTTTTAATGTTTTATGCATTTTAAAATGTTGTCTTGCAGCCCGAGGACGTGCTGGTGATAACTAAGGGGGAATGTGGCGCCCCTGACCTGGTCAGGCACCACTGAGTACTGCACCCATGCTGGGGACAGTACAACACAGGTAATCCAGAAGGCTGACCGGGGTGTGGTACACAGGCGCATAGTGATCAGGTCTCACACATGTACCTTTGAGAGGACCCCTGGGGATCCCAGGAGGGGGAAAAGCCTTCACCTTCACTGGAATAGTGGAGGGGGCCAAAAGCCTCCATCTCCTCTCAAGGGGTGTGGTAAGAGAATCTGGTTGCTAGGTGGCGTAGGCAAGAACAGGAGAGGAGGGGCAGTGAGCCAGGCAGTGCAGAGTCCAGGGAGCTCGAGTGAGGAGCAGATCCCGTGGGCTGCTGTAGTCTGACAGCGTCCGCGCAGTGGCTACCGACGGGGGAGAACGGTCAACTAGGAGTGCTACCCGAAATCCATCTTCAGCTAGAGAGAGAGCAACGGAGTGGGAAGTAAGGAGACTGCTAGAGAGTACCAGGCCCAAACGGGCGGCAGATCCCGAAGCGGAGATAGATCCAGCTTTCTTTTGCTAAACCTGCCGGTGTGGGGCTCTCAAAGCCCACGCCACAACACCACAAAAGCCGCAGCCACGTAGCCACAGTTAGGGCCCATAGGTCACAGGAGGCAAGCAGCTGGAGTGGCCTGGTCCAGGCGACAAGCAAACGGCAAACGAAGGGGAGAGAGGCTGCAGCATCTTCCCTGGGTGACCCCCATAGGGACTCAAAGTCGGGGTTACCCCAAACCACCAAGGGCTAAGGAAGGCGAGTTAGTAGTCACCCTCACAAGTCAGCCTGAAGGACACCTGGTTCCCACTTGGTTCATCCCAGCTACGCCCGGGTCACTCACCCTGCCATCAACTGTGAGTAAAAACCCTGAAAGACATCCTGCCTGTGTTGAGTCATTCTGCGCCTTGTGGTACTACGCACCTACACCGGGCCCTGGGGCTTGCCTCACTCTCAGGAGGCTATTCCAACTAACTGCACACACCATCAGCCCCAGGCGACCCTCAACCTGCAGTGGCGGTCCCTACTGGCCGCAATACTGAGAGTGGCGTCACGACAAGAATAGAAGATTTCCTACCAGTGACAAGATCCAGCCGAGTGGAGTCCCTGAAGGTAATGCACCGACACAGCGTTCTCGGGGCTTCACATATGCCCCACAGGCCACCACTGTCAGTATGTATGCTCCACTGGCCACCACTGTCAGTATTAATGCTCTACTGGCCACCACTGTCAGTATGTATGCTCCACATGCCACCAGGGCCAGTATGTATGTTCCATTGGCCACCATGGTCAGTATGTATGCTCCACTAGCCGCCACTGTTAGTATGTATGCTCCACTGGCCACCAGGGCCAGTATGTATGCTCCACAGGAGATCAGGGTCAGTATGTATGCTCCACAGGCCCTAGTAATGTGTATGTCCTCTACTGACCCCAGTAATGTATATGCCCCCCACTGACCCCAGTAATGTCTGCCACTTACTGACCCCAATAATGTGTATGCCCCCCAATGACCCCAGTAATGTATATGCCCCCACTGATCCCAGTAATGTGTATGCCCCTCACTGACTCCAGTAATGTCTGCCACTTACTGACCCCAGTCATGTCTATGCCCCCCATTGACCTCCATATTTCCATTGCATCTTTGTATTATTTAACTTACTGTTTGTTTATGAAGGGTAGTATATATACTATCTACAGTATTGGGTAGAACTGAGTTAATTATATTAGTCCGGCCCTCTAAAACCATCCCAATTTCTCATGCGGCCCTATGGGAAAATTAGTTGCCCACCCCTGATTTAGAAAGTCAGGAAGCAGTTAGAAGAAGCAGTGTGTTCATTCTTGTGGCACTTCTGTTTTGAAGCTGCTCAATATTTAAAATTGAACTTACAAAAAAAAATGCCAGTGCACTGCAAAAACAACAACAAAAAAACCCTCACGAAGATGCTTCAGGGAAAACACTGCATCTTTGCCTTGGAAAATTTGGCGGCTACACCAACATCTATAAGGTGGCGTGCGCATATGTCCTTAAGAGGTTGACCATTACTTTAACATTGCTGGCTTATCCTTAAAGGAGTTATCCGACATACACTCCAAAAAAAATTGTAAGCTAATCTGTGCTGTATTGTCATATAAATCACCCCTACATTGTTATTTTTAGTTTTCTAACTTTTGTTCCTCTTGAATTCACCCTTTATTCTCTGCAGCACCTTGTTTACATTCAGCTCCAACAAACATGACAATTTCCTGTATTCTTGGTTGCCAAACCTCAGTCAGAGCTGGCACCGCCCAGCCTCAGTGTCCAGAAACGCCCCCTGCCCGGCCTCAGTGTCCAGAAACGCTCCCTGCCCGGCCTCAGTGTCCAGAAACGCCCCCTGCCCGGCCTCAGTGTCCAGAAACGCCCCCTGCCCGGCCTCAGTGTCCAGAAACGCCCCCTGCCCGGCCTCAGTGTCCAGAAACGCCCCCTGCCCGGCCTCAGTGTCCAGAAACGCCCCCTGCCCGGCCTCAGTGTCCAGCCCCACCCCCTGCCCGGCCTCAGTGTCCAGCCCCACCCCCTGCCCGGCCTCAGTGTCCAGCCCCACCCCCTGCCCGGCCTCAGTGTCCAGAAACGCCCCCTGCCCTCCCTCTGCACATTCAATGGCTGTCAGTATTCTGCCCAGCACCTGACCTCTCAGCATGTGACAGAGCAGAGATCCAGCTTCTCTCATCTGTGACACAGCAATCAGCTCACATCCCATCCACAATGGTAACAGAAAGAGTTGTTACATGTTCCTCACCCCTTATAGATAAATGAATACTGTGTAATGCCCCTTTCACACGTCAGTGGTTCTGGGACGTTTGTGCTTTTTTTTTAAACGTACCAGAATCACTGACATACGCAGACCTATTATAATGAATGGGTCTGCTCACACGTCAGTGATTTGTCACTGCACGTGTCTCCGTGCGGCGTACCCGCGTGTGCGTGATTGCCGCATGGAGACATGTCCTTTTTTTTCTGGCATCACTGATGTTCCACGGACCACGCAGTGGTGTGGTCCGTGAAACACGTGCCAGAAAAAAACGTGCTTTTAAAATAAAAAACATTTTAACTCACCCGGCGTCCAGCGATGTCCTCTGCAGCCCATTCTCCCTGCTGCTTCTGAGCCGGCTCATTATTGTCGCGCATATTCATGATGCGCGACACAGCCGACCCGGGAGCAGCTACTGTGTGGCATCCGTTCCATTCTGTATATGGTCCGTGTGTCATCTGCGTACCTTCCTATTTGTTTCATACTGCAAAAAAACGGAAGCAGCTAGATAGAGGGATAGATAGAGACAGATAGCTAGAGGGATAAATAGAGGGATGGATGAATGAATCAAGGGATAGATAGAGGGATAGATAATAAATGAGAAAGACCAATATAATGTCCTAACCCCCCCCCCGCATAGTCTAAGCTGGCACCCTTTAGTGCCTTTCATGTGGCACTAAAGGGTGCTTAACCTTGTATTTAGCCAATAAATAAATAAATAATTAAAAAAAAAACGACGTGAGGTCCCCCCTATCTTTTGTAGCCAGCTAGGGTAAAGCAGACGGCTGCAGCCTGCAGACCACAGCTGGCAGCTTCACCTTGGCTGGTAATCCAAAACAGAGGGCACCCCACGCTATTTAAAATTAAATAAATAATTTAAAACAAAAAACGTGGGGTCCCCCCCAAATTGCATCACCAGCCAAGGTAAAGCGGACAGCTGTGGTCTGGTATTCTCAGACTAGGGAGATCCACCGTTATTGGACACTCCCCAGCTTAAAAATAGCAGGCTACAGCTGCCCCAGAAGTGGCGCATCCATTAGATGCGCCAATCCTGGTGCTTCGCCCCAGCTCATCCCGCGCCCTGGTGCGTTGGCAAACGGGGTAATATATGGGGTTGATGCCAGATGTGTAATGTCACCTGGCATCAAGCCCTGGGGTTGGTGAGGTCAGGCGTCTATCAGATACCCGACATCACCAACCCAGTCAGTAAGAAATAAAAAATAGACAACAAAAAAAGTTTTATTTGAAAAAACACTCCCCACATTCCCTCTTTCAACAATTTATTGACAAGAACAATCCAATCCGGGTCCGGCGTAATCCAATAAGGGGGTCGCACGGCGATCCATACCATAGTCAATGAGACTCCCTGTCAATGAAGAACAAAATGTTCCCCATTGGCTGGGAGAGCCGTGCAGTGACCTGAGCTAACATCAATAGGTCAGCCCAGGTCACTGCAGGGGATGCCGAGCGCTGCCATCAGGAGGTTAGATGAGATCATTACCTGCAGTAACGATCTCCTGCTCTCCTGACGTCAGCGCTGTCACTGACTTCTATGCCCGCCGCGTTCTACGCAGTATCGCGAGAGCCCGTGACGTCACTGCTAGTGACAGTCTCGGGCCGCCCGCGAGACGGGCAGAGAAGGCAGTGACCGCGGTGACGTCAGGAGGCAGGAGATCGTCACAGCAGGTAATTATCTCATTTAATCTAACCTGCAGCTACATGTGCAGAGAGCAGGGAGCCGCGCACACTGCTTAGCGCTGGCTCCCTGCTCTCCTAGCTACAGTACACATCGGGTTAATTAACCCGATGTGTACTGCAGCTACATGTCACAGTGCAGAGAGCAGGGAGCCGCGCACACTGCTTAGCGCTGGCTCCTTGCTCTCCTAGCTACAGTACACATCGGGTTAATTACACGATGTGTACTGCAGCTACATGTGCAGACAGCAGGAGCCGGCGCTGGCAGTGTAGAGAGCGGCGGAGGCTGGTAACGAAGGTAAATATCGGGTAACCACCTTGGTTACCCGATGTTTACCTTGGTTACAGCTTACCGCAGCTGCCGGCTACTGCTCCCTGCTCGCTTCATTTCGTCGCTCTCTCGCTGTCACACACAGCGATCTGTGCGTCACAGCG
The DNA here is from genome assembly GCF_048569485.1 of Anomaloglossus baeobatrachus. Classification (NCBI taxonomy): domain Eukaryota; kingdom Metazoa; phylum Chordata; class Amphibia; order Anura; family Aromobatidae; genus Anomaloglossus; species Anomaloglossus baeobatrachus. The sequence continues at coordinate 509,945,469 of NC_134355.1, forward strand.
GGAGAGTGATGACCAAAAAATGAAGCTGGACATTCAGCAACGAGCGGCAACCTCACAGCAGGGGCCAGCTCGTTGCTGGATGTCACACACAGCGACAGCGACGGGACGTCGCTGCAACGTCACAGAAAATGGTGACGTAGCAGCGACGTCGTTGTCGCTGTGTGTGATACCACCTTTAGCAGTCAGTGTCCCGCTCCCTGCCAGCCCCGCGGCGTGAGAAGTGCGGGCATCCGCGGGGCTGGCGCGGGACACAGACTGATGCAAATACACAGATGACCCATGATGACACAGACAGCGCGCACGGAGGGGGGGGGGGAAGGGGGGGAACAGTTCCCAGGGCGTCAGGCAGTAAACATGATAAAGCGCTGGGGACACAGCGCTGACAGTGTATTTGACAGCAAGTGTTCCTTGCCTTATTGAACTGGACACTGAATCGGCTGGAATTCAGGGCGCACGTAGCTGGGCACAGGAGGCAGGGGAGGGAGACTACGGAGTGTGTGGGAGGTTGTGGGCAGAGTACGGGGTGCAGGGGAATGTGTGGGAGGGTGCAGGGAACGGGGGCGGTTACTCCACGCACTGTACAGCCCAGCAGGGAGGCGACATGCTGTTCCAGATTTGAATGTCAACATGGCCCTGCCCATGTAGACATGAAATGACCGGAAGCAGCAAAATCTCACATGACCACTCTGAGCCGGGGGAGAGGGGCTGACAGCGGGGCAGGTAAGTGGTCTCTATCTACTTACCTGCCCCAATGTAGCCCAATAGTGTAATAATGAAAAAAAGTCAAAAGAAGCCGGATAACCCCTTTAAGGGGGCTTTACACGCAGCAATATCGTTAATGAATTATCGTCAGAGTCACGGTGTTTGTGACGCACATCCGGCGTCATTAACGTTATCGCAGTGTGTGACAAGTACGAGCGACCTTAAACGATCGCAAAAGCTGTCAAAATCATTTGCCGCGGAGAGGTCGCCCTGAAACTAAAAATCATTCTCTGATTATTAGCGATGTTGCTCGTCGTCCCTGCGGCACCACACATCGCTGTGTGTGACACCGCAGGAGCGACAAACATCTCCTTACCTGCCTCCACCGGCAATGCGGAAGGAAGGAGGTGGGCGGGATGTTACGTCCTGCCCATCTCCGCCCCTCCGCTTCTATTGGACGCCTGCTGTGTGACGTGGCTATGACGCCGCACGAACCGCCCCCTTAGAAAGGAGGCGGATCGCCGGCCAGAGCGATGTTGCAGGGCAGGTAAGTGCGTGTGACGGGGGTAAGCGAGGTTGTGCGGCACGGGCAGCGATTTGCCCATGTCGCACAACCGATGGGAGCGGGTATGATCGCTTGCGATCTCGCTAGCGAGATCGCAGCGTGTAAAGTACCCTTTAGGATAGGTCATCAATGTTTGATCGGCTGCAGGCAGCTGGAAATGCTCATATTCTGATTGCAGCTGTGGCCGGATACTGTACATCTGAATCAATAGGAGGTGGATATGCAGTTGCCATCGGCAGCCGCTATCGGAAGGTGGGGCAGTTCCGGAACTGATACTGAGATCAACTGATCGGGTAGTGCGCGGTGTCGGATCCTGGCCGATCAGACACTGATGACCTATCCTAAGTATAGGCCACTAATGTTAAAGTAGTGGACAACCTCTTTAAAGCTCCTACAAAATTCCTCAAAATGTAACTTTTTTTTGACCTTTTCATCCACTTGAAAAAGCAAATTGGAGGTATTTTCAATGCAGAGTTGTTGGCAAAATTGAATTACTATATTTTCTTATTTATGGCACAATTTAACTTTTTTACATCCATATTCTTGTTTTTATTACTGCGGTTATTTGTAATACATTTCCGTAAACACATATAAATCAACCAAAGCAAGTAGAAGAGTCAAAAAGAAATTTCTCCAGACAGCTTGATTAAACAGGACGCAGGATATTAAGCGTTGTCTTGGGTGAAGCCTTAAATCCAGACTTGTACAGTTTGATCCCTTCTTCGTGAAGCATAGTTCAGCTGGGTGGAACACAATTCAGCAGGATGTCTTTCTGTGATGAACAATGCGGTGCTCAGAGCAGCTGCAATGGTGTTGGAACATGAATACAAATGAACACAATTTGTTCTACTTGCTTTCCTAAAACATTCTTCTAGATGAGGCACTCACCAGTCAGGACTCTTGCCCGGGCATTGTACAAGCCACACCAATGAAAGCTCAGCACAACACGTGACGCATGGATCAGAACACTTTGTTCTATGACACACTTGTGGAACTGGATTCAGGTTGCAAACAGCAGTCGCATAGCTATTCCAAGTCAGCAGTGGAAGGGTCCACATTCCCAGCTTGGTGCACCTGGAACCAGCTCATATGTTTGCTTGTAGGACCAGACGGATCTGTTACTTCACTAAGAAGAGTCGGAAATTAAAGTCAGGTTAGGTTCACAAAAATGAAAAACAGGGAGCGCAGCTTATTTTCCACTTAGAGATTTCATTTGTTTATTTTTGGGGGAGCTTTATTTTTCTGTTTCTTTTCCAGACATCATGTATCTTAAAGGGATTTTTTTTCTGGAAATTAAAGGGGTATTCCCATCTTCAACATCCTATCCTAATATGTAGTAGGTGTAATAATAATTATTATTAATAGCATATATCTCCAATTATAAATGTAGTCTCTTACGTCATGTGCAGGGCATTGCAGCTAAGGTATCCATAACTAACTGTCACTGTATGAGTGGATGTAACCATGGACACCTAAGCTGCAATGCCCTGCACATGATGTAAGAGACATAGCTAATCAGGAGACTAAAGGCCGCTTTACACGCTGCGATATCGGTACCGATATCGCTAGCGTGCATTCCCGCCCCCATCTGTTGTGCAACACGGGCAAATCGCTGCCAGTGTCGCACAACATCGCCCGAACCCGTCACATGTACTTACCTGCCTAGCGACGTCGCTGTGACCGGCAAACCGCCTCCTTTCTAAGGGGGCGGTTCGTGCGGCGTCACAGCGACGTCACTAAGCGGCCGCCCAATAGAAGCGGAGGGGCGGAGATAAGCAGGACGTAACATCCCGCCCACCTTCTTCCTTCCGCATTGTGGCCGGCGGCAGGTAAGGAGATGTTCCTCGTTCCTGCGGCGTCACACATAGCGATGTGTGCTGTTGCAGGAGCGAAGAACTACTTCGTACCTACAGCTCCAACGATAATTGAGAATGTACCCCCATGTCACCGATGAGCGATTTTGCACGTTTTTGCGACGATGCAAAATCGCTCATAGGTGTCACACGCAGCGGCATCGCTAATGCGACCGGATGTGCGTCACAAATTCCTTGACCCCAACGACTTCGCATTAGCGATGTCGCAGCGTGTAAAGCCCCCTTTAGGCTGTGTTCGCATGTAAATGCTGAAATTCCTGCAGCGATTTGACAGCACATGTGCGCTTCCAATCGCTGCAGAAACACTGCGTAATGGATGCAGTTTTTCGGTAGAAAAAAAAGCCGATTTCATGCGCTCGGGATGCTGCCCCCACCATAGACAGAGTGGGAGCTGCATCCAAAGCGCACAGAATAATTGCCATGCTGCTTTATAAACGCACGGATTTGGGTAAAAATTTTAGCATCAAAATCGCTGCATTCAAAGAAGCATCGTGCGCATGTGTCATGCACAATCTACATAGATTGTACAGGGAACGCAGGGCGCATGCATTTACGCTGCAGTGCTAAACGCAGCGTAAATGCATGTAATTACGCAATGTGCGCATGAGCCCTTATACTACATTTCTAATTAGAGGTATTTGCTGATATTATTATTATTAGGGTACGGTCCCACTTGTGTTTTGCACGGATGAGTGCAATCCGATAAAACATCGTACTGCTCTAGCACCAGTGCATGGGGCAGTGTCCATCTGCGATTGATTTCTCATGCCATTTCAGCACGCTGCATTTGGCAGCAATTCTCGGCTCAAGCACCCCCATTCAATTCTATGGGAGCGTGTGAAACATTGCACTGCACTCTCATGTCATCCAACCGCGCTGCGATGTACGCAAAGACAGGCAGCGGAGGAGATGAGAAGAAAGTGCTCCCCTATCTTCTACGTAGTTATGATGCAATATCGCATCACAGTCGCATGACCCTCGGCTGACGCTCGCAGCATAGGGTCATTAGCATTTTGCTTCCGATGCTCTTGCATGGGAAGCTATACGCAAGTGGAACCGCACCCTTAGTCCTACTACATATTGGGATAGGACCTTGGAGCTGGGAATACCTCTTTAAAAGGAACCTGTCGCCAGGTTTTTCCCATATGAGCTATGGCCACTACCAGTGAGCCATTATACACAGCATTCCAGAATGCTGTATAGAAGAGCCCAGGCCACTCTGATGAACGTAAAAAAACAGCCTTAAAATACCTAAGGAGCGGTTTGGTCCAATGGGTGTCGCTGGTCTCGGTCCGGCGCCTCCCGTCTTCTTCAGTTGTCATCCATCTTACCAGCCCCATGTGTATGATGCGACCTGTGTTTAGAGAGGCCTCTATTGCGCTTCTGCGCATGCACACTTTGATCTGCCTGGCTGAGAGTAGATCAAAATACTCTAGTATGCATGTGCTAGTGGGGTTTGATTGCGTCTCACGCCTGCGCATTACAGTACTGCGCAGGAGCACAATGAAGATCTCTCTGTGAAAGATACAGAACGCATCATGCGCACAGAGCTGGGCAGTAGGCCACTGATCCCACAAGATGGAGGAGGTGCCGGACCGAGAGCAGTAACACCCATTGACCGAACCGCCCCGAGGTGAATATTATAAAAATGTCTTTTACGTTATACAGAGTGGTGGCCACAGCTCAAAAGTGAAAAACCTGGTGACAGGTTCCCTTTAAGGTTAAGTTCCCACAATGAGTTTTTACAAAGTTTTTGACACTGCGTATTTTCACTGCCCAAAAAAAAGAGCATCTTAGGGCGGCGTCGCACGCTATGATATATCGGACGATATGTCGTCGGGGGTCACGGATTCCATGACGCACATCCGGCATCGTTAGAGATATCGTAGCGTGTGACAGCTACGAACGACTGTGAACGAGCCAAAAATAGTCACCTTATCGTTGTTCGTTGACACGCCGTTCCTTTTCATAAAGTCGTTCCTCCTTCTGTGCGCCGGTTGTACGTCGTTCCCGAGGCAGCACACATCGCTCCGTGTGACACCCTGGGAACAACGAACACAGCTTACCTGCGTCCCGCCGGCAATGCGGAAGGAAGGAGGTGGGCGGGATGTTACGTCCCGCTCATCTCCGCCCCTCCGCTTCTATTGGACGGCCGCTGTGCGACATCGCTGTGACATCGAACATCCCTCCCCTTTAAGGAGGAGGATGTTCCCCACCCACAGCGACGTCGTTAGGGAGGTAAGTACGTGTGACGGGGGTTTAATGATTTTGTGCGACATGGGCAATGAATTGCCCGTGACGCACAAACGACGGGGGCGGGTGCGATCGCACGATAAATCGGTGCGTTTAACGCCGCCCTTAGACTTCCAGCAAAGTGGCTGGATTTATATAAATCTCAAGCCCACTGTTTTATTATTGTTACACTGGGTAGACTGATCTCTGGTGTGTGTTATGTGCGAGCTTTCCTTATAGAATTGCATTAGATGCAAAAAAATCTGCAGGTAAAAAAAAAATACATATGCAAAAATGTATGTAATCCATATACATGACTGAATAAAGTTGTAAAATCCAAATGCGAAAAAGTATATAAAACAAAGCAGCTTTATTTAAGACATGACATATCAAGAAGAAAAAAGAACAACAAAGCCAAAAACACATGTAGAGAAAAGCACTCAAAAATATCGTGAAAGAAACGCAAGTAACCTAATTTATATAATAATGTAGAAAATCTACAACATCAAAAACTGACCCAAAGCTCATTGTGGAAACGTAGCCTAAATGGCCACTGGATTTTCAGACAACTGGATCTCATTTGATAGATAATGTGCAAAATCAGCAATCTGCATATGATTTTATTAAAAAATGATGTTAACTTACCCCGGAAAAATCTCCCACTGTGTAATCAGTCAGGCTAGCATGCTGCTTATTGAGTGCAGCTCTTACCCGGGGTGCACCACCTCCAGATGTGCACTGTAGTCTGAAACTGGAGTACATTTCTGCAGACAGTTACGTGTACCTTATTAATTTGATAGGCGGGTGTAGCCATGCCTGTCCTGCCCATGCTACAGTTTGGGGCAGGCAAGCCACTGGACTATGGTAGGTACATGTCATGCTCCCGCAGTACTAGACACAGCCATCAGTACCAACGAGCTGCTATGCCCGTGGAAACAATAAACTAAAAAAAAACATGATATGAAAATACATATTTTTTTTTAGTTTTTGCAACATTTACCTAAATAGAAAAGCATTTTCTGCCATTTCGGTATCTATTTCAGTTGATAAATGTATATTTTAAAATTCTTCCAAAAACTCCCTCTTCTTCTCCCTCTCTTGTCCCTCTCCCTCTCCTTCTCTCTTTCCTTTACTTTCTCCTTCAACTTTCTTTCTCTTTCTCAAATTCTCCTTTCTTTCTCCTTCTCCCTTTCTCCATCTTCCATCTTTCTTTCTCTTTCTCCTTCCTTTCTCTTTTCTATTTCTCCTTTTCTCTTTTCTTTCTCCTTCTTTCTTTCTCCTTCTCCTTTCTTTCTCTTTCTCCTTTTCTCCATTCTTTCTCTTTCTCCTTCTTTCACTTTCTCCTCCTCTACTTTCCTTTCTTTCACTCTCTCCTTGTCCTTTTCTCATTTCTTTTTCTTTCTCCTTCTCCTTTCTTTCTCTTTCTGCTTCTTCCTTTCTCTTTTCTTTCACTTTCTCCTCATCTTTTTTTTTTCCTTTCTTTCACTTTCTCCTTGTCATTTTCTCCTTTCTTTCTCCTTCTCCCTTTCTCTTTCACCTTCCCCCTTTCTCCTTCTTAAATCTCTCTCTGCTCTTTCTCTCCCTCCCCCTTTCACTCTCTTTTCACACCTTTCTATTTCTCTCTCTGGATATGGACATTTTTATATCTGTAGTTGTGTAGCCTATATCACTCCAGCAGCGCAACATAATTCAAGTAAATGACATCCCAGTGCAACCTACAATTGTTGAGACTGAGACACATAAATTGCAATAAATTCAAACGTTCTTGACTTGGCTATGACGTATTATACACCAAAAGGGTAGCCGTATTATAAAAACATTCAGGCGGATTTATTAGTGTATTTTGGTGTAAATAAATTGAAAAAATGTCAGAAAGCCACACCAGGTTTAATCTTGAATTGTTAGACAGAATCATACATCAGGATTTGTATTTGTTTTTCTGGGGGAGCGCTGGGTCCCATGGTGCTCTATGGCAGCTGCCCTTAGTATTGCTGATCATTCATGTTTATGTGTCTCGAATATTGTGTTTATGGCTAGGTTCACACAATGCATATTTGGTGAGGATTTTATGTATGGATTTCTAACCTGAAATCAGCAGCATTTCAAAATCCTGTATACTTTCAGAATTATTTGTGTATATGTGCAAAATAACAATGTCAGGTGAGAGGGTTAAACTGTATGATCTAAATTTAATGAATGGGTAAACAAATGAATAAGGGTGGAGAATACGCAGAGATTTTACATGCAGAAACGCAGAGGATGTAGGTTTAGTACTGAAAATCTGCAAAAAATATTCAATATGTGAAGAATCCTTAGGCCTCAGTCAGATCTCCAGAATGTTCTCATACTAAAAAACACAGATCATTAAATATCAGAGTTTTGGCTACAAGTTTCAGCAGTGTTTGGTCAGCGTGTCTGTTTTTACCGTCAATGTTTGATCAGTGATTTTCACATAGGAAAATATAAATGACAGAACGTCCCCTATCCTTTGCAATGTTAATTACAGACAGCACACACCACTGATGCCATCCATGTGCACCTTGGTTTTCATGGACCCATAGACTTGTATGGGTAATTTTGATTCATGACTCAGACAGGCACGCGGTGTGGAATAAACCACTGACGTGGCTAACCACATAGATTACAATGGGTAAATCATGGATAGAACCTATACATGAGAAAGACGTCTGAATGAGGTATTACTACTGGGTCACTATATTACTTAGCTACACTATCTGTGCTCTTTATTTTTTAGTATCTGTTTGCCCTGAATGTTTTTAAGTTCTCTGTGCGCTAGGCACCGATTTGTAATGACGTTGTTCATCGTTCTGTGTCCTGCATGTCTATACCTCGGTGTAGCTTTTTATTTTACAAATAGTGATGAGTGAGCACTACCATGGCCGCTATTCGTAATGAGCAGTTGGATGTTCATGATTCGAGTACCCATGTATAATGGATGTCAATGGGGAACTCAAGCAGTTTTATGGTAAAACGTCTGGAAAAATGCTTGAATCCCATCATTGGTACTCGAGTCGTGTCCATATGAGCATTCAACTGCCCTTTACGAGTACTGAGCACCCGAGCAGGATAGTGCTTACCTATCACTAGTTACAAACTGTACAAACATCGCAGAATCCGATTTTTTTGCATTACTAACACCTTGGCATGTTAGTGCATGTCAGGCCGGGAAATGCTAGATTTTGTTTGCTTTGTTAAAATATGGAGAAGTCTACTCAACTTATGTAGTTGTTGTGTTTTATGGAATTTTTAGGGGTTTTGGCAGAGCATCCTGCAGGTATTATAGCATATTTTCGGCACAAGCTTCTTTAAGAATGTCTGAATAAATACCTGTATAATGACCATAATTAAGAAAAAACTACTACATTTCCCAACTCCCTATTCTTGTAGCATCAGTCTATAGATTCATTTGTCAGCTATGTCTTCCTCTAGCAACTAAATCAAGATTTTCTCAAGGAGATGCATTATTGCGTTCTAAATCTAAAGAAATTCTAAATACAGGAGGATGTTACGATCCTTATGCTTCATGCCCAATGATTACCTGCTAATGAAAGCCATGACTTATAGTCGGCTCCGTTGGGGTTTTCATTGTTGCATACTGCACCAGTCTTGTCTTCTGTGAATATAGATAAGACTTGTTATGTTGAAATAGTAAGGGTACCTTCACACTTTAGCGATGCAGCAGCGATCTGACCAGCGATCTGACCTGGTCAGGATCGCTGCTGCATCGCTACATGGTCGCTGGTGAGCTGTCAAACAGGCAGATCTCACCAGCGACCAGTGAACAGCCTCCAGCCAGCAGCGACGTGCAAGCGACGCTGCGCTTGCACGGAGCCGCCGTCTGGAAGCTGCGGAGACTGGTAACTAAGGTAAACATCGGGTATGGTTACCCGATGTTTACATTAGTTACCAGCGCACACCGCTTAGCTGTGTGTGCAGGGAGCAGGGAGCCGCGCACACTGAGCGCTGGCTCCTTGCTCTCCTAGCTGCTGTACACATCGGGTTTATTAACCCGATGTGTACAGCAGCTACATGTGCAGAGAGCTGGAGCCGGCACTGGCAGCGTGAGAGCTGCGGAGGCTGGTAACTAAGGTAAATATCGGGTAACCACCTTGGTTACCCGATGTTTATCTTGGTTACAAGCTTACCTCAGCTGTCAGACGCCGGCTCCTGCTCCCTGCTCGCTTCATTTGTCGCTCTCTCGCTGTCACACACAGCGATCTGTGTGTCACAGCGGGAGAGCGCCTTTGAAGAAAACGAACCAGGGCTGTGTGTAACGAGCAGCGATCTCGCAGCAGGGGCCAGATCGCTGCTCATTGTCACACACAGCGAGATCGCTAATGAGGTCACTGCTGCGTCACAAAAAGCGTGACTCAGCAGCGATCTCGGCAGCGAGCTCGCTGTGTGTGAAGCACCCCTAAGATTTAAGAGTAGAGATGAGCAAACCTGAACTGTAAAGTTTGGGGTACGTGTGTCCGGGACTCAGACTCGAATTATTATTATTATTATTATAGCGCCATCAATTCCATGGCGCTTTACATGTGAAAGGGGTATACATAATAGGGACAAGTACAATAATCATAAACAATACAAGGCACAGACAGGTACAGGAGGAGAGAGGTCCCTGCCCGTGAGGGCTCACAGTCTACTCGAATACAGTCTTTTAATAAAAAGTTAGTTTTCGAGTTTGGGTCCTTTACGTATGCTGACCACTCGATTGAGCTCCGGGGTACGCTTGGCCCAGTGAGAGCCATTTTCAGTCTCTGAATTGCTCTCACTGGGGATCAAAACAAAGTTGTTGGATGGTATGTCAAAAACAAACAAAAAAAACCTCTGCCCTCCCCCATAAATGCTATGTTTATGACTGGCTATATGTAGGTGGAGAGCCAAACTGCCCAATTATTGACTTCCAATGGGGAGCAGGCTCCAGGATCAAGTTCAGGCCAAGCCGTGGTCCCAAGCTGAACTTTTAACTAAAGTACGACTGAACCCGCCTAACCTGAACTTCCACGGGGCCACTCATCTCTATTTAAGAGTCCACGGAAGGACATACTAGCTGCCTTCTATAGTAATAACTGATTAACGTATCATACTCCTTGATGACTTAGTATTCGTCTAGCTAAGGTTTGGTAAGCAACAGCTCAGCTCAAATATGTATAGACTATTTCTTCCCAACAGATACCAATGCCTGAGGAGGTAATTTTTCACACCCTTGATTTGAAGGGTCCAGAATGCGTTAGCTGGAGGACCGGTAACACAAATGATTATTTATTGAAAATAGTTTTGGACCCACAGTGGACAAAATGATGTTGGCCGCCTGTTCCTTGAGTTGTAATATAGCTTGTTAGATGTTTTTATCTTTACGTTTGGCCATGACGAGACGTTTGCTTTACTCCGATGACTTTATTTTTACATTCTCAGGATACTAAAGGTTAATTTTGACTGTGATATTGAGCTAAAATCAGGAAATTTCTACTGTGTGAAAGCCCCGGACTGCTGCGGAGACGAGATAACGACTTATCTGATTCCTTTTAAATTAACTAAATATCTCATGCACATGACACAATCTTTTCTTGCGATATTGAAACCTTGACTTTTACAGAAAATATCCACAAATCATAAAGGGACAATATATTTTCTCTGCTGACAAAAGTGAAGTTGCCAGGCTGAAATGTAGAGCAGGATACAGACCAGATCCTGCAGATTGTCACCTCCTGTGTCATCCAGATTAACCCTGTGATACCGTGCTGGAAGTGATGTTATGTCTGCTCCTATTTCCTTTATATCCTCTCCATCTGTTTCTACCTAATGGAGTAAACTTACAATAAGAGTGGCAGCTCAGAAGAAAATCATCTTCATCTGCCGCTGTTCATGCCCTGACTCTACGCTGGGTAATAAAGCGCTGATTTTCTTATTCTTACTTTGCATTATGTTGTGTTTGTTTTTTTCTTCTGCATTTTATTCTCAAAACCTGCAGCGTCCTGGGGTTACATAACTTTACGAAATTTGGGAAATATTATTAAAGCATTATTCAATCCATTAACACCTAACTAATCCTGAAAGTAGGTGGAACATTTTACTTTGGCTCGAAAATGTCACCTCAGAAGCAAAAATGCTACAAAAATAGCATAATCCAGCAGTTGTTGTGCCCTTTTTTTTTTTTTTTACTTTTAGTGCCTTGCACAGCAATACAAAGACTGCTACTCCTACACATAGAGGGCTGTCATTTTAACTTCTTTCATGAATCAAAAGTACACATGATTATAAGAAACTCTACAATAAATCCTATTGGAGAAATCCGCTTCTTTCTATGGCGAGAGGGAGTGGCAGACCATTCTGCTGCAAGTTCTCCTGAAACAATCGTTATAGTTCTCCATAGAACTTAATTAGCACCAACTGCCATTTCCTATAGAGAACTGTAGCAATCATTTAAGGAGAACTTGCAGCAGGATGGCTGTCTTCCTCCTCCCCTCTGCATAGAATTTTAAAAACACCAATTGCCATCTCCAATGGAGAACTGTAACGATCATTTAAGGAGAACTTTCAGCAGGATGCCTGTGTCTGCCTCTTCCTCCTCCCCTCTCCATAGAATTTTAAAAGCAGCAATTGCCACCTCCTATGGAGAACTGTAACAATCGTTTCAGGAGAACTTGCAGCAGGATGTGTCTGCCTCTTTCTCCTCCCCTCTCCATACAATTTTAAAGGCACCAATTGCCATCTCCTACGGAGAACTGTAATGATCGTTTCAGGAGAACTTGCAGCAGAACGTGTCTGCCTCTTTCTCTCTCCATAGAATTTTAAAAGCACCAATTGCCATCTCCTATGGAGAACTGTAACGATTGTTTCAGGAGAACTTGCAGCAGAATGTGTCTGCCTGTTCCTCCTCCTCTCCATAGAATTTTAAAAGCACAACTGCCATCTCCTCTCTCAGTAATAATCCTTTGTCCTTTTTATTTATGTTTTTAACTGTTTTTAATCTGCCTCAATTTTTGTGCATCCCTCCCTATTGTTCTGGCTTATTCATTGATCTATACATGTTCCCTTTTTTTAGGACCTAGAAAATGATTATATCCCTCCGTTTGAGACTCATCATCTCCCTTAAACTATACGAACAACTAAAGATGGACCCTTCTATATGATTTGGCTTCACCTTTTGCTAAATGTTATCATGTCATTCTATATTGCGGAGAGATTTGTTTACATTTGCTGTGGTATCCGGTTGTCTTGGTGCAATCGCATTTGGTGCCGCTCGTGCGCGCGTAGCTGGGGCCATCTATACGTCGCGCGCATGCGCGGGAGCCTTGGTGACGCGTCCCCGCTCCCGCGCATGCGCGAAGATGACGTGATGGCCGTCATCTCGCGTGTTTTCGTCCGGCGCCAGGTGTGATTGCCGCGAGCGAGACTTCCGGGACCGCGGCAATCACTGTGGCACATTTAAAAGCCAGCGACAGGGGAGTGTTGGCACCTCATGCCTCCTCCCTGACGAAGATTTAATATACTTAATATCGAAACGTACGTAGGTCTTCCTGAGGCTGCAGTGACTGGCGGATCTTTCCCCCTTACGTGGTTGTATTGGTAATGGGCTATCTTTGCACTGTTCTTTATGTGTGCAGGCTTTGACTGGGGTATTAAACCTAACTTTGGCTACTATTATACAATGTAATGTGCTTTGTCGGCTATGTGACCTGGGAGTGCTCTAGCAGCACATCAATTTATACAGTGCTTTTGCACAAATAAGTGTGTTATGCTTTACACAGACATACCCCGGGGTCTTGGTTAAATATGGAACATGTTAATAATCTTGCCTGTCAAAGTGCTATCACTGCTTTCTTTGTGGCCTGTTTAATTAATACCCAAGTGTCTTCCTTGCGCCATTAAGTACATGCTGTACACATGTTTTATGCACTGACAATTTAACCTTTGTACCATGCTCTAATGTACGGGATAACCGCCATCTATGTTTTTATATGTTTTTAAAGACTGTTTGGATTCTCCCCACCTGTGTTCAATAAAATTGTTATTTCTTGCACTATAAAAACTCTTGTTCTCCTTTCCTGATAAATTTATGAGTTTGTGCATATTGGGTTGGGCTCCAGAAAAATCTGGGTCCACCCTTATATTTTTGTGATGGTTATTTGGAGTATTCCTCCCCTAATCATATTTGTTCTGTTTATCACAGATTTATCTCCAGCCGTCATGACCTTTCGGGCCAGGGACAGCACCTGGCAGTTACAGTTGGACGATGTCCTTAAGACTGGTGGGGTCACAGGTGATGTGAGCAATGGCATTCAGTCTGACGAGGTGATCATGACTAAATATAAAGAGCTACTCAAGAAGCGCACCAGACTGTGGTGGAACAAGGCATTTCTGGGGAAGTACCTTGAGAAAGATTTAGTGCCTAGGGGTCTCCGGGTGCAGGTTTTCCCCTCCTTCCCTTTGGAAGATGAGGCCTTTAAAACAAAATGGGAAGAACTTGCACAGACGTGTTCTCGGGGTTTCCTGGGTCTGTTGTGGGACCATAACTCCACCTCACTGGTTTCAATTGAAGCGGAATTAGAGGCACTGGAGAAAAGCCTAACAGAGACGTGTACACCAACTGTCGTCACCCGCTTTTACGCCGAGATCGATAAAGAGTTGGAGAAATGGGAGCAGGAAATTAGGACCTTCAAATTGAAGAAACTGAATAGGGATATTCAGGACTATACCCTACGGAGGGCATATAGATGGAGAAACAATACAATCAGAGGACGCTCTGGGGACACTGCTAACAAGAACCCCCGTTTAAGATCCTCGTCATTAGTGTCTATGACCTCAGCAGGTGGTTCCTCCTCCGGGGCCTCAGTGAGCTCCATGGACCTTGGAGATTCTGTCGGGGCACGTGTTAAACATCGAAACCGACCACAAGTGACATATAATAAGAACAAACGTCAAGGGAACAAACTCCAGGTACTTAATTTATCCCAACGGGTGCTCACTGGGGCTCAGGTGGAGGTCCTCTCACGTGGTCTGTCCTTTTCTCCTTCTAATGCTTTCCACTTGTTCTCAACTTTGAAGGACCTAAACCTGTTTTCACGAAAACTAATTCTCAAAAAACTCTTTTATAAGCGGAATGACGGGTCCGACAGTGCGGTGGAACGTGAGGCTATACGTAACCTTGAGGACTTACTCCAGGAACAAGAGATCCCGACAACAGGTATGTTCCCAGATGCTCTTCTACCTAAGTCAACTAAGTTTCCCCCATTGTCTATCAGCCCTGCAATTGAGATTTTTACCAAAATGGTGAGTGAGGACCTTAAAAATATTCCGACTAAACGGAAAAAGGATAACCTGACCCACTCCCAAAGGAAAGCTCTGATTGAGCTGCAGGGTTTTCATGATATTGTAATAAAACCTGCCGACAAAGGGGGTAATATTGTGGTGCTATCTTGTGCCAAGTATGAACAGGAGGTTCTTAGACAGCTTCGGGATAAGAGCACTTACAGGAAATTATCCTCCAATCCTCTGACTGTCTTCTCCACTGAGCTCACCGCGATACTTCGCAGGGCTTTGGATACCGGCCTGATCAACAAGAAAATGTTTGACGGACTGTGTAAAAAATATCCCAAAGTCCCTACATTTTACATACTGCCTAAAGTCCACAAGGATGCCGTTAATCCGCCTGGTCGCCCGATTGTGTCGGGCATAGAGGGTTTATGTGATCCCATTTGTCGATTTATAGACTATCATTTAAAAACCTTGGTTGAAACGCTACCCTCTTATGTCCGAGACACTACGGACGTCCTTAGGCGCATTGACGGCATCTCTCTGGAAGAGGACATGATCCTTGTTACAGCCGACGTTGAGAGCCTATACACGTGTATTTCTCATACGGATGGAATACGAGCTGTCCGCTTCTTTCTCGAGATGTCCGGTCGGAATGGCGAATTGAGTGAACTGATCATCGAGCTGCTCGAGTTTGTGCTGTCACATAACTTCTTCGTCTTTAAAGACATCTATTATCTACAGCAACGCGGCACTGCTATGGGCGCGGCCTGTGCGCCTTCGTACGCAGGCCTCTTTCTGGGTTTCTGGGAGAGGCAGATTTTTGCGGACGAGGGCCCCGGGCTTAGCACCCATGTGCAGTGTTGGCTTAGATATATAGACGATGTATTGTTTGTGTGGCAGGGCACAGCTGAGCAGCTGGATCTATTTATGAGACAGTTAAATATCAATGATCTCAATATCAAGCTCACTTACAAAAGTAGCAGACAGAGGATAGACTTCCTTGACATCTTGATCAAGGTGGATCAGAGGGGAGTGATCCAGACGGACGTCTTTCGGAAGACGACTTCTGTCAATGCTCTGCTACATGCTACATCTGATCATAATCCATCTACAATCCGTGCCATTCCCACCGGACAATATCTGAGGATGAGGCGAATTTGCTCTTCTAATGATAGCTTTGAGGCCCAGTCGGCTGATCTCAGGGAACGTTTCCGTGAGAGGGGGTACAGCGGTAGGAGCATTAGGGCGGGCTATAATCGGGCCAAAACAACCCCCCGACTGCAACTACTCACTGGTACCCCGAAGAAAGTGGCAGAACGTGATACCGCGGTGCGGATCATTGGGACACACAGTCAGGAATGGGAGACCATACGCCAGATTCTGAAAAAACATTGGCCGGTTTTAATGACCGACCCTATTCTGGCTAGTGTGCTCACTCAGAATCCCCTTATGACATCTAGGAGAGCAAGGAATTTGAGGGACATGCTGGTCCAGAGCCACTATGTTCCACCTAGAGTCAATTATTTTGGTTCTCATGGTCCTTTACAGGGTTGTTTTCCCTGTGGCCACTGTGTGGCATGCTGCAATGTCCTTCGTAGTCACACATTCTGTTCATCTAATGGACAGAAAACTTATAACATCAAACATTACATCACGTGTGCAACCACACACGTGGTGTATTTTGCAACATGTACATGCCCCCTGACCTATGTGGGACTCACCTCTAGAGAGCTCCGCATTAGGGTCAGGGAGCATGTGAGGGACATTGCTGCGGCCAAAACGGAGGTGGACCCTACAATACTCAAAACACTGCCCAGGCATTTCAGATCACACCACTCCTGTGACCCCTCAAAACTGAAGATACGGGGGATTGATGTGGTAGCAGGGGGGGTCAGAGGTGGTGATCTTAAGAAACGCTTGGCGCAGTGTGAGACAAAGTGGATAGTGACCCTGGACACACTGGCTCCTAAGGGTTTAAACGAATCAGTGAGCTATGCCCCTTTCCTGTAGTGCTGATATTTCCTTGATCCTGTATAGTCTGTCCCCCTGTAAGGCGTCTGATTTTGTGTTGTTATGGTTTTTGTGGCCACCTCTTTATATATACTAGACTATATATATATATATATTTTGTGCTCTATTCTGGGATTATGCCTAGTGTTCATTCTGAATTTGCCATTTGCTCTTTCACCTGTATCCTTTGTCCTTTTTATTTATGTTTTTAACTGTTTTTAATCTGCCTCAATTTTTGTGCATCCCTCCCTATTGTTCTGGCTTATTCATTGATCTATACATGTTCCCTTTTTTTAGGACCTAGAAAATGATTATATCCCTCCGTTTGAGACTCATCATCTCCCTTAAACTATACGAACAACTAAAGATGGACCCTTCTATATGATTTGGCTTCACCTTTTGCTAAATGTTATCATGTCATTCTATATTGCGGAGAGATTTGTTTACATTTGCTGTGGTATCCGGTTGTCTTGGTGCAATCGCATTTGGTGCCGCTCGTGCGCGCGTAGCTGGGGCCGTCTATACGTCGCGCGCATGCGCGGGAGCCTTGGTGACGCGTCCCCGCTCCCGCGCATGCGCGAAGATGACGTGATGGCCGTCATCTCGCGTGTTTTCGTCCGGCGCCAGGTGTGATTGCCGCGAGCGAGACTTCCGGGACCGCGGCAATCACTGTGGCACATTTAAAAGCCAGCGACAGGGGAGTGTTGGCACCTCATGCCTCCTCCCTGACGAAGATTTAATATACTTAATATCGAAACGTACGTAGGTCTTCCTGAGGCTGCAGTGACTGGCGGATCTTTCCCCCTTACGTGGTTGTATTGGTAATGGGCTATCTTTGCACTGTTCTTTATGTGTGCAGGCTTTGACTGGGGTATTAAACCTAACTTTGGCTACTATTATACAATGTAATGTGCTTTGTCGGCTATGTGACCTGGGAGTGCTCTAGCAGCACATCAATTTATACAGTGCTTTTGCACAAATAAGTGTGTTATGCTTTACACAGACATACCCCGGGGTCTTGGTTAAATATGGAACATGTTAATAATCTTGCCTGTCAAAGTGCTATCACTGCTTTCTTTGTGGCCTGTTTAATTAATACCCAAGTGTCTTCCTTGCGCCATTAAGTACATGCTGTACACATGTTTTATGCACTGACAATTTAACCTTTGTACCATGCTCTAATGTACGGGATAACCGCCATCTATGTTTTTATATGTTTTTAAAGACTGTTTGGATTCTCCCCACCTGTGTTCAATAAAATTGTTATTTCTTGCACTATAAAAACTCTTGTTCTCCTTTCCTCTTTCTCTCTCCATAGAATTTTAAAAGCACCAATTGCCATCTCCTATGGAGAACTGTAACGATTGTTTCAGGAGAACTTGCAGCAGAATGTGTCTGCCTGTTCCTCCTCCTCTCCATAGAATTTTAAAAGCACAACTGCCATCTCCTCTCTCAGTAATAGGAAAATCTATTTTCACTGAACAGTGACGTGAAAGAAAGAGAGTGGAAGATCAATCCAGGAGGTGAATAAAGCAAACTTCTCTTATAAGATATATTAGGCCCCTTTCACACGTCAGTGATTCTGGTACGTTTGTGCTTTTTTTTTTAAACGTACCAGAATCACTGACATACGCAGACCCATTATAATGAATGGGTCTGCTCACACGTCAGTGATTTTTCACTGTACATGTCTCCGTGCGGCGTACCCGCGTGTGCGTGATTGCAGCACGGAGACATGTGCATTTTTTTTCTGGCATCACTGATGTCCCACGGACCACGCACTGGTGTGGTCCGTGAAACACGTGCCAGAAAAAAACGTGCATTTAAAATAATAAACATTTTAACTCACCCGGCTTCAGCCGCGCTCTCTGCAGCTCGTTCTCCCTGCTGCTTCTAAGCCGGCTGATAACTGTCGCGCATCTTAATGATGCACGACACAGCCGACCCGGAAGCAGCTGCTGCGGGGGGTCACCGCCGGCCGGATGCTGCACCGCGGGAGCGATCAGGACCATGGAGAGCGGGAGCGGGCGCAGGTGAGTTGATTTCTAAGTGCAATCACAGGCCACGGAGAACGGAGCCTGGATTGCACTTAGACAACCCACGTGTGCCGTGATTCACGGCACACGCAGGGACATGTGCGTGTTTTACACGCCAGTGAAAAACGTCACTGTTTTTCACTGACGTGTGAAACAGGCCTTACAAAGTTGCTTATATCGATGTATAAAAATAAGATGACGGCCACTCTTCAAATAACCGAGCATATCACATTTTATGCTAAACTCCCTGAGCCGGGATGTTTGGATAGGGATGGATTATATGCGTCCTGTCTGCTTGTACAGGTAAACTCATTGCTCTCTATAGGACATAACCCCTGACATCTCGCTCATAGAGACCACCTATTAGCAGAAAGAAAATGGTTCTGGGGAGCACCACAGTGCATAGGTTAGAAGCACAGGTTATGAGACCCGTATATTTTATGTGGTATTTATTCCTGCATTGTTTGGAAAGTATAACTAGTAATGCATCGGAAACAATTTGCAGGCACATATGTGGTATTTGAGGAACAGATGCTGAGTATTCCTTCCTCGAGAACATTTGTTTCTGCATAATGGAGAACAAGTACTTATGCTCACGCTTATTCATCTAAGTAAATAATGAAATAACACTAATTCTAGGGATGCCTTTGACTTACAACCTTAGACAATAGGATATGGGTGTAACCATTTTCCCCAAACTATAATGGCCATTACAGGGAAAACGCAGATACTGGCCGTGATTCATTGACTTCTCATATAATACAATGCCAAATCAGGTCTGCAGTGGAAGAGCAGGTGAGCAGCTCTCCTCTGTGGTGCAGGGGAAAGTCTTCAAGGCCTCCTTCACACATCAGTGTTTCCAGTACCGGTGACGTCCATTTCACACATACCAGAGACAGTCACATGTAGACACATTAAAATCAATGGGCTTGGTCACACATACGTGATTTCACACGGTGACATGTCCATTTTCTGCCGTCAACATGTGCACACTGATGGGATCCATGTAACACATACCAAACAAAACACAGGTCACATAAAAAATAAATAATTTTTATACTGTTGCTTCCGGGTTCGCTCATTAAGCTCATGCATATTCACTGCGGACCTGGACGTAACAGCAGCGTCTGAGACAGGTAAGTATACCAGCTCATGCAGTCTGTTAACGGGATGTCACAATGCTAGCACAGTGACAACATATGTAAAACACCGGCACACACATACCTTCACCATGGACCAAGTAAAATGTGTTTTCCACGGATGAGTTAAAGAGGGCTAAGGGTGGATTCACACAACTGGAGAAAGGTTGTATTTTATAGTGTGTGTTCCCAACCCAATTACTGAGTCAACGGGGAGGGAGGGGGGGGGTGTTTCTCTAAAGGTGGCACAATCATCTTAAAGGGAACCGGTCTTCAGAAATTTTGCTTTAAACCTAAATGTTTCCCCTTCTGCAGCTCCTGGGCTGCATTCTAGCAAGGTTCCTGTTTTTTTTGCTCCCTTTTAGACGAAATATAATACTTTATAAAGTTGTACCTTTTGGGATGCAAATTTTCTAAATCGTCCATGGGGGCGGGCTCTCTGGTGTCCGTTATGTCCCTCCTGCCGATTTACGCCGTCCCCCAACGCAGCATTTCATACTTCCAGGATTCCGCCCAGTGAGCCCGTGGTCTGGCGCATGCGCAGTGCCACTGTAGCGGGACTGTGCACTGCATGCACAGTGTGACCGCTGGTGACGTTTGCGCAGGCACGAGATTATGGGCGGCGCTGTGTTGTCATCGCAAGTGCCCGCGCTTTCCCCTCTGCCTCCAGCGTTCTGCGCAAGTGCTGGCCAGATGACCGCACGTCCCCTCTTTCCCTGTAGCAGGAAATAGATGGGAGGATCGGAGCAGGACACCACCGGTTACGGCCAGCGCTTGCGCAGAACGCTGGAGGCAGAGAGGAAAGCGCATGCACTAGATTATGGGTGGGCACTTGCAATGATAATCACAGCGCCGCCCATAATCTAGTTGGGGGGACGTCGTAAATCGGCAGGATGGACATAACGGACACCAGAGAGCCCGCCCCCATGGACGATTTAGAAAATTTGCATCCCAAAAGGTACACCTTTATAAAGTATTATATTTGGTCTAAAAGGGAGCAAAAAAAACAACAGGAACCTTGCTAGAATGCAGCCCAGGAGCTGCAGAGGGGGAAACATTTGGTTTAAAGCAAAATTTCTGATGACAGGTTCCCTTTAACTTTATCTCATAAAGCCACAGTACACACAGAAATACGAAACTTGAAATTTTCTTCTTTTCCCCTCCGGCACTGATCTTCCTTTCTGAAATTCTCATTTCAAGATCGGATTTCAGTGAAGGTAAATGTTCCCATTGCTGAGATAGAAGAGGAGTTTGTGCTTTAAAAATTGTAATGAGAGGTGGGGAAGGGAGGAGACCGACATTCTGCTGCAAGTTCTCCTGAAATGATAGCTACAGATCTCCATGGAACTTGGTAAGCACCAGCAAAATTCATTGAAGACAGATTTTACCCATATGAGAATTTTCATTAGAGGAGAAAGAAGTTGATTTTCATAATCAAATATCTTAGTGCCCCTATTTTCATATGTACTACTTCTTTATGAAAATGAAGAAATGCCTACTCTAACCTTAACTAAACTAACAGCCTCATAGGTATAAGAGGCAAATAAACCTAAGATAGAAACAAAATCATGATTTCCAATTAATGCCAGCTCGCAGCAACAGTCACCAGAGGATCATGACAGACACAGGGGGCCATCAGCTGATCCCCAGCTGTTATGGAACCCATTGACACCCAACAATCACACCACAGGCACGCCTATTGTAGCGGGGAATCACAACCCTTCCCTAGCGTGTGTTAAATCCCGATTGACAGGGAGACTTAACCACGGCTGTTAGCGGCACGTCTGCTGACGAATCAGCCAACATGTGCAGGCTCAGCGTGTAAAGCCCGTTTCACACATCCGGTATTTCACCGGATTCGGCACGCATGCCGTACAGTCCATTCATTTACAGTTGAAGCGCGACACCATGCGGTTGTGTGCTTCATGCACAACCGCATTTGTCCGCATGGTGTCGCGCTTCCACTGTAAATGAATGTACTGTACTGCATGAGTGCCGGATCTGGCGAAATGCCGGATGTGTGAAATGGGCCGTAGCCTGCATCAAAAAGGTAGAAACATGACAAAAATATACAACATATGTTGTGAAGCGTTTAATCCTAAATGATAGCAGTGAAGATTGGGGTGCACATTGTTATGGTGGGATGGCTTTAGGCTTTTTTTAATTATAGTGTTAGGCTGGTTTCACACATCCGGTTTTACCAGTGCGGCTAAATCCGGCTCTAAAACCTATGCAACGGATGCGGCGAAAAAAACCCCACATCCTTTGCATAAGTTTTTACATGCGGCCTGTCCGGTTTTTGCCAGTTGCGGCACGCTACTGAGCATGCGCAGTGCAAAAAACCGCATGCAGCGGACGGATGCGTTTTTTTGCCGCATCGCACCGCATCCGGCGTCCATAGGCATGCATTCGAAAAAGCACCGGATGCGGCGCGATGCGGTTTTGCCAGACCAAAAAAATGTGTCAGGCAATGTTCCATCCGGCCGCCGCATGGGCTAAATATGCCGCATCCGGCAAAAACCGGACCGAACGCAAGGCCATGCGGCACAGTCCGGCACTAATGAATGTATGCGAAAAAAAAACACAACCGGCAGCAAAACAAAAAAAAAAAAACGGTTTCGTTTTTTCTGCAAAGAGCCAGATTGTGCCGCACAAAAAAAACGGATGTGTGAAAGCAGCCTTACTAAGAACTCTGTTATTATATGTACTATTACAATTTACTTACTGCAGGGTATATACCAATTTTGTTTCTAATTATGGTTGTCTGTTAAATGGCCACAGTGTGATCATGCTTCTATGCGATGCATGTATACCAGCTTACACTTTGCCTCTTAGCAAAGCCAAAGAAATGAGCCAGATTGTTAGTCAGGAAAATCCTTGTTGGATTGAGAATTATAGATGTAATATCCATTAATGGATCAGTTTTACATACTCCAATGTTAATAGAAAATAAAAAATTTGCAAAAAACTTAATGCCAACGGATTGCTGCTGGATCTGTTCTAACAGACGATCACAGGACATGTGAATATGGCCTTAAAGTAACCAGAGCTTGGACATGCTATCCAATATTTCCTGGTTGCATATTGCATAGAGGTCTCATTTTATTCTATGAATATGGGATCTTATATTGCGCTTTATCACATGCCATTTTCTATTCTTCTACATATTTATTTAAGTCGATGCTAGGTGCAGATCAAAGTCAAACCATATTCATAAATTATATGAAAAAGGTAAGTGGGAAAATACCCTCAGGGTAGGGCTGCTGTGACACTACCATTTCTACAGCTCTGGCAAAAATTGAGACCACTGCAACATTTTCAGTTTTTCTGATTTTTCTCTTTATAGGTATATTTTTGAGTTAAATGTAAATAGTTCTTTTATTCTATAAACTACTGACAACATGTCTCCGAATTTCCAAGCAATAAATTTTGTATTTTTTTTTTTCTGAAAATGAGTAACTGTCAAAATAACAAAAAGATGCATTGCTTTCAGACCTCAACTAATGCAAAGAAAACAGGTTCATAATCATTTAGAAACAATACTGTTTTATCTCTTCAGAAATATGTTGTGGAATAATCATGATTTTAATCCCAGCTTTCATGTGTCTTGGCTGCTTTCCACCAGTCTATCACTCTGCTTTTGGGCGACCTTATGCCACTCCTGGCAGTAGAATGAGGTGTACTATGGTTGGAATTCAACTGACACCGGAATCAACATGTAGAGAAGCTGATTGTTATAAAACTGTGCAGTGGTCTCTTAATTTTTGCCAGAGCTGTATTTAATGATGACGCTACAGTCCAAAGCAATACATTGTCATAGGCTAGTTTCCCACATCCGACTTTTCGCCAGATTCAGCGCACGCCAATACAGTGTGTACAGTACAATGGCAGCACGGCCAATTCCGGGTCACATGCTCCGGTCACATGACAGCATGTGACCGGAGCTTGTCGCGCTGCCATTGTACTATATACACTGTACTGGCATGCGCCGAATCCGGCGAAAAGTCGGATGTGTGAAACTAGCCTTAGAAGCAATCATGTGGACTGTAGTTTGAGGCTCTACACACCACAATATTGTGGTTATTGTTTCAGTCTATATTAATGATGTTGCACTTTTGCTGTTGTGGCGTGTTACTCCTACACATAGCATGGAGTCTTTTTTTTCTGTCTGATACAACACCAAAAAAAAAACAAAAAAACAAAAAAAAAAAAAACACTTTTTGCTGTTTTTTCCCTCCCTTTTACCACCATAGATATCAGGAAATGAGAATGAAAAAATTGTGGAGCGGAGGGAAAGCATCCAAGTATTTAGGTAGGGCAGCTTATGCAGACACTATTTAACCAAAGTATAGATTGACAAAAAGAGGACAGTCTTCAGGATAAGGATGGCAATCACGCAAACTGTGCGTGTACAGGGATGTGAGCACTCATGGCAGACTTCACAAGTGTGCGATAGGGTAAAATTTACCCTCCTCACCAATAGCAATTGTCAGCACAAAGGTCTATGATTTTCTGCTAAGAGTTTGTAGTCACTGACTGCAGACTTCTGAATCCTGACAGGTGGGCACACTGTCAGGATTCAACAACATGACCACAAGAGTGCAATTTGCGTACATGCAGTGAAGTACAGACTAGACATTACTGGCTTCTCATTGAGCATGTCTGTTCAGAATGTGACAAAGTAAGCAGACTGAATACTTTGTCACATGACCACCTTCTCTCACGGGCAAGATTATGAAATCCTGACTGCGTGCCCATCACACGCTTTCAGGATTCAGAAGTCTGCAATCAGTGATGTGGAGCCCAAACCTGGACAACCAGTTTAATGTTCTGTGAAAGGAAACCAGGAAAAATGACTGAAGCAGGGCTAGTACGGACAGCAGCATACTAGGTCTCCAGATTTCACATTTAGCATGGAGAATGAGAAAAGTGACACTTCTCCAAGTAGCCATAGCCTCAATGTGTGATAACTCACAAACCAAAGCATCCAGACCAGAACAAAATTCTTCTTTCAACATAAAGGATATTTACTCACATAAATAAAACATTTTATTAACAAAAAGGCACACAATGAAACTGTTAACAATGAAAAATATTTACAATATGCACATAAATTATTAACAAGTGCACTGTTGGTCATTATCACAGAGCTTGGAAGTTTTTGGGTGGTGGTTTTAGTCTCTCAGATTAAATAAAGGATTCCTAGGCCAGACTGTAGCAGCATCCTTTCATTTAGATGGAAACAGTGTTACTAACTTCTTCATACTGGATAATAAAATAGGGGTAGCTCTGGTCATCGTTAAATATAACAAAGATCTGAGGTTCAAAGAAATTGTCCACACAGGAATCATAAAGGTCGCTGGTTATGTCTCCGGGGTTGAGCGGAGGAGGCCTCCTCATGGTGTGATTCCCTACAATGTATCTTCCGGTTAAAACTTTTGCCAGGAACATGTAGTGAACTCCTTTTTGTGACCTCTTTGAGAAATTGTGAGAATAACTGGCTTTCCTGGCAAAGTAACTGCCCTGTCCAAACATTGTGGCATGTTTCCCACAGACTCGGGGGTCAAAGTTATGTTTGCATATCCCATCAACAACGTCCTGGGAGGTCCCGTGAAACAGATGTCTCTCGTTCATAATCCTGTCCAGTCCGGTCATCTTCCTGGCCATGAATTCTTTTTTTCTAGGAGAAAGGTAATGAACACAAGTTATAATTGTGGTTCAAGGAAAAACGATCTTTCATCATCACCAGACAAGCCTGAGAAGACACTGACAACACTGACCACCATTGTTTTAATCCTCCTCAAGTGGCCCGTCCTCTTTAAAAGGTTATATTGCAAATATAATTGAAAGCTTTCATCAGGGCAAAATTGATAATTTTATTCTTCTTTTGTTCCCGATTGTCTCCAGAATTAAAATTTCCCCCTCAAATAAACCAGAGATACGGGCCTTCTTATTTAGTCCCTCCAGTCTACAAGTTTTTATTACCATCTTTACAAGAGACTGTTGCTCACAAGGTATCTATGCAGAGTAGCCTACAAACATGCCTCCACAGAATCCAATGAGCAGCACGCACGCCTCTTGAAAGAGGAATCTGTCAGCAGGTTTCTGCTACTTCATCTAAGAGCAGCATGATGTAGACAGAGAGATCCGGAGTTCAACGATGTATCACAGATTAGTGGCTGCAGCTGTTGTAACCTTGAAATATTTTAGATTTTGCATGTAAGGCTACTTTCACACATCCGGCTTGAGCTCTGCGGCTCAATCTGGCTGTGCAAGCTATGCAACGGATGCGGTGAAAACACCGCATCCTTTGCATAAGTTTTTCCTTTGCGGCCAGTCCAGTTTTTGCCGCTTGCGGCATGCTACTGAGCATGCGCAGTGGCAAAAACCGCATGCGGCGGCCGGATGCGGTTATTGCCGCATTGCGCCGCATCCGGCCGCCATAGGCATGCATTGAAAAATGCGCCGCATCGGCCGAATGCGGCGCGATGCGTTTTTTTTTTGCCGCACGAAAAACGTGCCAGGCAACGTTCCATCCGGCCGCCGCATCGGCTAAATCTGCCGCATGCGGCAAAAACCGGACGGAACGCAAGGCCATGCGGCACAATGTGGCACTAATTAAAGTCTATGCAGGAAAATCGCAACCGGCAGCAAAAAAAACCGGTTGCGATTTTCCTGCAAAGTGCCGGATTGTGCCGCATAGCAAAAACCGGAGGTGTGAAAGCAGCCTAAAAGAGCTCTGTGAGCTGTCCCATCCCCACACCACACTTTGCGTGTATATTTCCATAGACACAAGCTGCTAATCACAGAAGGGGTGGAGTCAGACTGCAACTCAGGTGCCCTGCTGAGACCCACTAATGATAAAGATAAGACGTTTAAAGGGAACCTGTCAGCAGAAATTTCGACTAAAACCTAACAGATTCCCCCTCTGCAGCTCCTGGGCTGCATTCTAGAAAGGTCCCTGTTAGTATTGTGGCCCCTTTCTGACCCAAAAAAAGAGTTTATATCGAGGTACCTTTTTGGCTTCTGATTCTCTAAATGTGTCACGGGGGCGGGCTGCCTGATGGCCGTTATTCTGCCCCCTGTTCCTGTATGCCGCCCCCATCGCCGATTTCTATACTTCTGGACGCCGCCCACTGCTCCAGCCATCCCCGCGCATGCCCAGTGCTCATCTCTCGTGGATGAGCACTGTGCCCAGTGTCACCGGTGGTGACGTGCGCGCAGGGTTTAGATTATGGGCGGTGCTGTGATGTTAATTACCAAGCAACCGCCCATAATCGCGGGACCGCGCATTCCCCCTCGGCCTGCTTCTTTCTGCGCAAGCGCGCTGCAGCTGAACTCCTCCTGATCGGTGTAGTCACTGCTCCGCGCTCCTCCATCTATTTCCTGCCTCAGGGCAAGATGGGAAGGAGGTGACGTGAGTTCAGCTGAAGCGCGCTTGCGCAGAAAGCAGGCCGAGGGGGAATGCGCGGTCCCCGCGATTATGGGCGGTTGCTTGGTAATTAACATCACAGCACCGCCCATAATCTTAACCCTGCGTGCACGTCACCAGCGGTGACGCTGGGCACAGTGCTCATCCACGAGAGATGAGCACTGGGCATGCGCGGGGATGGCTGGAGCAGTGGCGGCGTCCAGAAGTATAGAAATCGGCGATGGGGGCGGCATACAGGAACAGGGGGCAGAATAACGGCCATCAGGCAGCCCGCCCCCGTGACACATTTAGAGAATCAGAAGCCAAAAAGGTACCTCGATATAAACTCTTTTTTTGGGGTCAGAAAGGGGGCACAATAATAACAGGGACCTTTCTAGAATGCAGCCCAGGAGCTGCAGAGGGGAATCTTTTAGGTTTAAGGCGAAATTTCTGCTGACAGGTTCCCTTTAAGCTAACATTGCAGGTAAACAAAAACAGACTGCAATAAGGGGTACTTCAGACAGCGAGATCGCTACTGAGATCGCTGCTGAGTCACTTTTTTGTGACCTCATTGGCGATCTCGCTGTGTGTTACACTGAGCAGCGATCTGGCCCCTGCTGTGAGATCGCTGCTCGTTACACACCGCCCTGGTTCGTTTTTTTATTGTTGCTCTCCCGCTGATAAGCACACATCGCTGTGTGTGACAGCGATAGAGCAACAATCCTGAATGTGAAGGGAGCAGGAGCCGGCGTCTGACAGCCTGCGGTAAGCTGTAACCAAGGTAAACATCACCCGATATTTACCTTCGTTACCAGCCTCCGCAGCTCTCACGCTGCCAGTGCCGGCTCCTGCTCCCTGCACACGCTAAGTTAAGCGGTGTGAGCTGGTAACTAAGGTAAACATCGGGTAACCATACCCGATGTTTACCTTAGTTACCAGTGTCCGCAGCTTCCAGACGCCGGCTCCGTGCAAGCGCAGCGTCGCTTGCACGTCGCTGCTGGCTGGGGGCTGGTGAGATCTGCCTGTTTTGACAGCTCACCAGCGACCATGTAGCGATGCAGCAGCGATACTGACCAGGTCAGATTGCTGGTGGGATCGCTGCTGCATCACTAAAGTTTGAAGGTACCCTAAGAGTCTGAATGTTCTGTTTTAATTATTGCAGCATGCAGTCTTCAGATTACATTGCAGAAACCTGCTGACAGAGTCCCTTTAATAAAAAGGGAGTAAAATTAGCACTAAATAAAAAAAAAAAAAAAAAAAAGGTTTAAAACTTGATCTTCCGAAGAAGTCCTCAGATTAGTCATGCTGGTTGGACACATACAAAAGTTAGGTAAAAATTGATATGATAGCTAGGACATTGATCTCAAAACAGGGGACAAAAGGAACAGAGTGAAAAGGTGGTTCTGCATTCTCACTGCTGCTCCAAAGTCTACGGACAAACAAGGAGCACTACCGTGTACAACACCAGCCCCCTTCAACCTGCACAGGAACCTTGTTCTCATTACTGGTGAGGGTTTACACACTTATCAGCGCAGTAAGCGTTTTATGACCTTCAGGTTTAGTTTAGTCAATGCTAGATGTGGAGCCAAAGTTAGGATGACTGAGCTTTCTAGAGCAGCCCAGTAAAAAGTAATCTATAACCTACCTCCCCTGTTATCAGCCTCACAGATCCTCCCACAAGAATGTGATTTAGTAAGCTGAAGTGCAAGGAAGAAAAAAAAAAAAAAAAAAAAAAAAAGGAATTCAAGCTTTTGTGCCCTTAGTTCACCAACCCCCAAGTGTGAAACTCGGCCTGTCTGCTTATTTAGCCATGAAGTGCCCTCTCTGAAATGCGGTATGGAGAGGCGCAGAAGCAGGTCATATTTCCTCAGCACAGATCATGAGATAGTATGCCGTATCTGATAATATAGTAGCAGTTGAGCTTAAAGGGACCCAGATACAAATATATACACGAGTATGATGCATCCTGCCTGTGGGTCGGGCAGCATGCATCAGTTCTCAGGTGCCCTTTAAGGGAGCATCCAACCACTTGTGAATGGATCATGATTGGTGGGGTCCCCACTATAGGAGGCAAAGTGTTCCCTTGCTCTATCAATGAGAATGGTTATTCAGACAAACTATGGGACTGAATCAAATAATGGTTAAAACCAGGGACCACCACAAGTTATGTAAGATTCCCCCCACACAATATAAAGACAGACATTTACCTTTTATATTTTTCCCACAGGAAGAGGTTCTGAACTCGTATTATTTTTAATATTCGGAACTTGGTCTCGGGAACAGTTTTGTGAAATAAAGAATAAACTGTTCTGTAACTTTTATCTTCCTTTGGCATAGGCACTTGGACAAACTCCTGAGATGAGTCCATGGGAATCCAGGTTTCAGGGTAGAAATTTGGTGCTGTGACAGCAACAGGAGATAGGAATTGGAGAGATGCAGAGTCGGCCATTGCAGAGGCAGCTGGGGGGACTCCGCTCAGTGTCCTAGGGAGAGACAAAAGGAATATTCAATACAGAACACTGAACAAAATATTTCAGAGTAGTATTCCAAAAAACACAAAAAACCCAAAACCTACAAATGATGATACTTTCAGGAGCCATCACTCAGCTTTCCTACAGTGCTGAAAGGCAAGCCATTCATATGGGAGTGGGGAATGTATTGTGCAAAACTAAAAAAGGTACCGTCACACTAAGCGACGCTCCAGCGATCCCACCAGCAACTTGACCTGGCAGGGATCGCTGGAGCATCGCTACACGGGTTGCTGGTGAGCGGTCACACAGGCAGATCTCACCAGCAACCAGTGACCAGCCCCCAGCGACGCGTGGAAGCATGCTGCGCTTGGTAACTAAGGTAAATATCGGGTAACCAACCCGATATTTACCTTGGTTACCAGCGCACACCACT
The DNA here is from genome assembly GCF_048569485.1 of Anomaloglossus baeobatrachus. Lineage (NCBI taxonomy): Eukaryota > Metazoa > Chordata > Amphibia > Anura > Aromobatidae > Anomaloglossus > Anomaloglossus baeobatrachus. Next base: position 509,975,624 of record NC_134355.1, read on the forward strand.
TTGTGCTGGCTCCCTGCACTCCTAGCCAGAGTACACATCGGGTTAATTACCCGATGTGTAGTCTGGCTATGTGTGCAGGGAGCCGGCACTGACAGCGTGAGAGCGGCGGACGCTGGTAACGAAGTTAAATATCGGGTAACCAAGGAAAGGGCTTCTTGGTTACCCGATATTTACCTTGGTTACCAGCGTCCGCAGAAGCCAGCTCCCTGCACATTCAGTTGTTGCTCTCTCGCTGTCACTCACAGTGATGTGCGCTTCACAGCGGGAGAGCAACAACTAAAAAATGATCCAGGACATTCAGCAACAACCAGCGACCTCACAGCAGGGGCCAGGTTGTTGCTGGAAGTCACACACAGCAACATCGCTGCTACGTCACAAAAGTTGTGCCTCAGCAGTGATGTTGCTAGCGATGTTGCTTAGTGAGACGTGGCCTTTAGACTTCCCAATCAGGCCTGTAAGAGAAGATGGAGGTGCGGAGCCTTTGTCTAAGCTGGCAGTCATGTTCACTACATGGCACTTAAAAGGGGTGGTTCAAAGGCAAATAGGAAAGGTCATAGAAATCCATATTTGATGCTAAAATCTAAAATGATTTTCTAATATACCTCTATGGAAAACTCACTATCGTTCCCAACTACACTAACTGCTACTCTTAATTTTTTTTTTCCTACTTCTTGTCTGATTATTTGTTTGAGACTCCCAGGGCATGCTGGGATACGCAAACTGTCATCAGGGGGTGGAGTCTGAGTAAGTGACCAGAGCCGCTGTCCCCTCTGTGAAATAAAGTCATCATACCGCTCATTTTAGGGGCTGCTTTGTCCCAGCTGTCCCTGCATGGTGTGATCTGCAAATTGACTGCTCTATCGGCTCACATCAATAATATTCAGCCGGTAACAGAGCGGTCAGAATACCCAGCATGCAGGAGACTAGCGCTGCCACCACTGGTGACGTCCCCGATCTCCTGCATGCTGGGCAGAGACTGTTACTGGCTGAGTATTACAGATCTGAGCTGATAAAGCAGGCGTTGTGCAGATCGCACAGTGCAGGGAGGAACAGCACAGCCTCTGAAATGAAAGTCATGATGGTGCTTAGTTTCAGAGGCTGTGGTCACTGCCGCAGACTTTGCCTCCTGACGACACTTCTTTTGAGTATCCCATCATGCACTTGGATTCTCAAATAGTCATCAGACAGGAAATGGAAGAAAAAAAAAAATATAGAATAAAAGATAGTGTAGTTAGGAAAAAAATTAATGCAAATATATCATGAAATAGATTCAATTAGAAGTAAATTTCATTTAAAGCCCTTCTTGCCTTCGGACCACCCCTTTACTCAACTCAAGAACTTGTAATTTCATGAACTGTGTACCCCCCCCTCCCCCTCCTCCCCCCCCCCTCTTCAACATTTTCCCTAATCCCAATATAGTAAACTGTTTAAACCATAGCCTTAAAATAAATGCCAAACTGGAACTAAAAGCAGTGAGAAATAGAGCAATCTTGAATGTAGTCCGTTTATCCTGTAAGAGCGGACAGAATATATTTTGTAGGGGAATTGATTTCAAGCTGAGCCCACACTATAATTGTAAAGCCATTCATTCTGTAATGGCTCTGAAATGGTACGGGGAGCGAAGAGAGATGAGTGCAGCACTGTGCCCGGCACACAAAATTACTACGTACGCAACCAACGCCGCTCCTAATGTAACCCATTCATCTCATTAATACCAGGAGAGCCCCATGCACAAAATCTGATGAAAAATGACAGACCCCTCTGGAGATTAGGACTTTTTTTTTTTTTTTTTTAATCCTCTTCTTACAATAATACTCGGCTTAGACCATATAAAAAGGCGAAGATTTTAAAGCCTGGTCTAAATGTACAAAATATAGTACTGAAAATAATTAGAATTATAGGATCAAGAGGAAAGTTGGCAAGTTTTGGTTTTTTTTACTAGGGTAATTAAGATTAGTGACAGGTCCTCTCTAAAAAGTCATTATCCCAATTTACCAAGGTAAATTAAACTTTGTGACCATTTAGACCCCGACTGATTGTGAGAACTGGGCTCGGAGGTGTCCAGATAGGACGGAGCAATGGCAGTGACTGCTGCATTAGTTTTCTATAGGACCGCAGGTGATAACCCAGCACAATATTGTTCACCGCTTATACACCATACAAGCACTGTAACAAAGCCCTTAGTAATCACAGAGCTACGGACATAACAGAACATAAACAGGAAGATAAAAGCATCAGCAGCACAACAAGCTGTACCATTTCTGGCCCAGTGTAATGAATCATGAGCTTCCTCCTAGCAGGGTGCCCAGTTGTCAATACAAACAAAGTACAGTGTCATAGTGCGGTATAAACAGAAGTGATCCGCCTGTGATGAGCCACCGCAGGGCACTGCGCCATGCCAGGGACGTATACGGGTACTTTCTAGGCTAGGAAACATATCTTCAAAAGAAAACCACGCACATTCCTGTAAATGCGGAGGATCAGGACCCCAGCCCTGCTGCCCCCACTCCATTGCTTCTTCATAGCTGGAGGTGATCAAGCTTAAACATGTCAGACTATGGCGTATTCCTCCAAACTAAAAATAGCAGACAAAACATTTGCTTTCCTTTACCTACGTGCAGCTTGCTGCCGAATCTATGGCGAGTGGATCAGCCCTGATAATGTGTAACGTGGGGTTCCTACTAGACCATGCATGTCAGGCCTCCGGGATAACAGCGTCCCGACATGCCCTGGGAGGACAGCGTGTTCCTAAATAGAGGACTGTGCAATCCAGTCTCCAGCTGTGCATGAAATGCCATAAACTGCTTTTATACGGCTTCAAATCAAAACAGATTACACCGTGGGACGAGCCAGATAAACGGAGACATCCGCTCAAGTCATCGCTGCCGTGGAACATGATAAATACTCTGACAAGGTTCACAGTGCAGGACGTTACCGGCGGTCAGGACTATTCTGGATCAGACCCAGCTGTGTTTATGTACAGCCAAGAACACAGAACTTGTACAGTCATAGTACTGTGCACCAACACGAACACGGAGGGCATGGCTAGGAACACACCTAGATAACGTGGTCAGGGGAGCACACCTAGCAGACAGGCTATACAGACTGGAGTGTGGACCCCACATCAGTGGTCAGAGATCCATCACCAGCGTATAACTGATGAGTGCAATGTGAGGTGGGGGGGGAATTAGAAAGACAGAAGGGAACCTGTTGCTAAATCTGAGGACTTTACATACTCAATGGCATTGTAAAAGAAGGTGAAGATTTCCACTTACTGGAGGTGTGGCAATAACAGGACAGAGGACCGGAACAATGGCCGCCTTTTGATCTCCTTTCTGAAACAAGCGTTCTGTTGGAAGCCATCTTTAATGTTCAGTATATATTGGTTGTGCCATGTAACAAATCGGACTTCCTTCAGTCCACGACAGTTGGCTTCTTCTATCAGCTTCACAACAGGCTGTCATACAAAGAAAAGAAAAACAAAACATGGTCACCACCATACACAGACCAGACATTTTGTATAGGACGCATCTTATTGGAAGTAAGGTTACCTCTGAATACTCTCGCCACCCAAAGTGATCTCTACAATAGTATTTCCAGACGGTGTGGTAATTTGAGGCGTTGCCGGAGGTAGAAGGAGTAGACAGTCGTCGGATTTGGTCAAATTCAATACTTTCATAAATAGTCATGGAGTCCAAGCTAAGTACAAAGTCATGTCCCCTAAAAATAAAAAGCAATACAGTTAGCCATTAGTGAAAACAACTAGCCATTTAAGTACACTGTGTAGAAAAAAAATACTGCAGTGTAAATACTTATAGGGCATGTATTATCACGTTACATTGCATCACAAACCCGGTTACTCTTACACCGAGGACAATAGGGCCGACATTAAAATGGTGCTAAACTTAAAATCCCAGTAGCAAGTTGCATAAACGCTTTGCGCTTCTAAATGTACTTGTGGTGCTGCATCCCTCAAAACCAGGGTAAAAAAATAAAAGTACAAATCCCAGTAATGTTAAAAGAAATTTACAAGTTTACTTAAAATCACATTGTACACTTAAGGCCTTTCACACAATTTTTTCCATCAGTCAGAATCCGTTTGACAGATCCGTCGCAGACTGTGGCTAAACAGATGCGACGGATCAGTTTTTCAACGGATCAGACTAGCTGTGGGCTAAATAATTGGAGCACGCGCAGTTAAAAAAAAAAAAAAAAAAAAACAACAAAAAAACCACTGAATCTGACGCCGGATTCCATCATTTGAAGGATGACAACGGATCCAGCGCCCATAGGCTTCCATTCTACCAAACGATGGACAGCAATGAGAAGAAAGCGAGAGGGCGAGAGAAAGTGGAGCACTGCATACGAGAGGCGGCCGAGAGAAAGTGGAGCGCTACATACGAGAGGAGGGCGAGAGAAAGTGGAGCGCTGCATACGAGAGGAGGGCGAGAGAAAGTGGAGCGCTGCATACGAGAGGAGGGCGAGAGAAAGTGGAGCGCTGCATACGAGAGGAGGGCGAGAGAAAGTGGAGCGCTGCATACGAGAGGAGGGCGAAAGAAAGTGGAGCGCTGCATACGAGAGGAGGGCGAGAGAAAGTGGAGCGCTGCATACGAGAAGAGGGCGAGAGAAAGTGGAGCGCTGCATAAGGGGGGGGGGGCGAGAGAAAGTGGAGCGCTGCATAAGGGGGGGGGGGGGGGGCGAGAGAAAGTGGAGCGCTGCATACGAGAGGAGGGCGAGAGAAAGTGGAGCGCTGCATACGAGAGGAGGGCGAGAGAAAGTGGAGCGCTGCATACAAGAGGGCGAGAGAAAGTGGAGCGCTGCATACGAGAAGAGGGCGAGAGAAAGTGGAGCGCTGCATAGGGGGGGGGCGAGAGAAAGTGGAGCGCTGCATAAGGGGGGGGGGGGGGCGAGAGAAAGTGGAGCAGTGTATAGGAGTGGAGCGAGAGAGAAAGTGGTGCACTGCCCTCAGTAACATAGCCAGCATAGCTGTGGTGCTAAAGTGTGACCATCGCTTCATTCAAGTAGATCCACCCCCATGGATCGGGGACTGCATGCTTTTGGGGTACACTGCCTTTAGTCAAGGCAATATGAAAAATTAGCAGCACCAAAACCTATTCTGTATGTCCAGAATGGGCTTTTTCCTAAGGAGGATAAATACAGTGCATTTGTAACTGAAACCCTGCAGTAATCGCTCGATCCAATATAGATTTTTGTTTTTCCATAACTGCTAAATAAATCTTAAGTTTTCCAAGTTAAGTTTTCGGTGACTAAACCAAGGTTGAACAGAACAAGACTGGGATCTGAAATTCATGTGCGATTTTCCTCCACATGCCTATCTGTGAATGAAAAGCGAGGAATTAAGTGGTTTAAATGGGATCATCTGTTCGACAGCTGGAAGCAAAAACGTGAACGAAAAATGAAACTGGGCACCGTTCCTAAACACAAGTCTGTTTTTCGAGAACTGAAAATGCTCAGCCCTCCTGTGTACTAATCGTGCTCATCAAACATACATAACACAACTAGTTAACATTCAGCCCAACCCCCAACCCCCCCCCCCCCCTCTTCCCACCGGTAACGCGTGACCCGCACCATTATTAACCGGTAATGTATCCTACATAGAACGACAATGAAACAAAGGAAGCGGCAGCTCGTGCAGATCTGGAGACGTGCGGACTGTAGAAAATATACTGTATATCATACAGGATTCCCAGTAATTCTGTCAGGCCCTATAAAACACCGCATGTATGTGATCTGTACATACGAGGAAGGAATTCCTGGCTTCGGAATAGCTGGGCAGACTACTGCTATCTAAATATGTGCTTAGCACGACTATAAATAAGAATTTGCATGAGAGAGACTGAGGCTGCAACAGTTTCTCTCACGCTATCTCGCTGAGGCTGAACGTTTTGCAATACAGAGACTTCTCAGAATAGGTGTCATTAACCGTGACTTCACCGAAGAACGTCAATATCCAGCGGGAAATGATGATTGAGGAGTTTAACCACCCCATACAATGCAAATCAGCGGATTTTATAGACAGACAACTTCTGGGATTAGAAATGGTATAGAGTGTTAGGTCAGAGGAACTAATAGGAACCCAGATTTATATTCTAAAGAGGACAACGCGTCTGTGATAAAAGGCAGTGGCCGTAATAATGGTGTCATTACAGGAATCAAATAGGTATTTGTCTCTGGGTCAGCGAGGAGAAGACTACTCCGACAAGGATCCAAAAAGTACAGTTCATAGTTTTTGGGTACGCCGCAGGTCAGGGAAAAAAAAAAAAAAAAAAAAAAAAAGTTATATAGGGCTTGGAACGGAGTTATACTGCTAAAAAAATGACAGTCAATCTGCTTGTATATAGCCACAGCAGTTTACGTATGTGCCCAGAATGACAGCCAAGGCTGCTTTCACACCTCCGGTTTTGCAGTGTGGCTAAATCCGGCTCTAAAACCTATGCAACGGATGCGGCGAAAAAAACGCATCCTGGGCACAAGTTTTTACATGCGGCCCGTCCAGTTTGTCGGTTGCGGCACGCTACTGAGCATGCGCAGTGCAAAAAAACCCCAAAAAAAACGCATGCGGCGGTCGGATGCGTTTTTTTGCCGCATCGCACCCAGCATCCATAGGCATGCATTGGAAAAAGCGCCGCATCGGCTGGATGCGGCGCGATGCGTGTTTTTTTTGCCGGACAAAAAAAAACGTGCCAGGCAACGTTCCATCCGGTCGCCGCATGGGCTAAATATGCCGCATCCGGCAAAAAACGGACTGAACGCAAGGCCATGCGGCACAATCCGGCACTAATGAAAGTCTATGCGGAAAAAAACAACAAAAAAAAAAAAAAAAACAACTTGCGTTTTTTTCTGCAAAGAGCCGGATTGTGCCGTACAGCAAAAAACCGGATGTGTGAAAGCAGCCTAATACAATCATAGACTCAAATCGGCAGCACATCAACTGTTTACACAGGGCAATGTCCTGCCGAGAAGGATTTTGAAACTTACCTTAAGTGATCACACCGGGTGTTTCCCACCTGTTTACACAGGACACTATTGGGAAACTGCGTCCCTATGAATGCTGGTTACCAGGCTATTACCAGGACTAACCAGTCATTGTCAGGCTATGTGCGCACGTTGCGTAAATACATGCAGTTACACTGCGCTTTGTAGCGCAGCCTAACTGCATGCGTCCTGCGTCCCCTGCACAGTCTATGGAGATTGTGCAGGGGCCGTGCGCACGTGGCGTTTTAGAGCGCAGCGCTTCGGCTACTGCCGAAGCGCTGCGTAAAAAGAAGTGACATGTCACTTCTTCCGTGCGCTTTGCCGGCAGCTCCTGCTCTGTCTATGGGAGGAGCTGCAGGCAGAGTGCATGGAATCGGCTTCACTACGGACATTTCTGCAGCGATTTAAAGCGCACATGTGCCCTTCAGATCGCTGCAGAAATTTCTGCAGTGAACTGTACGCAACGTGCGCACATAGCCTCAGAGCGTAGAAAGCTACATTCAGACATTAATACTTCTAGCATTAAGACAATCTGATTCTATCATCTGAAGCGGAGGCAGTCCAATGGCCATCATTGCTAACCATTTGACAGCTGAGTAATGGTCCTGGACTTTCTGGGACCTCAAAAATACCCTTTTTGCCAAGTCCGTTTGTAAATGGACAGAGCTTTACAACATATTTAAAGGCTAAGTTATACATCCAGGCAAACAGATTGTAACACGACATCACAACACCGTCAGCTGCCCGAAGTCAGTCATAATCGGCTGATCTGACAGGAAGCCTGACTAGTTTACATCCCATGATGTGGTCACAAAAACTGTTTTAAGTGATGGTAATCTCTAGACACCTTCATATAAACACCAGGGGCGCATCTTAATCACCACAATGTTGTTGAATAGCCCTGTTTTTCTTGGTTTCTAGTTTTGTCGTCAGTTTCTCTAGAGTGTCATCTCCCCAGTCAACTTGGATCTTAAGTTTGTTTGCTCCGGTATCATTTGGCTGCACAGCCCTTAATACCGTGCACAGTACACTGGTACAGCGTGTTCCTACCGGGAGCTACTGGGTGTCCTGACTGTTCTGTAACATCGTGTTACATCAGCGGGTGGTACTCCGCACAGGGATAGAGCCATTAGAAAGGTGTGGATGGCTGCAGCAAACTACAGACTGAGAAAATACCAATACACAGGTATTATATATAGATACCCTTCCTTTGTAGAAAAACACCATCTGCGCATTGTACAAGCACATGCGACCATATACATGCTCATCGTGTATAGAACAATGAAGAAGAGGGGGTTCAAGATTCGCTGAATAAGCATTAACATGAGCGACCTAACTGGGATGTGGAGAACTAAGGCTGCTTTCACACTTGCGTCATTTTGCATCAGTTGCAATCCGTTGTGCGAATGGTGCAACGAATGCGTTGCAGATAGTGGCACAACTGATGATGCAAGAAAAAAAAAAAACACTTTTTTTTAACACTTACCGGCGGCCGGCTTTGGTGAACAATCAGCTGATCGTTCACAAAAGCCGGCCAATCAGCGGATGACAGAGCGAGATTTCAATGATTAAACACAAGATCTGAGCATGCGCAGTGAAAACAAAAGGATTTCGCTGCTCAAAAAATAGTTACATGCAGAGTTCCTGCCGCCCGACGGTCAGTCGTTCCACGACTGATCCGTCACGCGACGGATGCAACACAAGGCCATCAGTCGCAAACTGTCGTCCATACAAGACTATGGGAAAAATAACCTGAATATTTCCTCAAGGCGAGGTATTGCAACTGATGCAAAACAATGCAAGTGTGATAGCAGGGTAATGTCATCAGGTTACCCCAAAGTGCAATACATTGTTATGTAAAGATCAGACTCAGAATTCACATTTACTTACAGATCAATGATAATTTTGATGGCACAATCCAGCACACATGGACTTAAGAATACACTGGTTAAAAAAAAAAAAAAAAAAGAAGCGGCAAAAATACTGAAAGAATGGACATGCTGCTTATTTCGAAAACAGTTTTTCCTTGGTTAAACAAAAAAAACAAACAAAACAATTTTTTCCCAAGCTAACATGTGATGTGCACATCATTTTTGCGAAATGACACCCATGATGTTGCGCCACACCAGCTAAAACTGTTGTGGATACTAGGAATTAGGCGGTGGTTCTCTGTGCTCCTGGTGCAATAGAATAGTGACCTGGCCGGTATCGGAGAGTCCATTTGCACAATCTTTGATTCGACTCGAAACTGAGGAACATGGTTGCCAATACTGCAACTACAGGAGTCTGGATACTAACGGAAAACATTGGTGGACATATATCAATGTCTAACTGGCCAAATTTGCCAAGCAGGAGCCTAGCAGTGGTACCATCTTGGTTTGTATACAGCAACTTTTCAAAAACCGAATACATTTCTGAATAGGATGGTTTACCACATCTCCTGGGCTGGAGAGGACACTAAATTATACAGACATTACAGCACAGGCTAACAAATATTATATATACACCCCCTTTAATGTAGGCGACCTCTGATCTTCACAAGTAATCGCAGTTTTTCCCTCCTTTGTACATTCCCTGTCACAAGCTGGGTCCTCATTTTAAGCCTTGTACTTCTTGCTAAGGTGCTTCATGCCTCCTACCCTGTGGGAAAGCTGACTGGCTAATTAGAACTGATATTATAGTGCATATTTTAATCACGGCGCTGTGCACTTACACCCACAGATCACATTCAGATCTTCAGCCCGTAATTACCCAGGCTGCTGCGTGAGATTAGAAAAGGACAGATGAATATAAAGCAGGCGCAGCACGGAAGGCGGCGAGGGTGTGGAAGAGTGGGGGTCACTGATTGAAGTTTAATAGATTGTCATGCTCCTTGTACCATTTCTAAACTTGTTCTACAAATTTCCAGAGAAAGAAAAGCCTAGTGTAATTAGATTACATTATACCAAGACGTGAGACGTGTCGCATATGGCGAGGCCAACGAGGACTAGTAATTCATTACCTGTTCTGGCGTCTGATAATGGTGTCGTGATTCGGTATGGCTAACAGATCCCAATCACCTTGGCAGGGTCCACCTGCAAATCATGTCTATGCGCTTACAGTAGGTGGGGTGGGGGGGGCGGGATGTGGAGGAGAAAAAGTTGAACTTATTGAAGAGAAAATTTTCAGGAGGCTTAAATTAAGTCTTTGCTGCCCATGGCTGTGTGGGTTAAGTTGTATCTGCTTTATCCCCCAACATCTGTATAGAATAAGCCAGATAACTCATGAATGCAGGCCACGTGTGCTGCCGCATCCTGCGCACCCCATATATTGTGGCATCCCATAAAGAAATGTACGGCATCAGTCAGACATCCTTTGGAGGAAAATCTACAAACCCTCCAGATACAGAGCTTCGTCAGACACTGCACCTTGATCTCTAAAGTTTTCCAGTTAAATGTTGTGTAATTGTAATTAATAAAATCCAACTAAAAGTAAAGCAAAATCCAACCGTGACTGGAGGCAAAAGTGTAGACTAATACGAGAAGATACAGCCTGGATTAAGGGATTATTTAGGACAGCGAGTAAGGAGACTGACACACACGCAATGAGCTTTTTTCATGCTTTGTAGGAGAATGCATTAGTATTGCAGAGTTTTCAGAGAAGAGACAGAACCATGTCATTACACAAGGCCAGGAACTCCCAGTGACATGTCCAAGAATGACAAGATACAAGCCATTGCAACGGCTGATCTGAGAATGATCAAGTCCCTTATTCTATGATGTGACCGGTAATCAACAATTCTCTAAAGCTTCATTCAAACATCCATGAAATACGGTTCCTTGTATGCACCATGATGCACGGACGAGCTGTGGCTCTACCAACTCAAACGCAACAGCTTTATAAATGCCCATGAGCCCATCAAGTGACCCGGCGTCCAGTCATACATCACAAGCCATACTCGCACTGCTTCATGGACATCTAAATGAGGCTTTAAAAGTATAGATTACCAGGAATATCTACTATTAGACACCTGGTAAAGCGGAGAGAAGTCATGGAGGACAACGTCACTTAGGGCTGAGGCCACAAGGGGAATACTGCGAGTGCTCGCATGACACTCCGCACACGCACAGGTCCGATCAGACTACACTGGCGGAGGGGAGGGCCGGATGTATCTCCCCATTTCCTCCGTTGCCGGCTGATACGAGTATCGCACTGCTCTTGCGGTACACACCGGTGTAACGCAAAAGCAGTGCGATTTTTCTCTCACCCCATAGACTTGAATGTGTGCGATTGGAACGAGATCGCATTTCACCCGCATTATGGCACGGTGCAACTGTTTTCTCGGTCAGATTAGGGCTGAGAAAATAATCGCTCATGGGAGCTGCCCCATAGACTAAGGCTATGTGCCCACGTAGCGCATTTTCATGCAGTTACGCTGCATTCTGCACCGCAGCGTAACTGCATTTGTCCTGCGTCCCCAGCACAATATGAAGATTGTGCATTATCCATGCCCACGTGGCGTATTAGAACTCAGCGCTTCGGCTTCTGCCCTAGCGCTGCGTTCCAAGAAGTGACATGTCACTTCTTTCATGCACTTTGCATGCAGCCCCCGCTCTATGGGGAGGGGCTGCATGCAGAGCGCATGAAATCGGCTTTTCAGTACACACTGTTTCTGCAGCGATTTGAGGCGCACGTGTGCTGTTCAAATCGCTGCAGAAATTTCTGCAGGGACCGAACGCAACGTAGGCACATAGCCCAATACTGGTCCGAGTGGAACGCGATTTTTTTATCGCATTCCACTTGGTCCATATTACTCCTAGCCCTAACTGATAAAAGCACCAGAACACATTTTTCAGTTTGGCAATTGAAAGCAATGTGATGAGTCAAATTTGCGAAGTCTTGAGCTACCTTGTCGTGCATAGGTGTGTACAGTGGAGGTTTTCACTTCCTGAATTCTGTTTCATTGTTTTCGAAGCACATAGATACTGAACACGAGACAGACAATGAGCACTCCCTTTTGTTTACGGCTACTATGCTGCTTGTGGATCTCGAGTGAAGGGGGTGATTATAACATGAATAGCAGTGATTAGGGATATCCTCATTGATAGAATATTATTGCAATAGTGTCTTCATCAGGAGTATAACCGGTTAGGTTACCCTGAAGTACACAGTTAACCTCAGATCATTGGTAGACACGTGGACAATACAAAAGTCAACATAACTAGGCCTACACGAAGACAAGGGACAAATTGGCACAGGAGAGAAGACCAATAGCAAATGGCTTCAAAATTACCAGAAATTATACAGCTATCCACAGTGCTAAAGCGAAAGTCAACAAAAAGTAAACAAGGGCGGTCTACAGCAGTGTCTCCATTCCAGGCCTCAAGTCCCCACCAACAGGCATTTTCAGGATTTTCTTAGACTAGCACAGATTATGGAATTTGCAATGAATCAGAAATTGGCACATGTTCCCTATAGAACACTCAAATCGTGACATGCTGGAAGACCACGAGGACTGGAGTTGAGAAGCACTGGTCTACAGGATCAAGGGTCATGCGCAAGACAGCTTGGATGTGTCATTTGATCCACTAAATGCATGCAGATCATCCCATAGTGCTCAGAGTTAAATTGGTACATACTATGGGACTGTCCATTTTATAGAAGATTAAATTGTAAGTGATGGCAAAAGTCACTGGAATTTTCCAGAACACAATCCCTTGAGGCATAACTTTTTGGACCTACAGATAAGGATAATGTAGGAGCTGCATTGCTGCTTTATGGACAACCTTAAAAGGCATAATGTAATAAAAACACACATACCCCAAGTGTGGAAAATTACATAATACAAGCTGAATGCAATTTCCACCTTGGTACATGTGAGACACAATGCTCTACAAACTATCCTGAAGCATAACTGGCTTATACGAGCTTCATGATCTCATAGGAGACAATCCAATCAAGAAATTAGAGTAATAAACTTGATCGAAGGTAAACAGCCCTTACATGAACCACTTAGTCTATGTCTCCGTGCTTCAGTGCTGTCAATTAGTAAGGTTTATATACAATAGAGAAGTGCCCATGTTCTATAGGTGCAGCCCCACTGTAAGATGTGGGAAATGTGCAGCACCGATCACCTGGCGGCGCTTTGTTACATCCGGCTTTACAGATAGCGACTTTTTGATCAGCAAAGTGGAATCCATTAGTAAAGATTGTATAAAAGTTTAAATGGGCCAAGGAGCAAACAAAGATTTTCTTTTTTTTGCAAAGCCATCAATTTCAGGACTGCAGACCTCCACATAATGACTATACATGGAGAAAAACGACACCATAGAGGCTTGTGGGGATAAGAGTGGGCATTAACACGCAGCACTGGACTGCGGAGCTAACCCACATACAGTAAGTCTCTTATGTAAATGCAGGTCAGCCACAGGGCATGCCATCTGCAGATGACGGGTTTGCCAGTCTATGAGCCCTGAACACATTAATATAATCAGTTTTTAGTTTCCTAGTTTCTAGTGTCTTACGAGAAGGCAGCAGATTCCGAACTACTGACCCAATACTTTTTATCAAGCAGACGGGAAAAACCTATCCTGAAAGTGTTCAGGTTATATCCTGTTACTCAGTATTCATGGATTATCCAGTATGGACAAACTCATATAGGGAGAGTCTCATTAAGGGACCCCCTACGATTATTGGGTATTCGTAAAGGCAATGTTAGGGTATGTTCACAGAATGGTAAAGATTCTGCTCCAAACTCCACTTCTAATACTCATTTGAATAAGCTTCCTATGGATTTCAATGGAAAAAACCCACACGGCTGTTTATACATTAAGTATCGCTCTTTTGATACAGATTTTTGGGATTAAACACCACGAGGGGCATTTGGGAGTATGAAATTGACCATGGCTGAGAGAGTTCTGGTCTTCTACAATGTAGTCAGCCAGGGTCACCTCACTCCCACCTGGGCCAAGGGTCCTGGGGACATGAACATATTGCAGAGGTTGTTTGGCCCAAATACGAGTCTACTGAATAGTAGTGTGCAATAACTGAGGCAAAGACGGAGAAAAATAAAAGGAGTATTTTGCTTTGGAACATTAAAAGGTAATGTGTCATCTGCCTGATTGCTCTCATCTTCTGTAATCTGCAGGAATGAATGAGTAAGCCGCTTTGTACAAGCCCATAAAAGTGTGCTGATAGCACGAAAGCAGGAATGTTATCTCGTACCGCCCTCAGTAAACACATCACAAGAGCGGACCTTATTCTGCTGTATATGGCGCTATACACATGGTATAGGTCAAGTGTGACAAGCCACGGATTCCACTGTCCCATCAGCCACATACAGAGAGAAGAGCAGCAGCTTCTACACAAAGTATCGGACACAATCATCAGACGGGTCCGGAGCGCTCAGCTGTGCCTGCTAACACTGTATTACAGCGCATTTACACAGGCACAGGAAGCAGAAGCACTTGCTCGGGATTGGATAGCCCTCTTGGGGAATAAAGGGAAGGGCTGCCGTGCAGTCAACAAAGGGCTATGCCAGTGCCAAGCAAAGGGTTAAACAAGGCAAGAGCCTGAGCGCTGACTTACAGGTGCCAGACGCTCCCAAAACTGTGAACTGATTATTAAACAAATAATGAAGCCATTTATGTTAGAATCTCCAGGACGACACTTCAAAGAGCCCCAACTTCTTGGATCGTCAGAGTAGAAACCAATTAGTCTGATTTCATATGGAAATGGCAAAACGTGCGGCTGATCGGACCCAGACGGCTCAGAGCATGCATTTAAAGCCCCGATGACATTCCCAGTACACTGCGGCTTTGTCACTGGTGCTGCCAAGTCCTGGAGAGCATCAAGATAATTAAACGTAGGACTCCTACACATCATAGACTGCGGCAGCCATGACCGTCCTGTAATACACAGCCAATACCATCTGTCAAGAGCTATAATGGCTGCCTATGGTGCTGGATTCCGCCATAATCAGTCACACAACGGAATCAAGTGCTGGATTTCATTATGCTCTACTGAGCATGCCCAGCATGTTTGGCACACCCATTGGGCTGTCACAAACAAATGGATCCCGACAGATGCGTCAAAAAACGAACGCACAGCGGATGTAACGGACGCGACGGATCAGTTTTTTCACTGGATTTCTGTGAACGGAATCCTGTGAAATAACATCCATTGCGTCAGGTAACATCTAAAAAGCGACGGATGTGTCGCAACGACGGACCTGACGGATTTAAAACAACGCAAGTGTGAATATAGCCTAATAGATTTACTAAGGGTCATGGTGACGTGGCAAAAGGCTTATACAGTCTGCTCAAAAGCTAACCAAGAACTTTGTGTTGAGTTTTGTACGTTTTCCTTAGCCACAGTAGATCGATTTATAGAATTCGGATGTAGAATCCAAGTTCTACAGTTATGATTTATAACACTACTAGCTGTACTACCCGGCTTCACCCGGGTTAATAACTGCTGTTAACAAAATAGAATGTATTAACAAAAATGTATTCTGCACACAAAAACACAAAACAAATAGATATAAAATGTAATTATTAAATTGTTGCCTATATTAACCAATCAGAGCTCAGATTAATTAACTGTAGCAAAATAGAAGCTGAGCTGTGATTGGTTGCTATTGGCAGCCTGATAAATCTCCAGGTAACAGAAAGCCCTCCCCCTGACAGTATATATTAGCTCACACATACACATAATAGACAGGTCATGTGACTGACAGCTGCCGTATTTGTTGTTGTTTTAGTTTGACTGCTTATTAATCAGATTTTTATTTTTGAAGGATAATACCAGACTTGTGTGTGTTAGGGCGATTATGTGGAGAGGTTGGTGTATGTGTTGTGTGATGTGTGCCGAGTGTGGCATATGTGTTCAAGCACGTGGTAGTGTGTGGCGCATTTTGTGTGTGTCCATATCCCAGAGTGTGGTGAGTATCCCATGTCGGGGCCCCACCTTAGCAACTGTACGGTATATACTCTTTGGCGCCATCGCTCTCATTCTTTAAGTCCCCCTTGTTCACATCTGGCAGCTGTCAATTTGCCCCCAACACTTTTCGTTTCACTTTCCCCCCCCCCCCCCATTATGTAGATAGGGGCAAAATTGATTGGGAAATTGGAATGCGCGGGGTTAAAATTTCGCCTCACAACATAGCAACCGGCGCTGCCCGGGATAGTAACTGTCTCTCTGTTTCTCTCCCTCTGTATAGATCTCCTTGTCTGTCTCAAATCGCTTTCCCTGTGTGTGCCTGCCTGCCTCTTTCCCTGTCTCTGTCTCTTTCCCTGGCTGCATTGTGACATGCCAACATTCCATATAAGGGCGTGGCTCCCAGCTCCATTCGCTTTAATGGAGGCAGGTTTTTTGGCGAATAACTAAAGCGCGGGGTTAAAATTTCCCCTCGAAACATGGCCTATGATGCTCTCGGGGGTCCATACGTGTGAGTGTGCAAAATTTTGTGGCTGTAGCTGCGACGGTGCGGATGCCAATCCCGGACAAACACACACCTTTATATATTAGATAAACCACAAGAGCCAGGAAATCCCCTTCATGGGGGTCACAGTGACATTAGGCCTGAAACACTCAAGACATCTATAGAGAATATCACATCGACTACCTGTCTCATGATTTGTCTGATTAAGATGTAATAGCACAATAGAATCCATCATTTTGTTAGATCACTGGGTATATTATAGGGTCCACGTACAAGGACACCAGAAGAATATCAATTGTTTGGCAATCAAGTGAAAGCGATGTTTGGGAATAAGCCCTCCGAGCTGTAGAGGGAGCTAGGAGGAACAGGAATGGCTCAGAAATGCCGGGTAAAGTAGCTGCCAGTTTTGACTCCTCAGATGTTATTTTCAGCTGGATGCTAGTATTGTATAAAGAAAACCTTGATCGTTAATGAAAAAAGGTATAAAAATGGAGAAAGGATAAGTGCATAACATTCAGTCAATACCTACCATGTAATGATAAATCTCACGACAAGACACCGACAATACAAATGGCTCCAAACCTCAATGGAAACACCACAATTGTGCAGTTAGCATAATCCAGGGTTCCCTTCTTTACTTTGATTACTTGCAGGAAATTAAGAAGGTGGTCTACTGCTATGGGTTTGTAATCTCAAACCCCACATAAATAAGTGCAGAGATTACAACAGGAGTTGCCCTTATAAGTTGGTGTAGCCCACGTTTACTGCAGAGAGAGTCAACGCTGCGTTCTGGCACGCTGGAGGGTCCTAAGGTCTCGCTGCACACGTGGCAGTCATCCAGTGGGAATAATAAAGCAGCGGATTGTAATTACAGTGAACAAACATCCCCCCCCCCTCCACATTTTAGGATTGCAAATAGGATGGGACGGAACTAACAGGTTTCTATTGTAAGATTTCTCTGATGTCACATTTGGTAATTTAATGGTAAAGTAATTAAATGTAAAAATACTCAGCGCTCAGTCAGCACCCCTTCACTAAATTACAGTGCGCAGACAGGCGGCTTGTCATTGGGGCTCTGAGGGCTATTACACAACATGGCAAGAACAGAAAACCCTGACAAACACCGGCTATGATCACAGGATTTCCATATTGGAGCTAATCACACAACTATCTTAGAAGGGGGTTATGGGCGTACAATAAGGATCTGCTGCAGGATTTTTTTTAGTGCCACTCGCCTATGAATTGTGTGTTACAGCCGCTTAGCCCTAAGCAACTAAATGGTTCTAAGCTGCAATACCAGACCCAGCCTGTGCACAAGTGTGGAGCTGTTACTTTGAAAATATCCTATGCAGTTTTACAAAAGGATCCCTTGAGAATAGGCACATTAACACTAGAAGTCCCAGAGAGGGGTCATTTAACATTTCTACCTTTGGAATCCATAGAGCTCAAAATTCCTGGGACTTCTAGTGTTAAAACTCGAGTAATTTGCTGTGATCTGTAGAGAAACTTAGCCATAAAGAGGATTTTACACTGCAAGACAAATTATGAACAAAAGTTGTTAAAAACGCAAGTTTCACCATTATTTTGCAGTGTAAACAGGCTGCCCAACAGCCAATGGATGAGCAAAATGCTTATATTGGGTGAAGTGATCTTTTATGCAGCACAAAAAAAAAACAAAACAAAAAACCTTGAGCGCACTAATTACACAGGAAGATGCCCTGCCAAGCCGAGAACCATGGCAGCTTATGTGCACTGAGCTATATGGTAGATTGCTCGGTGGTTATCGCTTACTTTGGTCTGCCTGTGTCATCGCCGGTCATTTATACGACTGATCGGTAAACCTTTACCAATTGGCGGTCATATGATGCTGGTCAGCCTGTGTGAACAGATCTCAAGTGTTCATTTTTCAGTAATGAGCGAATACTACCATGCTCAGGTGCTCTGTACTCCTAACGAGCAGTTGGACACTGAAAGGGCACGACTCGAGTACCCAAGAATGATGGAAGTCAATGGGGAATTCGAACACTTTTCCGGAAGATTTCAGGAAAAAGGCTCGGAGTTCACTACTTACCGTATATGCCGGCGTATAAGACTTCTGCCCTAAAAATATAGAATTTGGGATATACTCACTGTATAAGACTACCCCGCTCCCAAATGAAAAAAAGTCTGCTTTGATTGCAACATGTTAATTTTAATTCCGCGAGAGCCGTACAATATGTTTTTAAAGGGCCATTGACAGATCAATCGCTCCAATGTTCACTTAGTACAGCAAGGAATGCTCCTCCCTGCTGTATAAAGCCACAACTGGACTGAAACAATGGTACTACAATCTGCTACAAACAGACACACACAACTCTGCTACATACAGACAAACACATACAACTCTGCTACATACAGACAAATACACACAACTCTGCTGCTCTGTGGGGCCTGCACAGAGATCACACAAGTCCCCCTGTGTTAGATATCGCCCCCATAGTGCTGCCCATGGCCCCTATATAGATCGCACAAGTCCCCCTGTGTCAGATATCGCCCCCATAGTGCTGCCCATGGCCCCTATAGATCGCACAAGTCCCCCTGTGTCAGATATGGCCCCTAGGCTGCTGCCCAAAGTAAAATAAAACCCTCTTTCCTTACCTCCTGCAGCGCTGAGCTCCCTCCTGTCTGGCTCCGTGCTTCTGTTCTTCCACTTCCTGGTTCTCAGTGCGGTCATGTGATCAGCACAGCAGGCTGAGCTCTCTGCCTGCCTGATCACAGTGGAAGCAGGGACACGGGGAGAAACGCTGCAGGGGTAAGTAAAGCTTTTTTTATTTTAGAATGAGCAGCAGCCTGGGGGCCAAATCTAACACAGGGGTGGGCATGTGCGATCACACTGGGACGCAGGCTCATATAATATGCACCGCTGCCCCAGCCCCTCACTGCGTGCGATTTCAGCACCATTGGAGATGGACAGCGGCTGTGCATATTATATGAGCGGGTGCAGGAGATCAAAGGCTGCAGCCCGCAGCGTTCCCCTGTGCTCCAGAGCTGCTGCCCCCACCTCCCCTGGACGCTGCAGTGTACATATATATATATATATATATACACACACACACCCCCCCCCCCCGTATATCCGGCGTATAAGACGACCCCCCACTGTAGCCATTATTTTAAGGGGGTAAAAAGTCGTCTTATACGCCAGTATATACGGTAATTGAATTATGCTCAGATACCCCAATGGCGCACCCATCAGAGCACCAACTGCTTGTGACGAGTACCAAGTACGGTAGGGCTTACTCATCACTATTCATTTTCCCTACAGCGCCACCACAGGAGAACAAGAGTCAGCAGTGCCCATTTAGATGAATGAACTAAGTAATGCAGGACATGAGTCCTCCAGAGCGAGACCTGCTCTATGTAGACTTTAACTACAAGATAAGGATCCTAAACAGAAGGCCGGAGATCACACGCCCCTGATATGTGGCCACCGCAACTCACATGACTTGTATCCCTGCTGTTCTAAATGTACTCGGCTCAGATTAATCCATTATGTACATTGCGCTAGCTCGGACAATGGGAAGGTCATCTCAGGACGTGCTCCAGGTGCCACCATAAATTAATATGATTACTAAATTGTGAAAACAGAATAAAGCGGCAGTGGAAAACTGGGAGGCTGTTTTTCTAAGTTATCAAGGTAGAACAATGGGTAGTGTTCTGGATGACGGGGCACTACGTGCAGTGCCAAGGAGACTATGTTCCTCTAAGTTTTAAACTATCGATCTCTCTCCACCGGTTACCAGTGAAGCCGCCTCGTCCTTGGACTCTACTGAGCAAGTAAAGTGCTGAGCCGGCACTACTTTGTTCTGTACATTGCTCACCCCATCCGACCACAGGAGATTAATAGCTCCGGCCAAGTAATGAGGCAACAATGCAAATCATATGCCACGCTGGCTTGTTTGGGAGCCTCTCAGAAAGGATCAACACTCAATTATTTGTGTCTCGTCGCCAGGTAACTAAACATTGCCTTCTAAATCACTTGGAGACAGAGGTTGAGGTGACCAAAGAACATATTGATTAACTAAAGGTCTTTTCAATAGTAACAAACTGAAGAGCAAGGTAGAAATTCTCCCAGGATCAATCATGACCACATTACATATTTACAGGGGTAGCTAAGGCCGGTGACCTGCTACCACAGTCCTGTGATTACTTGACACGATCAACTGCAGAGACGTGACTAAGCAAAGGGGAACCAAGAAACCAGTGCCGCTAGAAGACTAATGCCGATGCCAAGAGAGGGGGGAGGGGGGGGGGGGTTCCTAAAGTTTTCACCATTTTGTTTCTCTTCTCCTGGGATCCATTTGATACCCAAATATCAGGTTGGCCTATTGCAAAAAGTCAATACTAGAGATCTGAAGAGGACGCTGAACCCTGCATTGCATTAATCCACTAAGAGAAGCCCCTCAATGTAACTATTGTGGGTTTTTCAGATGTATAGGTATGCCTTTTGGATAAGGAGAGCAGAGTATGCTTGTGCCAGACATCTCTCCCATAGAAATAAAATAATTGGATGTTCGAATGCAAGAGGAGTGGTCTTCCTTCTCTAACAGCATCTGTAAATATAGATGGTTAAGGCCCCTTTACACACAGACTTTCTAGCGATCCCACCAGCGATCCCAACCTGGCCGGGATCGCTACAAAGTCTCTGGTGAGTCTCTGGTGAGCTGTCAAACAGGCAGACCTGGCCAACGACGCAACAGCGATCCGGACCTGCAGAACAACCTAACTAGTCATTGGGGACGTTGTAAAGCAGCTTTTTGAAAGGGAAGTCGCTAACGAAGTCGCTGTAAAGTCCCCTTTACACACTGAGACTTTCTAGCGATCATGCTGCACAGCGGGAAACAAAGGACCAAAGAATGGTCCTGAACGATTTGTAGCGATCAGCAACTTCACAGCAGGGGCCAGGTCGCTGATGTGTTTCACACACACTGCAATGTCGCTGGGGAGGTCGCCATTACGTCACAAAACCGATGACGTTACAGCAATGTCGTTTGCGATGTTGCAGTGTGTAAAGCCACCTTTAGTCTATCCCACCAAAGTGGTTTGTCCAGTTTTAATCTAATGTATACTGGGCCCCAAGAAGCCCCATAGAAATAGATAGCCACCATCTTTCTTCCTCCTCCATACACCACAACACTCGCTCTGCCAAGCGTTCCTCCGCTCTACAGGCGAGCCACTGTCAAGACTCCTCTGGCAGTGGCTTATGACAGAGAAAAGGATTTGCAGCCCGAAATCAGAGACATGACAGATCTTTATCTCTCCTGGCATCACCTGCCATGGAAGATTAGGGAGGCCCGAGTAAATACTATCAGACTAGCCAACCAATGTTAGGCTAATGTGTATGGGGGCCTTAACTAATCTCCAGGTAAATGCAACTTGCCCAGTCATATTTTTAAGCAAAGACGAAACTAGTATACAGCCATCATTGTAATTGCCCAGTTCTGGTACTGTTCAATAATATAGGACATCTCTATCAATAAAAAATAAATAAATAAATAAAACAATGTACTCTTAGATAAGACTGTCCTCACTATTCTGCTTCGCATTGACACTTTGTAGAATTGCATTACTTGCTATGAGTCTGCCGAGCCACAATAGCGGCTTTGTGAATTAAGTAGGGTTATGTGATTTAGCAAATCACATCAAATAAAGTGTTTTGAAATATTCTAAGTATCTAAGCCAACACGATCCCTTCTTAAAACGCTGAAGCTTGAGTTATCAGAATACTTACATAAAGGGATTCTTAGGAGGACATGGCCATATTTCACGCGCAAAATTACACTTTGGGGAAACAGTTTAGACAGTCCTGAGTGGGTTGTAGTCACATTTATACACTATTACTCTAACTCACAACAAACCGATGAAATACTTACTGATATCGCAGTTTGATCCGGTCATTATCTGGGCTACAGTATAGTCTTTCCATATGTTCCTGGGAATCGTCATTTACGCTTTGCCACGTGCCTGTGGCTTGTCTCCTAACTTGCCAATGATAGGGCAATACAGTGTGATGCTTTTGGCAATCTTTACCATAAAAACACAATCCTTGTAAGAAGTCCACGCAAATGTCGATTCCATCCTTGTGATGGACGTGGTATTGCAGCTGATTTAGAAGTTCAAACACAAGAAGAAGAGAGGCCTCCTCAGTTTTGTCCTCAAATATCCCGACTTTACTGTTTTGGCTCACATTGTATTGGTCCAGACAGCTGGTGTCCTGGAATAACCCAGATGAGTAACTTTCTAACATTTTGTCTAAAGAGTTGGTGGAATCACTAGAATTAGTTTGTAAAAGAGGATCCTGGAAGGAGCTGTTGGCAGTGGTAGGAGCGGGTCCACTAGTGCTTTCTGATGGAAATGTTGGTTCTGTGCTTTCTAATACACTTGTCTGGTCTTCATCAAGATCTTGGGTTGTGTGAACAGATGATGTGTGGTCCGTCACTGGCCTAAGACTGGAATCTCCAGATATTAGTGCATTGTTCTGAGGGCAATGTTGGTCTATATCTAGTGCCTTTTTGACGAGGGGTTCACATAAGTTACTAGTGTTCCCAGCCTGATCATTGGACACAAATATTCCATTGAGAGTTCCAGATCCTAAGAAACTAGTAAAGATTGGCCGCAGAGCTTGAAGGGTCTCGGGGTTTAGGATTTTTGGGGCCGGTTTCTTCTTGAAACATGGTTTCACTGGAGGAATTTTCTCTGATCGTCTGGAACAATCCACACTAGATGCTTCAGGAACCTTTAACGGACAGTCTTTATTTATTTTGGAGTCCACTAGTTGCAATGAGCCTTCCATTTTG
This sequence comes from Anomaloglossus baeobatrachus, assembly GCF_048569485.1. Classification (NCBI taxonomy): domain Eukaryota; kingdom Metazoa; phylum Chordata; class Amphibia; order Anura; family Aromobatidae; genus Anomaloglossus; species Anomaloglossus baeobatrachus. The sequence continues at coordinate 509,998,874 of NC_134355.1, forward strand.
CTCATCAGTCTCCAGTCTGCCCTATATACATGGACACAGAAAGACATAATATAACTACACAGCAAAATGTAGATTTAAAACCAGACCCCTTAAAGTACACAACCATAAATAACCCAACATTGAGATGACGCCACCCACCATCCATTATCATCTGCACATATGGAAGCAGACATTAAGGAATGTACACAGCACATTGCAGCGGTTTACTTCTTGGTATGTAAAGCCACAAATACCTTGAGCTCATCGCTTCATGAGATTTTTGCACACGTCTTACCTTTTATTTGCCCTGCAGTGTATCACAAGCAGGCCTAGCAAAACACACAGGCACAAGCTGCCTATGAGACATAAGGTCACATGCGTATGCACACACTCCGTCTCTCTCACTATCTTGCGCTGATACACACCCAGTCTGACACATTCACATGGACAGATTTTCATTCCCAAGTGCAAGCCTTGGTGGCTCACACACCCAAAGTCACACATCAGTGGGAAGAACACCACTTTATTTCAGGACACTTAGCAGGAACCAGAGTTAGTCACACTGGAAGCAATTAGTTTATTCATCCTTAAATTGTCACCTTATGGAAAGGGTGAGATGTAGAAGTGGAAAAAAGTGCTTAGGGGGAAAAGTAGAAGATAGCTAGATCCACGTCTGAAAAGGTTCTGTCCACGGAGGACTTAAAAATATGTGAATTTATAGCAGAATTTGCACTAAATTGAAATCCAAGACAAATGGCCGTACATCAGAGGGACAACCACACCATGCAGAAAGTTCTTTATGATGAGATCTCATCTGCATGGATGGTATGCTAACCCCAGCAGTCTTCCCAGGAGCACATCCATGGCATCTCTGACCAATGTGGTGAGCACAGTCCGTGTCATACTGCGTGAGGAGACATCTGGATGGGAAGGACCAGGCCACTGCAACTGGGTCAACTCAAAGTGGTGTAAAAAGATCTCCGCAGGCCATAATATACACCAACATAGACCATAAAATGGACAACATTGCCAGCAGTGTGCCACCCTTCACCTGTGGTGGTAAGGTGGTACAGGCCCATTATACCATCAGACAATATATACACAATTGTCTAGACCTCAGCTCCCAGATCCTCTGTATTCCTCTGGGCATATATCGTTCTATACCAAAGGATACAAGTGACAGATTCTAAAAGATACTCATGGACCAAACCAGAGACACTTCTGGACCACCGCAGGTCCACCACGTCACATCTTCCCAACTTCACTGAAATGAATGTCAAATTCTGAGGGAAACAAAGGCAGATTTTACCTCATTTCCATCACTATTTCTTTTCAGTTTGCCATTAAAGAATCGGTTAGATAGCCGCAGCCATAATGTACACACAGATGGTCCGGATCTGTTTTAGGAACTACAAAGAAGCCCAATCATTATGTATATTGGGGACATTTACATAGACAATTCTGGCCCACACCATGTAAAACAGTCTCCTCCTGGGTAAGCCATATACAAAGGATTTAGGAAAAAACAAAAGCAAGTACAATAAAGCATTGTCAATCATGTACACCTAGATGGGGGGGGGGGATGTAGGGAGCACTAAAGGATGTATCAGCAGGGTGGCAGGTACATTGTTTCCATGTAAAAGGCCCCTAGGCCTAGAGAAGAAGAGCCCCCCATAGTCACTCCTCATGTTAGCACTGCACTAGTTTCCATGCCTGACGTGGCTGCTCACAGGGAACAATAGACTATTCTATATCACAGACATTAAGGTAGTAAGGTCTCTTAAAAAAAAAAAAAAAAAAAAAAAAAAGTCTGCAGAAAAACATGAATGTAGAATTACTAGTTCTTGTATGAAATTTAGTGCATCCCATGTGTGAGGCAACCTCCCTATTAGAATTGCATCGTGTACGATGAGTGGCCCTTACGTTACAGAAGGGGCTTCTAGCAAACCGGTATGAGGTAATTCTCCAGGATATTTCCATGGAATTGCATCAAGAAAATCTGACACGTAATGAGACTTCATTGAAACCTCACAGGAAGGTCCCATGAGCCCCCCACAATAGGAGCCCCCTCCTCACACAGCACCTATGTGATGCTGAGAAAACAGGTCCATATGCAATGATATAGAGCAGAATAGGAAGGTCATTATATTCACAGGTCACCAGTAAGGGATACGAGGAAAAGGACTTATTTCATGGTGGGTGCGGGGCAGAAGGTCCACATTCCAGGGTAACATGATAAAATAATGAGGAATCATTGTCTATTGTGCTGCTATCTCCGTGCACACTGCAGACAGTACACATTCCTCACAAAGTCCACCGCAACCGTACACAGCACCAGCAACACAACCGCGACTATACAGTCACCATGGACGGCACACCGATCGTCTGCAAATGGAGCAACTGGGACAAAAGGAAATGTTCTGCGTACGCTGTCTGATGAGCCACGACCGTCTACTCTGCCACTAACTACTGGCATGGGGGGCAACAGGGCTCAGCAATTCATATCTGATGACTTTCTATCAGGTAGGCTATGGTCCCATGTGGGACTGGCACTGCAAGGTGTGTATGGCAAATATGGGCTCTGTAGGACTAGCACTGCACGGTCTGTATGGTAGAATATGGACTCGATAGGACTGGCACTGCATAGTCTGGATGGCAAAATATGGGCTCGGTGTAGGACTGGCACTGCAGGGTCTGTATGGTAGAATATGGGCTGTGTGTAGGACTGGCAATACAGGGTATGTATGGTATAATATGGGCTCGGTATTGTACTGGCACTTCAGGGTCTGTATGGTATAATATGGGCTCTGTACAGTAGGATTTAGGTTCTGTTTGGCAGAATATGGGCTCTATATAGTACTGTCACTGCAGGGTCTGTATGGTAGGATATAGGGTCTGTAAGGTAGGATATGGGCTCTATATAGGGTCTGTATGGTAGGATATGGGCTCCTATAGAACTGGCACTGCAGGGTCTGTATGATATAGTATGGGCTCTGCATAGTAGGATATAGGCGCTATATAGTACTGGCACTGCAGGGTCTGTATGGTAGGATATGGGCTCCTATAGGACTGGCACTGCAGGGTCTGTATGGTAGGATATGGGCTCCTATAGGACTGGCACTGCAGGGTCTGTATGGTAGGATATGGGCTCCTATAGGACTGGCACTGCAGGGTCTGTATGGTAGGATTTGGGCTCCTATAGGACTGGCACTGCAGGGTCTGTATGGTAGGATATGGGCTCTATAGGACTGGCACTGCAGGGTCTGTATGGTAGGATATGGGCTCCTATAGGACTGGCACTGCAGGGTCTGTATGGTAGGATATGGGCTCCTATAGGACTGGCACTGCAGGGTCTGTATGGTAGGATATGGGCTCCTATAGGACTGGCACTGCAGGGTCTGTATGGTAGGATATGGGCTCTATAGGACTGGCACTGCAGGGTCTGTTGGGTAGGATATGGGCTCTATAGGACTGGCACTGCAGGGTCTGTTGGGTAGGATATGGGCTCCTATAGGACTGGCACTGCAGGGTCTGTATGGTAGGATATGGGCTCCTATAGGACTGGCACTGCAGGGTCTGTATGGTAGGATATGGGCTCCTATAGGACTGGCACTGCAGGGTCTGTATGGTAGGATATGGGCTCTATAGGACTGGCACTGCAGGGTCTGTATGGTAGGATATGGGCTCTATAGGACTGGCACTGCAGGGTCTGTATGGTAGGATATGGGCTCTATAGGACTGGCACTGCAGGGTCTGTATGGTAGGATATGGGCTCCTATAGGACTGGCACTGCAGGGTCTGTATGGTAGGATATGGGCTCCTATAGGACTGGCACTGCAGGGTCTGTATGGTAGGATATGGGCTCCTATAGGACTGGCACTGCAGGGTCTGTATGGTAGGATATGGGCTCCTATAGGACTGGCACTGCAGGGTCTGTATGGTAGGATATGGGCTCCTATAGGACTGGCACTGCAGGGTCTGTATGGTAGGATATGGGCTCTATAGGACTGGCACTGCAGGGTCTGTATGGTAGGATATGGGCTCTATAGGACTGGCACTGCAGGGGCTGTATGGCTTAGGGGGTGCAGACAATGCCAGCTGCACCCACCTGGTGCCATCACAATAACTTACTGTGTGGCCAAGGACAAGTTGTGGTCCTGCTGTAGTGGAGCCGGCCGGAGAGGCAGTGCTGGAGGGGCTGCGGCCGGTCAGTGCCCCCTGCACAAGTCCTGTCTGTGCAGACACATTCCAGTCCTATCAGCAGGAAACCCCCCGCTCCCGGCCCCGCACTACGTGATCCCAGGACTGGCCGCTCCGGTGCCCGCTGCGCAAAGTTCTACATCCAGGGAGAAGTCCAGGACAGCCGCTCCGGCGGGGTCACTCACCGGCCAGAGAACAGGAGGGTCGCTCCGGAGCTGGAGGCTGCAGCCTGGTGTCCGCTGTACGGGGAGGCTCCTACCCGGCTCTGTGCTCAGTACGTGCCAGCCGCCCCATCCCGCTGCGTCCTGTGTGCGCTGCAGGCGCGTCCTCACATGTTTCATTAAATATCGCTTCCTGTGACCCCGCCCACCGCGGCTGTGCACGACTCAGGGCGGAGCCTCTCACAGAGCTGTGCTGCATGGGCTCAGTGAGAGGCTTCAGCGCCACCTGGTGGACACGAGCGCTCCTCACACCCATCTCTGCACGTGCGTGTGTACTGAGACTAGAGCTACAAGGAAACATGGCGGTGACGTCACAGGGAAAGGCAAGCAGAATGTGACAGCAGATGTGGAAACAAATACTGCAAACATCAGCTGTCCCCACAGTGAGACGGCGACAGCCAATCACAGCCACTAAAGCACCATCCAGCACATTTTATTTATTTTATTTTACCACTGGACTGATCCTTTAAAAGTGAACCTGTCAGGTGCAATGTGCACGAGAACCACGAGCCGTTCTGGGTGCATACTGCCAATCCCTGCCTAACCGTCCCGGCTATAGTAGCATACATAAAGAGATCTGTAGAAAAAGGGTTTTTAAAATTCTTTATAATATGTTAAAGAGCGCAGGAGCTAGTCACAAGGGCGTTCGTTACCTTGGCTAGTCGGCCCCCTTTGTATGTAAGTACTCCCCTGTGGGAATGCTAACATGCTAATGAATGCGCAGTGTCAGAGGCATGGTCAGTCTCACCGCTCTCTGCTGACATCGCGCCTGACGCTGGATTTCATCTCAGTGCGGATGATCCCTAGACTTCCAGTCATGTAGACGTCACAGCTTCAAACTGGTGTAATGTGCATGACCGGAAGTCCTGGGATGTTCTGATTGTGTGCACTGAGCTGAAAGCCAGCGGTGGCAGCAGAGGTGAGAGCGACCATGCCTCTGACGCTGCACATTCATTAGCATGTTAGCACGCCCACAGGAGAGTACTTACATGCTAAGGGGACCTACTAGCCAAGGAAAGTAACGCCCTTGTGACTAGTCCCTGACCTCATTAGTATATTATAAAGGATCTTTAGAAATACTTTTTCTAATGATCTCCTTATCTATGCTACTAGATACAGGGACAGTTAAGGCCACTTTACACACAGAGATAAATCTGTGGCAGATCTGTGGTTGCAGTGAAATTGTGGACAATCAGTGCCAGGTTTGTGGCTGTGTACAAATGGAACAATATGTCCATGATTTCACTGCAAAAAGTCAGCTCGGGCACTCAAAGAATTGAAAAAACGAGAATATTGATGCTTATTAATGCCAATTTTTATTCATGCAAAGGTCTGTGTTATTATGACGTTTCGGCCATACAATTTTGGCCTTTATCAAATAAATGTACTGAAAAAACAAAAGAAAAAATACAATATCAAATCTCACATACATGTACAATCAATTTTACACATAGCGCATAGAACAAAAATATGGCCATTGTCTTTGACATTGAACAAATTATACAATAAACAAAAAACCGTGATGTGCACTTGTATGAATCATCAATGATTAGTAATTAATCGATTAAGAGACCCTAGTATTTATAATACATATGTACAAAGTTATTATAATGTAAAAATACATACCACAAGAAACGTATATGAGGTTAGACTGGTGAAATTAGGTTCACATATTATTATTATTATTATTATTATTTATTTATAGAGCACCATTAATTCCATGGTGCTGTACATGAGAAGGGGGTTACATACAAAATACGTATACAAGTTACAGTAGACAGACTAGTACAGAGGGAAGAGGGCCCTACCCTTGCGGGCTTACATTCTATAGGATTATGGGGAGGAGACAATAGGTGGGGTGTAGGTCAGGCGGCAGCTCTGCACGGTGGTCGGGCGGCAGCTCCGCAAGGTGGTCGGGCGGCAGCTCCGCACGGTGGTCGGGCGGCAGCTCCGCACGGTGGTCGGGCGGCAGCTCCGCACGGTGGTCGGGCGGCAGCTCCGCACGGTGGTCGGGCGGCAGCTCCGCACGGTGGTCGGGCGGCAGCGAGTTCATTGTAGATTGTAGGCATTTCTGAACAGGTGCGTTTTCAGGTTCCGTTTGAAGTTTGCAAGGGTAGGGGATAGTCTGACGTGTTGAGGCAGCGAGTTCCAGGAGACTGGGGATGCTCGGGAGAAGTCTTGGAGTCGGTTGTGTGAGGAGCGAATGAGAGAGGAGGAGAGGAGGAGATCTTGGGAGGACCGGAGGTGACGTGTTGGAGTGTAGTGGGAGAGTAGTTCGGAGATGTACGGAGGGGAAAGATTATGCACAGCTTTGTAGGTCAGTGTTAGAAGTTTGAATTGGATACGGTGGAAGATTGGAAGCCAGTGGAGGGACATGCAGAGAGGAGAAGCGGGGTGGTATTGAGGAGAGAGGTGGATAAGTCGGGCAGCAGAGTTAAGGATGGACTGGAGAGGGGCAAGCGTGTTGGCAGGGAGGCCACAGAGGAGGATGTTACAGTAGTCGAGGCGGGAGATTATGAGGGCATGCACTAGCATTTTAGTTGATTGCAAATTGAGGAAAGGGCGGATTCTGGAAATATTTTTGAGTTGAAGACGGCAGGAGGTGGTGAGGGATTGGATGTGTGGTATGAAGGATAAGGCAGAGTCAAAGGTCACTCCGAGGCAGCGAACTTTGGGTACTGGCGAGAGCGTGGTGTTATTTATTGTAATAGATAGATTAGGTGGAGAGTGTAGGTGAGACGGAGGAAAGATGATTAGTTCAGTTTTGGCCACATTGAGCTTTAGGAAGCGAGAGGAGAAGAAGGAGGATATAGCAGATAGACATTTCGGGATTTTGGACAGCAGAGATGTGGCATCTGGGCCAGAGAGGTAGATCTGGGTGTCGTCGGCATATAGGTGGTATTGGAAGCCATGGGACTTTATGAGTTGTCCCAGGCCAAATGTGTAGATAGAGAAAAGTAGGGGTCCTAGGACAGAGCCTTGAGGGACGCCAACAGAGAGATGGTGGGATGAAGAGGTTGTGTGGGAGTGGGAGACACTAAAAGTGCGATTTGAGAGGTATGAAGAGATCCAAGAGAGGGCAAGATCTCTGACACCAAGGGAAGAGAGGGTCTGTAATAGGAGGGAGTGGTCAACGGTATCGAAGGCTGAGGACAGGTCTAGGAGTAGGAGTATAGAGAAGTGCTTGTTCGCTTTGGCAGTAAGCAAGTCATTTGTGATTTTAGTCAGGACAGTTTCGGTGGAGTGATGTGGACGGAAGCCGGACTGTAGGTTGTCAAAGAGAGCGTTAGAGGAGAGGTGGGAGGAAAGTTCAGCATGGACATGCTGTTCCAGGAGTTTTGAGGCAAGTGGGAGTAGTGATATGGGGCGGTAGCTGGTAGTAGAGGTTGGATCGAGGGAAGGTTTCTTTAGGATAGGTGTGACTGTTGCATGTTTAAAGGCAGAGGGGAAGGTTCCAGTCGTTAAAGATAGGTTGAAGAGATGGGTTAAGGCTGGAATAAGGATGGTGGTGAGGTTGGGAAGGAGGTGGGATGGCATGGGGTCAAGTGCGCAGGTGGTGAGGTGCGCTTTTGAGAGCAGACGTGCAAGCTCTCCTTCGGTGATGGTGGGGAGGAAGTTTATGGGGGAGGGGCAGTGGTCAGCTACATGAAGGGGTTGTGGTGGCTGAGCAGAGAAGACTTGCCTTATTAGGTCGATTGTTTCTTGGAAATAGGTGGCAAAGTCTTCTGCAGAAATGAGGGAGGTTGGAGGGGGCAGTGGTGGGCGAAGGAGGGAGTTGAAAGTGTTGAATAACTGTTTGGGGTTGTGTGTTAGAGAGGATATGAGGTTTCTGAAGTAATCGTGTTTAGCGGAGGTGAGGACTGAACGAAATGTGTGAATTGCATTTTTGAATGTGGTGAAGTCTTCCTGGGAGTGCGTTTTCTTCCACCGCCGCTCTGCAGCCCTAGACCTTTGCCTAAGTTTTTTAGTGAGGCTGTTGTGCCAGGGCTGTCTATTGATTCGTCTCACTCTGCCATGCACAAGGGGAGCGACTGAATCAATGGCTGATGTGAGGGTGGTGTTGTAGAAAGTGGTGGCGCTGTCTGTGTCGTGGAGGGACGATATGGAGGACAGTGGGAGGATAGAGTCGGCGAGGGTGTGCATGTTGAGGTGTGCAAGGTTTCTGCGGGGATGTGCTAGGTGCTGGACAGGGGGGGTAGGTGAGGAGGACAGGGCTGAAAAGGTCAGAAGATGGTGGTCAGATAGGGGGAGGGGGGAAGTTGTGAAGTCAGAAAGGGGACAGAGGCGGGTGAAGATGAGGTCTAGTGTGTTTCCATCTTTGTGGGTGGCAGAGGTGGACCACTGAGTTAAGCCAAAAGACGAAGCAAGGGAGAGGAGTTTGGAAGCAGCTTGTTGGCGAGTGTCAGTGGGGATGTTGAAGTCACCCATGATGATGGTGGGAATGTCAGCAGAGAGAAAGTGTAGAAGCCAGGCAGAGAAGTGGTCGAGGAAGGCAGTGGTTGCGCCCGGGGGTCTGTATATGACAGCCACTTGGAGGTTGGAGGGAGAATAGATTCGGACAGAGTGCACTTCAAAGGAAGGCAGGTCGAGGGAGGGTAGAGGTGGGATTGTGGTGAAGTTGTAGTTGTTAGAAAGAAGGAGGCCCACTCCTCCACCCTGTCTATTGCCAGGGCGAGGAGTGTGGGAGAAGTGCAGGCCACCGTAGCATAGTGCAGCTGGGGAGGCAGAGTTGGATGGTGTCAGCCATGTTTCGGTGATGCCTAGAAAGGATAGATTGCTGGAGGTAAAGAGATCATGAATGATGTGCAGTTTATTACACACTGAACGGGCATTCCAGAGCGCTCCTGAGAGAGGGGGCGGCAGAGTGGGTGAGAGGGGAATAGTTTTTATGTTGGATAGATTGCGGTAGTTACTATTATGTGGAGAGTGGTGGGTGGGTGATAAAGAGGGGTGTACCATCCACGGGGGGCCAGGATTGGGGGCTATGTCACCAGCAGTGAGAAGGAGTAGAGAAAGGGAGAGCAGGTGGGAGAAGGAGAGTGGACGGCATGGTCTGCGCGATATTAGGAGCGATCTGAGGTTCAGGAGTAGGTCAGCAGATGAGGACAGATGAGAAGGCAGGAGGGAGGGGGAGATGAATATTTGTTTAGAGGGAGCTGGGGTGTGCGGATAGTGAAGGAGAGTGAGGAGGAGAGGGGCAAAGACTGTGAGGGCATAGGTGAACATGGTGGGGGTAGTGTGGTAAGTATATGATTTAACAGGTAAGTTGTGTCAGTGGACAACTTGGTTAGAAAGAGATGAAGTTTACCTTCTGGTCATGTCTGGTTCATTTCTGGTATATTTCTGACACTTATGAGGCACTTATCCAGAGGCACGCACACATATGCTGACCAATGGTACATTAGTGATCAACCTCAAGTAGAAAACAGACTCATCTTGAGAAAATTATATATACTTCATGTATAGGTGTATGCAGGGGACCATAAGGAAACGTAAAGACTATGTAAGCTACAGAGAATTTGTTGTGAAATTTACCTTTGCTACTGTCTATATAATATGTCACATGAAGACCCAATGTTCATTAGGAAGCTGTGGTGTATGGTCCGCTAAATGGCATAAGATACAGAAAGAACGGTAAGAGTTAGATTACAACCTCCATCCAGTGAAGGGGGGGGGGTGTTGGGGGGGTTGGGGGCCGAGGCACACTACAGATTCAGTTACCATGTTGAGCACAAGGAGTAATGTAGTGTTACCTTAATTATCGTCACTAAACCTCTCAAGGGGGCTCATGCTCATGACGTTGCTGTACTATGGGACCAAGTTTCTTCACCTATAAAGAATGAAAGACAAACTGAGAAACATGGAAAAGATGAGACATGTACAGAGGATGAGATTTTTGTCACTCACCACTATATGTGTCCAGAAAAATACAGCTTGTAGTCCTATAAATTTAGTCATTAGTACACTGTTAGAGACTCCTTAGGGAATGAAGGCCCTGTGTCTATCGCCTCCCTTTGAAAATCTATAAGTTTTATAGAATTATTAAAATGTCATTAGCTTTTCTAAAAGGAGTATTAATAGGTCCTTATTAGTTACCTTGGTATGCCAGATGCAGTGGTGATTCAGTGGGAATTACACTGTCAGTATTCCTGTAAGCCCCGTGTCTACAGCCCCCCTGTGAGGATCTGTAGGATTAACATAATCATTAACCATATCACAGTGATCATTCCAAGAGAGATCCAAGAGGGATAGACCCCCTGTCCGTTACCTGAGTACGCAAATGCAGTGGTGATTCCGTGGGGAAGAAAGCTGCGTGGTGACCGGAGGTACCGGCGAGTGTATGGCGGCCGCCATTTAAAGCTATATCACGTGCACAGGAAATCCTGTAAGTGAAACGCAGCGCCGTCCGTGGAACGCACTAATGCGCAAGCGCAGGAGGCACTCCGGCCAGGAACGCCCCCCGCACACGCGCACAGGCGGACCACAGGCGGCGTGACGCCGGACGTGGAACGGGAGCGCGCGCACGAGCGGGTTGCTCTGTACATGTCTCATCTTTTCCATGTTTCTCAGTTTGTCTTTCATTCTTTATATGTGAAGAAACTTGGTCCCATAGTACAGCAACAAATAAGAAATAACGTTTGGAACTCCATTCTATGTCTGAACTGGGTGCAAAACCTAAAAAAACATCACTATGGGGAGATAAGGTATGCACACCAGTGACTATGTAAGGGGAATACATGTAATAGCAGAAACTGCTGTGTGAATACTGACATGAAAAATTCAATAGCTATATGTAAGAATGAAATGTGGAAAATGGAACCTGCATTACTGCCATGAATATCTGAATAAAGAGAAATTTAGCTACTGAATTGATCAATGCAATAGAGCCCCAACACTACGCCAAAGTATTTCTCTACGTTATCTCCCCATACCATAGTACAGCAACGTCATGAGCATGAGCCCCCTTGAGAGGTTTAGTGACGATAATTAAGGTAACACTACATTACTCCTTGTGCTCAACATGGTAACTGAATCTGTAGTGTGCCTCGGCCCCCAACCCCCCCAACACCCCCCCCCCTTCACTGGATGGAGGTTGTAATCTAACTCTTACCGTTCTTTCTGTATCTTATGCCATTTAGCGGACCATACACCACAGCTTGCTAATGAACATTGGGTCTTTATGTGACATATTATATAGACAGTATCAAAGGTAAATTTCACAACAAATTCTAATAATAACTTTGTACATATGTATTATAAATACTAGGGTCTCTTAATCGATTAATTACTAATCATTGATGATTCATACAAGTGCACATCACGGTTTTTTGTTTATTGTATAATTTGTTCAATGTCAAAGACAATGGCCATATTTTTGTTCTATGCGCTATGTGTAAAATTGATTGTACATGTATGTGAGATTTGATATTGTATTTTTTCTTTTGTTTTTTCAGTACATTTATTTGATAAAGGCCAAAATTGTATGGCCGAAACGTCATAATAACACAGACCTTTGCATGAATAAAAATTGGCATTAATAAGCATCAATATTCTCGTTTTTTCAATTCTTTGAGTGCCCGAGCTGACTTTTTGCACTATTGACTTTTTTCTCGGTGGCACCTAACCTATATTTGTGAGCCAGATTCTATTCTATATAACATGATTTCACTGCAACCACAGATCTGCCAAAGATTTATCTCTGTGTGTAAAGTGGTCATTAGGCTATGTGCGCACGTTGCGTACTGGTCCTGCAGAAATTTCTGCAGCGTTTTGAACAGCACACGTGCGCTTCAAATCGTTGCAGAAACAGTCCGTAATGAAGAAAAAAAAAAAAAGCCGATTTCATGCGCTCTGACTGCAGCCCCTCCCATAGACAGAGCGGGGACTGCATGCAGAGCGCACGGAATAAGTGACGTCACTTCTTAGAACACGCGCTTCAGGCAGCAGCCGAAGCGGTGCGATCGGCTCCTGCATAATCTTCATAGATTATGCAGGGGACGCAGGACGCATGCAGTTACACTGCGGTGCACATCGCAGCGTAACTGCATGCAATTACGCAACGTGCGCACATAGCCTTAGGCAGGGATTAGCAATATGCACCCAGAACTGATCGTGGTACTCCGTACATATTGCATCTGACAGGTTTAATTTAAAGTATAATTGTAGTTTTAATTAATTCATAAATCAATAGTTGACATGAAATTAAGCAACTTTGTAATATTTCTTATCAGACAAATCTGCTTCTTTCACTGCCAGAATTGATCAGTCATTATCAAAACTCTCAATACAGAGGTAAACTCTATTAAGTGAAGACTTTCCCATAGGAGACCGCTGCAGTTACTCAGGAGACTATGTAGATAGTGGGAGTAGGGGGGAGCTCTGCCCATAGCTCCACCCTCTGCCCATAGCTCCACCCTCCTCTTATAATCTCATCAGTAACCACTGCCAAAGTTGCTTATTCTCATGTGTATGTGGCGCCCCTGACCTGGTCAGGCACCACTGAGTACTGCACCCATGCTGGGGGCAGTACAAAACAGGTAATCCAGAAGGCTGACCGAGTTGTGACTACACAGGCGCATAGTAATCAGGTCTCACACATCTACCTTTGGGAGGACCCCTGGGGAATGTCCACGTCCACTCAAGGGGCGTGGTAGAGAGCCTGGTTGCTAGGTTGCGTAGGCAAGAACAGGAGAGGAGGAAGTAGTGAGCCAGTTAGTGAGTGTAGCTCAGGGAGAGCAGGTGTATGCAGCAGACTCTGGAGTCTGTCACAATCTGACAACGTACGCGCAGTGACTACCGACGGGGGAGATCGGTCATCTGGCAGTGCCACCTGAAATCCACCCAAGGCTAAAGAGAGCAACAGAGTGGCAGAGTAAGGGGACTGCCAGGGAGGTACCAGGCCCGTAAGGGTAACAGTGCAGAGATTTATTCAATTTTCTTCTGCCAAACCTGCCGGTGGGGGCACTTCAGACCCACGCCACAACACCACAGAGTCCGCAGCCACTTAGCGAAGAGAGGGCCCATAGTTCACAGGAGGCAAGCAGCCGGAGTGACCTGGTCCAGGCTACAAGCAAACGGGCCGAAACGAGGGGAAAACAGGCAGCAACAACTTCCCTGGGTGACCCCCGTAGGGACTTCAAGTCGGGGTCACCCCAAAACACACAGGGCTAGGAAGGCGAGTTGGTAGTCCCCCTCATCAGCCAGCCGAAAGGATACCTGGTTCCAGCCTGGTTCATCCGAGCTACGCCCGGGTTACTCACCCTGCCATCAACTGAGTAAAAACCCTGGAAGACTGCCTGGACTGTGTTTGAGTCATTTTGTGCCTTGTGGTTCCACACACACAGGGCGCTGGGGCTTGCCTCACTCTCGGGAGGCCACTACAACTGACTCCACCCGCCATCAGCCCCAGGCACACCTTAATCTGCAGTGGCGGTCACCCTGACCGCAATACAGAGAGAGTGGCGTCACGACAATCCTAAAGAGAAGGTTCCCTACCTGTCACCAGACTGTTCCTCCACGTGGAGTCCCTGAAGGTAATGCACCGACAACACCTGTGGGGCTTCACATCTACTATTGACTTCTGAAGAAAAAAAAAAAAAAAAATAAAAACAAAACAATGGTTACACTTTAAGGGGTGTTTTCACGTTGTCTCTTGAGCAGCTCAGAGCAATGTCTCCTCACTTCCCGATTTCTGGCAGGGTGGGCTCTCTGCCTTGAGTGACAGTTCTGGTGATAGAAGAGCTGTAGCATTAGTAGAACTGTTAGGGTATGTGCACACCCCGAGTATTCGGTTGCAGAAATTTCCACACAAAATCTGCACCTCCAGGCAGAAAAAAACCCAAAACATGTAAACCACTGGCAAAAAATGAAAGAATTGACATGCTGCAGAATAATTTTTACAGCAAATCTGCAAGGGAAAAATAAGCAACATGCACAAAACTCCAGAATCCTCATGGACTTTGCTGGCATAAGGATAGTGTTGAGGATGAGACTCAAGCGGTCTCTCGGGATCTGACTGCCGTGTCCACATTATATTGTCATGTGTGCACAGCGAGAAAGAATAATAACAGACACTATATCAGTTATGAACCTTCTCCATGACGGACGCTAGAGCTACTGCTCGTTTATTGTTCCCAAAACTTTTTACAGTTCAGGAGAAGTAAAGGGTGTACCAAGTATAGTCCAATCAAGTATCGCCGGCTAGACTCAGGACGTATAGGAATTTGCATAGTCTCTGCTGGATTGGTCAGTCCAAACTTTAGAAATTCTCCTTTGTTCATCATCTTGGGTGTAGACAGGATGTGGCAGCCGTTTTAAATTACTTGTGCTTATATATATTGTATTAAGGAAAAAACACCATGTATGTATGTATGTATGTATGTATATATATATACACATATACATACATACATACATACACACACACATTAGTAAAAAACAAAAGCATTCATAAGTATGTGTGTTAGTTTACATCTACTAAGCTACATACCTAAGTCTATGAAATGGCTGAATTAAATATTTTTGGTTACTCAATTCTTATCCTCAACAATAGGTGTGCAGGTGCACCAAGAACTTAGTGTGTGAACATGGCCTAAATCTCACCACAAGGTTTGCTACCGGAGGGTTGTTCTGAGTCTATACTGTATTTACATAGAGATAACAGGAGAACAAGCACACAGCTCTGGCCAAGAGCAGATATTAGCCAACGTGCTGTGAAAGCTGTAGGATGGCACTTTCTCAAGATTTATAACTGCATCTCTTCAGACGAATAGAAGGAGGTGAGCAGCAAACTACTGTATAGAAATCATTGGACTTAAAAGAGATGGCTGGGATGTGCAAGGCCCCCTTCACACGCACGTGTCTCCGGTACGTGCTAGGTCCGTGCCCGCATGTACCGGAGACACGGGCACACGTAAAGCCATTAAAATCAATGGGTTTATGTGCATGTACATGTGCAGCCATTGGCCCGGGCCTCCGTGTGGAGCACATGTGAGCCCGTGTGCTCCACATGGATGCATGTCAGTGTTTCCCCGGTCACGCGGCCCACAAACGTACCACACGGATGTAGTGTGGATGCGGGCACACGTGACACGCCCTGGAGAAACACACGTGTCATGTTAAAATTAAAAAAAAAAATACAAACTCACCTCCACCAGCCCTGCAGTCTCTGCCACGGCTATCACCTGCATCCGTCCCCCAGTGAATTTGAACAATGCATCTTCTTCACTGGGGGCCGGAAACAGCGTCATGGGGCGTGACCTGTGCCGGACACTGTCAGTCAGCACCACAGACTGCTCCGGAAGAAACAGGCAAGGGCTTTCCGTTCTCAGTGTGTTATTACTTATAACACACGGAGAACACACGTAGTGCCATAAACACGGCACACTGAGGGGAAAAAGGCACCTTTGACACGTCTGTGAATCACGTGCGTGATTTTCACGGACGTGTGAAGGGGGCCTTAAGCTGTTAAATACCACTGTCAAACTCTGACATGCAGCATCAACAGCGCATAGGCATGGGAGCACTCTATTCTATGCACCTGTGAAGTAATTGCGGGTCGTTGATGGGTTCCTACGACAGCAGGGGGTCTGCTGAAGACCTTTGTGCCTGTCATTATAGAGCTCCCATGGAACTCTGCCTATGGCCAGGTATCAAAGGAGACCATGAGCTTTGTTATATACAGCAATGCTACGGTATTGCTGTACATAGCACAAGCGATCAGACAATCACAGGTTATATTTCCCTAAGGGTACTAAAAAATACACAGTGAAAAAGCCACACACTGTCTTATAGAATCCGGAAAAACAAAAAAAACCCCTAAAAGTTCAATTCCATCCCCCTTCCTTCCCCACGCATAAAAAAAAAAAAAAAAAGTGGTATCACCTTGTTCAGAAAAAGAATCAAAATATAAAAAATGAACCCAATTTGTAAAACACGAAGAAAAATAAAAAACACCAAATGTTTTGGTCGCTGCAAAGCCACAAAAAAAGATAATTCTGCAACAAGCAACAAAACGTCATAACTATCTTACAATAGTATCAAAAATGTTGTGTCCCCCCCAAAAAAAAAGCCCTCACAAAGCTCCATTGACTGAAAGATGGAAAAAAAAAAAAAAAAAAATGGAGACACGACCCAAAAGTAATTATTTTTTTCCCCAAACGTCTGATTTTTTTTGCCCCCACTAAAATAACAACACCCCCCCACAAAAACAACTAGACATGCGTTATAGTTCAGAGGTCTCACGAGCTTCGGATCGTCCCTGATTCGTCTTCATCCCCTGCTGTGCTGCCGGTTGGCTCTCCTGCTCGCCGCTTCAGGTGCCTGGCTTCTAGGCGTCAGGTGTCCAGTTTCTTTGTGAGTTCTGAAGCTAAGTCCCTGTTTTACCCTACCACGCATGCGCGGGTTCCTGCTGCCTCTCCTGGCTCTAAGTGCAGTATTCGCACTGCTACGCATGTGCGTGATGTCACAAGTGACGCGGCAACTTCTGATTGGCAGTCGCCATTGCCATCTGGCGCTTGGCACAGGGCTTAGACTTTAAAAGATCCTGAACGATGCACATGGCTGCGCGTGCATCTTTTCAGCTCTGGTGGTGTTTGTCAGAGCAGTGCTGCCACATTGCAGCCAGCGCCATTACGTTCTGGAAGCGGTAGGCAGCGGTACCAGTCTTGTCAATATACTGTGGTGAGGTACTGGTAGCTTCAGTTTCCCCGCTTCTGCACTACCGGTCCAGTCCTTCAGTGGTGCTAACTGAGCTGCACCTTCTGTCCTGGTGTGTCCGTACGTGCACGGACAGTCACCCTCTGGACTCTGTACTGCCAACAGGAGAGGTCCTGTACTCAGTGGGGGTGCAGCTAAATTTTCCAGTACACTCTGTGGTAAAATGAATGCTGCCATTCAAAAGTACAACTCACCCACCATAAACAGGTTCTCATATGTCTATGTTAATAAATTAAAAAAAAAAAATTATGGCTCTGGGAAAAAAAAGGGAAGGAAAAAACGAGAATACAAAAAAAAACCATGGAAATTGGATGCGTCGTGGAAGGGTTAAAGCTCTCTTTCCAATAGAGTTTTGAAGATGGCCGCTGTTCACTTGCGATCCGGCCCAGATTCAATGCTACTATGCTCCTCAGATGCTGCAGAGGTAGCGTTTGCTTGCAGCATCACACAGTTCAGGCCAGCAGGACAAAGGATACTGTGACATCTGTCTGAGGCCACTGGCTCAAAACAGCTATCTCGGAGAGGCTAGACACAAGCCCCTCCATTTGGCAGAATCCCAAGAAACTCTGACACCCTTTAACCCCTTAAACATGGATTTGGATTTAGAATGGGGTTCAGGAGATTGCTGCCTACAGATGGGCTCCTGTCCAGATGTACAAACTAAAGGCAGGAATAGTCCATAACAAATGTCAAAGCCAGAAGAGGGGGAAGGGGGGCCTCACAAAAACAAACAATCTGTTATAAATATTGGGGGGCCAGGTCAATACCGAAATAATACCAAGGTACCAAGTTGACAGGTAGGAGAAGCTTCAGAAAAACAGACCAAGGTCAAACAGGAAAGTACCATTACAGAGCAGAAGCACTACAAGACCTAATCAGAAAGGCACAAGTTATATCTGGCAGCTTCCAGGAGACAGTTTGAAGCTTAAGTAAGGTGCCTTTTAATAGGCTGAAGTTCGAAGCTGACGAGTTCAGCTTGAAAACTCACACACCCACTCCTGTCAGACCGATCCCAGCCATTCTAACCTTAGGGGTGCTTCACACACAGCGAGCTCGCTGCCGAGATCGCTGCTGAGTCACGCTTTTTGTGACGCAGCAGTGACCTCATTAGCGATCTCGCTGTGTGTGACACTGAGCAGCGATCTGGCCCCTGCTGCGAGATCGCTGCTCGTTACACACAGCCCTGGTTCGTTTTCTTCAAAGGCGCTCTCCCGCTGTGACACACAGATCACTGTGTGTGACAGCGAGAGAGCGACAAATGAAGCGAGCAGGGAGCAGGAGCCGGCGTCTGACAGCTGAGGTAAGCTTGTAACCAAGATAAACATCGGGTAACCAAGGTGGTTACCCGATATTTACCTTAGTTACCAGCCTCCGCAGCTCTCACGCTGCCTGTGCTGCCGGCTCCGGCTCTCTGCACATGTAGCTGCTGTACACATCGGGTTAATTAACCCGATGTGTACAGCAGCTAGGAGAGCAAGGAGCCAGCGCTCAGTGTGCGCGGCTCCCTGCTCCCTGCACATGTAGCTGCATTACACATCGGGTTAATTAACCCGATGTGTACTGTAGCTAGGAGAGCAAGGAGCCAGCGCTCAGTGTGCGTGGCTCCCTGCTCCCTGCACACACAGCTAAGCGGTGTGCGCTGGTAACTAATGTAAACATCGGGTAACCATACCCGATGTTTACCTTAGTTACCAGTCTCCGCAGCTTCCAGACGGCGGCTCCGTGCAAGCGCAGCGTCGCTTGCACATCGCTGCTGGCTGGGGGCTGTTCAGTGGTCGCTGGTGAGATCTGCCTGTTTGACAGCTCACCAGCGACCATGTAGCGATGCAGCAGCGATCCTGACCAGGTCAGATCGCTGCTGCATCGCTAAGTGTGAAGGTACCCTTAGTGGAAGGGGCAGAGCCTATGCTGTCCAGAGTTTCTGGCCCTGACTTCTCCTCCATCACCAGCACCACCTACAGAGTGAAGATGGTGTAGCACCCAGGGATATGGGGTACTCGGTTCTGGTCAAAGTCTCTATTGGGAATGTCACGGTGGTGGCCATTACCTGGTTCTGTGCCCTGGGCTCTTTTTGTAATGGGGATATTTACAGTGGAGAATAAAATATTCACTTTTGACGCCACTTGCGGTGTTGCGGCTAAGTGTGGGGAGCCGCCACCGCAGAATGTCTCTACTGGGGCTGATGGTATTGGCAGCTAGCATGGTAGTCCCTCCTCAAGTAGGGTTTTGCCCCAGAGGGTGTATGGTGCAGTGGCCGTCGGAAGAAGGTAGTCCACACAGATGTTCAGTGCAACTGGTTTACTCACTTTCTGAAGATGTTAACTGGTTGCCCGTGGCCAGCTGATTTTGCCTCCAGGTCCCCTTCGTCCCAGTGCCAGTCTGGTTCTCTGGTATCTTCTTCCCCTGCACCTGTCTCTGGTAAGTGGGTCCCCGTGGTATAGAACACTGGGGGTCCCAGTTTTGTGGTTTGTCCACTTCTGTCCAACTGACGGTAGCGTGAACCCTGTGGGATTGGAGTCTCTGGTACTGTCCCCGGTTCTCACTTTGCTACTGAGTCTTCAGAATCTTTAGGGTCAGCAAGGTCCTTGATGGTCCCCTTGCTGTGCAGATGTTAACAGGTCGGCTTGAAGCCCTTTCCTGTCCTAGGGTCCTGTACCCCATCAGCGCGTAATTCCGGGAGTACTCCACCGTAATCCACCGGTAACCACTTCTCCTGGGTATCAGGTCACCATCAACCCAAGTCAGGACGTCACTTCGCTTCCACCTTCACACTCCTGCGGTCTGAGACTTTCAACAGTCACACACATTCTCACTACTGTTTTCCCAACTACTCTCCACAGTCTGCCGCTCCCACCTGGTCAACTAGTGGACTGGAGTGGCTCCATCTCTAGGCTGCTATTTATTGGTCCCACCCTAGCTGGGTACCATTGTACGGGGAGGATTGTTGGGGAAAACTGGGATTACCTGGGTTTTTGGTGGTATCGGCACTGGGGTTCTGGGTGCTTAAGGGGGTAGGCCCTGCATCCTGGTGGGAATGCAGAACCTTGTAGCACCCTGAATGTCTCGGGGGCGCTATATTCCCCCTTGGTTAATTCCAGTACGTCCTCAGGCTGCAAGGTAAAACTGGTTACACATTTTTTTTATTTTATTTTCATGTGAAACATAACTGGTCATCCCACGCAGATGAGGTCCTTCACTTTAAACATTTCAAACATGGGGTATTCCTCCCTGCACCCACCACCCAAAGGTCCTAGTGCCAGAAGCCTTCGAAGGAGGCAGGTCACCGGTTCCACTAGTGACCAGGTCCAGACCATCTCTGTCCCGGACCTTTCCTGCACCCGGCCTCTCCTGGTGGCGGTGCTCTCAGCAATGTCCACTGGATGGGTGTACCCTGGTGGGGCAGAACTTTTGCAACTTTTTTACAATACACAAGTTTGTGTTGGCTGCTGCCAGTCCTGCAGCCTGGGTCCATTTTTATCAACACATTAAACTGGTAACTTTTTAAATCTGGAACAGTCCAATTGTCAAACAATAAACAGCTTAACTGGTAGCATATCAGGACATGGCTACCAGGCCAGGGTGCTGGGTAGGGGCCATCTGGTTCACTTGGCCTCCTGGGATCAGCATTTATAGTCTGTGTGCACTGGTCCCGTGCACCTGCACAATCTCCTGGTGGCAGCTGAGGGACTGGTGCTGAAGTGGGTGCTGAAATGGGAGCAGGGGCTGGCTTTGCAGCAAAGACCTTCACATCAAGGGCATACCAGCCCCGCTCTCCATAGTGCCGGGTGTAGGCTACTTTGTCACCCACATGCAAGTCCCGGCCAGGGTGTCCTCTGGGGAGATGGGGTCTCACATCCCGGCGGGAGATGAACACTCCCTCCTTCAGGCCGGGCTCTGCAATGAACCCCCATCCCCTTTTGATGCTGAACTGCTCAACAACACCCAGGTACATCAGGCCCCGGGCGCGGTAGGTGGCAAGCTACAGGCACTGCTTCTCCTGGAGGTCTCTGGCCTCCGCCCGCCGTGCCTCTCACTACTCCTGCTCCCGGGCCAACTGGGTGATCATAGCCTGGCAGCCTCCACGGATTTCCTCCACAACCCGTACCCGCTCCCAGGTGACGACTGCTGACTTCCTGCTACCTGTTTCAGGGCAGCTCGTTGCCGGGTCCCTGACAGCGACTGGGTACAGTACCTGGGGACAGTCGTCAGCACTGGTGAAGACCTCCTCCGCAGCTCTCGATGACATCATCGCCTGGGCTGCCGTCACTGGATCAGAGGACGAACCTTGTTCTCCAGCGGAGAAGGTGATGCGACCGCTTCTGGTCTCTCTGGCTCTGGCGGTGACACGGCCTGGTTGAGGATGGATCCCGGTAGCTGGATCAGTGCAGCCTGGTCAAGTGGCGCTCCACTTTCTTGAGCCCGCATGACTGCCACCCCCTTCATCATCTCCGCCTTACACTCCTCGACTCGCTGCAGGTCTTCCGCTTGCAGAGTCCAGCACAGCCGCTGGATCTCCGCCTCTAGCCTTTCTGTGGTTCAGGTCGCTGGCTGAACTGGGATACTGGCACGATCACCTGGTGCAGACATGTTGCTTGTTGCAGTCCTGGAGGCATTCTGGTGTTACCCCGCTGGTGTTTTTTCCCCACTCTCATCGCGGGACTGGAGCACCCCCGTAACTTCGTCCGCTAGCGCTTACAGAAGTCATGGGTGGCGTTTCTTTTCGCGCCTTTTAGTCTGCTGTGGTGCAGTTATTTTTCACAGCAAAATGGCGGCGGTTTTGCAAACAAAGTACAGCCCATAAAACACTGTCTTTAAGGCACACATCACCCGGTATGACCGGGTCCAGTTCAATCCTGTTCGTGACGCCAGGAAAAGGGGTTGTAGCACCCAAGGATATGGGGTACTCATACTCATTCCGGGCAGAGTCTCTATTGGGAATGTCATGGTGGTGGCCGTTACCCAGTTCAATGCCCTGGGCCCTTTTTGTAATGGGGATATTTACAGGGGAGTATAAAATAATGTTCATTTGTGACGCCACTTGCGGTGTTGCGGCTAAGTGTACGGAGCCGCCGCTGCAGAATGTCTCTACTGGGGCTGATGGTATTGGCAGCTAGTATGGTAGTCCCTCCGCAAGTAGGGTTTTGCCCCAGAGGGTGTATGGTGCAGTGGCCGTCGGAAGAAGGTAGTCCACACAGATGTTCAGTGTAACTGGTTTATTTACTTTCTGCAGATGTTAACTGGTTGCCTGAGGCCAGCTGGTTTCGCCTCCAGGTCCCCTTCATCCCAGTGCCAGTCTGGTTCTCTGGTACCTTCTTCCCCTGCACCTGTCTCTGGTAAGTGGGTCCCAGTGGTATAGAACACTGGGGGTCCCCGTTCAGTGGTTTGTCCACTTCTGTCCGCCTGACGGTAGCATGAACCCTGTGGGGTTAGAGTCTCTGGTCATGTCCCCGGTTCTCCCTTTGCTACTGAGTCTTCAAATTCTTTAGGATCAGGTCCCCTTGCTGTGCAGGTGTTAACAGGTCGGCTTGAAGCTCTTTCCTGTCCTAGGGTCCTGTACCCAGTCAGTGCGTAGTTCTGGGAGTACTCCCGGCAACCACTTCTCCTGGGTACCAGGTCACCATCAACCCGAGTCAGGACGTCACTTTGCTTCCACCTTCACACTCCTGCGGTCTGACACTTTCAACAGTCACACATTCTCACTACTGTTTTCCCGAATACTCTCCACAGTCTGCCCCGCCCACCTGGTCAACTAGTGGACTGGAGTGTCTCCACTTCTAGGCGGCCATCCATTGGTCCTACCCTAGCTGGGTACCATTGTATGGGGGATTGTTGGGGAAAACTGGGATTACCTGGGTTTTTGGTGCTACCGGCACTGGGGTTCTGGGTCCCTAAGGGGGTAGGCCCTGTATCCTGGTGGGAATGCAGAACCTTGTAGCACCCTGATGGTCTCAGGGGCACTACAATGTCAGTGCCTGATCATAGAAGTTTAGCGCCCCACGGGGCAGTCGGTCAGCCTACTTGTTTCCGGACCGTTTCAGGTCGGGTCAGGCGTTTTCATGGGGTGGCCTTGCCCGGTTCTGTTGCACCGAAGCATACAGTTAAATGGTGGGGGAAGCGGGGTATTGGGAAAAGTTTGTCGTGACGCCACGTGTGATATGCGGCCAGTAGTAGCCGCCACTGCAGGGTTCCTCTCCAGGGCAGGTATTAAGGCAACTGGGATGGTATCGCTCCCCACAAACAGAGCGGATCCCGGGTGGATGAGGAGTGTAGTAATGGACCTGTAGGGGAATTTGTAAGAGCGAAATGCTGCTGCACAAAGCAACGTGCAGCACGGCACTTCTGAACTCTCAGACTTTGCTGGCTTCACAAATGGACATGCAGATTTTGCTGCAGATTTCTGAAAATCTGGGTCAAAATCCGCATCAAAATACAAAGCGTGAGCATAGGCCCTTAGGCTCACACCAGATAAAGAGGTGCCTATACATACCGTACTTAGGGCCTCTCAGCACACATGAGAAATGGAAATTAATCAGTAAATGGGAACAGAGCAGACAAATCAGCTGGAAATGTTTTTCCAGCAGGAGTTATAATATCCCTTATCTAGCAGGCCACAATGACTGTGTATAAAGAACTTGGAGTTTTATTGCCCAATAGCTGCAAAAATGGGTTTTATATCTCCTCGGGGCTCCTTTTGCATGAATTACTGCATCAATGCAGCGTGGCATGGTGCGATCAATCTGTGGCATTGCTGAGACGTTATGGAAGCCCAGGTTGTTTTTACAGCAGCCTTCAGCTCTTCTGCATTGTTGGTTTTGGGGTCTCATCTTCCTATTGACAATATACCATAGATTCTCTATGGGGTTTAGGTCCGATGAGTTTGCGGGCCAATCAAGCACAGTGAAACTGTGGGTTATTAAACCAGGTATTGGTACTTTTCGCAGTGTGGCAAGTGCCCAGTCCTGCTGGAAAATGAAATATACTGTACATCTACAAAAATCTTGTTGGCAGAGGGAAGCATGAAGTGCTCTAAAATTTCCTGGTAGACGGCTGCGCTGATTTTGGTCTTGATAAAACACAGTGGATCTACATCAGCAGATGATATGGCTCCCCAAACCATCATAGATTGTGGAAACTTCACACTAGACCTCAAGCAGCTTGGATTGTGGCCTCGCCACTCTTCCTCCAAACTCTGGGACCCTGATTTCCAAATGAAATGCAAAATTTACTTTCATCTGAAAATAACACCTTGGACCACTGAGCAACAGTCCAGTTCTTTTTCTCCTTGGTCAAGGTAAGACACTTCTGGCGTTGTCTATTGGTGATGAGTGGCTTGACACAAGGAATGCGACAGCTGTAATCCATGTCCTGGATACATCTGTGTGGTGGTTCTTGAAGCACTGACTCCAAAAGCAGGCCACTGCTCATGAATCTCTCCCAAATTTTTGAATGGCCTTTTCTTAATCCTTTCAAGGCTGCGGATATCCCGGTTGCTTGTGCACCTTTTACTACCACACTTTTTCTTTTCTTTCAACTCTCCATTAATATGATTGGATACAGCACTCTGAACAGCCAGCTTCTTTAGTAATGACCTTTTGTGGCTTACCCTCCTTGTGGAGTGTGTAAATGACTGCCTTTTGGACATTGTCAAGTCAGCAGTCTTCCCTATGATTGTCTAGCCTACTGAACTAGACTAAGGGACCATTTTAAATGCTTAGGAAGCCTTTGCAAGTGTTTTATGGTAATTATTCTAATTTACTGAGATAATGACTTGGGTTTTCATTGGCTGTAAGCCATAATTAACATTAAGGAAAATAAACACTTGCAATAGATCACTCTAATGACATATTTATTATATATATATATATATATATATTATACAAATATACATATCTATACACACACACACACACACAGACACACACACACACACACATACACACACACACAGTATGTATTGCATAACTGAAATAAATTATCTTTTTAATGATATTCTAATTTATTGAGATGCACCTGTATTAGTAAATTATACAAGTCAGCTTCATTTCTGCATTATTAGCCTCGCAGCTTCTGCACTTCTAAGGAATCTGTTTATGCAGAATAACCAGTTCAGTCTATACAGATTAGTTCTTCCTTCAGTACACGTTGTGCCTATACATGTGACAAGTGTGCAGAAACCTGACATTTCCTTCCGCATGTGTGCACACAGATACCGCACTTCAGAAACACACCTAAGTGACCTGTGATTTCCTCCAGAAAGCAAAACACGATTTGTAAAGAACAGGGAGCAGTGTGCACCTCGTCCAGGAGCGATCAGAAACAGGGGAAAGTCTACATATAAAAGGGAAGCAATCAGAAAATGACATACTGTTCAAATCAGTGCAAACTATTACTCTCCTGGCTTGGGAAGTCAGTTTAGTTGGACGGCCATGTCTTGGCAGGTTTGCAGTTGTGCCATACTCCTTCCATTTTTGGATGATGGATTGAACAGTTCTCAGTAAGATGTTCAGAGATTGGGATTTTTTTTTTTAATAAACCTAACCCTGCTTTACTATTCTCCACATCTTTATCTGTGACCTGTCTGGTATGTTGTGTTTAGTGTTGAACCACCCCCCCTAGCGTTCGAGTTCGGCTCCGTTTGGCGAACACCTTCGAACCCCATTGAAAACAATGGCAGACAAACACATAAAAACACATTATACATATACACATACAGTTAATAAACATTGCCATTACACTTACAGGTCCCCGTGACGCATCCTGCACTCTGTCTCCCGCCGCTTTTCCTTCCGATAATCAGCACTGATGATAGGACCTTCTGTGACGTCGTCATAGAATGTGACCAGTCACGTGTCTATTATCTCATTGGCTACAGACTGGTCACATGGCTAGACGTCATGCTAAGTCCTGTCAGTGCATCTCTCCGGTACGCGGTGCTCGTTTGAGCATCTCCGTGTACCGGCGAGATGCTTGGGCACATGGTCGGCTTCCCCGTTCCTACATGTCGGTGCTCTTTACAGAGTCAGCATGCAGGAACTGGCTGGCACAGTCAGTGAATTGCGGCACCGGGAATCACGTGATCGGAGCACCGTTGCTATAGTAACCCGCCTGTGAGATTGCTTTAGCCACGGTGGCAGCGGTGACGTTACCGTTTACAACCCACAGCCTCTGCTCACTCACTGAGTGAATAGACTGCATGGAGCAGCAGCGTCTTCCTCCCATGCAGTGCTGTCTGATGTAGCAGAGCTGCATGGGTTGAAGGAGAAAGAAGACAGAAGACCAAGATCGTGGAGGGTTGAGAAGGAGTAATAAACATGGAGTCTATAAGTGTGTCTGTGTATATTTCTATTAAAGTATTTTTTTCGCTTTGTGGTGTCTTTTTAACCCTTTATTGGACATACTTAATAGCCGGATCAAACTTGCCTGACATTAAGAATCTCTGGCTTAATACTAGCTAGTAAAACAAAGCTAGTATTAACCCTTATTACCCAGCAAGCCACCCAGCTTCAGGGCTGCTGGAAGAGTTGGATACAGCGCCAGATGATGGCGCTTCTATGAAAGCAGCATTTTCTGGGGCGGCTGCGGACTGCAATTCGCAGCAGAGGGGCCCAGAAAGCTTGGGCTAACCTGTGCTGCGGATTCCAATCCCCAGCTGCTTAGTTGTACCTGGCTGGACACAAAAATTGGGCGAAGCCCACTTTTTTTTTTTTTTTTTAAGTGTTTCATGAAATTCATGAAATAATTATAAAAAAAAAAAAAAAAAGGGCTTCCCTATGTTTTTGGTTCCCAGCCGGGTACAAATAGGCAGCTGGGGGTTAGGCAGCCCGTAGGTGCCTGCTGTACCTGGCTAGCATACAAAAATATGGCGAACCCCACGTCATTTTTGGGGGGGGCAAAAAACTCCTGCATACAGTCCTGGATATAGTATGCTGAGCCTTGTTGTTCTGCAGCTGCTGTCTGCTCTCCTGCATACACTAGTGAATGGAGCATGTTGAGCCTTGTAGTTCTGCACCCCTGCCTCTCCCTCCAGCATACAGTCCTGGATGGAGGATGCTGAGCCTTGTAGTTCTGCAGCTGCTGTCTGCTCTCCTCTATACAGACAGACAGCAGCTGCAGAACTACAAGGCTCAGCATACTCCATCCAGGACTATATGCAGGAGTTTTTTGCCCCCCCCCAAAAAATTTCGTGGGCTTCGCCATGTATTTGTATGCTAGCCAGGTACAGCAGGCAGCTATGGGGTGCCCCAACCCCCAGCTGCCTATTTGTACCCGGCTGGGAACCAAAAATATAGGGAAGTCCTTTTTTTAATTATTTCATGAATTTCATGAAATTAGAAAAAAAAAAAAAAAAATGACGTGGGCTTCACCCAATTTTTGTGTCCAGCCAGGTACAACTAGGCAGCAGAGGATTGGAATCCGCAGCGCAGGGTGCCCAAGCTTTCTGGGCATCCCTGCTGCGAATTGCAGTCCGCAGCTGTCCCAGAAAATGGCGCTTTCATAGAAGCGCCATCTTCTGGCGCTGTATCCAACTCTTCCAGCTGACCTGGTGACGGGTGGCTCGCTGGGTAATAATGGGGTTAGGGCTAGCTGTATATTATCAACTGGCCCCAAGCCCGAAATTCATGGTGTCACGCCAATATTAGGCTGTGTGCACACGTTGCGTTTTTTACCGCGGAAACGCTGCGTTTAGAACCGCAGCGTTTCAGTGGTAAATTGCATGCGTTCAGCTTTCCCAGCAAAGTGTATGAGAAAGCCGAAAAATCAGTGCACACGCTGCGTTTCTAAACGCAGTGTTTTGGATGCCAAAAATCGGTGCGGAAAGAAAAGCAGCATGTCACTTCTTTTGTGCAGTGTAGCTGCGTTCTCTCCCCCATTGAATCAATGATGTGGGGTCAGAACACAGCTACACCGCAGTGAGCTGCTTTTTTGTTGCGGTCCGCGGGCTGTCGGCATGCCAGAACGCAGGCATTTACCTGGAAGTGAGGTCAAGAGGTTTCCTGTTGACCTCACTTCATGGCAAAGTCCGGGAAAGCCCCCGGTGTCGCCAAAGTGCCCGCCCCGACCCCCGACCCCCTCCCGAAAATCCAACATGGCCGCGCGCACAGTAGCGCACCGGCCGCCCTGTTCCTATGATTTCTGTCGCATGTGCCTTGAGACATGCAACAGAAAAATGCCCCCCCAGGCCCTGCCAGGTCACCCCCTATTCCCCCCGGTATTCCCCCTTACCTGTCCGGTCGCAGCGCTGATCCCCCGCGGCCCCTTCCTCCTTCACAGTGCACGCTGGCCGGTCACATGAGCAGAGCAGCTGACAGCCAGCACTGTGTTCAGTGTGAGCTGTGCTGGCTGCTCGCATTCTGCAGCTGTGACCCGGGGAGAGTGGGTGCAGATTTTTGGCACCCACTCTCCTCAAATGGAGGGTCTGCCCTCCTAGAAAATGGGGGATACGTTCCCTGAACGTGTCCCCATATTCTAGAAGGTCCAGAGGCGACGTGGGACGTCCAAATGGATTTCTGCGGACCCATTTTTTTCAAATTTTTTGATTAAATTAGAGAACAAGGGAATGATTTGGGGAGTGTTTTTTTTCTAATAAAAAAATTGTCATTTTTTTTGCTTTTGTTTACTGTCAATTAGTTATGTCTGGTATCTGATAGACGCCGTGACATCACTAATTGCTGGGCTTGATGCCAGGTGACATTACACATCTGGTATCAACCCCATTTATTACCCCGTTTGCCAACGCACCAGGGCGCGGGATGAGTTGGGGCGAAGCGCCAGGATTGGCGCATCTAATGGATGCGCCACTTCTGGGGCGGCTGCGGCCTGCTATTTTTAGGCTGGGAAGAGTCCAATAACCATGGCTCTTCCCACCCTGAGAATACCAGACCCCAGCTGTCAGCTTCACCTTGGCTGGGGATCTAATTTGGGGGGACCCCACGTTATTTTTTTTTTAATTCTTTATCTATAAATAAAAAAAAAAGCCTGGGGAGCCCTCCAAATTGATCACCAGCCAAGATGAAGCTGCCAGCTGTGGTTTGCAGGCTACAGCTGTCTGCTTTACCCTGACTGGCTATCAAAAATAGGGGGGACCCCACGCCATTTTTTTCATTGTTTTTTTTTTTTTGGATAAATACTAAGCTAGGCACCCTTTAGTGCCACATGAAAGGTACTAAAAGTGCCAGCTTAGAATATGCAGGCGGGGGTGGGACGTTATATATATTTGACATCCCTTCATCCATTGACGCTTTTTAGGCTGTGTGCCCACAATCAGGGTTTGCAGCGTTATGGGCGCTGAGTGTTTTCCCTGCGTCCATAACACTGTGTTGTGCAGTAGAAGCACAGTGGAAGGATTTTTGGAGATCCCATGCCCACTGTGCTTCTTTTCTCCGCAGCATAAACTGACCGGTGGCGTGGCTTCCCGAGCCTCAGCATGTCAATTTATGCTGCGGAGACGAGAGTGTTCTCTGCAGGTAGCATAGACCTCCACAGCAGCCTGAACCCAAATCGTGGGCATGGGCAGCTGCAGGAAGGCTGACGCCGTGTCGCTGGATCATGGCCACATAGCCTTAGGCCTGTTTCACACTTCAGTGATTCTGGGACGTTTGTGCTTTTTTTTTTAAACATACCAGAATCACTGACATACGCAGACCCATTATAATGAATGGGTCTGCTCACACGTCAGTGATTTTACACTGCACGTGTCTCCGTGGGGCGTACCCGCGTGTGCGTGATTGCCGCACGGAGACATGTCCATTTTTTTCTGGCATCACTGATGTTCCACAGACCACGCAGTGGTGTGGTCCGTGAAACGCGTGCCAGAAAAAAAAAACGTGCTTTTAAAATAAAATTTTAACATTTTAACTCACCCGGCGTCCAGCGATGTCCTCTGCAGCCCGTGCAGCTTGCTGCTTCTGAGCCGGCTCATTATTGTCACGCATATTCATGATGCGCGACACAGCCGACCCAGGAAGCAGCTGCTGCGGGGGTCAGCACCAGCCGGATGCTGCACCGCGGGAGCGATCAGCACCATGGAGAGCGGGAGCGGGCGCAGGTGAGATGATTACTGAGTGCAATCACGGGCCACGGAGAACGGAGCCCGGATTGCACTTAGACAACCCACGTGTGCCGTGATCCACGGCACACAGAGGGACATGTGCGTGTTTTACACGCCAGTGAAAAACGTCAGTGTTTTTCACTGACGTGTGAAACGGGCCTAAAAGTGAGAATATTGTTGCTACAGCAACATTTTGGGGGAAGTAGCTGTGGATTCAAAATGCTTAATATACTCCTGAATAAAATCCTTGAGGGGTGCAGATTCCAAAATGGGGTCACTTGTGGGGGTTTTCTGACGTGTAGGTACCCAAGGGGCCCTGCTAATGTGACATGGTGCGCGAAGTTTATTTCAACTTTTCAAAAATTCAAATGGTGCTCCTTCCATTCCAAGCCCTCCCATTTATCCAAACAGAATGTGGAGAAGGAAATGACATCACAGGTTTTTTTTTCCAAAGGTCTGTGTTCAACCAACTTTATTAACACTGACAAGTCTTAAAAAACGTACCTAAAAAAACGCATGAAAAACGCATGAAAAACGCATGCGTTTTCGATGCGTTTTTCTCAAAAAGCATTGTTTACAATTCTCCCCTCTGCCAGAGGGTGCGTTTTTTTCCGCGCTGAAAAAAAAGCAACGTGTGCACATAGCCTTAGACATGGCCACCATGAATTTCTAGAACAGATTAAAAAAAAAAAAAAAAACACAGAAAAATATTTTTATTAGAAATAAAACAACACAATTCGTGACTCCATATTTATTGAAATAAATAACCCCCCTCCGCAGTAATCCTGGTTCAAGGGTCCTGCGCCGTCCAATCCAGATCCAGTATCATCTGATCGGTTTGCTGGAAGGCAAAGCGATCAGATGATGTGTCAGGTTCAAGGGCCTGAATCACATGACACAGCAGCTGATTGTATAAACGCCGTTTATACAATCAGCTGATGCATCAGTGCAAAAAAACAAACAAAAAAAAAAAAAAAAAAACTACACACTTCAGTGCAGACCCCTGTCCGACAGCATCAGCTGATAGTTTAGCCGGCCAGGCGGTAAAAAGCCGGCTTCACCGCTCGACTTATAGTGTCAGCTGATTCCGTCAGGTGACCGCATAAGCTGATCATCGCCAAGTAAGAGAGAGAGAGAGAGAAAAAAAAGAGGAGAGAGAGAAAAGAGGAGAGAGAGAGAGAGAGAAAAGAGGAGAGAGAGAGAGTGAGAAAAGAGGAGAGAGAGAGAGTGAGAAAAGAGGAGAGAGAGAGAGAGAGAGAGAAAAGAGGAGAGAGAGAGAAAAGAGGAGAGAGAGAGAGAAAAGAGGAGAGAGAGAGAGAAAAGAGGAGAGAGAGAGAGAAAAGAGGAGAGAGAGAGAAAAGAGGAGAGAGAGAAAAGAGGAGAGAGAGAAAAGAGGTGAGAGAGAAAAGAGGAGAGAGAGAGAAAAGAGGAGAGAGAAAAGAGGAGAGAGAAAAGAGGAGAGAGAGAGAGAAAAGAGAAGAGAGAGAGAAAAGAGGAGAGAGAGAGAAAAGAGGAGAGAGAGAGAAAAGAGGAGAGAGAGAGAAAAGAGGAGAGAGAAAAGAGGAGAGAGAAAAGAAGAAAGAGGGAGAGCTAGAGAAGAGAGATAGAGAAGAGGAGAGAGAGAGAGAAGAGATAAAAAGAGAGAGAAAAAGAGAGGGAAAAAGAAAAAGAGAGAGAGAGGGAGAGAGAAGAAAGAGAGGAGACCAATGCAGCCTCATTCTGTGAACTGCTCCGATTTTAGAGGTGTGTCCCGCGGCTCACAGCTGATGTCTGGCTCCTCCCCTCAGTGCATAATTAAATTACATAATAATTATAAATAAATAATAATTTAATTTAATTCATTTTTAATTTTAAATTATAAATTTTTTACCGGGACGGCCGGGACTCAAACTCGTGAACTAACTCTCCTAAAGCGGGCTTTACACGCTACGACATCGCTAATGCGGAGTCGTTGGGGTCACGGAATTCGTGACGCACATCCGGCCGCATTAGCGATGCCGTTGCGTGTGACATCGATTAGCGATTTTGCATCGTTGCAAAACAGTGCAAAATCGCTAATCGGCGACACGGGGGTCCATTCCCAATTATCGTTACTTGAGCAGTAACGAGGTTGTTCGTCGTTCCTGCGGCAGCACACATCGCTGCGTGTGACGCCGCAGGAGCGAGGAAACTCTCCCTACCTGCCTCCCGGCCGCTATGCGGAAGGAAGGAGGTGGGCGGGATGTTACGTCCCGCTCATCTCCGCCCCTCCGCTGCGATTGGGCAGCAGTTCAGTGACGTTTCAGTGACATCGCTGTGACGCCGCATGGACCGCCCCCTTAGAAAGGAGGCGGTTCGCCCGTCACAGCGACGTCGCCGGACAGGTAAGTATGTGTGACGGCTGTGGGCGATGTTGTGCGGCACGGGCAGCGATATGCCCGTGTCGCGCAACAGATGGGGGCGGGTACCCACACTAGCGATATCGGGACCGATATCGCAGTGTGTAAAGTAGCCTTTAGGCAGTATCTCTATCCATTGACCCACTGCCTCTAACGAAAAGCATAGGAATATTTGGTAATCTTGACCTCTATACTGCAGTAGAGATTTCAGAAGCAGATTGTTCAGCTGCAAGGATAGATGGATGGATGGATGGTGAAAGGAGGAAACACTGGCACCATTCAGCGAGCTAACCGCTCAATCTTCCTATTTCAGGTTTAGACACGCATTATATGGCTTGTAAATTTCCTTGCATTCTGGCCACGGTGCTCATTCCAATGAAAGGCCACCCCTTTCCCCCTGACCTGATGGTCGAATAAAACAGGTTTTTTTTACCGCATATTTGGTGAGTGCCTTTCGTCTCTTTTCACATGGACTAGATAGATGGGCAGATGGATGGATGGGCGGATGGATGGGTGGGCAAACACCGGCAGTACCGCACTCTTCCTCGTACACACGCAGGCACTACAACCCCCATCATCACCGCACACGCAGGCACTACACAACCCCCATCATCACCGCACACGCAGGCATTACCTCAGTGACATCCCCGCTGACAGCATGGCTCACTTCATTGCTCCGTGGATCTGATACAGAGCGCTCGTGTTCTACGGCGCTCCTGTCAGCTTCATGTAGCAGTGCTGGATGCGTCGCGGGACCTCTGTGGGTTATGTCGGACCTGGAGGGGTATTTGGGGATTTTAATAAAATGGTGAAAGAGGGTGTTTTTTTGTCTTTTATTCCAAATAAAGGATTTTTCGTTGTGTGTGTTTATTTACTTTCACTTACAGGTTAATCATGGAAGGTATCTCGGGGAGACGCCTGCCATGATTAACCCAGTTATTACCCCGATTGCCACCGCACCAGGGCAATTCGTGATGAGCAGGGTAGAGTCCCGGGACTGTCACATCTAATGGATGCAGCAATTCCGGGCGGCTGATGTTGTTAGGGTGGTGGGCTCCCCATAATGTAGCGCTCCCCATCCTAACAATACCAGCCTCCAGCCATGTGGTTTTATCCTGGCTGGTATCAAAATTGGGGGGGAACCGCATTTTTTTTTTCTTATTTATTTATTTTACTGCACGATATAGACCCGCCCGCCGGCAGCTGTGATTGGTTACAGTGAGACAGCTGTCACTCATCATGGAGGAGTGTCTGACTGCAACCAATCATGGCACTGTTGGGCGGGGAAGGCAGGTGTCACGAACCACCGGGGGGGTCACTCAGAAATCCCCCGCGCTGGCTACCAGTACGTCACAATCGGGGGGTAACAAGTGGGGGTCACCCCTCCTTTATACCTCCCGACCGACAGACAGAGCACGTGACGCGCTCTCTAGCGCCCCTCTTATAGTCAGGCCAATTATGGAATTGCCCGACAATAAGCAAGGAGGCCGCTATACTACTTATGCCGATTATTGAAGGGTCCCCGGTGAGAGTAGGGTATATATTCCCCCGACCTCCGCGGGCGGAATATATAAAACCTCCCCGAACCTCACTGGCCTCCCCACAATAATCCTTGGCACAACTCGCTGCCACCAACCGCTTCACGGTAACTATTAGCCGAACACACAGACGTGGGATTCAAGATCGAGATAACAGAACAGCCCAAGATTAATTATATAATTTAATCAGCCTAAAGCACACTAGAAACTACAATATATACAATAGGGAATCTACAGAATATACATATGTCAGAGTACAGTTACAGATAAAGCATGGTTTACAAACAGGCATACACAGTTCCAGCAGTTACCTTGTGCGTCTGGCCACAGGGGGGCGCTGTAGACCAGGTTTCCAGGAACTCCCACAGATGTTTCCTACACGTGACCCCCAGCGAAAGAACCCTGGAAAATGGCCGAAGTAGGGTTATCAACCTGGGCAAATCCAGGTCCCCTCCTACCTTAGTGACCTCAGAGGGAGCACTGCTCCACCCCTGGCTGGAGTTATGGACAATCCACAACATGGAATATGGGCCATAACTTTGCCTGGGAGCGTCGTAGGCGGACGCCGACGCTCTCATTGTGACAGCTATGAATTTAGCTACAGAACGAGAGGTTTCATGACTTGTCTACTAGTTCCCCATTGGCTGATATCACGCCTGGGGTATTTCCCAAGCTCCCGCTCCCATAAAAAGGGTGTGCCAGCATCGTCCGCATGCGGAGACACCATTTTTATGGTTGCCATATTTATCGGAAATATGGCTTGCGAGATATGAACCATTTTTTACTGGAGTCGTTCTGTCTGGATACTTCCAAGCTTGCTAATTAGATAGCAGCTCCTACCACAGGGTCACGGCAGGGAGTCATCCTGTGTCCATTGTTCCCACATCACCTAATTTCCATATCATAGGAGATGGCCATGGGATGTGACACCTTCACAGATGCTGGACATTGAGGACAAGAAGGGAGGGGGGCACTGCCAGGGAGTGATGAGCGATTATGACTGGAAGTCATAATTCATCTTCATATCCCGGGATTTGCCTCACACCTCCCCCCTTTTGAGGGCGCTAGGGGGCAGCACACTCCGGTGTTCCCCCGTGCGCCCGTCCGCGACCTCTCCTTGTCGGGACAGCCCGTCTGCGTTACCGTGGTCACGGCCCCTTTTGTGGCGAATGGTGAAGTTGTATTGCTGGAGCGCAAGGCTCCATCGCAACAATCGCCCATTCGTCCCAGAGACGGTGTGCAACCAGCTGAGGGGATTGTGGTCCGTCTCCACGATGAAGTGGCGCCCGTATAGATAGGGTTGCAGACGCTGCAGGGCCCACACTATGGCCAGGCACTCCTTCTCCATCGTGGAATAGGCCACTTCCCTTGGTAACAGCTTCCTGCTCAGGTACAAGACTGGGTGCTCTTGGCTCGCAGAGTCCACCTGGCTGAGCACCGCACCGAGGCCGAAGTCACTGGCGTCGGTCTGTACTACAAACGGCCGCGTGAAGTCGGCTGCCTGTAGCACGGGCGGGCTGGACAGGGCGTCCTTTAGGGCCTGGAAGGCTGTCTCGCAGTCCATTGTCCAATCGACTGCAGAGGGCAGCTTCTTCTTGGTGAGGTCCGTCAAGGGCTTTGCCAGGCTACT
The DNA here is from genome assembly GCF_048569485.1 of Anomaloglossus baeobatrachus. Taxonomy (NCBI): domain Eukaryota; kingdom Metazoa; phylum Chordata; class Amphibia; order Anura; family Aromobatidae; genus Anomaloglossus; species Anomaloglossus baeobatrachus. The sequence continues at coordinate 510,034,585 of NC_134355.1, forward strand.
ATAGCGTGGAACAAACCTCCTATAGTACCCGGCGGTCCCTAAGAAGGACATCACCTGCTTCTTGGTCCTGGGGGTGGGCCAGGATGCGATGGCCTCCACTTTCTCAGGCTCGGGCTTCAGTGTTCTCCCGCCTACCCGGTGACCGAGGTACTGGACCTCGCTCATGGCCAGCTGACACTTTCCCGGCTTGATGGTCAAACCTGCCCGGTGGATCCGCCTGAGCACCTGTGCTAGATGCTCTAGGTGGTCCTCCCAGGTGGGACTGAAGACGGCAATGTCATCCAGGTACGCGGCCGCGTACCCTTCAAGTCCCTTGAGCAGGGTGTTGACCATCCGCTGGAAAGTGGCAGGGGCATTCCTCATCCCGAATGGCATCACCGTGGACTCGTATAGTCCAAATGGGGTAATAAAGGCAGAGCGTTCCCTGGCCTTGCGAGTCAGGGGGATCTGCCAATATCCCCGGCTCAGGTCCATGATGGTCAGGTACTGAGCCCCGGCCAACTGATCGAGCAGGTCATCGATGCGTGGCATTGGGTACGCATCGGCGACCGTGACAGCATTGAGCCCCCTGTAGTCCACGCAGAACCGAGTGGTTCGGTCCTTCTTAGGGACGAGGACTACAGGCGAGGCCCAAGCGCTGTTGGATGCCTGGATCACCCCCAGCTTCAGCATCTCGTCAATCTCCTGGCGCATGTGTTGCTGCACCTCCAGGGAGACCCGATATGCTGAACGCCGGATCGGGGGATGATCCCCAGTGTCCACGTGATGGACAGCCAAGTCAGTCCTTCCGGGCTGGTTGGTAAACAACCCCCGGAAGGGGAGGAGGGTGGCCCACAGCTGGGACCGTTGGTCCTCCAAGAGCTGGTGGCCAACCTCCACATCCTCAATGGATCCGCCTGCCCTAACCTGGGCTAGCATATCCAAGAGGGTTTCCGCTTCTCCCTCCTCGGGCAGGTTGCACACGGGGAGCGCACATGCCTCCCGCTCATGATGTGCCTTCATCATGTTCACATGGAAGGGCTTCCGCCTTCCACGGGCAGGGTCCAGGGTGACCAGGTACGTCACAGGGTTGAGCTGCTGGTACACGAGGTATGGGCCTTCCCAGGCTGCCTGAAGCTTGTCCTGTGGTACGGGGACCAGTACCCACACCTTTTGACCCACTTGGTAGGTCCTCTCACAAGCGTTCTGGTCGTACCAACGCTTCTGATCGGCCTGGGCTTGAGCCATATTGTCGTGTACCAGTTGCGTCAAGGCCTGCATTTTGTCCCGGAAGCGCATGACATACTCGATAACCGACACTCCAGGGGTGGCCAAATCCCCTTCCCAAGCCTCTTTCACCAGAGCCAGGGGGCCCCGCACACGTCGCCCGTACAGGAGCTCAAACGGTGAGAATCCAGTTGAGGCCTGTGGAACCTCCCGGTAAGCAAATAACAGGTGTGGGAGATACCGCTCCCAGTCACGCCCATGGGAGTCGACCAACATCTTAAGCATCTGCTTTAAGGTGCCATTGAACCGCTCGCACAGGCCATTAGTCTGTGGATGGTACGGGCTGGCCACCAGATGTCGCACCTGGACTTGCTTACAGAGGGCCTCCATCAGCTGGGACATGAATTGGGTCCCCCGGTCAGTGAGCATTTCCTGGGGAAAACCCACTCGGGAGAAAATCTCCAGCAATGCGGTGGCCACCTTGTCAGCCCGAATGGACGACAAGGCCACTGCTTCTGGGTACCGGGTGGCATAGTCCACTACCGTCAGTATGAAGCGTTTCCCGGAGCTGCTGGGGATGGCCAGCGGGCCGACCAGATCCACAGCCACCCTCCTGAAAGGCTCATCGATGATGGGCAGAGATACCAGTGGGGCTTTGGGGCGTGGCCCCGCCTTCCCCACTCTCTGACAGGTTTCACACGAACGGCAGTAGGCAGCCACATCGGCCCCCATTTTTGGCCAGTAGAAATGCTGGTTTAACCTGGCCTTGGTCTTAGCGATCCCTAGGTGTCCGGCCATCGGAATCTCATGTGCGATCCGCAACAACTCCGTCCGGAACGGATAGGGTACCACCAACTGTCGGTCCCTGGGCCACGCCTCCGGTGAACCCTGCTGGACCGTGGCCCGGTACAGCCGTCCTTGGTCCCAGACCACTCGCTCCGGGTCCGAGTCCGAGGGAGGCTGTGCCGCCTGCTCCTTAAGAGCTTTCAGGCTGTCGTCAGCTTCTAACGCTGCCTGAAACCCCTGACTAGATGTGGCCAGAATCGACGAGACTGTCACATCTTCGGTCAGTACCCCGGGACCTGTGTCCTGGCCTCCACCTGACTCGGCTGCCACTTGGTCAGAAGGGGAAGAGCTATCGGACCTCCGGGAGGCCCCTTGGCTTCCAGCACTCCCACTGCGGGTGACAGCGGCCACAGCCGCTGCGACCGTGGGTCGTGCCTGCTCCTCCTCCGTTCCTGACCAAGTCGCCGGTTCAGGCAGACCGACCTGGCTTCCTGACACCCCGGTTGTGGGGGAACCATGCACCGAGATCTTACCTGGGAGCACTTCCGCTCCTGGACCGGCCCCAATCTCACCTGCCTGTTCCCCTCCTGCAGCAACAGAACCCCGCTGTGAAATCTCTGGGGACCCCACATTTGCTGTGGTAGCCCCCACCCCACACACTGGTCCTCCCCCTGCAGCACCCTGCTCTCTGCTTATCCCTGCAGAGGGCAGCAGATCCCAGCTCACAGGCTGATTACTTGTAGAGGCATTGTCACACCTTTCTCTGACCCCCTCCCCTGTCACAGCTGCAGCTGTGTGTGTGTCTATGGTGTCTGTGCAAGCAGAAATATCAGAGTTCACTCCCTCCTCCCTTACATCATTCATAGATAACACATTAACATTGTTAGGAGTCATGTCAGTACGGGCTGAAGGTTCAGCCCTTGGGGGGGGCCCAAACTGGGAGGTTATCTGCCCCAAATCTGTCCCAAGTAGCACGTTTGCGGGGATCCGATCAGTTACCCCCACCTCCCTCACCCCTCGCCCTGCGCCCCAGTCCACATAAATGTCAGCAACAGGCAGCGCCGGGTCAATGCCTCCAATCCCGGAGACAGCGAGGGTTTTTCCCGGGATCAAGTCTTGGGGGGACACCATGTCAGGCCGCACCAGAGTCACCTCCGAGGCGCTGTCTCGCAGTCCTATGGTCACAGACCGGCCGACGGTGACAGGTTGGAAGCTGTCCAGGGACCTACCACCACCCCCACCCACACAATACACCTTGGGCGGCCCTTGGGACGGGGACGGAGCCGGGGCCTTGGGACGCTGAGGGCACATGGCCTTGAAGTGTCCAGGTAGGTTGCACTGGTGGCACCGTCTTGGTTCTGCCACGGGCCTGGAGAGGGGAGTTGAGGGGGACACCCCCTGCAGTCTAGGGACAGGTGGGGCAGTCGCAGAGTTCATCTTACCCCCTCTCCAGGTGCTGCTGGTGGCTGCTCTCCTGGCCTCAGGAGCCCGATTGTTGGTGTAGTCATCGGCCAGGGCAGCTGTAGCCGTGGACCCCTTTGGCTTCTGGTCTCGGATGAACTGGCGGAGATCCTCAGGGCAGTTCCACAAGAGTTGCTCCGTGATGAACAAGTCCAGGATCTCCGGTCCGGTGGAAAGCTGCAGGCCTTGGGTCCAGTGGTCGGCAGCTCGGGCAAGTGCCCGCCTGTGGTCAGCCCAGGAGTCCTTTGGTCCCTTCTGTAGGCTCCGGAACTTCTTGCGGTAGGACTCTGGAGTGAGGTTGTACTGTTGGATCAGGGCCCGCTTGATGGTGTCGTAGCCCTGATCTGCCTCAGCAGGCAAGTCCCCAAGGATATCCAGGGCCTTACCCCTTAAACGGGGGGTCAGGTATTTGGCCCACTGATCCTTGTCCAGATGGTGCTGCAAGCAAGTCCGTTCAAAAGCAGTCAGGAAAGAGTCCAAGTCTCCATCCTTCTCCAGCACTGGGAAGTCCTCAACACGGACCTTTGGAAGTTTGGTGTCTTGAAGGTCACGTGTGGCTGATGAGGGCCGGAGCTGAGCTAGCTGCAGCTGGTGGTCCCGGTCTGCCTGTTGCCGTCGCTCCGCAGCCTCACGCTCTGCCTGGCGCTCTTCACGCGCTGCCTGCCGCTCTGCCTGCCGCTCCGCAGCCTCACACGCTGCCCTGCGCTCTGCCATGAGTTCCCTGTAGCCCTCCCGGTCTCCAGCCTGGAGAAGGGCCATAGCCATTTGAAGAAGGCTATCCGAGCCTCCCAGGCTCGGTGGAATGGCACGTGGTGATCTGCGGCCCGCTGCGGAGCCTGGTGATTCACTGTCCATTGCAGAGCGGAGGGCTGGCATCTGGCTCGTTGAGGACCCTTGGGTGAGCTGCTCCTCATCTTGTCCAGCAGTGCCAGGTTGTGCAATGTCCTCTGCAGAGCTGTTTTCTGGCGTCGAGCTCCTGGAGGACTCGTGGGCAACCTCCTCATTACTGTCCACAGCACCGTCCTCCCTCTCTTCGGCTCCTGCTTTAGCATTGGCCAGTTGCATAGCTCTGCTCCTGGTGCCATCAGCCATTCTTGCAGACTTTTGGTCACTGACACAGAACTGACACCTGATGCCTCCACACACCTTACAGTATCTGCACTCTGACACTCTAGTGTTGAGCTAGTCTGAAGACCCCAGCAGCCACAGCTGCTGCAGGCAGTCTTTAGTGTCTGGGAGTATGGGTCTCACACTCACACACACTATTATCTCGATCCCACCGCTATGCCACCAATATGTCACAAACCACCGGGGGGGTCACTCAGAAATCCCCCGCGCTGGCTACCAGTACGTCACAATCGGGGGGTAACAAGTGGGGGTCACCCCTCCTTTATACCTCCCGACCGACAGACAGAGCACGTGACGCGCTCTCTAGCGCCCCTCTTATAGTCAGGCCAATTATGGAATTGCCCGACAATAAGCAAGGAGGCCGCTATACTACTTATGCCGATTATTGAAGGGTCCCCGGTGAGAGTAGGGTATATATTCCCCCGACCTCCGCGGGCGGAATATATAAAACCTCCCCGAACCTCACTGGCCTCCCCACAATAATCCTTGGCACAACTCGCTGCCACCAACCGCTTCACGGTAACTATTAGCCGAACACACAGACGTGGGATTCAAGATCGAGATAACAGAACAGCCCAAGATTAATTATATAATTTAATCAGCCTAAAGCACACTAGAAACTACAATATATACAATAGGGAATCTACAGAATATACATATGTCAGAGTACAGTTACAGATAAAGCATGGTTTACAAACAGGCATACACAGTTCCAGCAGTTACCTTGTGCGTCTGGCCACAGGGGGGCGCTGTAGACCAGGTTTCCAGGAACTCCCACAGATGTTTCCTACACGTGACCCCCAGCGAAAGAACCCTGGAAAATGGCCGAAGTAGGGTTATCAACCTGGGCAAATCCAGGTCCCCTCCTACCTTAGTGACCTCAGAGGGAGCACTGCTCCACCCCTGGCTGGAGTTATGGACAATCCACAACATGGAATATGGGCCATAACTTTGCCTGGGAGCGTCGTAGGCGGACGCCAACGCTCTCATTGTGACAGCTATGAATTTAGCTACAGAACGAGAGGTTTCATGACTTGTCTACTAGTTCCCCATTGGCTGATATCACGCCTGGGGTATTTCCCAAGCTCCCGCTCCCATAAAAAGGGTGTGCCAGCATCGTCCGCATGCGGAGACACCATTTTTATGGTTGCCATATTTATCGGAAATATGGCTTGCGAGATATGAACCATTTTTTACTGGAGTCGTTCTGTCTGGATACTTCCAAGCTTGCTAATTAGATAGCAGCTCCTACCACAGGGTCACGGCAGGGAGTCATCCTGTGTCCATTGTTCCCACATCACCTAATTTCCATATCATAGGAGATGGCCATGGGATGTGACACCTTCACAGATGCTGGACATTGAGGACAAGAAGGGAGGGGGGCACTGCCAGGGAGTGATGAGCGATTATGACTGGAAGTCATAATTCATCTTCATATCCCGGGATTTGCCTCACACCGCATTTTTTTTTTCTTATTTATTTATTTTACTGCACGATATAGACCCGCCCGCCGGCAGCTGTGATTGGTTACAGTGAGACAGCTGTCACTCATCATGGAGGCGTGTCTGACTGCAACCAATCATGGCACTGTTGGGCGGGGAAGGCAGGGAATACCTGATTGTATAATGAAGCATCAACCATTTTCAAAAGAGGAAATGCTGCCGGAGCTTTGTGACAGCCGTGCAGCGAGGCGCCAGTGATCGGTGAGTAGGAAAGAGAGAGGGATTGTGGTGGGGACGCAGGACGCATGCAGATACACAACGTGCACACATAGCCTTACTGTGAAAAGCCACGCTTTTGATGATCGAACTTAACTCAAACTGCCGAACTTGAAGCAAATCGTTCGAGTTCGTCGCAAGACTCGAACACCCCCCAAAATCACTCGAATTTGAAATAGGCGAACCGTTCGAATTAAATATCGCTCAGCTCTAGTTGTGTTACAAATAGGTTTTCAAACATTTTGCCATTTATTTTTTTTTTTTTTACATATCACAATTTGTATTTAGAATTAAATATAGAAACAATGCAATTTTCACACTGGCAACTCAGATTTAATTTATTTTTTTAATACCTTCATGTGGTTTTAGGAAATAACATTTACATTAGCTGCAAGTGTTAGAGCCTGACGCCATCTTTTGCGTAGAGGTGTCTAATCAGTGTGTATAAAGGTCATTGTGAGGAGAGGGAGAGCAGGGTCAGCTGTGACATCTATTGTGATTTGTGGATCCTTTGTTATCAATTGTGGTTACAGTAAAAAATTTCAAGATTACTAATTTTGTATTTAATTAAGAGTGTAATAGGGGGGATAAATAAATAACTATACATATACAGCTCTGGCAAAAATTAAGAGACCACTTCCAAATTTTCAGTTTTTCTGATTTTTCTCTTTATAGATATGTTTTTGAGTAAAAGGTAAATTGTTCTTTTAGTCTATATACTACTGACAACATGTCTCCGAATTTCCAAACAAATTTTGTATTTATTTTCTGGAAATGAGAAATGGTCAAAATAACAAAAAAAATGCATTGCTTTCAGACCTCAAATAATGCAAAGAAATCAAGTTCATAATCATTTACCAACAACAATATTAATAATGTTTTAACGCAGGAAAAGTTCAGAAATCAATATTTTGTGTAATAATAACCATGATTTTTAATCACAGCTTTCATGCGTCTTGGCATGCTTTCCACCAGTCTTTCACACTACTATTGGGTGACCTTATGCCACTCCTGGTGCAAAAATGTAAGCAGTTCTTTGTTTGATGGCTTGTGACTATCCATTTTCCTCTTGATTTCATTCCAGAGATTTTCAATGGGGTTCAGGTCTGGAGATTGGGCTGGCCATGATAGGGTTTTGATGTGGTGGTCCTTCATCCACACATTGCTTGACCTAGCTGTGTGGCATGGTGCACTGTCCTGCTGGAAAAAACAGTCCTCAGAGTTGGGGAACATTGCCTGAGAAGAAGGAAGCAACTGTTTTTCCAGGATAACCTTGTATGAGGCTTGATTCATATGTTCTTCACAAAGATTAACTTGCCCAATTCCAGCCTTGCTGAAGCATCCCCAGATTATCACTGATCCCTTACCAAATTTCACAGTGGGTGCAAAACACTGAGGCTTGTACGCCTCTCCAGGTCTCCGTCTAACCATTAGCCAACCATGTATTGAGCAAAGCTGAAAATTAAGTAAAGAAAATTCAACAAAACAACTTTGCGAAGGACGTATAAATCAAGCCGCATACAAGGTCATCCTAGAAAAACAGTAGCTTCCTTCTGCTCAGGCAAAGTTCCCAACTCGGAGGACTGTTTTTTCCAGCAGGACTATGCACACAACTAGGACAATCAATGTGTGCATGAATGACGGCCACATCATAAGCCTGTCATGGCCAGCCCAATCTCTAGACCTGAACCCCATTGAAAACATCTGGAATGTAATTAAGAGGAAGATGGATAGTCACAAGCCAAACAAAAAAGAATTGCTTACATTTTTGCACCAGGAGTGCCATAAGGTCACCCAAAAGCAGTGTAAAAGACTAGTGGAAAGCATGCCAAGACGCATGAAAGCTGTGATTAAAATCATGGTTATTCCACAAAATATTGAATCTTGAACTCTTCCTGAGAACATTAGTATTGTAGCTTCTAAATGATTATGAACTTGTGTTCTTTGCATTATTTGAGGTCTGAAAGCAATGCAATTTTTTTGTTATTTTGACCATTTCTTATTTTCAGAAAATAAATATGTAGCACCCCACGGGACCTGCAGGGCTTACTCGCCACCGGGCCAGTGATTTTGTGAGGTTGCTGTGAATGGCCTGACCCAGCTCTGTGGCCCCGTCGGCTACAGGCAAAGAGAGTCCAAGGGAGGGAATGGGGGTTTGCTTTGCAGCGCCCCCCGTGGGGCGCGACAATGGTTTAGCCACCGCTGTGAGAGGTCGCTCTCCTCCGGGGCTGGTGTTACCGCAGCTCAGATAGTCCAGCTCCCCACAGGTGGAGCGATCCCCAGGGAGGACGGTGGTGACGGGAGAAAAGGGCCGTTGGTGCCGAAGCGCGCTTGGTGGTGCTGGCAAATCAGATTCTCACACAGGGGCTGCAGTTCCAGGTATTGTACTCACAGTTCGTGTGCTGCGCCTGCAGAGTACCGGTCATGGCTGTGATGGGACCCAGCCGACCCTGGATGAATCAGAGTTCACCACCGGTGTTGTGAAGCATGCAAGACCTTCCTCCTTGCACCTTGTAGTGTGGATCCCCGTGGCGTGACACTACTTGGGGACCCCAGTGTCCTCGGCTTTAGTTGCCATTCCATACGCAGGCAGCGCAAAACTTATTATTTGTTATGGACCCAACCTAGGCCATGGCTCCTATCTCCATATACTGCTGTGCCCTGGGATCTTTGTGGTGAGCGATGGGACGTGAAATCCGCTTTCCTTGCAGATTCTGGTAGTCCATCGTGAAGTATGTTCTACCCTAGGGCTTCTGCACCCTGTGTGGCGCCAGTCCCAAAGGGGCTGTTGAGGCTCACCCTCCGGCTACCGTATGAACTCCTCTGTCTCACAGCTCCACCCGGTAGTCTCCTGCTTCTCTCTCAGACTGATCGGTACCCGGCTGGGCCCTCTGTGGGGAGCCGTTCTCTCCAGAGGCTTTGCTCTTCTCTCCTCAAGCTGTTCTCTCTCCTGCGTCCAAACTGTTCTGAGGTAAAACTGTTCTGAAGTGAAACTAAGTGTGTTCGCTCACTTCTCAGGCAGCCCCCACCTTTTTGATGACTCGCCAGTGTAGGGGAAATACCCGTTGCTATGGTGCCCACCTGTGTTGTGTAACTGCTGGCTGGCTGGAAACCACCTAAGTGTATTGTGTAAGTGAAAAATCAGTGGTTACCCTAGATGAGCATTGCGTCTTAAGTCAGATACAATACTTTGTGGCGACTGAGCCTCAGGGGGGGCCACAAATTAATTTTTCACATGTCAGTAGTTTATAGTAGTTTAAAAGAACAATTTATAGGTCACTCAAAAATATACCTATAGAGAGAAAAATCAGAAAACTGAAAATTTTGCAGTGGTCTCTTAATTTTTGGCAGAGCTCTGTGTGTGTGTGTATTTATATTTATTTCCACATTCACACAAACACACACCTGATTTAAATGATAGGTCATTTTTTTTAATGTATGTTCCCTTTAAATGCACTTAAAAATATAAACGCAATTGTTTGACCAGTTTGATGTACTGCCAAATTTCCTGAAACACCTTTGGAGACTGTTTATGGTAGAAAAATGAACATTCCATTCACGGGCAACACATCTCTTGGACATTTCTGCAGTAAGCATGCAATTGCACATCCCTCAAAACTTGTGGCATTGCGCTGTGTGATAAAACTGCACATTTTAGAGTGGCCTTTTGTTGTGGGCAGCCTAAGTCTCACCTGTGCAATAATCATGCTGTCACACCTGTGAGGTAGAAGAATTATCTCAGCAAAGAAATGCTCATCTACACAGATTTAGGCCCCCTTCACACGTCAGTGATTCTGGTGTGTATGTTCCAGTTTTTATACGTCCCAGAATCACGGACAACGCAGACCCATTAAAATCAATGGGTCTGCGCACACAGTGATTTTGCACTGACGTGTTTTCGTGCGGCGTACACGTGTGTCTGTGTGTTCCGCATGGAGACAAGTCAGTTTTTTTTTCTGACATCACTGATGTCCCATGGACCACACAATGGTGTGGTCTGAGAAAGGCATACCAGAAAAATCACATACATTTAAAATAAAAAGCTTTTTAAACTCGCCTGTCTTCAGCGACGCTGTCTTCAGCCACTGCTGTCTCTGCTTCCAGGCCGGCCAATTATGCTCATGAATATGCACTGCACAGCCGACCCAGATGTAGCTGCAGAGGAGAGAAAGCAGCGGCCGGACACAGCATCGCTGGAAACTTCAACACCATGGAGTGCAGCTGAGTGGACGGGTGAGTATACCAAGTGCCTGATCTCTGTGTATTATCACGGAAAACCACACAGAGATCATGTGTGTGTCAAAATCACAGCACACGGAGGGACATGCACACCTTTATCACGTCATTGCAAAACATGTGCCTTTTTCACTGACGTGTGAAGGGGGCCTTAGACAAATGTATGAAAATTTGAGAGAAAAAGACCTTTTGTGCACGTAGAAAAAAAAGTCTTAGATCTTTAAGTTCAGTTCATCAAAAACGGGAGCAAATAAGTGTTGCGTTTATATTTTTGTTCAATTTAATTAGCCCGCCTAAGCAATGCATTATGTTCTGTCTTAAAGGCAATCATTTTTTTCTGTTAACTAATTAAAGGGAATCTGTCACCAGGTTTTTGCCACCTAATCTGAGAGCAGCATAACATAGGGGCAAAGATCTTAATTCCAGCAATGTGTCACTTACTGGGCTGCTTAGTCTAGTTCGATAAAATCACTGTTTAATCAGCAGTAGATTATCATTAGAGGACTACTTGGCATGCTGCCAGGTAGTCCAGTAGAAATGGTTTTGAAGAAATTGGGTTAAATGCTGCGCTAAAAACCACAGGTCCAAGGGATATCGTGAATTCCTTTTCTTTATTTTCACAGGTCAACGCGTTTCAAAGGCATCTCCTTCTTCAACAGGACAAAACACAGAAAGGAACAGCATAACACATGCTGCATGCCCATGTGAAATTTTCAACATTCTCACCAAAATTCCTATATTTTCACAAATAGATGCAAAAATTATCAACCTTTATTTACCCCCAACATGAGTGAAGAAGTAAAGAAATGGGCTGCAACAGGGTTCACCATAAATGTATAAGTTTATAGAAAAACTGCAACTAACAAAAACCATTAAAATTAGAAATTAAAAAAAACAAAAAAGGTTCAACAACACAGGACCTGCCCGCAATACAGCAAAGGCCAGCTCTACATAAAGATAAATATAAATGTCATGATGTGACTGTGGGATATCAAAGGACCGGGGTTCCTATGTTGTCCCTCAAGCTGGGGGACGCTAGGCTATCACTAACCGAAATACCAGAGTCCCGTGAGTGGTTTTGATCCTGACCAGAAGTAATCTGATTCCCCACTCCTACAGGGGAAGAAAGGGGCAGGAGTGAGATGGAAGCACAGAAAAAAAGAGAGACAATGGAAAACCAAAATTCTGACACATTGCACACACAGGAATAGACAATGAGAGACTCAGTGACACAGTTAGTCTGGATCACACCTCACCAGAAAAGCGAAGGTAAACTATAGCTGGCATATAAGGAATGATCTAGCCAGCAAATACAATATAGAAGGGGAGCAGATGTGATTGGCTCCCAGACAACATGTGATCAAAGGATTAGAACAAAAAAAAAAAATAAAATAAAAAAGAATAAGAATAATAAAGTATATAAGTGGAGACTGTCACATGAAAGATCTCGACCATTTTTTCGTTTTGATAGCCAATCACGTTCTAGATCTACTTCCATACATTCCTATACTTCTGGTGAGGAGTCCAACATTGATACTCAAGGACCAACTATATCGATTGATACGTGAGTCACTCTCCCTAGGAGGAATAAAAAAAAAAAAAAAAAAAAAAAGAAGAAGTTGACTCTCAAAGAGTCCCTCCAGATCCTCCTCACACTAGACATAGGAACACTACAGGTAATTAACCTGTCCTCTCATACTCTGACAGATATCCAAGTTGATTTATTATCCAACAGCCTTAATTTCTCTCCCATTAATTCATTTAATTTCTTTTCAGCATTAAAACACCTTCATATTTTTTCCTGTAAGGTTCTTCTGAAAAAATTAAATTCCAAAGATATGTCATCCCACAATCCAGAAAAGGAAGCACTTCAGGCCTTGGAGGACCTCCTTAGTGAGCAACTTTCAGAACAGCATGGTGGGTTTCCGCCATCTATTTTGCCAAGATCCACTTGATTTCCTCCCTTGTCCCTCTGCTCATCAGTGGAAATTTTCACCAGACTTGTGTCTGATGAATTTAAGGTAATTTCCACAAGATGTAGATATGATAATTTGAACCATCAACAGAGGATATCACTCGGGGAATTACAATCCATGGATGATATTCAGATCAAGCTGGTGGCCAAGGGAGGAGATATTGTGATCTGGCCGAATAGTTTATACGAAATGGAGGCCTTTTGCCAACTTAGGGATAAACAGACTTGAATCTAGCCCTCTGGCCCCCTGTTCCGATTCACTCCACCGAATACTGTATGGGGCTCTTGAGGAAGGGATAATTATATCACTGAGATGACCTATAATCTATGTCCACTAATTTAAATAATTCACTGGCTTATGTGAACAAAATAATTAAAACGTAACTTTAATTATCATTTAAAAAGTGCACGACTATTTTTTAGAATATTTACAAAACAATCGGCCTCACATACTAATATTTTTACAATTATACAGACCTAACTGCAGTTATCACCAAGCTACTGCAGAAGTTATTCAATATGTATGTATCCAGCACCTATTTATAAAGTGACTAGTGCCTATAAATTTACAACATCTATTGCACATTGGCACTATATACAATAAGTCACCTATCCCCCACAGTTCCTCACATAAATGTGACACCCAGGGGGCAGGGGGTTAACCTTACTCGTCGCCGGGCCGGTGAGGTCGGTTCCGGGGATGTCACGGGTGGCCCTGCCCGGCTTCATGCCCCGAGGTGTCCAAAATAAAAGGGGAATAAGAGGTGGATGTTTGTCATGACACCACCTGCGGTACGCGGGCAGGGATTAGCCGCTGCTGTGGTTGCTGTCCTCCTGGATGGATTGTAATAGCAGCTAATATGGTATTGCTCCGAACAGGTGGAGCGGGCCTCGGGGAAATGAGGGCTGTGGGGTCGGCCGGTAGTGCCGAAGTGCGGGGCGGCGGTGCCAGCAATGACAAGGAAGACACCAGGGCTGTGGTTCAAAATTGTTTTTACTCACAGTTCATAAGATGCGCCGATGGTGCTGCTCTCCGCCACGATGGGCTCCAGCCGGTCTTGGGTAATTCAGAAGCATTCACTGGTGTCTGGAGTGTGAAACCTTCCTCCTCTGCGCTTACTTGTGGATCTCCGTGGCTTGAAGCAACTTGGGGATCCCTGTGTTCTTGTAAAGTGTCCTGTCCCGTATACAGGTGGCGCAGATCCTCGCCGTGGGGCCTGGCTACAATCCTAACCCTGGATCCTATGTGTCACTGTGCTCCGGGAAAATGGGTGGTGAGTGATGGGACTTTGAATTCCCATCCTCTCCAGATTCTGGTAGTCCAACATGGAGTATGTCCTACCTCAGGGCTCTGCCCGCTGACTGCGCTGGCACTGCGGGAATGGTTAGGCTAGACTTCAGCTACCATGTTCTCCTCGGTCTCACTAGTTCCACTGGTTGCCTCTTGCCCTGTTCCAAAAAATAAAATAAAATAAAAAAAAAAAAAATAGCAACTGGATAGTAATTCACTATCAATAATGGATAAATAGCAAGGTGAATTTTTGGAAGAAATACGCCTAAAAATTACCTTTTAATATATTATAGTAAAAAGGTCAATATGACCTGACAGACAAGGACAAGCAAACATATAATTTTAAATGAAGCCACTAACCCAGAGGCCTAAATCACTCAAACATGCGGGCATCTGCCACTGCTCATCATACGAGTGGCTCTAGGTGTATAAGTTAATTCCCAGATTAGAGGGATCTGCCAATGTTCTCTAGAGATGTAACTCTAGGTAGGTGTATCAAAAGACCATAGTACCCAAGCCAAAATCCTAGGAATACATTGGAGGGAAAAGGGAACGGTCTTACCCCATCTGCCGTCAATCCCTTTCTTATTTGTGCCACCGCTTAGATGTATAGGTTACCAACAATTAGATGGCCTGGTCCTTATCCTCATGACACAGGGTTCTCATAAGTTGTAAGCAAGCATCCAGCAGGGTATAGTATCTCCCAACACGTTTCCAAAAATAATCAGGGGAGGAACATGCTTAAGAATTCTGGTCAGTAATGACCTCTATACATAGGCACACACACTGTAAAGAAAATATATATATATATATATATATATATATATATATATATATATATATATATATATATATAACATGTCACAGGTCCGTTTTTAAAAGAGAAAGAAGCGACCGGTAGAATCATATCAAAGAAGACTTACTTTCATACACCTCAGGGAAATCCTGGGCAGGAGCGCGTCTGAGGCATCACAGAGAAGTGTTTAAATGTGCCGGTCGCTCTGTACAGCGTCTGCCGTCACATCCGTTATCAGCGGTGACCCACCCCCGGGTCACGTGATCGCAGTCAGGATGTGCACGTCATAGATGGTAGCTTCCCAGACTATTAGAGACGCGTCTGCTAGTTACCAGGCTAGTGTCTACAAGAAAATGGCAGCATGCAGTGCCATGGACAGAGAGACACCCCATATCGCTGATAGCAAAAGCAGCCCAATAACAATATAATGGGTCAGTAATCATCTTACACCTAAAGTGCAAGTGATCAAGATCCACCTAAAGTGCAAGTGATTCTTGCTCTTTTAAAAACGGACCTGTGACATTATATATATATATATATAACATGTCACAGGTCCGTTTTTAAAAGAGCAAGAATCACTTGCACTTTAGGTGGATCTTGATCACTTGCACTTTAGGTGTAAAGCTGGTGTCACACATAACGACGACGACAACGACGTCGCTGCTACGTCACCATTTTCTGTGACGTTGCAGCGACGTCCCGTCGCTGTCGCTGTGTGTGACATCCAGCAACGACCTGGCCACTGCTGTGAGGTCGCTGGTCGTTGCTGAATGTCCAGCTTCATTTTTTGGTCGTCACTCTCCCGCTGTGACACACACATCGCTGTGTGTGACAGCGAGAGAGCGACGAAATGAAGCGATCAGGAGCCGGCACTGGCAGCTGCGGTAAGCTGTAACCAGCGTAAACATCGGGTAACCAAGGGAAGACCTTTCCCTGGTTACCCGATGTTTACGCTGGTTACCAGCCTCCGCTCTTGCTGCCAGTGCCGGCTCCTGCACTGTGACATGTGGCTGCAGTATGCATCGGGTAATTAACCCGATGTATACTGTAGCAAGGAGAGCAAGGAGCCAGCGCTAAGCAGTGCGCGCGGCTCCCTGCTCTCTGCACTGACATGTAGCTGCAGCACACATCGGGTTAATTAACCCGATGTGTGCTGCAGGAGAGCAAGGAGCCAGCGCTAAGCGCGGCTCCCTGCTCTCTGAACTGTGACATGTAGCTGCAGCACACATCGGGTTAATTAACCCGATGTGTGCTGCAGGAGAGCAAGGAGCCAGCGCTAAGCGCGGCTCCCTGCTCTCTGAACATGTAGCACAGCGACCTTATGATCGCTGCTTCTGCTGTGTTTGACAGCTAAGCAGCGATCATAACAGCGACTTACAAGGTCGCTGTTACGTCACCGAAAATGGTGACGTAACAGCGACGTCGTTGTCGCTGTCGTTTAGTGTGACACCAGCTTAAGATGATTACTGACCCATTATATTGTTATTGGGCTGCTTTTGCTATCAGCGATATGGGGTGTCTCTCTGTCCATGGCACTGCATGCTGCCATTTTCTTGTAGACACTAGCCTGGTAACTAGCAGACGCGTCTCTAATAGTCTGGGAAGCTACCATCTATGACGTGCACATCCTGACTGCGATCACGTGACCCGGGGGTGGGTCACCGCTGATAACGGATGTGACGTCAGACGCTGTACAGAGCGACCGGCACATTTAAACACTTCTCTGTGATGCCTCAGACGCGCTCCTGCCCAGGATTTCCCTGAGGTGTATGAAAGTAAGTCTTCTTTGATATGATTCTACCGGTCGCTTCTTTCTCTTTTAAAAACGGACCTGTGACATGTTATATATATATATATATATATATATATTTTCTTTACAGTGTGTGTGCCTATGTATAGAGGTCATTACTGACCAGAATTCTTAAGCATGTTCCTCCCCTGATTATTTTTGGAAACGTGTTGGGAGATACTATACCCTGCTGGATGCTTGCTTACAACTTATGAGAACCCTGTGTCATGAGGATAAGGACCAGGCCATCTAATTGTTGGTAACCTATACATCTAAGCGGTGGCACAAATAAGAAAGGGATTGACGGCAGATGGGGTAAGACCGTTCCCTTTTCCCTCCAATGTATTCCTAGGATTTTGGCTTGGGTACTATGGTCTTTTGATACACCTACCTAGAGTTACATCTCTAGAGAACATTGGCAGATCCCTCTAATCTGGGAATTAACTTATACACCTAGAGCCACTCGTATGATGAGCAGTGGCAGATGCCCGCATGTTTGAGTGATTTAGGCCTCTGGGTTAGTGGCTTCATTTAAAATTATATGTTTGCTTGTCCTTGTCTGTCAGGTCATATTGACCTTTTTACTATAATATATTAAAAGGTAATTTTTAGGCGTATTTCTTCCAAAAATTCACCTTGCTATTTATCTCGCCCTGTTCTAGTTTGCCCGGTTCTAGCAGGAGAAGCACTCAAGCACTCTCTCCTGTGACAGTGTTCTTCAGAGTCGCAGACTATTCTAAAATGAAACGGTGTGTGTGTTCCTACTCCCTGAGTGCAGCCCCCAACTTTCCGATGACTCACCAGTGGTTGTCCCAGCAACCGGGAATTTCCCAAGCTGGCTGGCTTCCTGAGTTGTGTAACTGACTCACTGGCTGGATGTTGTGTAAGTGAAAAAATACCAGTGATTAACCTCCTCTTATCCAGGATAAGCATTGCATCTTAAATGAGATGCAATACTCGGTGGCGACTGAAGCCTCAGGGGCGCCACACAAAAAGTACTAACACCTTGTTTTTAAAGTGACTCATACTTGGCACTAAAAACTGTGGACAATCAGAGGGCTATTTCACATTACTGCATAGATACAGGGTAGGCTATGATACTATGCCTCTATTCCCCTGTCACATCTATAGAGGGCTATTCACATTGGTCTCATGTGAGACGAAATGCATTAAGATGGAGGAGATTTAATATGAGTGAGGCAGGAGATAATGTAGACAGGGTATAGAAACTGCTCTCCAAGCTGTAGTATTAGTGTAAAACACCGAAAAAGTAGAGGTTGACAGGGGAATATAGGCATAGCATCATAGCCTGTCCTCTATCTATACACTAATGTGAATAGTCCTTTATAAGTGTCTATGTGACACCCCTGGACTATCAGGTCGTCACAGGGTATTGTACAACCTTCCCTCCCAAGCAGTATTCACCTCCTTCTTGGTTATGGGTCACTAACTATATGGTGTTGCCTACATCAGCTAATCAAATCCTAGGTACACTCTGCACCACACCCACCAAACACACCAGTGAATGGCTTGAGTGGAATAGAGTCGCCCACCTGGGGGGGTTGGAGAAGGGAGGTCAGGAGTGTCAGGAATGAGAGAGTGAGATTGAGAAGTGAAAGTGAGAGGAGGTCAGGAGCAGTGCTCCTGGGAAGCAATCTAGGTGAAAAAACCTTGGCAAATAGGATAGCGAGGTATGATGCGTGAAAAAAACACCTAGACAATACCTCTAAAAAAATATGCTTTAATAAATCAGATTAAAATTCAACACCAATGTCGAATTTTAATCTGATTTATTAAAGCATATTTTTTCAGACAAAAATAAAAAAAAGAACAAAAACGCTCACCACTGCAGAGACAAGCCTGAATATATCCTCCTGTTAATCACCTTTGTTCCGGCACGGATTACAGCAGCAAGCTGAGAAGGTAATGGAACAGAACAATGGAAAAGATCCAGCTGGACTTCAAAGGGATAAATAAAAATGCTTCTTTATTTGTATCAATTCGATTAAAATATATATCCATTTCTCAAGTAAAGACACCGGCTTGTTCACACTGATGAATGGCAGATGTATACTAGAGATGAGCAAACCAGCCACGGTTCGGCTCGAGTTCGGTTCGTCGAACGGAGGTCTCGTTCAAGTTCAGTTCGGCGAACGTTCGACGAACCGAACTCGAACCGCATAGGAAACAATGGCAGGCAATCACAAACACATAAAAACACCTAGAAAACACCCTCAAAAGTGTCCAAAAGGTGACAAACAACTCAACACAACACAAACACATGGGAAAGTGACAAGGACATATACTCATGCGAAAACAAAAGAGCTGGACAAGGAAAAAGAGGAGGACACACAGATATAGGCATGGTTCGCCCTTCTAAAATCATGTAAAACACCACAATGTGACTCCAAGCGGAGTTCTCCCTTTTTTCCAAAAATTGGGCCACACACACACACACACACACACACCCACCCCTTCAGTGGCAGCACTTGTGCCCCAGTTGTACACTTCACAGCTAGATTTGCATCAAGCACATTCAAAAATACGCCATACTTAACCGTCCCCAGGAGGACACCGGGGTAGGTAGCTAAGTCTTTCCTGATCCCAGCTCTGTTCATCTTGGATCATTTTTAAAAACACAGCAAGCAAGGGTTACTCCAAGCGGAGTCTCCCTTTTTTTCCAAAAATTGGGCCCCACACACACCCACCCATTCAGTGGCAGCACTTGTGCCCTAGTTGCAAACAGGATGTTTTGATTTGCATCAAGCACATTCCAAATCCACAAGCATTTACTCTCCCCAGGATGACACAGGGGTAGTAAATTCCTTGTGGATCCATGACTTGTTCATTTTGATGAACGTTAGTCTGTCCACATTGTCACTGGACAAACGCGTGCGCTTATCTGTCAGCACACACCCAGCAGCACTGAAGACACGTTCAGAGACAACGCTGGCAGCTGGACACGACAAAATCTCCAAGGCGTAAGTTGAGAGCTCTGGCCGTTTTTCAAGATTTGAAGCCCAAAATGAGCAAGGCTCCATTTGCAAAGTCATGGCATTGATGTTCATTTGGAGATACTCCTGTATCATCCTCTCCAGCCGTTGACTATGTGTCAGACTTGTTGTCTCTGGTGGCCTTGCAAAGGACGGTCTAAAAAAATTATGAAAAGATTCAATAAAATTGCTGTTACCAGCACCAGATACGGTGCTACTGGTACGGGTAGACTGTTGAAATGACGAGACCGTCCCATGTTTGTCAAGTTACAACTGGGAAATTCACTCCCTGCACCTGCACGGTTGTTTGGTGGAAAAGCTAAGATCGAGTAACAGCATCTTCTGATACTCCTGCATACGTGCGTCCCTTTCTATGGCTGGAATTATGTCACAAAATTTGGACTTGTACCGGGGATCTAATAGTGTAGCAAGCCAGTAGTCATCATCACTTCTAATTTTGACAATACGAGGGTCATGTTGGAGGTAGTGCAGCAAGAAGGTGCTCATGTGTCTTGCGCAGCCATGCGGACCAAGTCCATGCTGTGTTTGTGGCATAGAGGTGCTAACCGTTCTTTCTTCCTCTGACATCTCCCCCCAACCTCTTTCAACTGAAATTTGACCAAGGTCTCCCTCATCCGCTGAGTCTTCCATGTCCATGGACAGTTCGTCCTCCATTTCTTCATGTTCTCCTGCACCTTCCTCAACATCTCGCCTGCTACCATGCGCCCTTGTTGATCCCTGTCCCACATGGTCCCATGCCTGGCGCCTTGGTGATGATGAACGTCTGGACCTTGGTGATGTTGTTGTGTCTTGCAAATATGAATCCTCCTGTAGTTCCTCCCCTTCCTGTTGTCCCACCCCCTGACTCCGAATAGTGTTTAGCGTGTGCTCCAGCATGTAAATGACTGGAATTGTCATGCTGATAACTGCATTGTCAGCGCTAAACATGTCGCCATGTCGAAACTGTGCAGAAGGGTGCATAGGTCCTTGATCTGAGACCACTCCATCAGCGTGATCTGCCCCACCTCTGCATCTCGTTGTCCCAGGCTATACATCATGACGTATTGCACCAGGGTTCGGCGGTGCTGCCATAGTCGCTGTAACATGTGGAGAGTCGAATTCCAGCGTGTCGGCACATCACATTTCAGGCGATGAACCGGCAGGCCGACAGACTTCTGGAGCGATGCAAGTCGCTCAGCTGTGGTGGTTGAACGGCGGAAGTGAGCAGACAGTTTTCGTGCCCTGGTCAGAATGCCATCTAGGCCGGGATAGTGTGTTAAAAATTGCTGGACAACAAGGTTCAACACGTGAGCCATACAAAGCACGTGTGTCACCTTGCCCAGGCGAAGGGCCGCACCCAGGTTTGCAGCATTGTCGCACACGGCCTTACCAGGCTGCAGGTTGAGTGGAGACAACCATTTATTAAACGCAGTTTCCAGAGCTGCCCACAACTCAGCCGCTGTGTGACTCCTATTTCCAAGAAATGTCAAGCTAAAGACCGCCTGATGCCGTTGCGCTCTGCTGCCAGCATAGTAATGAGGGGTGCACGATTCCTTCTGCGAAGTGAGAACGCTGGTGGCCTTACCAGGCAGGCTTGGGGCGGAGGTGGAGGACCCAGATGAGGTGGAGGCAGAAGCAGTGGCGGAACTTGGACAGACAGAGGATTGACACACAAGTCGTGGGGACGGCAAGACTTGTGCAGCAGACCCTTCACCATCTATCACCATAGTTACCCAGTGCCCAGTCAGCGACATGTAACGTCCCTGTCCATGCTTACTGGTCCAAGTATCGGTGGTGAAATGCACCCGTTGACACACAGAGTTTCTCAAGGAAGCGGTGATGTTGTGTGCGACATGCTGGTGTAGCGCAGGCACACCTTTCTTAGAGAAGTAGTGGCGACTGGGCATCTGGTACTGGGGCACAGCGACAGACATAAGGTCTCTAAAATCCTGTGTGCCCACCAGGCAGAAAGGCAGCATTTCGGTAGCCAAGAGCTTACAGAGGGATAAAGTCAACCTCTTAGCTTTGTCATGGGTCGCAGGAAATGGCCTTTTATTTGTCCACATCTGAGGGACAGAGATCTGGCTGCTGTGTGTAGACGGTGTTGAGTAGGGTGTCCCTGGAAAAATGCAGGTTTGTGAGGAAAGTGCAGGCGTAGACATGATGTTGCCTTCATCCAACGTTGGTGCTATCTATGTCTGAGAGAGCTGTACACACGCACTTGTTTCCCCTTCCAAACCAACTGACGACCTACCAAGCAAACTGCCTGTTGCGGTTACAGTGGTGGAAGTTGTGCGTGGAAAACCAGGTGTGACAGCTGTCCCCACAGTCCTAGAAGATGAAGAGCGCGCGGATGCACTGGAAGGGGCAGGCGGTGGATGGTTCGCTCCGCTAGGCCGCATTGCAGCACGGTGAGCTTCCCACTGGGACATATGATATTTATTCATGTGACGATTCATGGAAGAAGTTGTCAAACTGCTGAGGTTTTGCCCTCTACTAACAGAATCACGACAAATTTTACAGATCACATAATTTGGCCGATCTTTTGCTATGTCAAAAAAGGACCAGGCTAGGCAAGGCTTAGAGGGCATGCGACCTGCTGAGCCCCCCCGACTAGTGCTCAGAGGCAGAGTGGTGGCTGAGGATGCAGTTGTAGACGTGCTACCAGTGCTCCGACTCTGTCCAGGAAGGCGCAAGGTAACTTCGTCGTCGGTTGCATCCTCCTCCACCGCCTCTGTTGACCTCCTCGAGTGCCTGACTGTGGGTTGACAGTAGGTGGGATCTAGAACTTCCTCATCAATTGTTGTGTTTGCACTCCCCTCACCCTCAGACCGAGCCTCTTCTTGCCCTGACCGAATATTTAAGTTGTCATCCCAATCTGGTATCTGCGTCTCATCGTCATCAGTATGTTCCTCATTGTCTATAACAACAGGTGTTACAGATTGTGAATAAGGGTCAACATTATGCTCAGAAACTTGGTCCTCACGGCCTGAATCAGAATCACAAAGGTTCTGGGCATCACTGCAGACCATTTCCTGGTCTGTACTCACTGTAGCTTGGGAGCAGACTTCTGATTCCCAGGCTATAGTGTGACTGAACAGCTCTGCAGACTCAGCCATCTCAGTTCCACCATACTGTGCAGGGCGGATGGAGACTTCAGAGCTGGGAGAAAGCAAGTTTGATTGGAATGACAACTCAGAGGACTGGTGTTTTTTGGATGCGGTAGTTGAGGTGGCGGAGAGGGCACTTGTTGGACCACTTGAGATCCATTCAAGCATTTTCTTTTTTTGGCCATCATCTACCTTTGCTCCAGTTGTCCGTGTCCGTAAAAAAGGGAGCACATCGGATTGTCCACGGTAAGTAGTAGACATCTTACTTTTGCTGGTAGATGGTCTATCTTCAGCAGATGTTAATGGAGCTTTGCCACCTTCCCCACGGACAAACCCTTTTTTTCCTTTTCCAACACGCCTCTTCCCCTTTCCACCAGCATCTGTCATTTTGCCACTCATTTTGATTGCAACAAGATTGTGCACTTAAAATGTGGTAGTAAAAATTGAGAGGTGGTGTAGATTTCAGGGGTGGTCTAGCTTTATTAACAGCAGAATAAACAACAATAATTATCCCTGACAATGCAACTACGGCCCTTAAACTGGCAGCATAGTTTGCTAGTATAATGGCTTAGTAACAATCAGTTTGAGTGTGCAATGCAGGCAGACGTGCTGCAAATATCTTTGCACTAGTGGGACAATACAGAAGTCCAACAGCCACGTTTAGGATGCCACTAAGTTTCCTCAGTGTTTGCTAGTATAATGGCTTAGTAACAATGAGTTTGAGTGTGCAAAGGGCAGGAGGGTACAGTGGCAGGGTTGTGGGTCTGGGTAGAGGAAAGGAAGCCTCCCTTTCTATCCCTCCTAATGGGGAAATGCAGTGAGGAAATCCCTGACCTTAGCTACACAGACGCTGTCATCTTGTGTAGCTGTTAAAATCTGTTTTCACGGCCCTGACTGTCACCTATGGTTCTGACCCTGCCGGTATTAGCCCTTACAAGGGCTGAAAGAAACATCTATCCCTATTCTGTATAGCGCTGTGTATAGAGCGTACACAGCAGTATCGGAGACAGGAGTTACGCCAGCGGTGACTGACACCAAGACGCAGAAGGCAGATAATGGCGTGCTGGAGGAAAATGTCCGTTTTTATAATGCAGGGACATGTGACATGGACATCCTATCACACATGCCGTTGCTTCTCTGGCTAAAAGTCCACTTAGCTGTGTGTGTGTCTGGGATTGGCTGACATGCTGGCCCGCCCCACTACACGCGCGCGCGCGCTTAGGGAAGGAAGACAAGGAAAAAAAAAAAAAACAGCAGTGATCTGAATGCGCTGTTCCCGCACACTATACACTGAAATTTCATAATAGTGTGAGTCACAGAGTGACTTACACTATTACAGCGGAAAGCCAGCTAGTAATTAGCTTGTCTTTTTGCTGCTAGAACCGTTCTCGAACGTATCTAGAACTATCGAGCTTTAGCAAAAAGCTCGAGTTCTAGTTCGATCTAGAACAGCCCCCAAAATCTCTCGAGCCGCGAACTGGAGAACCTCGAACCGCGCTCAACTCTAATGTATACCACTACGCGTTTCGGCGGGACGCCTTCCTCAGGTCATTGTCTTTACTTGAGAAATGGATATATATTTTAATCAAATTGATACAAATAAAGAAGCATTTTTATTTATCCCTTTGGAGTCCAGGGGATCTTGGCAAGGGGCACGGATCTGTCGAGGAGGACAGCCGGCGGCCTTGCACCATCACTGGGCTGGGACCAGGGCACAACAGGGTACGTGGACCCTAGGTCAGGGAGTAGCTTCAGGCAACCTGACAATTTACCCGAGGAGAACAGAGTCTTCAAGAGCCGTTCCCACCCGCTCCAAAATCGGGGTACTAGCGCAACGAGGGGGATAGGACTTTCCACTAAAAATGGTCCAGAAAATGCCAAGCCTGAACCCTGAGAGCAAGCTCCCACACTTAGCCATAGTGGGAAGCAGGACCCGGCAGGTTTCATACTGCCGGGACCAACAGAGAAGTAAACTTAGTGCCAGGAGGCAGGTCACTGATCACCAGGCAGCACCATTAGGGGCAGGACCCAAACTAAACTCCCCTCAGGGGCAGCGGTATCCAGAACTTAGGTTTATCCAGTTTTTTGTATCAGCTTAATGGACTGAGTGAGTACGCAAATGACCCCTTTGCATCCAACGGCACTCCTTAACCATCACCGAGCCCCAGGGTATTTCCCCTACCCGTGGATTGTCACACCACCTGGCTGCCCCATTCCATCATCCCCGGGTACTCCCCAACTGTAGCGGTGGTACTCCTAATAACCACATACTATGAGTAGCGTCACGAACTCTAATACAATCCTCTGTAAATACCTCCCTTCATTTGAGTGGCCACACGACCCCTGGGTCCGGAGACCCTTGAGTCACCGCGGATCCGGATCCGAGCAGATCGGCTGCTGGCACGCGGGCGGCACATCTACAGTTTTTAGTACCAGGCACGAGTCACTTTAATAACAAGATGCTGGTACGGTGTGTGTGAGGAACTGTGGGGGGATAGGTGACTTATTATATACAGTGCCAGGGTGCAATAGATATGGTAAACTAATTGGCACTAGTCACTTTATTAATAGGTGCTGGATACATATATAGGCAGAGAGTCATACCCTACCCTGTACTTATGGACTAATGTGAATAACCCTCTATGAGTGTCCATAGTTTTTAGTGCCAGGCACAAGTCCCTTTAAAAACAAGGTGCTGGTACTGTATGTGTGAGGAACTGTGGGGGATAGGTGACTTATTATATATAGTGCCAAGGTGCAATAGATGTTTTAAATTTCTAGGCACTAGGTCACTTTCTAAATAGGTGCTGAATACATACACATTGAGAAAATTCTCAGTAGCTTGGTGATAACTGCAGTTTAGTCTGTATAATTGCAAAAATATTAGTAGCTGATACTGGTTGTTTGGTAAATATTCAAACTCAGATAGGCTTCAGAAAATTAGTGAAATAGTCATGCACATTTTAAATGATAATAAAAGTTACATTTTAATTATTTTGTTCACATAAGCCAGTGAATTAAGGTTGTTATAATTACCAAAAAGGTTTTTGATGGATTAACCGTCACTTATCTTAAAATCCCTACTTTTTATTTATTACCTAAAATACACAAAAATCCCGCCAACCCTCCGGGACGTCCTATCGTATCCGGTATAGACAGACTTTATGATCCAATCTGTCAATTTATTATTTAAACCCATAGAAACTTTACCATCGTAAGTCAAGGATACGACAGACGTCCTGAATAGGGTTGATGGGATTTTTGTGGATACAGACACTATTCTGGTCATGGCTGATATTGAATCCCTTTACACCAGTATTGGCCATGAGGATGGCCTGGAAGCAGTTCGCTTCTTCCTGAGCAACACCAACCGGGATGGCCATCTTTGTGAACTTATCCTTGAGATGCTCTGCTTTATCCTTATACATAATTTTTTCATTTTTAAAGACTGTTTCTATCTGCAGACACGTGGCACTGCGAGGAGCACGGCTCGTATGCCAATTTGTTCCTGGGTTATTGGGAGAGGGGCATTTTTGGCGATGAGGGCATCCAGGCCACTGCCCAGGTGCAGTGCTTGCTCAGATATATAGATGATGTGTTCATTTTGTGGCAGGGTACGGCAGAGCAGCTCATATGATGCATGGATCAATTAAATCAGAACTCCATGAATATTAGGCTCACTTATAAATTTGATTTACAAAAGATTGATTTTTTTTCACATTTCCATTGAAGTTGATCGACGTCAGCAATTACCGACTGATGTATATAGAAAATACACTTCGGTCAGCTCTCTCCTTCACTCCTTTTCATCTCAATCCTAGTACCGTCCAAGCCATCCCAGTTGGACAGTTTCTCAGGATGAAGCAAAATTGTTCAAACACCTGAGAATTTCCAGGTTAAACCAAAGATTTAACATCTAGACTGGAGGCTAGGGACTACAGCCATAGATTAATTAAAAAGGGCTACAATCAGGCCAGTAATACTCAGACAAGAGCTCCTGCAACTGTCTGGTCGAGTGGATAGGGAGCTGGAGAGGTTAGATTCATTTCTACATACAATCATGAATGGCAAACGATACGGACCATATTAAATATTGGCCAATATTAAAAAGGAATCCTACTCTTTGTACCTACTTACCTGATTATCCTCTTATGACAACATGGCGCTCCAAAAATTTAAAAGACTTTTTAGTTCATAGTCATTACATACCAGCAATCTCCAACCCATTTGGTTCCATCAGTCCTCTACGTGTTTGTTTCTCTTGCTGCCACTGTCTCGCCTGCACCAATGTCTCTCGCAGTAAGGACTTCATGACAGTGGATAGCTGTCGCAAATTTGATATTAGAAGTTATATCTTGTGCGCGACATCCAATGTTATTTATTATGCTACCTGCACTTGTCCAAAAGTATATGTTGGGTTGACCTCTAGGGAACTACGGGTTACAGTACATGAACATGTGAGGAACATTGGTGTGGCCAAGACAGTAGTCAATATTTCGACTCTCAAAACATTACCGCAACATTTGTGTGACTACCATAATTGTAGTCCTAAATCTCTACAAATTAAAGGAATAGATGTAGTTCATGCTGGCAAAAGGAATGGTAATATCAAAAGAGTTCTTGCCCAAAGGGAAACTAAGTGGATCACCATTTTGGCCACTATGACAGCCCTTGGTTTGAATGAGTCCCTGAGCTTCGCCTCTTTCTGTAGGCCTCCCTCCCCTATTCCCTCCTTTATTTAATTTTTAAAAAATAGCTTTTTCCACAAATTTTATTTTTCCAGTTTTTGTGCCATCTCAACTTTATGTAAATAATTATTTAAAAAAAAAAAAGTTTCTTCTAACCCCTTTTCTTAGCTTTCTTCTTCTGTTTGGACCTTTGTCTGGATTACTTGTCACAGTCTGGACACTTCGTACAGCTGAATATGAACCAGGACCTGTCATCATTATCCCTCTTCTAGATGGCCTCCGTGTGTGATTGTATGTATCTGTTATTTATTGTAATTTTGATGGATTGGAATATATGTTATATTATGTATATGCCCTTTGATCTAATTTTTCTAGATTTACAATTGGCGGCTGTATTTAATAGTAGGGATCTCTGCAAGTCCTGCTCGGTCTGTCTGGGTGATGTGTGCATGCACGGCCTCTATCCTGATGTGTTTGGCAGCTTCTCAGTGGTTACTGTGTGTATGACCAGGGGCGGTAGGGATGTGTCTTAGCCCATGCTCATTTGCACTGTGTCTAATGCCGTGCGCGCGCACCGTGGGGGCCCATGCCGGACGCGCGTGCACCATTATCACTTGTGACTGGCTGATGGGAAACATGTGACGAGTCACATGGTAGACTTGAAAGGTACTCAAACAGAGGATTTACTACTTCCTCCACTCGGTCTGATGAAGCGTACTACCTGATACGCGAAACATGCGTTAGCCTTCCTAGGGGGTACTCCAGTCCTTCTTTGCACTGCTGGCATGTTATTCCTGTGATTTCCTTTGTTGTATGGTATTTGGTATCTTTATCCTATGGACTGGTCTTTGCACACTCTCTCTGTAACTGGTATACATCTACCATTGAATGTAACCGTCATTTTGATGTACCAGCCATTGTGTATTTATTGTACTTGTTGCGGTTCTGTATTTTGTAATACTTTTTCTACACTAATATCTTTCTTTCATAGAGAATTGGTGCCGGCAGTCTGTTGTTTCCGGTCACTACATCCTTTTTGTATTTATATATCGCTTGTAATAGTATTATTGATATTTTTATCTTTTTGGTATTTAATAAATATTTTCAAATTTATTAGCAATATACCCCACTTGTTTTCTCCAGTTTTCTTATGTGATCAAAGCAGACTAACAAGCTGTCACGGGTTGTCATGGGATAAGAGGAGACTGGGTTCCTAGACTGGCCCTCAGGCTAGGGGCCCTAGCTGTCCCTAATTGCAGAGATACTTTTAATGGTGAAAATGTCTGGGCTGCCTTCCTTGCCCTGCTCCTGGCAAGCCCTGATTTTATACCCTCACTCCCCCATCCCAATGGAGGACCAGGACAGGAGTGGTTGAACCCACAGATATAGACAAATGGGGAAACCAAAAACGATCACACAGCTAGTACACACAATGATAGAAGACAATATGTGATAAGAAGGAAATAACCAGATGACAAGAGGATTTCTCAGGACACCAAGCAGCATACAATAAATCACCAGCAACTGGAATACAACAGCACACAAACCAGTTTAGCAAAAGCCATAGTCGGCATGGGAAGACAGACTCCACCATCTTAAAAATGCAGGGAGTAACTGAGATTGATTTCCCAAAACATGTGATCCAAAAGGTAATCAGCAGGCTAGCAGAAATTAACTCCTGAAAACCCAGACACTACTGAGCACACGGTTGGTAAACACCCAAGCCTCTCTGTGCAACTCAGAAGCACCAGATAAAGCATAGTATGGAGTATCAGATTCTGCAGTGTGCATAGCGTCAGAGGTCGCCATGACACTCACCACTTTCGAGCCAAACACCGTGTGACACAAGCAGACTAGCAGAGATCAACTATTGCTAGCCTGCTTATGAACTACCACCATGCAGGATGATGTGAGCAAGGATGGTTGACCTTAGGGAGATCAACATCCACCACTGCGGAGACACCATCACGTGTTTCTCAACGCAGTGATTCTAGAGCAATGCCCCCTGGGAAATATTCAAAGCAAGAAGGCCTGCGGAGACACCATCACATGTTTCTCAACGCTGGCAGGTGTTAGGGCCAGATGGACGGGTAGACCCTGGAGGTGGATCCACTGGGCCGAACTCCCGGATGAGGGAAAGGAGTCCGGTAGCCGGAGCACTTTAGGTAGCAGGGCAGTCCGTGCACTGGGAGAAAATGGAGAAGTCCCTGGGACCACGAGGTAACTGATGGTGGTCCGGGTGACGGAGCTCAGGTTCGGAAGCCGAGATGGTGTCAGGCGGGGTCCGGAACCGTTGGAGCGAGATGACGGGTCACCGCAGGGATCCGAGATGGTACGGACTGTCAGGATGGCAGATGGGCAGCGTTCGGGGTTCGAGGTACAGCAGAACCGGATGGCGATGCAGGATCGGCTCTAGAAGACAGAGAGGTAAGTATCTCACAGAACACAAGGAGACCTGACTCCTAGCTTGGGAAAACACGAAGAACAGGCCCCGCTCCCTTGGACATTAACCCCCTATATACCCTGTACCTGTGTGCATCATTACCTGTTAGTTGACACTGGCCCTTTAAGAAAGGGTCAGTGACCGCGCGCGCGCCCTAATGCGCATGCGCGCGGCCCGGGTGCCAGAAGCCAGGGCAGGAAGCTGAGAGGAGGACGCAGGAGAGCCGGCCAGGGACTGGGAAGCCGTCGGGCGCCAGGAGTGGAGACCAGGGGGCCTGGGAAGTACGGGCACCGAAGGCTGGAGAGCGGGGAGCGTGGCAGGTGAGCCGGGGAGCGGGGCAGAGGACCCGGGGAACGGAGCAGGGGACCCGGGGAGCGGAGCCGAGGACCCGGGGAGCGTGACAGTACCCCCCCCCACGCCCCCCTCCCCGCAACCGGGACAGGAAGGCACGGATCAGAGGAGTGCCCACGTTCTCCCTGGGCTCCCAGGACCTATCCTCAGGACCATACCCTTCCCAGTCCACCAGGAAGAACTGTCGACCACGTACGGTCTTCATGGCCACGATATCTCTTACCGCATAGATGTCGTCCTCAGCAATAGGAGGAGGAGCCGGACTGGCGGCAGCGGAGAAGGGACCAAGGACAACCGGCTTGAGCAGAGAGACGTGGAAGGAGTTGGGTATTCTCATCGTGGCCGGGAGCTGCAGTTTGTAGGAGACCTCATTGATCTTGCCGAGGACTTTAAACGGTCCGATGTAGCGAGGTCCCAGCTTGTAGGATGGTATCTTCAGTCGGATGTACTTGGAAGCAAGCCAGACGAGATCTCCCGGAGAGAAACACGGAGGATCCAGACGTCTCTTGTCCGCGTGTCTCTTCATCCGCAGGGTTGCACGTGCAAGGGACGCCTTAACTGAGTCCCAAATGGTTGTAAAGTCACGGAGTACTGCATCAGCCGCAGGGATGTCCGAGGAAGAGGATACAGGCAATGGGACAGACGGCTGAAGTCCGTAGACGACATGGAAGGGAGAACTGGAGGAGGACTCACTGACGTGGTGATTATGGGAGAATTCAGCCCAAGGAAGAAGCGTGGACCAATCGTCATGATGGGCGTTCACGTAGTGACGTAAGAAAGAGGTCAGTATCTGATTGACCCGTTCCACTTGGCCGTTCGACTGAGGATGGTAGGCAGAAGAAAAGTCCAGAGTCACTCCCAGATGTTTACAGAGAGCCCTCCAGAAGCGGGAGGTGAACTGAGTTCCTCTGTCGGACACTATGTGTGATGGAAAGCCATGCAAGCGGAAGATGTGATGTAT
Organism: Anomaloglossus baeobatrachus; assembly: GCF_048569485.1. Taxonomy (NCBI): domain Eukaryota; kingdom Metazoa; phylum Chordata; class Amphibia; order Anura; family Aromobatidae; genus Anomaloglossus; species Anomaloglossus baeobatrachus. The sequence continues at coordinate 510,065,517 of NC_134355.1, forward strand.
ATAGGCGTCCGCGAGTTCCTGGGCAGAGGGCAGTCCAGCCATAGGAACGAAATGGGCCATTTTAGAGAACCGATCCACCACGACCCATATGACTGTGTGTCCGGAGGACAATGGCAAGTCCGTAATAAAGTCCATCGCTATGTGTTGCCAGGGAACTGAGGGTATGGGCAAGGGCAGAAGACGGCCATATGGCAGGTGTTTGGGAGTCTTGTTCCTGGCACAGGAGGAGCAGGCAGAGACAAAAGAGGCGACGTCCGTGCGAAGGGATGGCCACCAGTAATGACATACAATAGCACTCCATGTTTTCTTCTGACCTGCATGACCGGCTGTTTTCGAGGCATGGCCCCAGTGTAACACTTTTTGCCTGTCAGTCTCAGAGACATAGGTCTTCCCGGGCGGTATCTGGGCCAGGGTGACAGGAGCCACCGGAATAATCTTACTTGGACAGATGATGGGTTGAGATGTCTCTTCCTCCTGTTCCACGGGCACGAAAGACCTAGACAAGGCATCAGCGCGTACATTCTTGTTCGCGGGTCGGAAATGAAGCTGGAAGTCGAACCGGGCAAAGAACAAGGACCACCTGGCTTGCCGTGGGTTCAGTCGCTGAGCAGTCCGCAGGTATTCCAGGTTTTTGTGGTCCGTGTAGATAATGACGGGGTACACTGCTCCTTCCAGAAGATAGTGCCATTCCTCCAGAGCCAGTTTGACCGCCAATAGCTCTCGGTCACCGATGGTGTAATTGCGTTCAGGCGCGGAGAAGCTCTTGGAGAAGAAACCGCACGTCACCATCTTCCCGGAGGAGGACTTCTGCATGAGCACTGCTCCGGCTCCCGAGGAGGAGGCATCCACCTCCAAGGTGAACTGGCGGTTTAACTCTGGACGGTGGAGTACAGGAGAGGAGGCAAAGGCTTGCTTTAGAGAGCCAAACGCGGCGTCGGCCGCAGGTGACCAGTCCTTTGGATTAGCCCCCTTCTTGGTCAAAGCGGAGAGAGGAGCAGTCAGAGCCGAGAAGTGAGGAATAAACTGGCGGTAATAGTTGGCGAATCCCAGAAAGCGTTGGATTGCCTTCAGTCCAGAAGGAGGAGGCCAGTTGAGAACGGAAGAGACCTTCTTTGGATCCATCTGCAGTCCGGTATCGGTGATGAGGTACCCCAGGAAGGGGAGAGAAGACTGTTCGAAGACGCACTTCTCGTACTTGGCGTACAGACGATTCTCTCTCAGTCTTCGTAGAACCAGTTGCACGTTCTCTCGGTGGGTCTGGAGGTCCGGAGAGAAGACAAGGATGTCATCCAGGTATACCACCACACAGACGTAGAGAAGGTCCCGAAACACATCGTTCACTAATTCTTGGAAGACTGCTGGTGCATTACACAGGCCGAAGGGCATCACGCAGTATTCATAGTGCCCATCGCGAGTGTTGAACGCGGTCTTCCATTCATTCCCTGAGCGGATACGGACCAGGTTGTAGGCACCCCGAAGATCCAACTTGGTGAACACACGAGCTCCTCTGAGCCGATCAAACAATTCGGGGATGAGCGGCAGGGGGTACTTGTTTTTCACGGTGATTAGGTTCAATCCCCGGTAGTCTATACATGGGCGTAGGTCACCCTCTTTCTTCTTTACGAAGAAGAAGCCTGCTCCAGCAGGAGAGGAGGATCTCCGGATGAATCTCTTAGCCAGGCTCTCTGTGATGTACGTAGACATGGCCCTTGTTTCAGCTGGAGACAGTGGATATATCCGTCCTCGAGGTGGTGTAGTTCCCGGGAGCAGGTCAATGGCACAATCGTAAGGACGATGTGGCGGAAGAACTTCGGACTCCTTCTTATCAAAGACGTCCACGAAGGACCAATAGGCTGAGGGCAGTCCCGGTAGGGACTCGGGAACCGGAGGTCGCCGGATAGGTTGTATGGTCTTCAGACACCTCTCATGGCAAGAAGACCCCCATCGAGTGATATCGCCAGTGCCCCAGCTGACTGAAGGCTCGTGTGTCCGCAACCAGGGAAGACCCAGCATGATTTGATGTGACATATGTGGGAGGACGTAGAGAGAGATGTTCTCGGTGTGCAGAGCATCGATACGCAGTTCAAGCGGCTTGGTGATCCAGGAGATGGTGTCAGAGAGGGGTCTCCCATCCACAGAGGCAATCACAAGAGGTTTGGCGAGTGGAGTAACAGGCACCTGATACTTGTCCACCGTGGCCTGCTGGATGAAATTGCCTGCTGCCCCAGAATCGAGGTACGCCTCAGCCGTAAACCGCGTCTCTCCCGTTGTCACTTGCACAGTCCATGTAACTGGGTCTGAGAGAGTCCCAGCACCTAGGGTGGCCTCTCCTACCAACCCTAGGCTTTGGAGTTTCCCGGCCTCTCTGGACAGGCGCGTAGCAGGTGTGTGCCCTCTCCGCAGTAAAAGCAGAGACCCTTGGCGAGCCGCTCTGCTCGACGTTGCACACGGTCGATCTGCATGGGCTCATGGACGGAGACACCAGAGGCCGTTGACTGGAGTACGGCGGGCTTCTGTGGAGGAGAGGAATGCCGTACCGGACGTCTCTCACGGGACACCTCTTTGGACCGCTCCTGAAAGCGTATGTCCACTCGAGTCGCTAGGGTAATCAGGGCGTCCAGGGTGGACGGTACGTCACGTCCAGCCAGCTCATCTTTGATTCGACCCGATAGTCCTTCCCAGAAGGCGGCGGTTAGGGCCTCGTTATTCCACCCGAGTTCTGAAGCCAAGGTGCGGAAACGGATGGCGTATTGACCCACCGTCAGTGTTCCCTGACGTAACCGGAGAAGAGATGACGCAGACGCGGAGGCGCGTCCGGGTTCGTCAAAGGTGCTGCGAAAGGCCTGCAGAAACTCCTGGAGGTTCTTGGTCATAGGTTCCTCCTTCTCCCACAAGGGGTTCATCCACGCCAGTGCCTCGCCCTCTAGGTGAGACATGATGAAGGCGACCTTGGCTTGGTCGGAGGCAAACAGATGTGGCAGCTGCGTGAAATGGAGGGAGCATTGGTTTATAAACCCCCTGCAGGTCTTGGGATCTCCGGCGTACCGAGGTGGTGAGGCCAAACGCAGTCTGGAAGCATCCGAAGAGGCAGCCACGGGAGCGGGGGTCGTGGCTTGACTAGTGGAGGCCCGAGTCGCTGCAGATGTGACCGAGGCTTGTAGCGTGTTCAAGCGGGCGTCCACGGAGGTCATAAAATTCAGCATGCGGGTCTGGACTTCACGCTGGCGTTGGAGTTCCTCATGCAAGGCCGCTAGTGCTTCGGCGGGATCCATGGCCTGTTCTTACTGTTAGGGCCAGATGGACGGGTAGACCCTGGAGGTGGATCCACTGGGCCGAACTCCCGGATGAGGGAAAGGAGTCCGGTAGCCGGAGCACTTTAGGTAGCAGGGCAGTCCGTGCACTGGGAGAAAATGGAGAAGTCCCTGGGACCACGAGGTCACTGATGGTGGTCCGGGTGACGGAGCTCAGGTTCGGAAGCCGAGATGGTGTCAGGCGGGGTCCGGAACCGTTGGAGCGAGATGACGGGTCACCGCAGGGATCCGAGATGGTACGGACTGTCAGGATGGCAGATGGGCAGCGTTCGGGGTTCGAGGTACAGCAGAACCGGATGGCGATGCAGGATCGGCTCTAGAAGACAGAGAGGTAAGTATCTCACAGAACACAAGGAGACCTGACTCCTAGCTTGGGAAAACACGAAGAACAGGCCCCGTTCCCTTGGACATTAACCCCCTATATACCCTGTACCTGTGTGCATCATTTCCTGTTAGTTGACACTGGCCCTTTAAGAAAGGGTCAGTGACCGCGCGCCCTAATGCGCATGCGCGCGGCCCGGGTGCCAGAAGCCAGGGCAGGAAGCTGAGAGGAGGACGCAGGAGAGCCGGCCAGGGACTGGGAAGCCGTCGGGCGCCGGGAGCGGAGACCAGGGGGCCTGGGAAGTACGGGCACCGAAGGCTGGAGAGCGGGGAGCGTGGCAGGTGAGCCGGGGAGCGGGGCAGAGGACCCGGGGAACGGAGCAGGGGACCCGGGGAGCGGAGCCGAGGACCCGGGGAGCGTGACAGCAGGAAACTAGCCAGGTCTTTCACCGGGAAGGAACAACCACGGGAAGGGCAGTCTCCAGTCAAGGAGGCCACCTATGCCAAACATGGTATCCATCCACAGACAGCCGTTTCGGGGTATTTGCCCCTCATCAGTGTGGAGTAGGAATCTGGCTAGTGGGAGCATTGCCTAGTAAAAGACTATGTGAGCAAGGATGGTTGACCTTAGGGAGATCAACATCCACCACTGCGGAGACACCATCACGTGTTTCTCAACGCAGTGATTCTGCAGGATGATGCCAGAGTCTGCCTGCGTTGATCAAGACACCAGAGAAGTTATTGGGCAGAGTGTCAGAATGAGTAGTCCCAACACGTCCCAACGCCGCCATGATAGTTGGCGACGTTTTTAAAAATCTCTGTGTGACAATAATAAGGGTGATTATAAAAGATCCACATATGATAAGATGCACAATACAATGATCAATACAGGAGTGAACATCATTTGTGTCTTGCTTATTATATTAACAATATTTGTATTGTGCATCTTATCATATATGGATCTTTTATTAACACCCCTATTATTTTCATCTTATATAGGGGTGGCCTTTGCCCTATTGTGGGCTGGTCTTGTGTTTTTGAACCTTTATGGTATTTCAGGATTAATGGTTTTTATTGTTAGTGTGTTTATGTAGTTTTTCAATAAACTTATTCATTTATAGTGATCCCTATCGCAGCCTTTTTCTTTGCTTCATCTCTTATGATCTTTAGGGCAAGCACGCACTTTGCGTTCCCCTACTTGCATTTCTAAACGCACGTTTTGGGCTTAATTGATTTGACCAAAGTTGCCTTTTTCAGAACTTTAGCGCTGAAAACGCATGCGTATTTACTGCGTTTTAGATGCGTTTTCAGCGCTTTTTGCATGCGTTTTCACCTGCGTTTAGACAGATGCGTTTTGAACATGAAGACACTCACTGCTTAATAAAGTTTAAACAGTCAAACAGAATGAAAAAAGAGAAAAAAAAAATAAATTATATTAACCCCTTCACCCCCGGCCACTAAAACACCCTAATGACCGGGCCATTTTTTGCAATTCTGACCAGTGTCACTTTGACAGGTTATAACTCTGGAACGCTTCAACGGATCCTGGCGATTCTGAGATTGTTTTTTCGTGACATATTGTGCTTCATGTCAGTGGTAAATTTAGGCCGATATTTTTTGCGTTTATTTGTGAAAATTTAGGAAATTTGGCGAAAATTTTGAAAATTTCGCAAATTTCAAACTTTGAAAATTTATGCCCATAAATCTGAGAGATATGTCACACAAAATAGTTACTAAATAACATTTCCCACTTGTCTACTTTACATCAGCGCAATTTTCGAAACAAAATTTTTTTCCGTTAGGAAGTTAGAAGGGGTCAAAGGTCATCAGCAAATTCTCATTTTTCCAACAAAATTTACAAAATAATTTTTTTAGGGACCACATCACATTTGAAGTGACTTTGAGAGGCCGAGGTGACAGAAAATACCCAAAAGTGACCCCATTCTAAAAACTACACCCCTCACACTGCTCAAAACCACATCCAATAAGATTATTAACCCTTTAGGTGCTTCACAGGAACCAAAGCAATGTGGAAGGAAAAAATGAAAATTTTACTTTTTAACACAAAAATGTTACTTTAGCCATAAAATTTTCATTTTTACAAGGGAGAAAAGAGAAAGTACACCCTACAATTTATTGTGCATGTTCTCCTGAGTACGCTGATACCCCATATGTGGTAAAAATCAATTGTTTGGGCGCACGGCAGAGCTCGGAAGGGAAGGAGCGCCATTTGAATTTTTGAACGCAAAATTAGCTGCACTCATTAGCGGACGCCATGTCGGGTTTGAAGACCCCCTGAGGTGCCTAAACAATGGAGCTCCCCCATAAGTGACCCCATTTTGGAAACTAGAGGCCTCAAATAATTTTTCTAGATGTTTGGTGAGCACTTTGAACCCCTGGGGGCTTCACAAAAGTTTATAGCGTTGAGCCGTGAAAAGAAAAAAAAATTTTTTTACCACAAAACGGTTGCTTCAACTAGGTAGCTTTTTTTTTCACAAGGGTAACAGGAAAAAATGCACCATAAAATGTATTGTGCATTTTCTCCTGAGTACGCAGATACCTCATATGTGGTGGAAATCAAATGTTTGGACACACAGCAGTGCTCGGAAGGCAAGGAGCGCCATTTGAATTTTTGAGTGCAAAATTAGCTGCACCTGTTAGCGGACGCCATGTCGGGTTTGAAGACCCCCTGAGGTGCCTAAACAATGGAGCTCCCCCACAAGTGACCCCATTTTGGAAACTAGAGGCCTCAAATAATTTTTCTAGATGTTTGGTGAGCACTTTGAACCCCTGGGGGCTTCACAAAAGTTTATAGCGTTGAGCCGTGAAAAGAAAAAAATTTTTTTTTACCACAAAACGGTTGCTTCAACTAGGTAGCTTTTTTTTTCACAAGGGTAACAGGAAAAAATGCACCATAAAATGTATTGTGCATTTTCTCCTGAGTACGCAGATACCTCATATGTGGTGGAAATCAAATGTTTGGACACACAGCAGTGCTCGGAAGGCAAGGAGCGCCATTTGAATTTTTGAGTGCAAAATTAGCTGCACCTGTTAGCGGACGCCATGTCGGGTTTGAAGACCCCCTGAGGTGCCTAAACAATGGAGCTCCCCCACAAGTGACCCCATTTTGGAAACTAGAGGCCTCAAATAATTTTTCTAGATGTTTGGTGAGCACTTTGAACCCCTGGGGGCTTCACAAAAGTTTATAGCGTTGAGCCGTGAAAAGAAAAAAATTTTTTTTTACCACAAAACGGTTGCTTCAACTAGGTAGCTTTTTTTTTCACAAGGGTAACAGGAAAAAATGCACCATAAAATGTATTGTGCATTTTCTCCTGAGTACGCAGATACCTCATATGTGGTGGAAATCAAATGTTTGGACACACAGCAGTGCTCGGAAGGCAAGGAGCGCCATTTGAATTTTTGAGTGCAAAATTAGCTGCACCTGTTAGCGGACGCCATGTCGGGTTTGAAGACCCCCTGAGGTGCCTAAACAATGGAGCTCCCCCACAAGTGACCCCATTTTGGAAACTAGAGACCTCAAATAATTTTTCTAGATGTTTGGTGAGCACTTTGAACACCTGGGGGCTTCACAAAAGTTTATAGCGTTGAGCCGTGAAAAGAAAAAAACAATTTTTTACCACAAAACGGTTGCTTCAACTAGGTAGCTTTTTTTTTCACAAGGGTAACAGGAAAAAATGCACCATAAAATGTATTGTGCATTTTCTCCTGAGTACGCAGATACCTCATATGTGGTGGAAAGTAATTGTTTGGGCGCATGGCGGGGCTCAGAAGAGAAGGAGCGCCATTTGACAGCAAAATTGGTTGGAATCATTAGCGGACACCATGTCACGTTTGGAGACCCCCTATGGTGCCTAAACAGTGGAGCTCCCCCACAAGTGACACCATTTTGGAAACTAGAGCCCTCAAATAATTTTTCTAGATGTTTGGTGAGCACTTTGAACACCTGGGGGCTTCACAGAAGTTTATAGCGTTGAGCCGTGAAAAGAAAAAAAAATGTTTTTACCACAAAACGGTTGCTTCAACTAGGTAGCTTTTTTTTTCACAAGGCTATCAGAAAAAAATGCACCATAAAATGTATTGTGCATTTTCTCCTGAGTACGCAGATACCTCATATGTGGTGGAAAGTAATTGTTTGGGCGCATGGCGGGGCTCAGAAGAGAAGGAGCGCCATTTGACAGCAAAATTGGTTGGAATCATTAGCGGACGCCATGTCACGTTTGGAGACCCCCTATGGTGCCTAAACAGTGGAGCTCCCCCACAAGTGACACCATTTTGGAAACTAGAGCCCTCAAATATTTTTTCTAGATGTTTGGTGAGCACTTTGAACATCTGGGGGCTTCACAGAAGTTTATAGCGTTGAGCCGTGAAAAGAATTTTTTTTTTTTTACCACAAAACGGTTGCTTCAACTAGGTAGCTTTTTTTTTCACAAGGGTAACAGGAAAAAATGCACCATAAAACGTATTGTGCATTTTCTCCTGAGTACGCAGATACCTCATATGTGGTGGAAAGTAATTGTTTGAGCGCATGGCGGGGCTCAGAAGAGAAGGAGCGCCATTTGACTTTTCAAACGCACAGACGCAGTGCACTGATCGGCCGCTGCAGGACGCACGGTCGGATGCGATAAAAAAAAGCGTCGGGGATACGTAAAAAAAAAAGTCACGCCAAAAATTGACCATGGATGCAGATACGTTATGTGCATCCCTGATCAGCGCTTGGCGGGACGCACGGACGGATGCGATACAAAAAGCGTCGCAAATACGGAAAAAAGTCACGCCAAAAATTGAGCAGGGATGCCGATCCGTTATCTGCATCCCTAATCAGCGCTCGGCGGGACGCACGGACGGATGCGATACAAAAAGCGTCGTGAATACGGAAAAAAGTCACGCCAAAAATTGAGCAGGGATGCCGATCCGTTATCTGCATCCCTAATCAGCGCTCGGCGGGACGCACGGACGGATGCGATACAAAAAGCGTCGTGAATACGGAAAAAAGTCACGCCAAAAATTGACCATGGATGCCGATCCGTTATGTGCATCCCTGATCAGCGCTTGGCGGGACGCACGGACGGATGCGATACAAAAAGCGTCGGGGATACGGAAAAAAAAGTCACGCCAAAAATTGAGCAGGGATGCCGATCCGTTATCTGCATCCCTGATCAGCGCTCGGCGGGACGCACGGACGGATGCGATACAAAAAGCGTCGTGAATACGGAAAAAAAAGTCACGCCAAAAATTGACCATGGATGCCGATCCGTTATCTGCATCCCTGATCAGCGCTTGGCGGGACGCACGGACGGATGCGATACAAAAAGCGTCGGGGATACGGAAAAAAAAGTCACGCCAAAAATTGAGCAGGGATGCAGATCCGTTATCTGCATCCCTGATCAGCGCTTGGCGGGACGCACGGACGGATGCGATACAAAAAGCGTCGGGGATACGGAAAAAAAAGTCACGCCAAAAATTGAGCAGGGATGCAGATCCGTTATCTGCATCCCTGATCAGCGCTTGGCGGGACGCACGGACGGATGAGGTGTAAAAATGGACAGGGGATACGGAAAAAAAAAAAGTTATACTCACAGTACCCAGAGGACTAGCAGGAGGATCACTGACCAGAAGAGCTGCAGAGAAACAGATGGCAGAGAGATGGACAGCTTTACAGGAGCAGCAGGCAGATCAGCAGAATGCCCAGGAAGGACCCAGCGATGGACGCAGATGTGATCAGGCCGGTGAAGACAGGTAAGAGGACGTCGGGGGAGAGCAGAGGGGGAGAGGGGGGGGGGGGGGTGAGAGCAGAGGGGGAGGGGGGAGAGCAGAGGGGGAGAGCAGAGGGGGAGGGGGGGAGAGCAGAGGGGGAGGGGGGGAGAGCAGAGGGGGAGACCGGAGAGGGAGCTGCAGAAGCCGAATAGAAATAATGGGGGAGGCAGTCAGATCGCGGGGGGAGTGGATCGGGATGTCGGGGGGGGGGGGTGGTTGGGGGGAGCAGATCGCGGGGGGGGGCACGGCAGGGGCTATCACGGCAGCGCGCAGGGGCACCACGGGAGCGCGCACGGGCTGCAAAGTGAGCACAGTACTCACTTTGCAGCAGCAGCGGTGGTAGCAGATCGGGATGCCGGGGGGGGCAGATCGGGGCGTAGGGGGGCAGATCGGGGGGGGGCACGGGCAGGGGCCTTCACGGGAGCGCGCAGGGGCCTTCACGGGAGCGCGCAGGGGCCTTCACGGGAGCGCGCAGGGAGCGGAATACTTACCATTAGAGCTGCAGCGGCGGAGACATCAGAGGCGGCGGCGGCAGCAGCAGCGGTGGCGTGGTACCAAAAGTACCAGCCACTCCACGCTGCAGACATGTTGGGGGAGGGCTCACAGGCCAGCACAGGCCTGGGGAGGACGGCCACCGGCAGATCAGACCGCCCCACTGCACACTGATTGGAGCGATTGCGCGTCATAGCACGATCGCTCCAATCAGTGCTGCAGGGGCTGGGGGCGGCATGTTTGAGGTCCACCTATGATATGCTGCTGCAGCTGCGGCATCTCATAGCTGGATCTCACAGGATCGCACTAATTCGGGCATTATTTTTGCCGAAATTAGTGCGATCGATGTGGTTGGCGGTTCAGATTTGAACAGCCAATCACATCGATCGTCGATAGGGGGTGGCGATGCCGCCCCCCCTGGGGTCAAGCAAAGGTCCCCTGCTGTAAGAAACAGCAGGGGACATCATTTGAAAGCCGTTGCTATGGCCACGGCAATCAAATGAAGTTTAGGCCGTAAAATTACGTCCCTGGTCGTTAAGTCACGTTAAAATAGGACGTAATTTTACGGCCCGCGGTCGTGAAGGGGTTAAAGGGAAAAATAATGAAAATAGATATATTTCATAAAATTATAGCGGTAATATACATTTTAGCGCTAAAATAGCAATAAATGCATATTTTTTTTATATTAAATTGTCGGATTTTGTATGTGTGTAAAGGGACATATGAAATCATTATTTTGATGTCCAAAACGCATGTTTTCTGCACAGAAAAAGCAGGTAAAACGCAGGAATTTGAAGGAATCTTGGTTTTTGCCATTTCTCATCGACTTTAATGTTAGCAAAACTGACCTAAAATGGCAAAAACAACTGACATGCCCCTTCTTTGAACGCATGTTTTTTGCCACAAAATATGCAAATTAAACGCAGCGTTTTAAAACGCAAAGTGCGGTCTGAAAATCAACAGTTTCCATTGACTTTGCTGGAAAATCAAAATGGGTGCATTTAGGCAGAAAAAAGGTGCTTCTCAAAACGGACCAAAAAAGCAGTGGAAACGCAAAGTGCGTGCTTGCCCTTAGTGGGCTTATAGTGATCCCTTATTTAAGTATTGCCCTCCCCCTTTACTTTTTAGATTTAGTTTTTTTTGTTCTTCTTACCACCAACATGAAGTACAATGTGTCACGAAAAAAAAAAACCCTCAGAATCACTGGGATTTATTGAAGTGTATCAGAGTAACCTCATAAAAGGGACACTGGTCAAATTTCACAAATTTGGCTTAGTCATTAAGATCAAAATTGGCTGTCAACAAGGGGCTGAATGCATTTAATTTTCCAAACTTTTGGGCAATTTGTTTTTTTTTTTGTTTTTTTTTTTTTAAAACCTGTCACATTCTGTGATTGGATATTTATAGCATTGGCCAAAGCAGCCACACCAAAAGGTAAATGAAATATACTGGTTGTAGTCAAGAATACAATTATTAAACCTATAACAAAAATACTTAACAGCCCATAAAAGCTTATAAACATGATTAACATATACAAATACTGTGTTTTGCCCGAAAATAAGCACCAGCAGGAATTTTCAGTCTTTTTGAAGTATGTTTAAAATATAACGCTACTCCAAAAATAAGCCCTAGTTGAGGTTCAATAACAAAGTGTTCGGGCAGCTAAAAAAGTTATAGAATACAGCAGGACACCTCATTAAATAAAGCAGATAACCCCAAAAGAGAGAAGACCGCAACAAAAGAAAGCAGACAGCCCCCCATAGGGTCCAATATTAGTTCGCGCATGCGCATACACACACACACACAGGGTCACTATCACTCCACTCTAACTCTGTACAAGTGATAATGCTTCCAAACAGCAGGGGAGCGACCGCTGTGGAAGACAGGAGGACCAAACAGTGATGCAGATGTCCAGCGTCTGGTAAGTGCGATTCTCCTGGGGGGCTTCTGCCTTCTATTGAGGTTAAACTCAGCCGTGTTTCCCAAAAAAATAAGACCTACCCTGAAAATAAGTCCTAGCACATTTTTCAGGGCATAAAATAATATGATACTTTCTTTTTGTCGGGGAAACGTATTAACCAAGAAATGTGGAGTTATGTTTTCATTAATACGATCAATCAAAATATATCTAAAATATGGCTCCAAAATACAGCAATTGATATAGTATTGCAAGAACATAAAATAGAATAGTGGGAAGCAGTGGCGTAACTAGAGTTGGATGGGCCCCGGTGCAAAGTTTAGACCTGGGTCCCCCCTCCACATACACAGACACTTGGGGTAAGGCATACCTCCCAACTTTTAAAGAAGGAAAAGAAGGACAAAGTTTGCGGCGCGCGTAGCGGCAAATTTTTAGGCCACGCCCCCTAACCACACCCATTTCACAGTCACGCCCATATCCACTCCCCATCCACACCCATTCAGCATGGACACGCAGGCATCCGGCGGGCCTCCAGCATGGACACGCAGGCAGCCGGCGGGCCTCCAGCATGGACACGCAGGCAGCCGGCGGGCCTCCAGCATGGACACGCAGGCAGCCGGCGGGTCTCCAGCATGGACACGCAGGCAGCCGGCGGGCCTCCAGCATGGACACGCAGGCAGCCGGCGGGCCTCCAGCATTGACACGCAGGGAGCCACAGTGAGGCGGCCGGTTGCCCACACAGTGAGGTGGCCGGTCGCCTTCACAGACAGGCGGCAGGGGGGCGCCCGCACAGACAGGCGGCAGGGGGGCGCCCGCACAGACAGGCGGCAGGGGGGCGCCCGCACAGACAGGCGGCAGGGGGGCGCCCGCACAGACAGGCGGCAGGGGGGCGCCCGCACAGACAGGCGGCCGGGGGGCGCCCGCACAGACAGGCGGCCGGGGGGCGCCCGCACAGAAAGGTGGCCGGCCGACCGCACAGACAGGCGGCCGGCCGACCGCACAGAGAGGCTCCGGCCGGGGGTGAGGGGGGGGGAGGGAGGGAAATCAGCGCTGGGGAGATTTTACTGTACCAGCAGCAGCACAGGCAGCGCTCCTCTCTGTTATGCCACGTCTACTGGGATGGTAGGAGGGAAAAGCAGGGAGGCGGAGAGAGAGTGGGTGGGCGGAGCCCGGGAGCCGACCGTCCCGATCGTGGCAACGGGACAAACAACGTAAAGCGTGAAAGTCCCGCTGTATCCGGGACGGTTGGGAGGTATGGGGTAAGGGATAATGACACTGACACTCGGGGTACAGGATAATGACGCTGACACTTGGCTCTCACCCACAGCACCCTGAAATCCCTCTATCAGCACCCAGCTTTCCTATGTTCTGATATTTATCTTGTCCTCAGCACCCAGCTTTCCCATATCAGAGCATGAGAAAGCTGGGTGCTGAGAGATGTATATCAGAACATGGGAAAGCTGGGTGCTGAGAGATGTATAGCAGAGCATGGGAAAGTTGGCTGCTGAGGGAAAGAGCCTTTTTCCCTCAGCACAAAACATTTCCATCCCATACTTGTATCTTTGTCCCCCCTGTATAAAGTTCTCAAAATACTATAACAGCCCCCACATAGCCTTCCAAATAATTGTATAAAGGGTCTCACATAACCCTTCATATATTAGAATGCAGATACATAGCCCTCCATATATTATAATGCACCCCCATAATCTTCCATGTATAAAGTAGCCCTTCAATTATAATGCATTTCCCATAGTTCTCCATGTATTAAAATTCACCCCATAGTTCTCCATATATTATACTGCACCACATAGTCCTCCATGTTTTATAATGCACTTCCATAGTCCATGTATAAGGTAGCCTCCATAGTCCTCCATATATTATAATGCAGCCCCCATAGTCCTATATGTATTATAACACAACCCCATAAAACTTCAGATGGTATTATGCAGCCCCATACTCCTCCATGTATAATTCACCCCTATATTCCATGTATAAGGTGTCCCTTCATTTTGTATTATACAGCCCCCCGCCGACCTCCATTTTAATGCAGCCCTATAGACCTCCAGTATAATGCAGCCTCATAGACCTCTATGTATATTACACCTCTATATTCAATGTATAAGGTGTCCTTCATGTTTATTATGCAGCCTCCCCAGGCCTCCATGTATAATAATGCAGCCAGCCTCCCCAGGCCTCCATGTATAATAATGCAGCCAGCCTCCCCAGGCCTCCATGTATAATAATGCAGCCAGCCTCCCCAGACCTCCATGTATAATAATGCAGCCAGCCTCCCCAGGCCTCCATGTATAATAATGCAGCCAGCCTCCCCAGGCCTCCATGTATAATAATGCTGCCAGCCTCCCCAGGCCTCCTTGTACAGTATCAGGCAGCCTCCCCACCCCAGGCCTCCATGTACAGTATCATGCAGCCTCCCCACCCCAGGCCTCCTTGTACAGTATCAGGCAGCCTCCCCACCCCAGGCCTCCTTGTACAGTATCAGGCAGCCTCCCCACCCTAGGCCTCCATGTACAGATGCAGCCTCCCCACCCCAGGCCTCCATGTACAGTATAATGCAGCCTCCCCACTCCAGGCCTCTGACCACCGTGTACTCATATATATATATAAAAAAAAAAAACCAAGTACTCACCGCTCTCCTCCTTCCACTGCTGCTCTGTCCTGACGTCTCCTTGTTCCACTGATGCTGTACTCCAGAGTCCCTGCTCTCCTCCTTCCACTGCTGCTCGTCCTCCCGGTGCTGCGGTCGGCGTCCTCCCTCCCTGCGCTCTGTGCACTCAGCACAGCAGTCGCACAGGAGTGACGTCACCGCACAGGCACAGGGGCAGAATGATGATGCAGAGCGGCGCCGTCCGCTCTTTGCTTCATTATTACTGTGCGCGGTGACGGGGGAGGGGGGCCCCGGTGCCGCCGCTGACATCGGGCAGGAGGGCCCGGTGTCGGGGGCGGCAGCGGGTCATATAGTGGGCGCGTGCACTGTGATAGATCAGCGCAGCTTCTCTCTCACTGAGAGGAGCTGGCTGCTGATCTGCCGGGTCCCCGCGGGCCCCAAACCGCCACTGGTGGGAAGGATGAGTTCTTTAAACATAATGGACATCCCTAATATATAGATTTTATTCTACAATAATTCACTTTCACCAGTGAAAGAGGTAGATACGTTTCCTTGAAAAAGTATTCATACCCCAGAGGACCTTTTTTTATATGCTAGCTCTGTGTCCCTAAGGCTAGGTTCACATTTCCGTTGTTTTGCATCAGTCACATGCGTTGCTTAACGCATGTGACTGATGCGTTGTACAACGGATGACAAAGAACAAAATTCATTGTCGGACTCCGTTGTGTGCGGGGAGCGGAGCGGAGTTCGAGGTGGGTGGAGCCGAGCGGGGCCGTGGCGCTGAGGAAGTCAGTGCCGCGGGGACTGCAGGGCTGAGGACAGGTGAGTGAGTGACTGAGCGCACGCGCGTGCGTGTACATGCCGAGTGCGGGAAAGGTCGGCCTCCCGGCACAAGTATCCAGGGTAAGTATTGGGTAACTAAAAGCAAAGCACTTTTTACTTGGTTACCCAATATTTACACTGGTTACCAGCGTGCACCGCTTAGCGCTGGCTCCCTGCACACGTAACCAGTGTAAATATCGGGTAACTAACTAAAGCGCATTGCTTGGTAACCCGATGTGTATCCTGGTTACGGGTGCAGGGAGCCAGCGAGCATGCGCAGCAAAATCCTACGGATTGCGCTGCTCAAAAAACGTTACAGGCTGCGTTCCTTCCACCCCGCGGTCAGTCGTTCCACGACTGATCAGTCGGGTGGAGGGTGCAACGCAGCATCATCAGTCATAATCCGCCGCTCATACAAGTCTATGGGAACAACGGAATCCGCTAAACGGATTCCGTTGTTTACCAGAGCAGCGGATTGTGACTGATACAATTTAACGGAAGTGTGAACCTAGCCTTACATGGGTTTTTGAAACCAGCAAATGAGACTTCTTATGGCTTACTTTCAAAAATGGCTATTCTCATGACACTCTTACATAAAGGTCAGATCTGTGGAGTGTATGACTAATAGTCAGATTCTCTCACCTTAACTATGTATATCTGCAGTTCCTCCAGAGTGACCATGGGCCTCTTAGCTGCTTCTCTAATTAGTGTTCTTTCTTGGGGAAGGAAGGGGGGTTATTATATGTGGACGGCCATGTCCTGGTAGGTTTTCAGTTGTGCCATACTCCTTTCATTTCTTGATGGATTGAACAATGTTCCCAAAGATAGTCAGAGCTTGGGCTATTTTTTCCTAACTTCCCCCTTCTTTACCCTTCTCTACAACTTTATCCCTGACCTGTCTGGTGTGTTCCTTGGTTTTCATGATGCGGTTTGATCCCTGATTTTCTCAAATTTTTTAAAGCAACTAGATTCACCAGTTGGTGACTCTGCAGGGACAATACTCACAATCAATTTAAGTAGACAGCACCAGTGAGAAATAAATCTAAAACTTAGCCTTTAATCTTAATCATTAAAAATGTGTAATATATTAAAATACATTCAAAATTGGATCACCCTGCGGGTAGCCAAGGCCCGTATTCTTACACTGAGTCGGGATACCGTTGGACAATTACCATTAGGGGATAACAATAAAGTGTGTTTACGGTGATGGTAAGACTGTTATAATGCACAGTGATACAGGGGTGATGGACAGTGGTCCTGCTATTAGCATACAGTATATATAGATATAGCATCAAATCCCACAGTTACTGGCAACAGAATATAGCCTTCTACCTCTTTTAGGTTATTAAACACACAGACAAAAGCAAAATTGGAAGGGTCTCACCCATTTAGATGATCTTCCTAAGTTTTGCGCAGCATTTCCACATTGGAGGGGTCACAGCGGGGCTTGAAATCCGGGCTTGATGTAACTTGCCCTATGCCCCCTTGACTCCCGTCCTTACAAGGACGGTCCACATCTGAACCTAAGTCCTTGTGCACAACTGCCCCACATGCCTCCCGACGCGTTTCGTCACCATGAAGTAACTCCTCAGGGGACCGGGCATGAAAGCAAAGTATGGAGGGCCAAAGAGTGGTGTGACACCTGCAAGGTCCATACACCAAATGCTGCAAACCGTTAGCCCCATAGGTGATGACTTATAAAACTATAGTCAGGACCCACATCGCCAATCCAAACGGCCTCCGATCAGGTGCATTCAATAATCACAGGTGGTCATATACTTAGATGGACACTTACCACCCTTCTGTGAGGATCATTCCCACTGGGTAACACGTGTCCTAGCGTTTCTCCATTATGCAGACTCCATATTCCCGGTGCGTGCATCGCATTTCCGGGTTGTATATGCGAAAGTGAGGCTTGTACCTCAACACGTGGTGCAAAAAGCACCACGTGATCAGACACGTGATTTACCGCGTCACCGCTGAAATCCAGGAAGCGATACAGTGTAGGAACGCTGTGCGAGAACGAGGCTTGGACCGCGTCACGTGGTGCAAACAGCATCACATGACCAAACATGTGATCCGCCGCGTCATCGCTACATCAGAGAATGCGTTCTAATTTAGAAACACGCCCCCAAGACATTCATTCAGACTGGAGGAGGAATCAAAACGCCCATTGCATGACATAAATCGGCCATGAACCATAACAGGGCTCACATAAACATACATGGCTCACAATTATTTGAACCCTCTAGGTGGTCTAAAGGCACGATCAGGTCCCATCATATGACATTAGCCTGTGATGAGGAAATTATGACACACATCACTACTTCCTTCCCAAGGAGATAGAGCGCCCCCAAATCATATGTAGGGGCGGTTATAAATAGCCTGACATGATATTCCACTTAAACAAAGACAGTTCTGATGGAACATGTATGTATAAGTCCATACACCCCATTATTGTACAGGGTGGTCACATCACACACGCATCAGTTTACATCATCATTATATTAAAACAAACTATGTCATAGGGGAAGATTATACCAGTCAGGTAGAGAGTCATTATTCATGGCTCCCCATAATATGACCTCATAGTGAGT
This sequence comes from Anomaloglossus baeobatrachus, assembly GCF_048569485.1. Lineage (NCBI taxonomy): Eukaryota > Metazoa > Chordata > Amphibia > Anura > Aromobatidae > Anomaloglossus > Anomaloglossus baeobatrachus. The sequence continues at coordinate 510,083,379 of NC_134355.1, forward strand.
GTGTCAGAGGTTGATGCATTTTCAATATACATTTTGAATGCGGCGGAAAAGCCTTTCCACCGCAATGGTATCAGGGGCCAATTCATGACCCTAAACTGTCCATTGATAATATTTTTGGCAAGCCAAAACGTTACAGAAAAGTATGCTGGATGAGGATTCAGGAGTAAATACAAAGGGCATACACTATATCCCAGAATAGATTAAATATAGCAGCCATATTGTAGCTGCTCATTAAGGCCCCGAGGTGTCACAGTGTCAAGCCTAAAGATCCACCTGGCTTCACGTTGCAGAATTAGATGATCCCAATTTCCCCCCCTAGTGGGTGGATCAATCTTGTCAATACCAGTGAATGAGATCGCACTCTTTTTCCCACCATGTATGTTGTTAACATGGCGGGCCAAGGGGGTCTCTCTCTTATGTTCCATGTCACCCAAATGTTCTCCAATACGTCTTCTAAATTCTCTGATGGTTTTCCCGACATATTCTACCCCGCATTCGCAGGTAGCTTTATAGATAATTCCTCGGGAGCGGCAATTTATATAGTGACGTATCTCGAATTGCTCATGGGTGACATTGGATTCAAAGTTTTTTGAGGACTTAATGAGTGGACAAGCCACGCACTTCCCGCACCTGTAACAGCCTTTGATATTAGATTTCAGCCATGTTTGTTGCTGAGGTGCTTGGAAGTGACTGTGGACGAGTCTATCCTGTATGGATCTTCCTCTTTCGTAGGTAACACGTGGATATGCACCGACCTTCTCTTCAAGGTCCTTGTCCATTCGTAGAATGGACCAGTGTCTTTCCAAAATATTTTTGACCTGGTGTGAGCCATTGGAAAAGGTCGTGATGAACCTGATTAGTTCATCACCACTCTTTACAGGGGCCGGAATCAAGAGATCTGCTCTGTTCATTTTCTTGGTATCATTATAGGCTTTCTTTAAGACCCTTTCAGGGTAACCCCTTGTCAAGAATCTTTTTCTGAGATCATTGGCCTGGTGTTTAAACGAGCCCTCATCTGAGCAATTTCTACGCATTCTAAGATATTGCCCCTTGGGTATTCCTTTTTTTAGGGGAATTGGGTGATTACTTTCCCATCTTAGAATGGAATTGGTAGAGGTGGGTTTTCTATACGTGCTCGTTTTGAGGGTACCTCCTTCCGTTTTTGTGACCAGGATATCCAAAAAAGGTAGAGTAGTCTGGTTTGCCTCATAGGTAAAATGCAGTCCAATGGGGTTGTTATTCAAAAATCCCACAAATCCCTCGAGAGCACTCTCTGAGCCACGCCAGACTATAAACACGTCATCAATGTCACGTGCCCAGAGTTCAACCCTGTGAATGTCATCTACTTCGTCCTCGCCGGCAAAGACCATCGTCTCCTCCCACCAGCCCAGGAGCAAGTTGGCATACGTGGGGGCACAAGGGCTCCCCATCGCGGTGCCCCTGCGCTGGTGGAGGAACTTACCGTCGAAGACGAAGTAGTTTCTGGTTAGACAAAATTTGAGTGCTCTCAGTATGAAGGTATTGTGCTGAGTGAATTGGCAACCCCTAGTGGATAGAAAATACTCCACCGCCTGCAGCCCTTTGTCGTGTGGAATAGAGGAGTACAAAGCCTCCACATTAATGCTTGCCAGTATGCAGTCATCATCAACACTTATCCCCTCAATCTTCCTCAGAAAATCAGTGGAGTCTCTGGTATATGACTGTAGAGATGTAACAAAGGGTCACAGGACGATGTCCAAGTATTGGCATAAATTTTGGCATATGCTGTTAATTCCCGAGACTATTGGTCTACCCTTTAATGGATCTATTCCTTTGTGCACTTTCGGTAATCCATAAAAAGGTAGCGACCACAGGATTCTGTGGTAGCAGAAATTCATATTCCCTCTTATCGATGGATTTAGAGGCCAATGCTTCGTCCAACAAAGTTTTCAACTCAGACAAAAAGGTCTTTGTTGGGTTCTCCTTCAGGACACCATACCCCTCTCTGTCCTCCAGGAGATCAAGACACATTCTGCGATATCTATCGGAGTCCAGGATCACCACATTGTCATTAAGCCCTCTGACAAGGGTGGCAATGTGGTGATCCTGCTCCAAGACACGCAGAGCCCTAACCTCCTCCCTGGTACAGTTAAATGATGTAAAGGGGTTCTGATGTTTCAATTTCCTTAGGTCTTCAGTCACTAGATTAACAAAAACGTCCACAGCAGATACATCACCCTGTGGAGGCGGCATCTTCGTGCTTTTGTTTTTGAGACTAGTGAAGGGGCCTTCACCTCTGAGATTAGGATTCTCTGCAGCCAATGAATCAAGTAACCTAACATCCGGCAACATGTCGGGTGAAATGCCCAAATCCTCACAGGTCTTGTCGTTCTGTCTACAATAGTGCTTTCTCCATTTTAGTTTCCGTGCAAACAGAATCAGGTCTTTGACACTTTCAAACAAATCAAAATCAGAAGTAGGGACAAATGAGAGACCCCGCTCAAGGATAGATTGTTCCAACTCACTGAGGGGTCGGGAAGATAGGTTAAGGACCTGCATACCTATTTCGGAAACTGGCCCCTCCCCTCTGTTCGGCTCCTCAGTGAGTATTCACGATCTAAAAAATGAGGCCCTTGTGTAAATTGGTTTCCTCTGCCTCTATTGGAGAAAGAGCCCTTTCCTTTTCGTCCCTGTCCCCCTCTACCTCCCCTGGTGTCACTTTCAGAAGCCTCTGTATCAGAGGATGAGGGGTCTATGGGAGTTTCGGTATGTAAAGTCTTATTATTAAGAAAAATGTATGCTCTATTTTCTCTGAAATCTTGTAGATCGCGAACAAATTGTTTATGTTTCCTTTCTTTAACGTTATGCTGGAATCTCTCTATGTCATTTTGCAGTGTCAGTTCTTTCTTAGAAAAATCTGCTTTGCTGGAAAACGTTTTTGCCGAGTCTATCAGTTCCCTGAGATTCTCGTTGAGATGCGAGAGGGTATTCTTCTCCTCCTCTAGGAGGAGTCTCATAAATCTATGTGCACTCTCAGTGGCTTCTCTCTCCCACTTTTTTATAAACTCTGGACTTTTTGACCTATTGCCAGGATTTAGGGTAATTCTAAGACCTCTTGGTACTATGTTTTCTTTAAGGTAGTTTTCTAAAGTTTGCACCTCCCACCAAGAGATGACTTGATCTTTATATAGTCTAGTCAGATCTTTAAATATTAGACTATAGGTGGGGGTGTACCTTTTTGTTATAGTGACCCGATCAGAAAAGACCTCTCTTGCCTCCTCTAGCCAGCTATCAGTTTTCAGGCCATCGGCCAAAAAGCCTGCCATATTATATCAAGTAAATTTTTTAAAGCAACTAGATTCACCAGTTGGTGACTCTGCAGGGACAATACTCACAATCAATTTAAGTAGACAGCACCAGTGAGAAATAAATCTAAAACTTAGCCTTTAATCTTAATCATTAAAAATGTGTAATATATTAAAATACATTCAAAATTGGATCACCCTGCGGGTAGCCAAGGCCCGTATTCTTACACTGAGTCGGGATACCGTTGGACAATTACCATTAGGGGATAACAATAAAGTGTGTTTACGGTGATGGTAAGACTGTTATAATGCACAGTGATACAGGGGTGATGGACAGTGGTCCTGCTATTAGCATACAGTATTATATATATATATATATATATATATATATATATTATATATATATATATAGCATCAAATCCCACAGTTACTGGCAACAGAATATAGCCTTATACCTCTTTTAGGTTATTAAACACACAGACAAAAGCAAAATTGGAAGGGTCTCACCCATTTAGATGATCTTCCTAAGTTTTGCGCAGCATTTCCACATTGGAGGGGTCACAGCGGGGCTTGAAATCCGGGCTTGATGTAACTTGCCCTATGCCCCCTTGACTCCCGTCCTTACAAGGACGGTCCACATCTGAACCTAAGTCCTTGTGCACAACTGCCCCACATGCCTCCCGACGCGTTTCGTCACCATGAAGTAACGCGTCGGGAGGCATGTGGGGCAGTTGTGCACAAGGACTTAGGTTCAGATGTGGACCGTCCTTGTAAGGACGGGAGTCAAGGGGGCATAGGACAAGTTACATCAAGCCCGGATTTCAAGCCCCGCTGTGACCCCTCCAATGTGGAAATGCTGCGCAAAACTTAGGAAGATCATCTAAATGGGTGAGACCCTTCCAATTTTGCTTTTGTCTGTGTGTTTAATAACCTAAAAGAGGTATAAGGCTATATTCTGTTGCCAGTAACTGTGGGATTTGATGCTATATATATATATACTGTATGCTAATAGCAGGACCACTGTCCATCACCCCTGTATCACTGTGCATTATAACAGTCTTACCATCACCGTAAACACACTTTATTGTTATCCCCTAATGGTAATTGTCCAACGGTATCCCGACTCAGTGTAAGAATACGGGCCTTGGCTACCCGCAGGGTGATCCAATTTTGAATGTATTTTAATATATTACACATTTTTAATGATTAAGATTAAAGGTTAAGTTTTGATTTTCTCAAACAAACCTCTGAGGCCTTCACAGAACAGCTGTAGTTATAATGAAAATAAATTGCACATCAGGGGACTCCATTTACTAATTAGGTGACTTCAAGGACAACATCTGCAAGGAGTTTGTATGTTCTCCCAGTGTTTGCGTTGGTTTAGTCCGGGGTTTCCGGTTCCCTCCCAAACTCCAAAGACCTACAGATTGCGACTCTAGATTGTGAGCCCCAATGGGCACAGTGTTCACAATGTATGTAATGCACTGTGGAATTAATAGCGCTCTTAATGAATAAATATTATTATTCTAGATGCAGTTGGTCTCTCAAATCTTATTTAGGGGTAACAGACGACAGGGGGGGGGCGAATACAAGCACACATCACAAATTTTCAGCTTTATGTTTGTAAAATATTTATAAAACCATATAGCATTTTTTTGAATTCACAAATACTTGCTACTTTAGTGTTGGTATATCACATAAAATCCTAATAAATTACATTTAAGTTTGTGGGTGTAATGTGAAAAAATGTGGAAAAGGTTCACGGGGTATAAATTATTTTTCAAGGCGCTGTATGTAAGGAAAAAAAGTGCTCAGTGCATAAAATAGTAATGCATAGAAAAGATGGTTTCCCTCAAACATATTAATGGTTGAGCCAGTCCTGAGGCATCCATATGAGAGACCACATGTGGATTGGGGGCAGCTAGATGACGTTTTTCCTCCACGGGTAGGGGAAGGCCCGGGGACCCTGGATGGTGGGGTGCAGGGGAGCGCAGGGTTAGGTAGTAGCAGGGGACGACCAGGTAATCACTCAGGCCGGTTATCGTGGTGCTGGATGATGTTTTGTACAGTCATTACACACACATACTGCAGGTGAACCAAAAGTCCCAGTGCACCACTGCTGCTTGGGAAGGAGAGCATGTCCAGGTATCTGCTCCCAATAGTATTGCTTTTGCTATGTCCCAATTTAGTCCGACTTCTCCGGAGCTTCGACTCCTCGGCCCCTCACACTATTGAGGCCACTACTTCACTTTTCCTGGGGGCTCCAACCCCCGGTTCCCTCTCCCTTTGAGAGTTTCTACTACACTTACTCTCCTTTTGCTCCCCTGGAGCCGACTGACTTGTAACCTCCCACCAGTCTGTCTGACCCTCAAAGTGGGCGGCACTCTCCTGCTAGACCTACCCACTGGCCTGTCTGTCCTGTACTGGTGTGAGTGTGGATTGGGGGTTTGAATGCGGTTGGTAGTGTGACGCCCTGACAAAACCAGGTAGTCACAGATGAGTGTACCCCCCCACCAAGGGTACAGGAATCGCCTCCTCCTTGGGAATTTACACCACATGTCCCACACACAGGAACATCAGCCACAAATCCTAGTCGCCCACCATGACAGCCAGGACACACAAGTGGGCGGGACCAGGCGGATGGGAATGCCCACCTAGGAGTCTTTAAGTGACATGGGGTGGGAACCAGTCAGTTGAGTTTGGAGTTTCAGTTGAAGTAGAGTGGAAGTGGAGTCGGTGGCAGGAGGAGAAGTGCAGCGTGGTCAGGCTTGGAGCCCTGGGACCACAGGAGAATCGACTAGGTGGCAGACGGCAGTGTAGGGCTACAGGCGACGAAGATCCGGTCGCGGGAGACCTGAAGTGGACTGGGGCAGGGTTGTAGCCCGTCGGTACCGACGACGGGAATCCGGTCAGGGGGCTGTGCACGGGCGGGGTGCCTGGACCCTAGTATGAGGAAAGCTTCAAGCCCCTTGTTAATTGACCAGCGGGACAAGGTACCAGGCCTTGTTCCCGAAGAGAGAAGCCCAGATAGAGCAGACCTGCAGCCCATCGCGGAGGACAGGGTGTCCGCCAAGAACCCATTGAAGTCCCACGGGTCAACGTCTGCGGGCAATGGCTCCCTTTGCGTCCAAAGCTGCAGGGGAGCGGATTTCTCCTGTTCCAAGTGGGGTTAATCCACACACCAAAAGACAAGTGCAGGAGGAAGGGCCCCTACATTTTTTACCCATGTGTGGGACAAGCACACCCCTCCAGAGATAACCGGCATCCGGCCTTGGTTTACAGTACGGACTCTGTCTAAGTTATTCATAAGCATGAGTACACCGGTGTCACCTGGTGCAACCTGCCTACAATGCCCCAGCCCTGCTCCTTACCCACACCTGGGCCCCGGGACTACACCAAACCCCTACCCGTGGAGGGGGAACCACCTTGCTGCCCCCACATCACAGGTCGTCCTGGACGTCGGTCCCAAGAGGCAGCGGTGGTGCCATCATCCCATCACCGCAAACCACGGGTGGCATCACAGACCATCTCCCCTATAAATACCTCCCTTTTTCACTGTGTGTGAGGACTGGTGGTTGCACGAGCACCCGGGTCCGGTCACCACTTGAGCCCAAGACACGATCCCGGATCCGAGCCCCCTCAATCAGCCCCGGCTGCCGCAGCAAAGGCGGCACCCGTCCGTGACAGTAGCAATACCATAGGGTGGAACCTGGAACCAAGGAGGGTGGGTTCTAGACTATAAGGACAGGAGTGCAGTTCCCTGTGATACCGTGACTAATGCAGGGGCGTCACACCACACAGGGACAAAATTTAAGAAAAAGTACATGGTAAGACTGCATCAAACAAACCACAATATCCTCTGACCCCGGTCTGTTATATCTGCCTTCTGATGAAGCCAAGGCAAAATGAGTGTTTGGCTCAGACAGATTAGGTGATGTGGTTTGTTTGTGATCCCAGTCTCAGTCCAGTACAGGCTCTCGTGTATGGGCATGAAGTATCTGACTTTCTGAGAACTACGGGATGATATTGTGGCGCCCTGGACAAGCCAGGACGTCACAGGTACTACACCTACACACCCCGGTCAGGCACACCTAAGTCAAACAAAAAAACCTTGTTCATAGTATCATAGTTTTTAAGGTTGAAGGGAGACTCTAAGTCCATCTAGTTCAACCCGTAGCCTAACATGTTGATCCAGAGGAAGACAAAAAAAACCCCAATGTGGCAAACAAGTTCCAATGGGGAAAAAATTTCCTTCCTGACTCCACATCCGGCAATCAGACTAGTTCCCTGGATCAATACCCTGTCATAAAATCTAATATACATAACTGGTAATATTAAATTGTTCAAGAAAGGCATCCAGGCTCTGCTTAAATGTTAGTAGTGAATCACTCATTACAACATCATGCGGCAGAGAGTTCCATAGTCTCACTGCTCGTACAGTAAAGAATCCTCGTCTGTGGTTATGATTAAACCTTCTTTCCTCAAGACGTAGCGGATGCCCCCGTGTTCCAGTCGCAGGCCTAGGTGTAAAAAGATCTTTGGAAAGGTCTCTGTACTGTCCCCTCATATATTTATACATTGTGATTAGATCCCCCCTAAGCCTTCGTTTTTCCAAACTAAATAACCCCAAGTTTAATAACCTGTCTTGGTATTGCAGCCCACCCATTCCTCTAATAATCTTGGTGGCTCTTCTCTGCACCCTCTCCAGTTCAGCTATGTCCTTCTTATATATCGGTGACCAGAATTGTACACAGTATATAAGTGCGGTCGCACTAGTGACTTGTACAGAGGTAGAACTATATTTTTTTCATGAACACTTATACCTCTTTTAATACATCCCATTATTTTATTAGCCCTGGCAGCAGCTGCCTGACACTGTCCACTAAAGTGAAGTTTACCATCCACCCATACACCCAAGTCTTTTTCTGTGTCTGTTTTACCCAGTGTTCTACAATTAAGTACATAATCATAAATGTTATTTTCTCTACCCAAGTGCATGACCTTACATTTATCTACATTAAACTTCAATTGCCACTTCTCAGCCCAATCCTCCAATTTACATAAATCTCCCTGTAATATAAAATTATCCTCCTCTGTATTGATTACCCTGAAGAGTTTAGTATCATCTGCAAATATTGAAATTCTACTCCGCATGCCCCCAACAAGGTCATTTATAAATATGTTGAAAAGAAGCGGGCCCAATACTGACCCCTGTGGTACCCCACTATGAACTGAGACCCAGTCCGAGTACGTACCATTAATAACCACCCTTTGTTTCCTATCACTGAGCCAGTTTTTAACCCAGTTACACATATTTTCCCCTATCCCCATTATTCTCATTTTATGTACCAACCTTTTGTGTGGCACCGTATCAAAAGCTTTTGAAAAGTCCATATACACTACATCCACTGCATTTCCCTGGTCCAGACTTGAACTTACCTCTTCATAGAAGCTGATCAAATTAGTTTGACAGGATCGATCCCTCATAAACCCATGTTGATACTCTGTCATAAGGTTATTTTTCTTGAGATACTCCAGTATAGCATCTCTCAAGAAACCCTCAAGGATTTTACCAACCGTAGAGGTTAAACTTACCGGCCTATAATTTCCCGGCTCAGTTTTTGTCCCCTTTTTGAATATTGGCACCACATTTGCTATGCGCCAGTCCTGCGGTACCGACCCTGTTATTAAGGAATCTGAGAAGATTAAAAATAATGGTCTATCTATCACAGAACTCAATTCCTGTAGTACTCTGGGGTGTATGCCATCCGGGCCCGGAGATTTGTCAACCTTAGTGATTTCGAGGCGGCGGCGTACTTCCTGCTGGGTTAAGCAGGTAATATTCAAGGGTGAATTTATGGTATCACTGGTCATGTCATCTGCCATGGCATTTTCTTGTATAAAAACCTCCTCCCTCCAGGGGCTGATGTCCACACCAGGGGGTGGGCCAGGCGGTTGGTCCCACCCACCGAGGAGTACACAGTCCTGGAGGCGGGAAAACAGGCAGTTAGTTCAGATCAGTTTAGGAGTGGAGTGGTAGCGGAGCAGTCTGAAGTTGGTCCGGGTGTGTGGCCCGGACGGTACAGCAAGGTTGGCAGACGGTGGTGACTGTCTGCAGGGGAGGCCTATTGGAGCCAGCCATAAGGACCGTGGACGGGCGGCGGCCCGGCGGTACCGGACCGGTGCGCAAAGAGAAGCCAGCACCAACCGGCAGGGCTTACGGACCCCGACAAGGCTAGGAATCGTCGCTGAAATTGTCAAATCCGTTAGCGAAGGGAACCTCCGGGGTTTCCCAGCAGCCAAGTCCCGATTGAAGGCAACAGTCCAACCGATAGAGGGAAACACAGTCACCGCCAAGGCTACAGTTCCCAGGGCCAGAGCCTGTGGGCAAAAGGGGCTCCTTCAGCAACCTTCAAAGTTGGGGAGCGGGTTACCGGTGGGAACCCATTGGAGCCGTACACAACACACAGGTGCAGGGAAAGGCAGTCACCATCAACCTGCCGGGAGGAGAAACACCGCAGCCGTCTGTGGGACCCGTCCATCCAGCCGTTTGTTTTACCGGAGAATTTGTGTTCATGATTGGCTGAGTGAGTACCACCGTGCCGTGCGGCACAGCGCTGCCCCCGCGACCATGCACCTCACCAGGCATCGTAGCCCGCCTGCCATACATCCCTACCCCTCACCAGGCCCCGGGACAACCAAACCCCCTACCCACGGAGGGGAGAACCAACATCCAAGCTGCTCCCTTTCATCGCTCCCGGGATCCCCGTCCAGAGCAGCGGTGGTGTCACAACCTCACCACAACCGTGGGTGGCGTCACGGACAATATCCCTAAACCCAAACCACCCCCTTTCACTCAAGGGCGAGGAACGCCGCTAGAGTCCCCGGGATCCGGCCCACCGCTCGAGCCACCACCGAGCAGCAGCAGTGGACTGACCCGAGCAGTGGGTGAGCGCAGCGTCCCCTCCTCCACCCGCGACACGAGGAACGCCGCTCGAGTCCCCGGCATCCGGCCCATCGCTCGAGCCACCGAGCAGCAGCAGCAGCCGGACCCAAGCAGTGGGTGAATGCAGCGTCCCCTCCTCCGCCCTAGACAACTTGGCGTCACGAACAGGATCTTACGGCTCTGCCGTCCGGTAGAGGTGCGCCTTGTGACCGCCGGAGGTGTCCGGCCGAAAAAAAATTGAGAAGCCGCTATTTTGGGCGCGAAAAATCCCCACTCGAGCGTCTTCCCGAGTAGTGGAGGCGCGAAAGCCGAAACCCCGCCCCTGTGGAGGAGGAGCCAGAAAAAGACTAAGGGGGACGGACGGCGTCTAGCCGCATGTGAACCGCGGCTGTGGAAGCAGGGACGCCAGGACTCTGCAGGTATTTGGTTCCTGGAGCACCGCTGCACGAGATGTCCAGTCCACCCGGCAGCACTGAAACCTCAGTGCCCGCGGCCAACGCCCCGACCGACCCGTTACCCCTGCCACTGGTCCCGGCTTCCATCCCGGCCGCACCGCTGATGACGACGGCCCCGGCAGTCTGCCCGGCCGCGACGGAGCTGACGACGGCTCCGGCAGTCCGCCCGGCCGCAACGGCAGCGAAGCACCCATCCAGTTAACGAATCTGGGCCCGTTCTTGGACTGGGGTCAAGGGGTGCTGCCCACTTCTTAGGGGCAGCATCAGTGCCAGGTTGTTTGGGTGGGTGACTGAAGGACCCGTTCCGTTGTTATTATTAAAAGTGTATTGTTGTTGCAACGGTTGAAGTGATATGCCTCCCGTAAGGGAAGTTTTATGAAAAAAATTGCATGTTTTAAAATGTTTTATTCTTTTTCAGTTTGTGAAAATAAAACCGGTGATGGACGGGCAGCCCGCGGACGGTCTGCATTTTACTAAGGGGGAATGTGGCGCCCAGGACAAGCCAGGGGACACAGGTAACAACACACACACACACACACACCCAGCAGTTCACAGCAGACATCCCCAGTGAGACCTGATTTCCTCCCTCGGGTTCAGACAGACACACCAGGTGGGCGGAGTCAGGCAGATGGAGACGCCCACCCAGGAGTCTAGCTGGTCTGAGGCAGGAAACAACGCAGACAAGTCCAGGCAGAGTAAGAGAGAGAGGAGGTCTGCAGAGAGGGAGACGCAGACTGGGGCCTAGGTTGGAGCCTAGGTCCCTCGTGTAGCCAGTGAGGCAGATGGTAGTGGCCGTCTGCAGGAGCCGGGAAGACAATCTTGGTGGAACCATAGGTAGCCGGGACAGGGTAGTGGCCCGTCCGGTACCGAACCGGGGAGCCAGCTGGAAACCGGAGCGCAGGAGGAGCGTACACGAAGGGGCAGGAAAGGACTTACACTACCAAACTGGGTCAGGGGAAAACACCGCAGCCGCCTGTGGGACCCGTCCATCCAGCCATTTGTTTGACCAGAGACTCTGTGCATTCATCATTGGCTGAGTGAGTACCACCGTGCCGTGCGGCACCGCGCTGCCCCCGCGACCCTGCACCCTCACCAGGCCCCGTAACCCGCCTGCCATCCCTACCCCTCACCGGGGCCCCGGGACATCCAACCCCCCTACCCACGGAGGGGAGAACCAACATCCAAGCTGCTCCCTGTCATCGCTCCCGGGATCCCCGTCCAGAGCAGCAGTGGTGTCACAACCTCACCACAACCGTGGGTGGCGTCACGGACAATATCCCTAAACCAAACCACCGCCTTTCACTCACGGGCGAGGAGCGCCGCTCGAGTCCCCGGGATCCGGCCCATCGCTCATGCCACCGAGCAGCAGCAGCAGCCGGACCCGAGCAGTGGGTGAGCGCAGCGTCCCCTCCTCTGCCCGCGACATATACACACACATGCATACATACATTTTATATATATATTATATATATACATATACACACACACACACACACACACACACACACACACACACACACACACACACACATACATACATACATACATACATACATACATACATATACATATGGAGTATTATATATATCCTAATCTTGGAGAATTCTAGGGTGAGCTGAGACTAAAATTTGTGATGGCTTGAAAATTGAAGCTCTGCAACAATTAGTGTAATATGTATAGTGTATAAGAGAATTGTCTACACTGGGGGGGGGGGGGGGGGGAGTCAGGCAGGATACAATGCAAAATGTACATTTTTAAATCTGTAGAATTCCCATTATTTTGTGGAAGTGCTGCAAGTTGTTACTGTATCTCTACCTTGTGCAATACAAAGATTGAAACGTGTAGAAAATCAGAAGCAAAAATCTTTATGTAAAGAGCTGATTGATTCAGTTATATTTGCTGTTCATTCACTTCTGGTTGCTCTGCGACTCAGTTTATGAAAATGAAAACATTATTTTAATTCTCATAACTTAAATTGAGGAGAAAGCCTAAAGGGTGCTTTACACGCTACGACATCGCTAGCTACAGCTAGCGATGTCGTGCGCGATAGCACCCGCCCCCATCGTACGTGCGATATGTGGTGATCGCTGCCGTAACGAACATTATCGCTACGGCAGCGTCACACGCACATACCTTGACTACGACGTCTCTGACCTCCGAACAACCCCTCCATCAAGGGAGAGGTGCTTTCGGCGTCATAGCGACGTCACTGCGGTGTCACTAAGAGGCCAGCCAATAGAAGCGGAGGGGCGGACATGAGCGGGACGTAACATCCCGCCCACCTCCTTCTTTCCTCATTGCCGGTGGACGCAGGTAAGGAGATGTTCGTCGCTCCTGCGGTGTCACACATAGCGATGTGTGCTGCCGCAGGAACGAGGAACATCGCTACTGACCGGACAACGATTTTTTTAAATTAAACGACCTCTCCAAAACAAACGATTTTTGTCTTTTTTGCGATCGTTTTAGGTCGCTCCAGCCTGTCACACGCTGCAATGTCGCTAACGACGCCGGATGTGCGTCACAAACACCGTGACCCCGACGATACATCGTTAGCGATGTCGCAGCGTGTAAAGCCCCCTTAAGTCCGAGCTACATCCTGAAAACTATGCAATAAGAATTCTAGGAAAATAAATCTCCTTATAGGAATACAATTTCAACATTGCAGCATAGCCATAATAGTGATTGTTTGGGATCATACTTTGCAGCTCTTGTTCTTCTGCCACAAAACAAAGAACTGACCATTTTTACGCAGTAATTATTGCTTTGTTTTTTCTTTTAGTTAATAGAGAAAACGTCCTTCCATGTGCCGTACAAGCTGTAGCCTGCCAGTTCTGTCCTGCTCACTTGTTCTGCAGGATCTTGTATTAGACAGTGCAGCACGGTCCGGTATTGTAAACGTGACCATTGTGCAATAACTTTTGACAAGCACATTGCGCAGTGAAAGGCTCCACTCAGCTGGCTGTAACAGCTTCTGTCTGCCTGGCTCTATACATTCCTGTAACCGGTCACTTACTGTCCAAAAGGAACATCTGATTATATATTGCAACAGAAAAACATGCTCCCCCTATAACCTGCTGCTAGGAGGTGGATTTTCTATTCTAAAAAGCAATCTGTTGTTCCATGTGGCAAAATACTGATAATAGCAGCCACAACTCCATCTGTTTGTTTTGGTGCTTGGCTCTTTTGTTTGCAAAAATTTAATAATCTACTAAATCGACAATGTCTGTGTGTTCAGTCTGAATGCACCACGTCTACCAAATGGCCATAGGCTGGCCATACACTTTAAATGGCTGTCAGCTATCTCCACCGAGCGCTCCAGTGTTCGCTATGAGAAAGCCACCAACAGACACAGGGCTACATCCTTAACAGGGCTTCACATCATTACTGTGTAAGTTTACATCCTAAACATTTCTACTTGATGTATATGTTACCCTCTAGGTAATGTACTTCAATAGATATATGAGCATAGTAACTATAGACTATAGCCTTCAAAACTTTGTTGTTAGCCCTAAATTAAGCTACTCCTTTTTTTTACTAAATACTTTATGAATTAGAGATGGGCGAACCTGTAGGTCCAGCCAGAGGAAAAGAAAAAAAAATAATAATAATTACGGTTCTGGACCGCACTTGACCCGAAACCCATATAAGACTAGGGGGACCTGAACTTAGTGCTATAAAATGGCAGTAGTAAGGGTTGCAGTAAGTAGTGGTAGTAAAATGAGTAAAATGGTGGTAGTAAGGGCTGTAAGGGCGCTTACCCGACTTATCCAGGTGCCCTGGGGCAGTGGCAAATGGGGTAATATAAGGGGTTAACCACAGCTGTGATTTGTCCAAAAAAATCTCAGCTGCCATGAAGACCTGAATTATTAAATTGGTAGGGATCTATGAGACATCACCTATTACTCATGTAAGTAAAAAGAAAAACACTAAACACAGAGAAAAATACTTTATTTAAAAAAACCAAAAAACCACCCTCTTTCTCCAATTTATCACCCCAAAAACCCTTGCAGGTCCAATGCAATCCACACCACGATGTCCCTGTACAATCCCGGCCCTGCTACGTCTGAGATCGCAGTGCTCGGTTACATTAAACAAACTGATAGCACCGCAGATGTGAAAGTGGAAGCGTCAGGGAGTTCACCTGAGGTCACAGCTGAGGTACTGTGGGAACCGCCAGCTATGGAATCAGGTGAACTCCCCTCAGAAGGTGAACTCATTGAACTCAATGCCGGATTAGGTTATGTGCACATGTTGAGTATTTGGTTGGAGATATTTCTGCACCAAATCTACATCTCCTGCCAGAAAAATGCATCAAAACTATCAAAAACACATTGCATTTTTTGTGTATTTTTCTGCCAGGAGACGTAGATTTGGTGCAGAAATGTCTGCAACCAAATACTCAACATGCACACAGCATAATCCGGTAATCCGGCATTGAGTTCACCTGAGGTGAACACCCAAAAAACCCCTGCAGGTCTGGAGTAATCCACACCACAATGGTCCCAGCTCTGCTACATCTGAGGTCGCAGTACGCAGTCACATTAGACACATAGACGGAGCCGAAGCTGTAGAGTGGAGATGTCAGTGAGTTCACCTAGGGTCATAGCTGGGGTGCCATGAGAACAACCAGCTGTGACAACAGATGAACTCATTGAACTCAATGCCAAACTAGGCTGTGTGCGCTCATTGAGTATTTGGATGCAGACATTTCTGCACCAATTCTGCATCTCCTAGCAGAAAACCACATTAAAAATAAAATGCATAGAGTAACTGCGCCACCACTCGTCAACGGCTTACCCTCAGTGTCCTTA